>NC_050105.1:45981837-46581837 GCF_902167145.1 Zea mays | reverse complement strand
GAATATAAGTCTAAAGTTGTCTAATTTGTGCAAAGTCACTAGTAGAGAAATCAGCATCATAAATCTGAGCACCTCGAACATGGCTATCTATATCAAACCTAGAGAAGTTATTCTTTGGATCAAGACATGAGAAACATGTCAATATCTCAATAGTGGATTCTCCAAATCGATTATTCATCTCAACACATATTTTATCAAGAACAACAAAGAAAATCCCGACACGATAATGATGAAGGAAAGTAGTAGTTTCATTTCGGCGCTTCGCACGACATCTGATTGGTATTTCATCCATCATATTTGGCACCAAAATATTCTTTTGCTCACAATATATCTGTAATACTTAAATATGTAAACCATGAAAATAGTGTTGATCTCAATGTTTGGTGACCATTATTTATCATTACATGTGACCACTCATGTAAAAAAAATAGATCCTTAATAAGACACAAATAAACCATTGCATCATATTGGGTTTTTGTTTGTGCATTAAAAGCAATAATAATATGAATTTAATAAGAAAAATGATAATGAGTAAAAAATGATAATGAGAAGAGGATTTGAGAAAAAAAAGAGAAAGAAAGAGATAAAATAACTTATAAAGCAAAATTTATAAATACACAAACTTAACCATATTGGTATGATTAAAATCTATTTCGGATTTGAGTACAAATTCAAAGTCATACTTGAACTTCAAATTGGGTACTAGTTTCACCCTCATATTTTGAAGTTCAAATTGGGAATTGAAAAATAAAAAGAAAAGAAAACAGAAAACAGAAAATATAAAAAGAAAAGAATAAGAGGCTTCGTGGGCCGTTTCTGCCTGATTTCGGCCCAAGACCAACACCCTCACGCGCGCAGCCCAGCCCTGTCGGCCACTGCGCCGTGGGTCCCACGCGCCAGTCACACTTAAACCCCACAAGCGCGCACTGCTTTCTCCCTCTCGCGCTCACGCTCATTACCTCACTGGAAGGCGGGGCCCGCTCGACCAGCCGCTCACATCGCTTGCACGCTCAGGAAAGGAATAGACGCTCACAAAACGGACCCACCTGTCATCCCGGTCATCACGCGCTAACAAATAGACCGCGTCGCGCGGCGGATCTCGCCCACCCTCCGCGCTAGCCGGGCTCCGACTCCGCGACCCGGGTGATAAAGGCCAATCCACCTTCCACGACCCCGTCTCCTCTTCATTCGCATCGCGCCGCCACCACCAGTCCACCCGCGGACCGCTCGTAAGCTTCGGAGGAGGGCTGGCCACGGGCGACGAACGGCGCGCCACCGCGGATTGGGGGCTCTGCTTCAACCGGGACAACAAGGTTTGCACCGAGCCCTTCTCTGGTGTTGATAGGAAGCAGTAGATGCAGCGCCGCATAGAAATCACGGCAAGCGCTCCCGGAATTTCCCACCGGAGCACTGCCGGCCGCCTAGATTGTGAATCACCGTGGGCGGGGACCTGTGCTGTGTCGCGGCTGGAATTGAGGGGCTACATGGGTTCGGGCCGTTGTGAATCTCACTTGGGTCGAGTGAATTCGGGATTGGGGGCTTGGGTCGGCCGGAATTGCGCGTGCTCCAGTGAACCACCGCCGGGGAGCAGCGTCGGGTTCATGCGGGTTGAGCTAGATTGGGGCAATGGTGCGCTGGCCGTCGATCCTGCGCTTAACGACTCAGATTAGATGCCCTCGATAACCCTTCGCGTGTTTGGATCGTGACCGTCTGACGGTAGATCAATGACCAGCGATGGTTCTGGATCTCTTTAAATCGGGAGCGTCGATCTCGGATCGGTCGGTGCAAGTTGCGTACCGGTTCAAATAATGGAGATCAAATCTGGACCGTTCGTTTCTAATCGGACGGTTGTAGACTAGAGATACCCCTTCGCGTATCCACTTTGCAGAAAACCCCTCATAGTGTTTAAGAATCAACCCGCCGCCCCATAGGGACTGTAGACTGTGTCTTGGATTAATTTCGCAGAGACCCCTGCGCTTTACAGATTTTGACGCCCAGTCCAGAGGATTAGAAAATCAGAGAATTTAAATTAGAAATAGGTTTTTAACATTAAATTAATTAAAGAAACTTGTTTAATTCATAGAAAATGCATATAAACTCCAAATTGGTCCATTCCAGTTCCTAAATTTTTATAATATTATTGTCTAACCATTAGTGCCTCTGTTTTAACATGAGAGATGATTTAAATTTTATCCATCACTTAATCTTATATTAAGCACATAAAACATTAGAAAATCCATAACTTAAAATCTATACCTCCAAATGTAATGATTCCAATTCCTGTGATCTTATTTTAATGTCTAGTTTATTACTGTATATTCCATTTGCATGTTTGATGTGATGTTAATTTATGCTATGCTATGTATGTATTGTATTGATGCGAGTAGACGAGCAAGCTACACAGGATTCCGAGGTTTAGCTGGTAGAGACTGCTGAGCAGGAGCTCGTTGAAGGCAAGTTGTGCCCTTGATCACTTCTTTTACCCATTCATGTTCTTATTAATCATAATGATCTGCATAGGTTAATATTGCTGGGACCCAATAGGTTACCCTAGATTTGACTATCTTTATACCTTGTTTCACCACTGGTTTTACTACTAATTTTTTGGGTAGTACATGCTATTGCTTTATGTGGATTTGGGTATAAAGATATTTATGACTCATGATTACACTTTCTATTATCTGTTTATTATTTTATGTTCATGATAAGATCATTATGTTAATGGGAACATGGAGAACCACCCGGGAAAACAGTGCTACCACAAGGGTATAATGGGACGCCCTTGGCTGATTAACTAGGAAAGCTAGTGGAGGGCTACCTTACCCGAAAGGGGCAAGGGCAGTAGGGGAGTGGTCAGTGTAGGGAGGTCCTTGGTTGATTTTGCTGCGATGGCGGTCAGGCAAGAACCCTGCACTGGAGCTTCCTATAAACTGTAGCGGGTAGTCTGAAGCTAGTGGAACTTTGTAAAGGCCTCGTAGTGGTACCCTGCCTCGCTTCCTTGGTAGAGGTGTATGGAGTCTGATCAACTCCGTGGCAAATGGGTAACACGACTTGTGGGTAAAGATGCGCAACCTCTGCAGAGTGTAAAACTGGTATACTAGCCGTGCTCACGGTCATGAGCGGCTCGGACACTCACATGATTAAATTATGGAACTTAAACTCAATTTGTCATATGCATTGCATCGCAGGTGAGGTTGTTACTTTTGTTGTACTACTTAATTGGGCTGGTATTTACTTATACTTAGTAATTGCTAATAAAATTTTGACCAACTTTAAAAGCAATGCTCAGCTCCAACCATCCTCTTTGGTAAGCCTTACACTTCACGTGAGCTCCCACCTTTGGCGAGTTCATGCACATTATTCCCCACAACTTGTTGAGCGATGAACGTATGTGAGCTCACTCTTGCTGTCTCACACCCCACCCCACAGGAGAAGAACAGGTGGTTCAGGAGGAGCCACAAGGCGAGGAGTATGATCTGATCTAGGTGGCGTTTCTCAGTTGACATTGGCACCGACGATCCTTAGTTCGTTTTATGTTTATTCTTTTATTTTGTAATAAGTCTTCCGCTATGTAATAAATACTCTGATGTTTTATGACATTTATCTCTATACACTCTGTTATTATATATGTTGTCTTCTTGGCGCATGTATGAGATGCACCCGGCTTTGTTCCTTAAATCCGGGTGTGACAGAAGTGGTATCAGAGGAAATGTTGACTGTAGGACGAAACCTAGATAGAAATGGACAAACCCTTACCTACTTACCTTACTCTGATTCTTTCTATACTCATCTTATCTAGATCTTGTCTCACCTTTTGTTGTTCTACTCTGATCATTCTTATCTTTTCTACTCTAAGACAAGATGGATTTCACACCTTGGAATCCTACCACTATGACCTTCTTAAGAGATAGGGAACCTAAGATGAAATTAAAACTATTTTCTTTATTCAAAAATGTTGTTTGATTGTTCTGATGATAAATGTCTGATTTGCTTCTTTGATTGATTGAAATAGTATAGACGTGCATCTTAGCATGTACCACCATAAGGTAATGAATTAACTTTAGTAGGTAATACACTTAGCTAATAAATCCACCAAAGTAACATGCTTCGTAATTACATGCCTTGTCAACAACCCTTTCTTTCTTACCCTGTGCTTCTAACCCAGATGGGCTACCCCTATAGTGTTAGAAGAGAGCACTATAGACGTAATCCTTGGTATGTCATGGTTAAGAAAGGCAAAGGCAGTATATACACCGTGCTAAAGGAACCGTAGAACTCACCATTTTCAAAGGACAAAGATTTGAAGTTGAGATTGCAGTAACTACCACCACCAGATTAGTGGCATTCTTAGTAGATGAGGAGTTTGTTGGTGACAACATCCGTGTGGTTAGAGATTTTCCGGATGTCTTTCCAGAGGAGTTACCAGGGATGCCACCAGATACGGAAGTTGAGTTTGTCATAGATCTCTTACCTGGAACTGCTCATATTTCTAAATGGCCATATAGGATGTCTTTAGAAGAGTTAAAAGAACTCAAGATGCACTTAACGGAGTTACAAGAGGCGTGGTACATTCATCCGAGTTCCTCGCCTTGGGGAGCGTCGGTTCTGTTTGTACAGAAGAAGGATGAATAACAGCGGATGTATGTGGATTATAGGCCCCTTAATGATGTTACCGTGAAGGACAAGTACCCGTTACCCCGCATTGAGGATTTATTTGATCAGATGAGAGGTGCTAGGGTATTCTCGAAGATTGATCTCCGATCGGGTTACCATCAAATGAAGATTAGACCATCGGATATTCCCAAGACAGATTTTTCGACCCAATATGGTTTATATGGGTTCATCGTTATGTCATTTGGACTAACTAATGCACCAGCATATTTTATGGATCTGAAGAATACGGTGTTCATGATCAGGACAAATTCATCGTGGTTTTCATCGACGATATTTTTATTTATTCCAAGAGTGATAGTGATCATGAGGAATATCTAATATTGGTGCTACAAAAGCTAAGGGATAATCAACTCTATGTCAAATACAGTAAATGCAAGTTCTGGTTTGACGAAGTGTCATTCCTTGGACATATCATTTATAATGGAGGGATATCAGTGGATCCTGCTAAAGTCAAGGAGATAGTGGCGGGGAGCATACCCACTACAGTATGGAGGTTCGGAGTTTCTTGGGACTTGTAGGATATTATCGAAGATTTATTGAAGGATTCTCTAAGATTGCCAAGCCTATGACCTCGCTTTTGGAGAAAGGAAGAGAATTTAAGTGGGATGAGAAATGCCAAGACAACTTCGATCAATTAAAGAAGAGGTTGATGTCTCCACTAGTGTTGGTTATGCCAGACTACAGAAAGGATTTGACATTTATTGCGATGCATGTGGCCAAGGATTGGGATGTGTGCTCATGCAAGAAGGACATGTGATCGCCTATGCGTCTCGTCAGTTGCGGAAACATGAATTGAATTACCCCACTCATGACTTAGAACTGGCAGCCGTTGTGCATGCTCTTAAGATTTGGAGACACTACATTATGGGAACTAAGTGCCAAGTATACACGGATCATAAGAGTTTGAAGTACATATTCACTCAGAAGGATCTCAACCTTAGGCAACACCGTTGGTTGGAGCTTATTAAGGATTATGATTTGGAGATTCACTACCACCCGGGCAAGGAGAATTTGGTTGCAGATGCTTTGAGTCGGAAGGAGCATGTTCACTCCGCTTTTGTTGTCCAGCTACCCGATGAATTAGCAAAAGATTTTGAGAGACTCAACCTGGGAATTGTTACACATATGGAAAGAGTTACCATCGAATTGGAACCTACCTTGGAGCAAGAAATTCGTAAAGGCCAAGTGGGTGATGCTAAAATTCAAGAGATTAAGGATCTGATTACGGAAGGTAGAGTTCCGGACTTCACGGAGGATGAGCAAGGCACGATATGGTTCAAGGATCGGATATGTGTTCCGGAGATTGATAGCCTTCGTGAGATCATATTGAAAGAAGCTCATGATTCTGATAACTCTATCCACCCTGGTAGCACTAAGATGTATCAGGATTTGAAGCAAAGGTACTGGTGGTATGGATTAAAGAGAGATGTTGCTGCACACGTGGCTAAGTGTGATGTGTGTCAAAGAGTCAAGGCCAAACATCAAAGACCAGCTAGACTACTGCATCCATTAAAGATACCCGAGTGGAAGTGGGAAGAGATTGGTATGGATTTCATTGTTGGACTACCCCGCACTCCGGCAGGATATGACTCTATTTGGGTAATTGTGGATAGATTAGCAAAAGTGGCTCATTTCATACCAGTGAGGACTAATTACACGGGAGCCAAGCTAGCAGAATTGTATATGACTCGGATAGTTTGTCTACATGGAGTTCCTAAGAAGATCGTGTCTGACCGAGGTTCACAGTTTACTTCTCGGTTTTGGAAGAAGTTGCATGAGAGCTTGGATGCACAGTTAAATTTCAGTTCGGCCTACCATCCTCAGACTGATGGGCAGACACAGAGGACTAACCAAGTGCTGGAGGATATTTTAAGAGCTTGTGCTCTTAAACATGGTGGAAGTTGGGATAAGAGCTTGCCATATGCGGAGTTCTCTTATAATAATAACTACCATGCGAGTTTGAAGATGTCATCGTTTGAGACTATATGGCAGAAAATGCAGGACTCCACTATATTGTGATCGGACAGGAGAAAGACAGTTCTTCGGGCCTGAACTTATTCAAGAGGCAGAAGAACAAGTTCGAATGATAAGAGAAAATTTGAGAATTGCACAATCCAGGCAAAAGAGCTATGCTGATAATAGGAGAAGACTGCTGGAGTTTAAGGAGGGTGATCATGTCTATTTGAAGGTGTCACCACTCCGAGGTATGAGGAGATTTAAAGTTAAAGGAAAGTTGTCCCCTCGCTTCATTGGACCTTTCTTGATCTTAAAGCGAGTGGGAGAAGTTGCATATCAACTGAAGCTACCCGATCACCTGTCAGATGTACATGATGTATTCCATGTGTCCCAGCTAAAGAAGTGCCTCAGGGTACCTGAGGAGCAGCTACCAATGGAAGACCTTAGTGTTCAAGAGGACCTGACTTATGCTGAGTACCCTATCAAAATTCTGGACACTTTGACTCGAGTTACAAGAAACAAGGTGATAAAGATGTGCAAAGTACAATGGAGTCACCACGGTGAAGATGAAGCTACATGGGAGCGAGAAGAAGAGCTTCGCATAGACTTCCCCCATCTTTTCCCTAGTTCATCTTAAATCTCGAGGACGAGATTATTTTTAAGGGGGGTAGGATTTGTAAAACCTAAATACGTAAACCATGAAAATAGTGTTGATTTCAATGTTTGGTGACCATTATTTATCATTACATGTGACCACTCATGTAAAAAAAATAGATCCTTAATAAGACACAAATAAACCATTGCATCATATTGGGTTTTTGTTTGTGCATTAAAAGCAATAATAATATGAATTTAATAAGAAAAATGATAATGAGTGAAAAATGATAATGAGAAGAGGATTTGACAAAAAAAAAGAGAAAGAAAGAGATAAAATAACTTATAAAGCAAAATTTATAAATACACAAACTTAACCATATTGGTATGATTAAAATCTATTTTTGATTTGAGTACAAATTCAAAGTCATACTTGAACTTCAAATTGGGTACTAGTTTCACCCTCATATTTTGAAGTTCAAATTGGGAATTGAAAAATAAAAAGAAAAGAAAACAGAAAACAGAAAATATAAAAAGAAAAGAATAAAGAGGAATCGTGGGCCGTTTCTGCCTGATTTCGGCCCAAGACCAACACCCTCACGCGCGCAGCCCAGCCCTGTCGGCCACTGCGCCGTGGGTCCCACGCGCCAGTCACACTTAAACCCCACCCGCGCGCACTGCTTTCTCCCTCTCGCGCTCACGCTCATTACCTCACTGGAAGGCGGGGCCCGCTCGACCAGCCGCTCACATCGCTTGCGCGCTCAGGAAAGGAATAGACGTTGACAAAACGGACCCACCTGTCATCCCGGTCATCGCGCGCTAACAAATAGACCGCGTCGCGCGGCGGATCTCGCCCACCCTCCGTGCTAGCCGGGCTCCGACTCCGCGACCCGGGTGATAAAGGCCAATCCACCTTCCACGACCACGTCTCCTCTTCATTCGCATTGCGCCGCCACCACCAGTCCACCCGCGGACCGCTCGTAAGCTTCGGAGGAGGGCTGGCCGCGGGCGACGAACGGCGCGCCACCATGGATTGGGGGCTCTGCTTCAACCGGGACAACAAGGTTTGCACTGAGCCCTTCTCTGGTGTTGATAGGAAGCAGTAGATGCAGCGCCGCGTAGAAATCACGGCAAGCGCTCCCGGAATTTCCCACCGGAGCACTGCCGGCCGCCTAGATTGTGAATCACCGTGGGCGGGGACCTGTGCTGTGTCGCGGCTGGAATTGAGGGGCTACATGGGTTCGGGCCGTTGTGAATCTCACTTGGGTCGAGTGAATTCGGGATTGGGGGCTTGGGTCGGCCGGAATTGCGCGTGCTCCGGTGAACCACCGCCGGGGAGCAGCGTCGGGTTCATGCGGGTTGAGCTAGATTGGGGCAATGGTGCGCTGGCCGTCGATCCTGCGCTTAACGACTCAGATTAGATGCCCTCGGTAACCCTTCGCGTGTTTGGATCGTGACCGTCGGACGGTAGATCAATGACCAGCGATGGTTCTGGATCTCTTTAAATCGGGAGCGTCGATCTCGGATCGGTCGGTGCAAGTTGCATACCGGTTCAAATAATGGAGATCAAATCTGGACCGTTCGTTTCTAATCGGACGGTTGTAGACTAGAGATACCCCTTCGCGTATCCACTTTGCAGAAAACCCCTCATAGTGTTTAAGAATCAACCCGCCGCCCCATAGGGACTGTAGACTGTGTCTTGGATTAATTTCGCAGAGACCCCTGCGCTTTACAGATTTTGACGCCCAGTCCAGAGGATTAGAAAATCAGAGAATTTAAATTAGAAATAGGTTTTTAACATTAAATTAATTAAAGAAACTTGTTTAATTCATAGAAAATGCATATAAACTCCAAATTGGTCCATTCCAGTTCCTAAATTTTTATAATATTATTGTCTAACCATTAGTGCCTCTGTTTTAACATGAGAGATGATTTAAATTTTATCCATCACTTAATCTTATATTAAGCACATAAAACATTAGAAAATCCATAACTTAAAATCTATACCTCCAAATGTAATGATTCCAATTCCTGTGATCTTATTTTAATGTCTAGTTTATTACTGTATATTCCATTTGCATGTTTGATGTGATGTTAATTTATGCTATGCTATGTATGTATTGTATTGATGCGAGTAGACGAGCAAGCTACACAGGATTCCGAGGTTTAGCTGGTAGAGACTGCTGAGCAGGAGCTCGTTGAAGGCAAGTTGTGCCCTTGATCACTTCTTTTACCCATTCATGTTCTTATTAATCATAATGATTTGCATAGGTTAATATTGCTGGGACCCAATAGGTTACCCTAGATTTGACTATCTTTATACCTTGTTTCACCACTGGTTTTACTACTAAATTTTTGGGTAGTACATGCTATTGCTTTATGTGGATTTGGGTAAAAAATATTTATGACTCATGATTACACTTTCTATTATCTGTTTATTATTTTATGTTCATGATAAGATCATTATGTTAATGGGAACATGGAGAACCACCCGGGAAAACAGTGCTACCACAAGGGTATAATGGGACGCCCTTGGCTGATTAACTAGGAAAGCTAGTGGAGGGCTACCTTACCCGAAAGGGGCAAGGGCAGTAGGGGAGTGGTCAGTGTAGGGAGGTCCTTGGTTGATTTTGCTGCGATGGCGGTCAGGCAAGAACCCTGCACTGGAGCTTCCTATAAACTGTAGCGGGTAGTCTGAAGCTAGTGGAACTTTGTAAAGGCCTCGTAGTGGTACCCTGCCTCGCTTCCTTGGTAGAGGTGTATGGAGTCTGATCAACTCCGTGGCAAATGGGTAACACGACTTGTGGGTAAAGATGCGCAACCTCTGCAGAGTGTAAAACTGGTATACTAGCCGTGCTCACGGTCATGAGCGGCTCGGACACTCACATGATTAAATTATGGAACTTAAACTCAATTTGTCATATGCATTGCATCGCAGGTGAGGTTGTTACTTTTGTTCTACTACTTAATTGGGCTGGTATTTACTTATACTTAGTAATTGCTAATAAAATTTTGACCAACTTTAAAAGCAATGCTCAGCTCCAACCATCCTCTTTGGTAAGCCTTACACTTCACGTGAGCTCCCACCTTTGGCGAGTTCATGCACATTATTCCCCACAACTTGTTGAGCGATGAACGTATGTGAGCTCACTCTTGCTGTCTCACACCCCCCCATAGGTCAAGAACAGGTACCACAGGATGAGGCGCATGGAGGATGCTGCGATGTGTTCGTGAGAGGTCTAGGTCGTCGTCTCCCAGTCAACTTTGGGTTGCTGGACCGTTGTCTCCTTATAATGTAATTATTTATTTATTTTGTACAGAACTCCTGTTATGTAGTAAAGATGTGACATTCGATCATGTGCCATGATTCATCATATGTGTGAGACTTGGTCCCAGCACACCTGGTGATTATGTTCGCGCCCGGGTTTTGGACCCTAAAATCCGGGTGTGACAATATCTTAGCCTCATCAAACACTTCATCCCAACCAGTCTCCCTCAATGTGGCTAATTGAGCTTTCACATCTTGGTTTAGCTCCATAGCTTGAACTATATTTATATCTTTTCTTTGTAAGATATGGGAAAGCTCATTTGTGATAGCAAACAATTTTAGCATAAGCTTCATAATGAAAATAAACTCAAAAGACTCCATTTTCTTATGCAACCCTGCAGCTGGAGAAGGACCACAAATATCTTTGTCAACCATCTCAAGCACCTCAGTAACTGAGTCCCACAGTAGCTCCAATCGGATAACGGTTATGTGATGTGAACCCCATCTAGTGTCCCCAGGTCTAGCAAGACTGGTCTGTTGATGTTTTTCCCGTACCCGATTTAATCTCCAAGGAATCAAGTTGTCGCAAAATGTTGTTATGATGGCTTTCAACCAATGCATCTCTTCTTTTGCATGAAGCGCTTGTTGTGGTCACAATTAAAGAAACATTGTTGGGGGCTTGTTCTCAAATGCTATGAATTAAGAACAAGGCAACAAAAAGTATTAATGGTTAAAGACTTTCGTCCTTCGAAGCATTATCTCCCTTAGGATATAATGATCTTCAGATGAAGGTTAAGAAGAACGTACCTTCATCAACTCGACCCGTGAAAATTTTTCTTAGGCTTCAGAATGCCGAAGGTCCGAAAAACACCTTCCCTGAGGTCGTTGTCGAGAAACAATTAAATATTCCGAGTGCGAGGCGGTCCCACCATACGACGGGTATGCGTGATCTGGTGATTCACCTTCTCGCGCACTACGGTCCACCGTTCCGTGGTTGCGGGCGACTGTTCAGCATGTGCGAGCGGCTTGCCGATTCACCTTCCCACCTGCAGCACTATATAAACAGACGGGTAGGTGTGAAGTTACCACATCATTTATTACTATTGCACTGTTGTGCTGCTGAAAAATTTGACCGTAGCCGAAGCTTATTCATCATATACTCAATCAAAGCATCATCCTGTTTTAGCTTCGTCATAAGGGGGAGCTTCGACAAAATTGCAAAAAGTCATCAACTTCTTCAAAACCGTGAGAAATTCAGTATCAAATGGCCAGAGTGCGTTCAACAGCTAGAATTACGAGCGACGGAGAGGAGGCCGAAGCAATTGAGACTTCCCCAATCTCCGAAGTAATGAGGCAATCAGGACTGGTTATCACAGTGGGTGCTTTTGAGGAAGGTGCGCCTGCTGCCGAAGCTGAACAGGCTGACATTGAAGAGGGTAAGAAGAGATAGATTATAACACCGTCATGCCATCCAAACCCAGCCACCTGGATTTCGAAAAGTCTACTGTCTCTGAGGATGATATGCCCATGATGATAAAGTTAGGCTAGTTCGGGGAAGCCGAGAAGAAGCTGATTCATTTTGGCGGGGAAGAAACCACTCCGAAGCCAGAAATGATGAGGTAGTAGTTTTCAGAAGTTTCTTCAAAGCAGGATTGAGGTTTCCTTTGCATTAAATGATTGGGGATGTTTTGGAAGATTTCAAAATTTATCTTCATCAGCTGACTCCTAACGCCATCGTTAGGCTCAGCGTCTTTAACTGGGCTCTTCGAAGCCAAGGGGTGGAGCCGCTTGCCGAAGCTTTCTGCCGGGTGCACGAGCTTCATTATCAGACGAAGGCTAGAGAAGATGGGCTACACGAGAATTTCGGCTGTTACAACTTTGCTTACCGCAAAGATAAGAAGACTCTGGTGGTCAGCTATCGCACCAAATGGCCAACTGGTTGGAAGAATGAGTGGTTTTATGTTAAGGTTGATGAGAAAAAGGAGAAGATAGTTCAGAGCCCACTGGACCTAACCTTCGGGTTAACTAGGCCCCTGTGCGACATGCTGCAAGGGTCACCATGCCGAGAAGCTGTGGGCGAATTCCGAGTTGTGTCTGAGCATATCGGTACTAGAGATTTGGTGCAGGAATACTTAGCCAATAGGGTATTTCCGATGTTGAAGGAATGGAATATGCCGAAGCTTAAAGGAGAAAAGAAAAGTAATGAACTTGTTCGACTGCCCTATCATTTCAAGTTCAAGAAACATTTCAAAGAGCCTTGCCAAGAATGGTTGGAAATGATTGAAGCTATGTGTAATGAAATTTTGGGCAACTATACTAAGAAAGAAGATCAATTGATGACTGTGGCCTTCGGCACCCGATCGAAATGAAGGCTGAACCGAGTAATGGATGCCCTAAAATTTGAATACCCTGACTATGAAAGGTTAAGCAAGGGTGCCGAAGGGCCAAAGCGAAAAAGAGTTGTCAGTGTTATGAAGAGGCAAGCTACTAGAATGATAGAAGAAGATGAGAAAGCTTTGAAAAAGAAAAAATCCAGCCCCGAGCCGAAGGTGTCTGTTCTGAAGAAAAGAAAAGCTTCGGCTGCGAAGCCGAAAAAAACAGATATTGAGGAAGAAATTCCTTCAATGCCTCCTGCTGCTGACGTGGAGGAAATTTTAAAGGTAATGACTGAATCTTTGCCTCTCAAGCTAAGGCCACTAGGGCCACAACTGATGAAGCTTTTACAGAAGCAAGAGGAGCCTGCGGCAATCAAGAAGCCTGCTGAAAAAGGCGAAGGATTATTACTGTTATTGATGGTATTGAAGAAACGCCACCATCGGCTTCGGCGTCAAAAACACCGGTTGCCGAAGACACTGCAGCTACCGAGGCTGCCCCCGCCGGAGCCGCAACTGCTAAAGCTGACACCGCCGAAGATATAAATCTAGAGGGCACTTTTTTTGATATTGATAAGATGCTTTTGAACATGGCTGCGGAAGAAGCTGCTACAGCTTCCGAAGGGACTCTGGCCCCAGCCCGGGAAAGAGAGGGGGAAAGAGAAGGTGATTGCCGAAGATACTTCGGAGGAAAATGATTTTAATTTTCAAAACATACTAGGGCAAAAGCTGTCTAAGGCTGAGAAGGAAGAGCTGAGGGATTATGCAATATCATGCGGCTATCAACGAGGAGCATTGCTCTTCGGTGGCGTTGACGAAGAGAGCTTGGGATGTCTCCGGGACCGAACTGGAGCGAAGGTTGTCAGCACTCTATCGAAGAGTGTTGGATTTCTGAAGCTTGAGGCCGACCTTAGCAGATACCGGTGGCAACATATCGCCGGCAGCTTGTTTTATTCTAATTTTAATGTAAAGTTCTTACCTTAACTTTATTATTGTTTTCAAGATGAAGATTACTTCTGATGAGGGTTATTTTTTAGAGTCTACTGCTAAGTAAAACCTTGAGGATGCAACAAGACCTCGAGGACAAGAAAAACGAGATTATAATTGAGGGCTTAGAAGGCAAAATTGAAGATCACGAAGCTGCTCTGGAGAAGAAGGATTTCGTACTTCAAACAATGGAGGGTTCGCTAGAAGAAGCCCAAGCCGAGATTGCTAGACTAAACAGTGAACTCTCCACAAAATCAAAAAGCTTCGAGCAAGAGAAGAAGGATTTTGAGGCAAAGCTTGAAGCTGAAGTTGCAAAGAGTTCGAACTTGCAAAAATCAGTGAAGGAACTTCAAGATAAATGTCTGTACTTCGGCAACCGTTGCGTGCAACGACTGAAGCAGGTCTTCAACTCAGCTGGAGCCATGTCGGTGTTTTGGGTCCGACCGCTCACCCGGGGTTGCCCCTCAAGGTGCTTTTTGGTGTAGGACGGTGTTACCGACTGTAGCTCGATGGTTCGTGCTAGATGCACGAGAGACGGTGGACACTTGTGTACAGGTTCGGGCCGCTTTGAGATGCGTAACACCCTACGTCCTTGTGTGAGTACTTTATGTGGTGGGTTACAAGGAGGTTCTCTAGTATTGGAATCATAGAGAGCCGGTGTGGATGGCTAAGTAAATGAGGTCGATCGTCTTGAAGGGGTGCCCCCTAGGCCTTATATACTTGACTGTGGGGCATTACATGTGGATATGATAACAACGGGTGCCTATGTAATAGTGAACTGACTAAGTCTATCTTCCTATAATTCAGCCAACCCATCCTCCCTCAGTTCTGATGTACGGGGCCCCTGCGCGGGAAGGTCGGGTCACTGTTGCAATCACTGCTCAAATCCATAGGGCCGTCTGGGCCTGCGTCGATCCGGCCTTGTGTCAATCCGCTTTATTGGACGTTCCTCCCAGGCCCACGAAGGGGTGACCTCGCGGATTATTGGGCCCACGGGCCCCTCGCGAGGTATCTTGTCCTTCTGGTGGACCCGAGGGATATCCGTCCCCCAGAAGCCCCCGATCTTTGGGTTGATTTTGAAATAACTGGCCCAAAGATCCTAGGTCCAGCGTGCAGTCTTTGATTTTAACAAGAAATACCTTGGAAATAAGCCTGTCGGGTCACTACTTCTGAACTCTGAGTGATCCGGTAAAAACGATCTTTTACTGTCTTCTTCCGCTATTATTCCTCAAAATTTGGTGTTCTGTCTCAGGTTCATGCTTCAGAGGTTAGCATTTTGCACTGTAGAACTTTGAAGTTCATTGGGTGCATCGAAGGTGCACCCAATGGGTGTAGCCCCCGAGCTTCGAGTGGATTTTTGCAGATAATCCACTCGAAGGTCTTCATTTCAAGTCTTCTCAGAAATCATTTTTATCTTCCACTTGTGCTTTTTCAGAGGTCAGCCTTGCCTTAGTTTTGCCGTATGCTTTAGAGGTCAGCATTTTGTCTTTCGGGGATGATTATTCATTGGGTGTAGCCCCCGAGCTTTGAGTGGATTTTTGAAAATAATCCACTCGAAGGTCTTCGTTTCCTGCTGTTTTTTAGAAATCATCCTTTTCTTTTGTCGAATGCCTTAGAGATCAGCATTATATCATTAACGTTATGCTTTAGAGGTCAGCATACATTTTTGTCTTTGAAGCCGAGTACGCGATCTGTCCATATCTTGCTAGGTCTGGCAATTTATTTTATCTGCGACTGATTGGACGTTCGATAGATGGCCTTTGACTAGTCTTCATATCACTTCGTGCTTCAATGCTTCTGTCGATTAGACTTGTACCTCATCAGCTATATTTGGCTTTCCTTTGATACCTGTTGATATCTCCCTTCTGTCTTGAGGTATTCATTGCGTATACTGTATGGATGTGACTGCTTGGGAAAATCTATTTAAAATTCCTGGACGTCCCCCCCCAATGGGTGTAGGCAAGGGACGGCTTGGTGCGCTGAGCGTTTAGCAAACTGCTTCTGAGTAGTAACTTGATGTGACCGCGGGTGTAATCATATCGCCCAAGCAGTTGACTGAAGTCCCAATGGGTGTCATGTTACGTGGAACCGCGTCAGCCGCCTGACGTGTCTCCAGACGGTTTGAATTGCATATTGAATTTTTGCGACTTTTCGGTGGCCGTGGTAGGAGGTGAGCGGTTGCCTTCTTCTTCTATAAATAGTGTTCTTGCTTCTCCGACATTTTCACATCTCTTACCGCTGCTCGCTGTTTACTTTCTTCTCTTTCCTTCTACTCCACCATGGGCAAGAGCAAGAAGGGTGGTAGTTCTTCACATCACTCGGAAGCGTGAGCCGACTCCTCCCTCGGAGGACTTCGGTGACTCGGAGTACTCGGAGGAGGAGTTCTCCTCCGAGTCCGAGGGCTCAACGGTCCATGCCACTCCCCCGGTGTCGTCTGATGACTCAGACGACTCCCAGGGGATCGCCGCAGAGGTGTGGACCTACATCCGGGCCGTCGAGCGCGCCGGGCTCGAGGGCTCGGATGAGTCGGAGTACTCCTCGGACGAGGAGAACTCCTCGGACTTCTCCGAGGAGGGCGGCTGTGGCGATGGCGGTGACGGCGACGACGACGGTGACGGCGGCGGCAAAGGTGGCAGCGGCGATGGCGACAATGGCAGCAAGGGCAGCAGCAGGGGCAGCAACAAGGGCAGCACCAAGGGCAGCAACAAGGCCAGTGGCTAGACGCCACTGATTTTAAATGTTAGTATAGATTAGTAGTAGAAGTAGTATTAGTGAAATCATGTAGTAGTAGTTAGTAGTATAGTGTAGTGAAATATGATGTAGTAGTGGGGAGGACATCAGCTCATAATGAGTTGATTTGTAAGTTCGGTAGTGCTTCCCTTTTATAATGAAGAATGATTTCGCCCAATTCTGTGTGCACCATTTTGCCTTCCTGTCAATCGTCGATCGTATTAATGCTTACTGCAGATGTTGTTTCTGAATGTAATGCTTGAGTAGCGACTTAGAATCATCGAGTCGCGCTTCAGACAACTTTCTTCGCGATGTCAGCGCTTTAGTGGTAGCGGCCGAGTCCTTTGGAGTCATGTTGTTGCTTTAGGAATAACAGCCGAGTGGTTATCGGCGATGTCGGCATTTTTAGAAGTGATAGCCGAGTGATAGCGGGCCACGTCGGTGTTTTAGAAATAACGACCGAGCAGTTATTGGTGATGTCGGCGTTTTAGAGGTAACAGCCGAATCCTTTGGAGCCACGTCACTGCTTTAGGAATAACAGCCGAGTGACTGCTGGCGACGTCGGCGTTTTAGAAGTAACAGCCGAGTGAAAACGGGCCACGTCGGCCGCTTTCAAAACAATGGCCGAGTGAAGTCTGGTAACGTCAGCGTTTTTAGAAATAACAGCTGAGTTAAATTGGGCCGCGTCAGTCGTTTTGGAAATAACGGCTGAGTGATGACATGGCACGCCAGCGTTTTAGAAATAACAACTGGGTGATGACTGGTCGCTTTTTTAGAAATGGCGTCTGGCCCGGGAAAACCCCATATGTACTGCACTGTCGCATGCCTCTGCATTCTGTGCCCTAGTTTTGCTTTTCTGCATCCAGGCCTTCTCTGCTCCCTTGCAATATTGCTTCCGCTCTGCTCGCCAGTAAGATTGAGATGGCGCCCAAGCGGAAGACTCAGAGTTCATCTGTCGCAATCATTCCTCCTATCGATTCCAACAGTCAGTTGCCTTTCGCAGGTAACCACATGTCTGTTGTCTCTAAATCCGACCTTCTCCATCTCGTATCCATCGGAGTTCTTCCTCCGAAGGAACTCTGTTCTTGGCGGATCTGTCGTGGGGTCACTGTTCCGACAGAAGACACCCACGAATCCGTCATTTACATTCCTTTTCTCATCCGCGGCCTTGCTCTTCCCATTTCTCCTTTCTTCCGCGGTCTCCTTGATTTCTATCACTTGAATCTGACCGATCTGAATCCCAATTCCATTCTACAAGTTTCCGTTTTAGTTCATTTGTGCGAAGCTTTCCTTGGTATTCTGCCACACTTTGGCCTATGGAAGTATTTGTACCACTGTCGGCCTGGGATGGCCGGAGGGCAGCACCAGCTTGTGGGGGGCGCGAGTTTGGAGATGCGCCGTGGGAGGAAGACCAACTACCTCGACATCCCACTCAAGGACAGCATCAAAGGATGGTGCCTGGAATGGTTTATTATGGAGAATCACGGGAATTCCCTCCCCCTACGGTCAGGGAGACAGCCAGATGTTCGCACACTGAGTTGGACTGAATCCCCCACAGACCTGGAGGTGGCTGAGGCATGGGCTCTGCTTACTGAGGTTGGATTGTTGAAAGAGAGGGGTCTGACTGCAGAAGCTGTGGTCGCCGATTTCATTTTCAAGAACATTCAGCCACTAAAAGATAGAGCATACACGGCTTATCTGTATCGAGGCCTCGCTGATTCAACCTGGGTTACCAACAGAAGGATTCCTGCTATGGATTTGGTGAGACGGCTCGAGATGATACTCAGAGGCAAGGTGTCGAACATCGGTGCTCCTGTTGCATACTCAACCTGGAATCTGCCTCCTTCCAAGGCCTTTACCAGTTTTGTGTCAAATCCTCCTGCTGGTGATAGCGGTTTGGGCCTTAGAGTGCGACCCTCTCCCGAAGAGGTTAGTATTTTGGTTGCCTCACTTGGCGAAATCCCTGACGACGAGAGGCAGGTTCATTTCGAGGTACCTTTGAATCCAAGTGATGCAGAGATAAGTGACATGCTGGATATGTTGGATGAAGATTCCTCTGATGCAGCCCCTGCTGAAACACTGGTTGTAGCACCCATCCCAGAGGCTGGCAAAGCTTTGGATATTCAGAGGTCTGATAGTGTTCGCCCGAAGCGTCCTCGCCGAGCCAATCAACCAACTTCTCCTGCTGAGGGGAAGAAAAATAAAAAGAGACGTCTTCGCCGAGTGTCATGCTTGGATCAGGATGCCGATCCTTCTGCTCCTGCTGATGAGGAAGTGCCAGTGCCAGTTTTTGCTGAAACTGATCCCAATGGGTGTGACCCGACTGATGCTGATCCCAATGGGTGTGACCTTGATGATGCTGAACCCAATGGGTGTAATCTGGCCACAGCTGATCCCAATGGGTGTACCGTCCGCATTATTGATGAAGATGAGGAAGAGGAGAATGAAGTCTCTCTAATTCGGAAGAACAGTCGGCGCTACATAGCCAGCGGGGAAAGTAGTGGTGTTCCTTCTCCAGCTTTGTCTGCTCTCGTTGGTCTGCAATAATTGTCTCTGGCAAATTTTGATCAGACTCTCGAAGATATGGTTCCAGAGGATCTGTTGTCGGAGCAAGCAGATGGTGGGATGATGGATATTTGTGCTGATGTGCCTGATGCTGGGTTGGAGTTATCCCGAGCGGCATCCCCCGTGCCTCATCGACCTTGAAGCGCGGTCTTAAGGGTCAGGAGGCTGGTCTGGATTGTTCTGCTCCCATGGAAGTGGGTGAAGGTCCTTCAGCCTTAGAGGTGGCTGTTACAAAGAGCTCGGCCCTCAAGGATGGCGCTAGCGCTTACCCAGCCCCCGAGGGTGTCGCCGGGGATGATCCGGCTCGGATGGGTAGCGCGAGCTATGACCCAGCCCCCGAGGGTGTCCGAGTTGGTTCTCCCTCTCACACTTCCATGGATGTTCACGTAGGGTCTTCTCCTTCGCATTCTGGTTGCATGGCAGCAGCTCAAGCTTCGGGTCAGGAAGTCGCCTTAGAGGCCGGCGCTCCTGATGATAGAGTTTTGATTTCTGCTGTTGACACTGACTTGGTCCCCACTGATGCATTGCGGGTTGCTCCGGGTGTTGATCCTTCATCAAGCCATCAAATGATTTCCCACGACTTGGGAGTTCCTTCGTTCTTCTCCAACCTCTAGGTAATTTGGTTGTTCCTGATCTGGCTGTACCCCGGGTGTGATATTGTTCTTACACTCATTTGTTTTTAATGTCAGGCATTGGTTGATGAAATGGCTGGTTAGCTGAGGTCGCAGGGTGCTTCTGTCCCGGAAAGAGCTCTGTTTCTGACGCATTGGAATCCAGTGCTGCTTTAGCGGCGGGTATCTGATTTGGAGATGACAAATGCTGGTTAGTGCCCTTTGTTTCTTCTTTGGCTACTTGATTAATCTGCTTTTTATCTGAACACCCTTGCTTGACTATTTCTTGACAGATATGGCCCGGCGGTATTCTGATCTTGAAGAAAAATATTCTCAAGGTCAGACTGAATTGGCCCGGGTTTCTGCTTCTCTGAATGATGCCAACACGCTGAACTCCACTCTCCATGCTCAGCTTGACTCTGAAAAGGTGACCAATGAATTAAGCTTTACTTGGCTTTATCTGCTGTGTTCTTAGTGCTTGCTTGACGTTGGAGAAACTGATTCTTGTCTGCAGGAGGAAAAACGTGCCCTTGCCACTTCTCGTGACAACCTTGACAAGCTATACCGCAACGCCAGCGACTCGTTGACCATCTTAGAGAGGAGCCATCGCTTCACCATGGAAGATTTGGACAATCATCGTTATAAGCTGCAAGAGTCCTTGGATGATATGATTCGCCTCAGGCAATTGGTGTCGAACAAGCATACTATCATCAAGGATCTACGTGCTTCCAAGAAATCAGTCGTCCAGGAGCTAGAAACTGCTCGGTTGGCTGTCAAGGCTGCTGAAGAGACTTCTGCTACTCTAAGGGCCCAGCGTGACAAAGCTATGGACAAAGCTATTCATGCGGGGTGGATCTTGATGAGGAGACCTGGCGTGGTTGTTCCTGACGACATAGTGGCTGACGTGAATGCCGCTCCAGATTCTTCGAGTCACCCTTCTTCGTCGGTCGCTCCTGAGAAGAACATTACCAAATAGAAACACTGAATGTTTTGTATACGTGGTTAGTGTGCTCGAATATTCCATTAGAAAACATTTTTCAGTACTGAAAGCCGTTATTGTTTTTCCGTTGTTAGAATCCAACGGTATCTACAATTGCAGAAGTAAATTCAGTGCGATGGTTTTGAAGTCTCTTCGCATTTTTGCGAGGCTTAGTGGTCGCCCTAGGATGAGTGACTGCAAACATGTTTGTGTTGGATCCAGTAGGCGCGAGTGTACTGAGTCGATTTAAGTCATTGCCAACTTAAATCGACTACTCTGTTAGTAGGGTATAGTGGTCACCCCGAGTTAAGTAAGCGTGAGCATGTCGCACCGCCTTAAGCCATTGTGGACTTAAGTCGATTGCTCCGTTAGTAGGGTATAGTGGTCACCCCGAGTTAATTAAGCGTGAGCATGTCGCACCGCCTTAAGCCGTTGCCGACTTAAGCCGATTGCTCTGTTTGTAGGGTATAGTGGTCACCCCAAGTTAATTAAGCGTGAGCATGTCGCACCACCTTAAGTCATCACCGACTTAAGCCGATTGCTCCGTTAGTAGGGTATAGTGGTCACCCCGAGTTAAGTAAGCATGCAGGTTGACAGTGAACAATTTGAGGGCCTTTGAAGTCTTTTTATTGATGATATATTTCCCAGTTTACATAATACATTGTCGTCCCAATAGCTTTTGAGATATAGCTAGGGGTAAAACCTCCTGAGATGTTCTATGTTCCATGAGTTACCAATTTCCGTGCCGTCCATTTGAGTGAGACGATATGATCCAGGCCGAGTGACTTCTGCTACTATGAATGGTCCTTCCCATAGTGGTGACAGTTTGTGCCGCCCTTCCCCCGTAAGAATTCGCCGGAGGACGAGGTCTCCCACTGCGAAGGATCGATGATGTATGGCCTTGTCATGATAGCGCCTTGGAGTTTGCTAATACCGTGCTGACTGAATCACCATGTTCAATCATTCTTCTTCTAGTATATCAATATCCTCCAGTCTGGTAGCCCAGCTTCTGCTATGTTTTCAAAGATTAACCTTGGTGCCCCAAACTTGAGATCAGCGGGTAGCACTGCCTCCGAACCATAGACCATAAAGAAAGGTGTGTTTCCATGCAGAGCTCGACTGGGTTGAGTTGTCAGGCTCCAAACAACATAAGGCAACTCTCTAATCCAATTTCCAATGAACTTCTCATTCTTGTCGAAAACTTTCTTTCTGAGCGCTTCCAATATCATCTTGTTGGCTCTTTCTACTTGCCCGTTGGCTCTTGGATGCGCCACCGAGGCATATTTGATCTGAATGCTTTTTTGTTTGCAGAAATCAAAAAACTCTGAGCTTGTGAAATTGGATCCCAGGTCGGTTATGATGCTATTCGGTATTCCAAATCTGAATATTATGTCTTGTATGAATTCCACCGCCTTGGCTGAGGTTAGAGAAGCAATGGGTTTGAACTCTATCCATTTAGTGAATTTGTCGATAGCAACCAGTACATGAGTGTATCCTCCTTGAGCTTTTTTGAAGGGTCCAATCATATCCAGTCCCCAGCATGCGAACGGCTAGGTTACAGGTATGGTTTGCAGTTGCTGCGCTGGTAGATGTTGCTGTTTTGACAAGTACTGGCAGGCTTCACACTTCTGGACTAACTCGGCTACATCACTCTTTGCTGTTGGCCAGTAGAAACCCGACCTGAAGACCTTCCCAACCAGGGTCCTAGATGCTGCGTGTACCCCGCATTGCTCAGCATGGACCTCATCCAGAAGTTGTTTTCCAGTAGCTGAGAGAATGCATTTCATGAGGACTCCTGACGCGCTCCTTCTGTATAACGTTTCCCCAATGAGAGTGTAATGAGCTGACTGCCTCGCAATGCGTTCGGCTACATTTTTGTCATCTGGTTCCTCCTCATTCTTTATATACCTGATGATCGGCTCCCTCTAGTCATCTAGCTCTGGTTGGCTCAGAATATTGCATTCCTCTACCCGATCTAGTGAGATGCTCGGGTGCAGTACTTCATGGACAAAACCTCCAGGCGGGACCTGAGTCCGACTGGATCCTAGCTTGGACAATACATCAGCTGTCGTGTTGCGGTCTCTCTCCACATGATGAAATTCCAGACCCTCAAATTTGTCTTCTAGTTTTCGGATAGCATTGCAGGATTTTCCCATGGAATCGTTCGAGCAATCCCATTCTTTATTTATTTGACTTATGACCACCAAGGAATCTCCATATACCATCAGTCTCTTAATGCCCAGTGATATGGCAATGTTTAGTCCATGAATCAGAGCTTCGTATTCTGCTGCATTGTTGGATGCTGGAAATAACAATTGAAGAGCATATTTGAGTTGTTCACCTCCAGGTGTAATAAAGAGGATCCCTGCGCCTGCTCCCTGCAGCTTCAACGAGCCATCAAAATACATTCGCCATACTTCTGCAGTTTCCAGGTTATCCGGCACCTGTTGCTCAGTCCACTCTGATACGAAGTCAACCAGTGCTTGAGTTTTGATGGCAGTGCGAGGTCGAAATTCAATGTCATGAGGTCCCAGTTCATAGGCCCACTTGGCTATTCTTCCAATGGCTTCTTTATTGTGGAGAATATCCCCTATCGGAAATCCAGTGACCACTATGACTTTGTGGTCGTCGAAGTAGTGATGGAGCTTGCGTGCAGTTAGAAGTACTGCATATAATAACTTCTGAACTTGAGGGTATTTCTTCTTCGAGGGACCCAGAACTTCACTAATGAAATAGACAGGATGATGTATTGGGTATGCATGTCCGTCTTCTGCTCGCTTGACTACCAACGCGGTGCTCACCATGTGAGTCGTGCAAGAGATGTATAATAACAGATCTTCAGCCGGTTGAGTCAGCGTGGCTCGGCGCAGCGGTTTTAGCACTGGCGGTGTTGTCAAGAATTTTTTTAGCGCATCTAAAGCTTCTTATGCTTCTGAAGTCAACTAGAATTTGTCTACCTTCTTGAGCAACTTATAGAATGGTAAGACTTTCTCTCCCAGCCTTGATATGAATCTGCTCAGAGCTGCCATACATCCGGTAAGTCTTTGTACTTTCTTTTGTGATCGTCGTGCTTCCATCCTCATGATAGCCTCGATCTTTTCTGGATTGGCTTCAATTCCCCGGTGGCTAACAATAAACCCGAGCAACTTTCCTATTGGTACTCCGAAGACACATTTTTCGGGATTAAGCTTCCATCGGTATCGCCGTAGACTGTTGAAGACCAGATGTAAATCTTCAATGAAATTTTCTGAATCCTCTGTCTTGATCACCACATCATCCACATAAGCTTCCACACGCTTGCCCCAGTGGTCGGCTAAGCATATCTGAATAGCTCTCTGATAAGTCGCTCCAGCGTTTTTGAGGCCGAACGACATGGAGGTATAGCAGAAGGCTCCGAACGGGGTGATGAATGCTGTTTTTTCCTCGTCTTCTTTTGCCAAGCTAATCTGATGATACCCAGAGTAGCAATCCAAGAAAGACAACACAGAACATCTGGCGGTTGAGTCCACCACCTCGTCTATTCTAGGAAGTCCGAAGGGATCCTTCGGACAGTGTTTGTTGAGATCCGTATAGTCGACGCACAAGCTCCAATCCACTTTATTCTTTTTGAGTACAAGAACATGATTAGCTAACCATTCAGGATGTAACACCTCTCTAATGAACCCGGCCGCGACCAAGCGAGCCAGCTCTACACGGATAGCTTCTCTCTTGTCGGGCGTGAAGCAACGTGTTGGGGACCTTCGGCGTCCGAAGCTCCTCAAAAAACAGGATTTAACAGTATTTCTGTAGTACAATGTGTGAACAGGTACCCTCGGACTAAAGTCGGCATTGCAGTAGACCGGAATAATACGAAGCTTGATACAGAGCCGAAGGTGTTGAGCAGGAAAGCTTCGGCGTAACAGCAAAGAGTGGAACCGACTTAAAGATGAAAAGGCTATTCAGACCTCGATAGACTACTATAGAGTTATTATCAAATGTAAAGGGCATGAATGTAATTTTGTAAGGGCTGTGTCCCGTGTCTATAAATAGGTGAACAGTATCCCCGTACTGTTCACGTGGACTTGGCATTCGCTTTTTGCGTCACGCTTGTACTGTCATTTCCTTCCGATTGAAGGTACACTTGTAGTTCAATAATATTTTTGTTTATGCTCAATAATAATAAATGATTGTTCATGTTTTCTTTTATATTCTTTATATTTCATCCTTCGTCATTGTTTGAACTTATGAAGGTATGACCTTCATAACCTTCGTCCGTAAGTCATTATATCCTAGGGGAAATAATGCTTCGGAGGACGAAGGGCGTTAACGATTAACATTTTCTATGTTGCCTTGTTCTTAACTCTTAGCACTTGAGAACAAGTCCCCAACATTGGCGCCCACCTCTGGTGAACTCACTTCCATTTCTTGAGCTTTTCAACACCTTCGGCAAGCATCACCTTCGTCATGCCGCCGAAGAAGGCTTCAGCACCAGGGGCTGGCACGCTGCAGCCGCTGGACCCCAATCAAGACGTCCTTTCTCTTAGAGAGGCACGAAGCCAGAAGAGGAAGGCTACCAGTCCAACACATCCGGAGGATGATCTAGATCAGGAGATTCAAAATCTGGAAATCCTTCAGCAGCAGGTTCAACGCAAGAAGGAGAAGATGGCCAGGCTAGCTGAACTGCAGAGGCAGATAGATGAAGCCTCTGAAGAAGTTCGTCATCTTGCTCAGGATGAGCAACACCGAAGGCCTCAGCATCAAGACCTTCATCAGGAGGGCTTTCCCAACGAAGATGACTGGTATGACAATTTCCATCATGGGAATTTTGTTTTTGATGATGCTTCTCCCCTGTCCGCTGAGTTACAGGCTACACCTTGGCCTCCGTCCTACAAGCCGCCTCAGCTCCCCGTATTTGATGGCCACTCAGACCCGAAGCAGTTTTTGATGAGCTACGAAGCAACAGTGTCTTCGTACGGTGGCAATGCTTCAGTCATGGCCAAATCTTTCGTTATGGCTGTCAGAAGTGTTGCTCAAACCTGGTATTCCTCCCTTCGACCAGGAACGATCACTTCATGGCAGAAGCTGAAGGATTTGTTGTTAACCAACTTTCAAGGATTTCAGACGAAGCCGGTCACTGCTCAGGCTCTGTTCCAGTGCACTCAGGACCACGAAGAATACCTTCAGGCATATGTCCGAAGGTTCTTGCGTCTGAGGGCACAGGCACCAACGGTGCCCAATGAAATTGTCATCGAGGCCATGATCAAGGGGCTTCGGCCAGGTCCGTCAGCTCAGTACTTCGCCAGGAAGCCTCCTCAAACTTTGGAGAAGCTTCTCCAGAAAATGGATGAATACATTCGGGCCGACAATGATTTTCGCCAAAGAAGGGAGGAGGCTTTCAGGTTTTCTGAAATAACCAGGAGCTTCGGAGGGAGGTTTTACCCGAGGCATGTGAGATCAATTCACAATTCTACACAAAGTGATGACAGAGGAAGCCAACAGCAAAGGCCACAATGCTCCTCACAGGCTTCTGGACAACAGCAAAGCTCCTTCCGGCCACCAGCTCCAAGAGGCAGAGGCGCCAGGGGCTTCGGAGGAAGATTTGGCGATCAACCGAGAAGAATCTTTTGCTTATTCTGCGGTGAGAACAAAGGCCATACTACCAGGATGTGCCATGTTACTATACAGAAGCAAAAGGAAATAGCTGAAGCAGCAGCACAACAAGCCCAGCCGAAGCAGGTCATGCATACAGCTTCGTATCATTCGCCCTACATCCCAGAATATGTGGGCAACCATCCTGCAGTCTCTGTTGCTTCGGCGAGTCAGCCTCAAGCTTCCTGGCAACAGCCTCCGCCTCCACCTCCGTTGCAACAAGGCCAGCAGCCAGAAGGGAGCCAATATGCTCCGCATCAAAGGGACTTCAGAGAACAGTCCGAAGCTCGCACGGTCAATAGCACTGTGCCAGAATCAAAGCACATCTATTGACAAATATCCTACCTTAATAGCAATCTTTTTCATTCAGTTTTATTTTCTGTAATAAAGGACATTGTTTAGGTTTCATGTAATTAGTTTCGTTGATTCCTACAAGAGAAATATGTTTTCTTCACAGGCTTGTGATAATAAAAAGGACCTTCGGACTATCGAAAATTCTTCGAAGCAACAAAAAGTCGTTCTAAGGAACGCAGAGTAAGTTTGACGAAGTCACAAGAAGTCGTTCTAAGGAACGCAGAGTAAGTTTGACGAAGTCACAAAAAGTCGTTCCGAAGGGAGCGCAGTGTAAGTTTTCTGCTCCAAAGTCGTTCCAAAAGGAATGCAGAGCATATAGCGAAAAGTCAACGCTGATACCGCCTAAGTAAAAGGCGAAGAAGCTCCAAAGACGTTCCTAAGGGAATGCAGAGCTTACAGCGAAAAGTCAACGCTGATACCGCCTAAGTAAAAGGCGAAGAAGCTCCAAAGACGTTCCTAAGGGAATGCAGAGCTTACAGCGAAAAGTCAACGCTGATTCCGCTGAAGTAAAAGGCGAAGAAGCTCCTAAGGGAGGCTTATAGCGAAAAGTCAATGCTGATTCACAAAAAGATTATGTGTTTTATCGCGCAAATATGTGTGTATCTTCGGAATATCGCCTTACATAGCATAGCATCATCACATCATCTTTGCATAACATAAGCATCATACATCATACTGCATGTGGCATAAGGAAATATGATATTAATCTTCGGAAAAACGCTTTGAAAAAGGGGCAAATCATGCCAAGTAACAAGGAGAAACAATATTGATCTCTGAAGTATAGCCTTGAAGAATGTTTCTACGAAGCTTCAAAACTTTCCAGGATACTTCGGATATTGTTGTGATAAATGGTAATTCTTCTTCACGAAGCATGAAAAGAAGGGAAGGTGTTTTTTCGCCAAAGACTCAAAAAAGGTACGTATGTAAAGTTTCATGCATCGTAAAGAATTGAACCATAAAGAAAAATAAAACAAATATGTTACATACAGGATTACAAGATATTACACATGTTACATTTAAAATGTTTTTACAATAGCATCTAGTCTTCCCTAAGTACCACTTCTGCAGCTTCGTTCAACAGTCGATCGACAACTTCATCCATAATAGCTTCAGCCATCTTTTTAATCTCATCGTCACCCTTAGGCCGTGCACCCGGAGATACTTCAGTAGGATCTGAGGAAGGACAGGACACGGCTACTTTGCTATTACAAATCATAAACAAATCTTAAAGCCTAAGATTACAACACGATAAAAACTATTAGTTGATACCTAATTGACCTTCGGCCTCTGCGCTCTTTTTAGCAGCCTCAGCTACTTCTCTAGCATCGTGAATACCCTTTTCACTTCTTCGAATAATTTCTCCGGCCATCTCTCGGCCACCATTATCCCAGATATCAGTAAAAAACTTTCCACCAATTATACTAGCTTCGGCCGAAGGATCTTTTGTATCTTCAAAGGACAAAGCAGCTTCGGACTGTGCTAAAATTTTTACATGTTCACAGCCCTTCTTCTCTAAGATAGTGGCAATCCCTCTGGCGCCAGAGAAGGCACATATATCTCCTCGACTATTTAAAATTTCTTCAAAGGCTTCGGCTTCGTGGTTAATCCATTCGATGACACCTTCGGGATTGCCTCTTGAAAAGTTTTCCTCACTTGAGAATGCGCCGACCTTGGCGAAGCTAGCCTTTAATTTCTTGACACAATCTATAGATTTATTGTAGCATCTCTTTTTGGACGAACGAAGCTCTTCAACAGTCACTTCTAGGTGATCTGCCCATTGATCGCTGAGTTCACGCTTTGTTTCTTCAAGTATGCGTTCTTCCTTGGCTCTGGCCAGTTGTTTCCGAAGGTCTTCAATTTCGCGTTTCTGAGCTTCAGCTTGAATTTTAAAAGCAGCTTCGTCCTCTTTTATTTTATTTATCAATGAGTATAATATTTTGTCTTTTTCGAGACCTTCGTTCCTCAGTTCAATTACTTCGGAACGAAGGTTGCTCAGGGCTATTGTACACCCTTCGTCTTCAGCATCTTTCTGTGCTCTAAGAGCATTGCTAAGTATCAAGCCCTGCAAAAAGAAATATGTGTGTGTGTCAGTGGGTTTAAACGAACGGAAAAATACAAGGATTTCATATATCGCACCTTTAAGCTATTGTAAGCCAGGCTGTCGGCCAGATCGTTCTTCGACAGCACTGAGAGCCCGTCTTCTAAAGTCGGGAATCCGAAGCTTTGCCAAATAGGGCGCATAATTATACCCTTGATATCTTCTCGTGCTTTCAGATCATTTTTTACATAGAACCATTCTGTCATCCAGCCGCTGGGCCATCTTTTCCGAAAAGTTGGCACGGGGCAGCTTGATCCAGACCGAGAAACAAAATTGTAGCAGCCAAAGTTATTGTGATACTGTTCCTTACCCCAAGGTATTGTCTCGTATGATAATTCGTGCATATTGCAAAAACTTTTTGCATCAGGCTTCAGACCTTGGCTTCGCACGGCCCACACAAAGATATTCAGCCTTATGATTGCCTCGGGGGTAAGTTGGTGAAGATAGACTTCAAAAATCTTCAGCACCTCCACGACGAAGCTGCTCAAGGGCAATCGCAGCCCAGCCTTCAAAAAGCTTCGGAACACTACGACTTCATTCTCTTCGGGGTGTGGACAAGTCTTCTCCCCTTCGTCGGCCCTCACAACGGACAAATCCCGGAAATACCTTCCTCTCATGTTAACAAGATGATTCTCTTTGATAGTTGATTTACCATAAACTGAATGGCTTGGTCGCCAGGGGCGATCTTCGGAGTCTTTGCCACCGCTGTCCACATCATAACTTTCACTGTCACCAGTATCTTCAGACAGCCCTTCCAGAATCTCCTTGGTGATTTTTTCTGTGTTGGTCTTCGACATCGCTATAAGAAATCCTAAGTTCTTCTCTTCATCAAGACTCAGCTTCATCTCAGCAGCAGCCTTCTTAGCAGCTTCAGACATCTTCGGAAACACTAAAAAACTGTTTTCAAAGCCGAAGCTTCAAAGCTGAAAGCTTAGCAAATCACAGCGCACAAGAGCTAAAAATTGAGTGAGCGGGAGTGATTGGCCAGAAAGCGTGCAAAATGAGTTTGCGGTATGGCCGTATTTATACGCTCGGTGCGTTGAAAGTTGAAAGACCCCACTTGTCATTGAATGTTGCTATTCTAGCAAAGGGAAGGTGTTTTTTCGGACCTTCGGCGTAAAGCCTTCGTCCATATCGCAATCTAAATTTATTATTTCAAACAAATTAATATTGCGAGGGGCTACTGTTGGGGACCTTCGGCGTCCGAAGGTCCTCAAAAAACAGGATTTAACAGTATTTCTGTAGTACAATGTGTGAACAGGTACCCTCGGACTAAAGTCGGCATTGCAGTAGACCGGAATAATACGAAGCTTGATACAGAGCCGAAGGTGTTGAGCAGGAAAGCTTCGGCGTAACAGCAAAGAGTGGAACCGACTTAAAGATGAAAAGGCTATTCAGACCTCGATAGACTACTATAGAGTTATTATCAAATGTAAAGGGCATGAATGTAATTTTGTAAGGGCTGTGTCCCGTGTCTATAAATAGGTGAACAGTATCCCCGTACTGTTCACGTGGACTTGGCATTCGCTTTTTGCGTCACGCTTGTACTGTCATTTCCTTCCGATTGAAGGTACACTTGTAGTTCAATAATATTTTTGTTTATGCTCAATAATAATAAATGATTGTTCATGTTTTCTTTTATATTCTTTATATTTCATCCTTCGTCATTGTTTGAATTTATGAAGATATGACCTTCATAACCTTCGTCCGTAAGTCATTATATCCTAGGGGAAATAATGCTTTGGAGGACGAAGGGCGTTAACGATTAACATTTTCTATGTTGCCTTGTTCTTAACTCTTAGCACTTGAGAACAAGTCCCCAACACAACGTAATTTTTATCGTATCAGCCTTGCCTAGGGGTAGACCTTCAATTTGTGCTCGGGCAGTTCTCTCGGGACTCCCGGCATATCCGCAGGTTGCCATGCGAATATGTCTCGGTTATCTTGCAAAAACTGGACGAGCGCGCCTTCCTATTTGTCATCCAGGCTGGAACTGATGATAGCTGTTTTGCGTTCGTCAGCGCACCCAAGATTGATGCTCTTGGTTTCTTCAGTCAGCCGTATAGAGGTCACGGCTTGAGCTTCATTCACGGGCACCGTGAGATCTTCCTCAGGCTTTGAGTTCACCTGCGCAGAAGAAGTCGCCGATGGTTTGGTAGCGAGGGCCGCCTGAATGGCCACTCGGAAACATTCTGCGACGCCTTGGAAGTCAGCGCGCACAGTTATGATTCCTTGTGGTCCTGGCATCTTTAATATCATGTATGTATAATGCGGAATGGCCATGAACTTCGCCAATCCAGGCCTCCCGATGATGGCGTTGTATCCGCAGTCGAAGTTCGCCACCTCGAACCTCACGAACTCGGTTCTATAGTTTTCCGAAGTTCCGAAGGTGACCGACATGTAGATGTGGCCCAGCGGATATTCTCCTTCGGTCGGCATGATGCCGAAGAAAGGTGTGTCCGACTCGTGGAACTCTTTGAGGGGAACTCCCAAGCCTTGGAGCGTCCGGGGGAAGGTGACGTTGATGCTGCTTCCCCCGTCCACTAATACCTTCTTTACCCTGCTCTCTCGGATCACCGGATCGACGAGGAGCGGGTACTTGCCTGGGTGGTCGAAGTTGAGCCACTGATCTGCCCGGGTGAAGGTGATCGGGTGCTCAGACCATCGGTACGGGGCGGGAGGACCAGTAGCCGCCACCAGTATCTGACGATCGTTGAGCTTTTATTGTCTCTTGCTTTCTTGTGACCCGTGTCCGCCGAAGATGATGTTGACTTCTCTGTCAACGCACGGGAAGGCTCCACCTCCTCCTTCCTCCTGCTGCTGGGGTTGTCGCGTTTCTCCTGGTCCTCCTCGTGGCGGGGGAGGAGGTAGAGGTTGGAAGGGTCGGCCGTTCCGCACGGAGTGCTTGAAGTCTCTGCAGTTCCGAAGGGTGTGGCGCATGTCCTTGTGGTACAGGCATTGGGTGTCGAGGATGTCGTCCAGCGGGCGTTCACCTCCGCGAGGTCCTCCTCGGGCGCGAGAGGCGGGCGGTCCAGCGGCGTGGACCTCTTCACGAGGCCTCTTCTCCCAGCGTTTGTCGGGTTGCTGGTTTGTGTCGCGTCGCGGTGCTTTCGGTGCAGGCTTTGCTCCTCCGATGAGGTCTAGAGCTCGTTCATCGGCGGTGATGTAGAGGTCGGCTTCCCGAAATAGCTGGTCCGAAGTGGTCAGCGCCTTTTGTAGTATGGCTCAGACGAAGGCCGAGTCATTGGATCCCCGGTAGAAGTCCTCGACCACTGCTACTTCCGCGACCTCGGGGATACGATTTCTCATGGTCTGGAATATTTTGAGGTACGACCGGAGAGTTTCGTCCCCCCGGTGCTTGATGGATTTGAGGTCCCATGGTTGCGCCGGTTTGTCGGAGAGAGATTGGAAGTTGGCGGTGAAGCGCCGACTGAAGTCGCTCCAGTCGTCGATGCAGTGTCGGGGTAGGTGTCGCAGCCATTGCAGCGCGTCTTGTCCAAGGACGATAGGCAAGTATGCGGTCATCATATCCTCGGTTGCCCCAGTGGCTCGGGCAGCGGTGGTGTAGATGGCCAGCCAGCCTCCCGGATCATGCTTAGGTTCATATTTGTCGACGTTGGAGACCTTGAAGTTAGGGGGCCATTGAATGGCCCTGAGACATGGAGTAAGCGTCGATACTCCACGGCTGTCTTCTAGTCGTCGGTGATGATGTCTTTCCCGGGGAGGGGAGTGGTTGTCGTGGTGCCTCGACCGTCCTCGGGTGGTGCCACCAGTTGAAGCCATGGCCGACTCGGTCCTGGTGGCCTGACTCCGAGCTGGGATGTCGTGATCCCGGTTCTACTCTTCCCGACGACGGATCTCGTTCTCGTGTCGTCGTTCGTGCGAAGCGTTGATGGAGCTCCGTGCGTCCTGCCGACTGTTGATGGCGTGTCATAGATCGTTCGGCGGATGAGCGAGGGGTAGAAGGTGGTTGGCTGCTTGAGTGAACAGCCGCTGATAGCCCTCGGCGTTGGGAGTCCGAGGGAGGCCATCAGCTATCCGAGCCAACACTCCACCGACTTCACTCGGCGTGTTCATGGCTCAGGCGAAGTCGGGGTTCAGGTTGCGTCCGAAGAGTGGATTTTCCCGACGTTGCCTCGTTTCCTGCTCGGCCTGTTCTTGAGCCTGCCGACGGTCATGTCATCGAGAGTTCCTTCTTGCTCTGAGGACCCATTCTTCTGGAGTTTCTCCCACTTCTGGGACCTCGTCTCGCGATATGGGCTGCGCCGGATCCCGTTCTCCGGCCTCATGATGTCGCCGAATATTTCGGCGCCGGTTCCTCCGCCGGCGAGACTCCAGATGAAGAGGTTCTTCTCCTGGTGCAGTTGATTCATCGTCGGAGATAGGATTCGATTCCACTCTTCCCCCGATGAAGAGGACGTCGGGGTAGAATGGAGCAGCTGTCGCGACGATCTTCTTTCTGTCCTCCTTTGAGGACGGAGGTACAGAAAGAGCAGCTTGACAACCCTTGGCTTCATTCGCTTCTTTCCTCCTTGTGATCCGTGTCCATTTTTCTGTCGGAGAGGTGGACAGCGGGGTTCTCCGGGTAGACAGACCCTCGGCTCCTAGCTTGCTGAAGGTGATCTTTTCTCGGAGCGCTGGAGGTTGTGCTTTTCCCTTCTTTGCTCCAATTTTCTCGGAGATCTTTGACGAAGACTTTCTCTCCGGTGGATCCGCAATGCGATGCAGAGTTCCCTCCTCATCCGCTACAGGATGATCTTGTGCTGGAAGGTGACGGCCATTGAGCTAGCTTGGATCAATAACACACCCCCTACCTGGCGCGCCAGCTGTCGGTGTTTTGGGTCCGACCATGCACCCGGGGTTGCCCCTCAAGGTGCTTTTTGGAGTAGGACGGTGTTACCGACTATAGCTCGATGGTTCATGCTAGATGCAAGAGAGACGGTGGACAGTTGTGTACAGGTTCGAGCCTCTTTGAGATGCGTAACACCCTACGTCCTGGTGTGAGTACTTTATGTGGTGGGTTACAAGGAGGTTCTCTAGTATTGGAATTGTAGAGAGTCGGTGTGGATGGCTAAGTAAATGAGGTCGATCGTCTTGAAGGGGTGCCCCCTATGCCTTATATTCTTGACCGTGGGGCATTACATGTGGATATGATAACAACGGGTGCCTAAGTAATAGTGAATTGACTGAGTCTATCTTCCTATAATTCAGCCGACCCATCCTCGCTTAGTTCCGATGTATGGGGCCCCTGCGCGGGAAGGTCGGGTCACTGTTGCGATCACTTCTCAAATCCATCGGGCCGTCTGGGCCTGCGTCGATCCGGCCTTGTGTCAATCCACTTTATTGGACGTTCCTCCCAGGCCCACGAAGGGGTGACCTCGCGGATTATTGGGCCCATGGGTCCCTCGCGAGGTATCTTGTCCTTCTGGTGGACCCGGGGGATATCCGTCCCCCACAAGCCAGTTCTGAAAAGTTTAAACCTTCAACTGAAGACCTGCCAGGCATCTTCGATCATATTGAAGGCGAAGTTGATTCTCTTGATGAAGTCATAGCTGGGCATGGTGACTTCTGCGCTCTGCTAGCTTCTCGTGGCACAATTGTTACTTTTATGAAGGCTGGTTGTACGCATGGGAATATTTGTAACACCCGGATTTAAAGGACAAAGTCGGGTGCATCTCATACATGCGCCAAAAAGACAACATATACAATAACAGAGTGTATAGAGATAAATGTCATAATAACATCAGAGTACTTATTATATAGCGGAAGACTTATTACAAAATAAAAGGATAAATTTAAAACAAACTAAGGATCGTTGGCGCCAATGTCGACTAAGAAACGCCACCTAGATCATGTCGAATGCCTCGGTGTTTGGCGGCTCCTCTTCGACCACCTGTTCTTCTCCTGTGGGGGGGGGGGTGAGACAGCAAGAGTGAGCTCACATACGTTCATCGCTCAACAAGTCGTGGGGAATAATGTGGCATGAACTCACCAAAGGTGGGAGTTCATGAAGTGTAAGGCTGATCAATGGAATAAAGGCTGAAGCTGAGCATTGCTTTTATAAGTTGGTCAAAATTTTATTAGTAGTTACTAAGTGTAAATAAATACCAAACCATAGTGATAATAAATAAAAGTAATAATAAAATAATCCCAGATGCAATGAAATGACAGATTGAGTTTAAGTTCCATAATTTAATCATGTGAGTGTCCGAGCCGCTCATGACCGTGAGCACGGCTAGTATACCAGTTTTACACTCTGCAGAGGTTGCGCATCTTTACCCACAAGTCGTGTTACCCATTTGCCACGGAGTTGATCAGACTCCATACACCTCTACCGAGGAAGCGAGGCAGGGTACCACTACGAGGCCTTTACAAAGTTCCACTAGCTTCAGACTACCCGCTACAGTTTATAGGAAGCTCCAGTGCAGGGTTCTTGCCTGACCGCCATCGCAGCAAAATCAACCAAGGACCTCCCTACACTGACCACTCCCCTACTGCCCTTGCCCCTTTCGGGTAAGGTAGCCGTCCACTAGCTTTCCTAGTTAATCAGCCAAGGGCGTCCCATTAAACCCTTGTGGTAGCACTGTTTTCCCGGGTGGTTCTCCATGTTCCCATTAACATAATGATCTTATCATGAACATAAAATAATGAACAGATAATAGAAAGTGTAATCATGAGTCATGAATATCTTTATACCCAAATCCACATAAAGCAATAGCATGTACTACCCAAAAATTTAGTAGTAAAACCAGTGGTGAAACAAGGTATAAAGATAGTCAAAATCTAGGGTAACCTATTGGGTCCCATCAAAATTAACCTATGCAGATCATTATGATTAATAAGAACATGAATGGGTAAAAGGAAGTGATCAAGGGCACAACTTGCCTTCAACGAGCTCCTGCTCAACAGTCTCTATCAGGATCCTCAATAGCTTGCTGTAACACCCACTTTGTATTTGCTAGAGATAATACCAATAGAGAAACAATTTCTCTTTATATGAGTTTGACCTTTATGCATCATCACATGTGAACACTACATTCAAAAACAAATAAGTAATAAAAGGATATACCATTAAAGTGTATGCATCATGCTGAGTTTTTATTTGGTTGTGCATTTGTGCTTAATAAGATAAATATACCATTAATAGCATATCAAGGGATCCATAGAATTTAAAGTTTAACTTGAAAATAAAACCATGAAAATAGAGAAGAGAAAGGAATATTATTCAATACAAATAAAATTGTCATTAAAATAACTTCATCACAGTTGATATGATCAAAATAAATAATTAGCCAGTATACAAAGTGCCACAAAGTTTGAATTTGAATTGAAGTTTGAATTTGAAAAGAAATGAAAAGAAAAGAAAAAGGGAAAAGAATAAAACTCTAACTGGGCTCAGAACACCAATTCGGCCCAAACTCAAGTCACCCTGCGCGGCCCAGCCTGGTGAGCACGCGCCGACAGGCGGGCCCCGCTTGCTCGCGTCTCACACGCGCGGCCACGTTCTCCTCCCCTCACTGTTCCGCGGGTCCCACCTCGTCAGCCCCTCTGTCACTCGGCGCTTGTTCTTCGTCTCCACGGAACCCGTCTTCCTCGCGCGGATTGGGCGCAACAGCAGCCGAGCTCGGTGGATCGTGCCCGCCAAAATCGGTCCGATTTGACCGCGCGGGGGGGATAAAACGGAGCCGCGACCGTTCTTCGCCGAACACTTCCCTCTCGCCTTTCGCTGAGACTACCTAGCGAGCCACGGATTTGCCAGCGAGGGAGGTTTGAGCCGCCGACGTGGACCGGCGTGAAGACTTCAAATCGGGCCACGGAACTCTCGGACGCGGATCAATTTGCGTGGGCGGAGGTCGTGCGAGGTGCGGGAACGCTCGTGCAGTGCGCACTGGGCGGAATTCCGCATGAATCTCACCCACCGCAGTACGATTCCGCCACTGTCGCCATTGTTCCGCAATTGGAGCTCTGTGCCGTGCCATTGCCGGTAAGAAGTTGTCCTACCTCCCGCTTGTTACCCCTTGTTGCACAAAACCGAGAATCATAGGTAGATGCTCGCCCAGGCTACGTAAATCGCTCACGGGAACCTTAGCGCCGCCGCGGATCCGTAGTCGGTCGCGTTGGGGGTTCTCGGCGCCACCACCCCCAGTCGGACCCTGTCTTGTCTATTGGCTTTACCTCGCACATTGTTTAGCACCCAAAAGCTTGAGGAACCGAGCGCTAGTTCATGGGGCGCTTGGGTCACCGGTGATGCTCCGCCGTAGGCGGTGGGCAGCGCCACCGTTCGTGTGTGGCCCGTTGGGGGCGAAGATCGTGGATCGTTGGATGGGAAAAGGATGCCTAGGATTAGATCTGGTATGTGTTGGACCTGGACCGTTGGATGCTGATCCGAGGGTAGTTAGGCGTGTGTTTACGCAATCGGTTGTGGACCGTTGGGATTCGATCCATCGGTTCTAACGCGATGTGGTGCGTGGGCAGATCTCGAGCGCAGATCCTGAATCCTACGGTAGATAGTAGGAATGGAGTAGTGATCAGCGCCGGTCTAATCTTGACCGTTCGCACTTGATCGGACGGCTGCGGACCCTCGATACCCCTTCGCGGGTCACTTTTGTTAAAGAGCCCTCGGACTTTAGTGAAATCAAACCGCCGTCCACTGCGGGAGTAGGCCGAGTCTCTGGAAACTTACACGTGAGCCCCTGCGCTTTTCTGGAATTCGAGGCCCAGTCCAGAAGGGATTAAAAATAGAGAAGTAATTATAGAAATTAGTTTTAATACAAAAAAACAATTCTAGAAACTTGAGAAATTCATATTAAATTCATTTTAACTCCAAATTCATCCATTCAAGTTTCTAAAATTTTGTAATAATATTTTTATCACCTAGAGCCTCTGTTTTGTCATGAAAACAGTAAGAACTTTATTTCTCACTTAATCCTATTTTAAACACATAAAACCTTTGAAAATGCATAACTTAAATTCTATAACTCCAAAAATTATGATTCCTGTTCCTAGAATTTGATTTTAATGTGTAGAATATTTCTGTGTATTTTGTGTACATGTTTGGTGTGATGTTAATTTCTCTATATGCACTGTGCTTGTTTGTATTGTGGCGAGTAGAAGAGCCCGTTGCTGAGGATCCTGGTGAGCAGCAGGTTGAAGTAGCTGAGCAGGAACTCATTGAAGGCAAGTTGTGCCCTTGACCACTTTTTACCCAATAATGTTCTTTAATATCATTTATCCATGCATAGGTTAATTTTGATGGGACCCGATAGGTCACCCTAGATTGTTTATCTCATTACCTTGTTTACCCCTGAATCACTTGGGTAGTTTGCTATTGCTTTACATGGTATTGGGATAATTATTTATCATATCTATGTTCCAATTCTTTTGTTATTCTATTTATGTTCATGTTAAGATCATTAATGTTAATTGGAACATAGAGCTTAACTTGAGAACCACGTGCCACCACAAGGGTTTAATGGGACGCCCTTGGCTGACTAATTAGGAAAGCTAGTGGAAGACTACCTTACCCGAAAAGGGGCAAGGGCAGTAGGGGAGTGGTCAGTGTAGGGAGGTCCTTGGTTGATTTTGCTGCGATGGCGGTCAGACAAGAACCCTGCATTGGAGCTTCCTATAAACTGTAGCGGGTTTTCGGAAGCTAGTGGAACTTTGTAAAGGCCTCGTAGTGTTGCCCTGCCGCGCTTCCTAGGTAGAGGTGTATGGGATTCGTGACCCCTTGGCAGATGGGTAACATGACTTGTGGGTAAAGGGTACAACCTCTGCAGAGTGTAAAACTGGTATACTAGCCGAGCTCACGATCATGAGCAGCTCAGGACTCTCTGATGATTAAATTATGGAACCTAAACTCAATTTGTCATTTGCATATGCATGGGTTTATTATTAATTTGTTCTATTACTTTATTTAAGGTTTGGTATTTACTTACACGTAGTAATTGCTAATAAAATTTTGATCAACTACTTAAAAGCAATGCTCAGCTTTAACCATTCTCTTTGATAAGCCTTACACTCCATGAGCTCCCACCTTTGGTGAGTTCATGTCACAATATTCCCCACGACTTGTTGAGCGATGAACGTATGTGAGCTCACTCTTGCTGTCTCACACCCCCCACAGGAGAAGAGCAGGTGGTTCAGGAGGAGCCACAAGGCGAGGAGTTTGATCTGATCTAGGTGGCGTTTCTCAGTTGACATTGGCGCCGACGATCCTTAGTTCGTTTTATGTTTATCCTTTTATTTTGTAATAAGTCTTCCGCTATGTAATAAATACTCTGATGTTTTATGACATTTATCTCTATACACTCTGTTATTATATATGTTGTCTTCTTGGCGCATGTATGAGATGCACCTGGCTTTGTTCCTTAAAGCCGGGTGTGACAGAAGTGGTATCAGAGGAGTTGTTGACTGTAGGACGAGACCTAGATAGAAATGGACAAAACCCTTACCTACTTATCTCATTCTGATTCATTCTATACTTACCTTACTCTGACTCATTCTATACTCATCTCATCTTGGTCTTATCTTACCTTTTGCTACTCTACTCTGATCAATCTTATCTTTTCTACTCTAAGACAAGATGGATTTCACACCTTGGAATCCTACCATTATGATCTTCTTAAGAGATAGGAGACCTAAGACAAAAATTAAAACTATTTTCTCTATTAAAAAAACATTGGTTGATTGTTCTGATGATAACTGCTTGATTTGCTTCTTTGATTGATTGAAACATTATAGACGGGCATCTTAGCATGTACCACCATAAGGTAATGTACTAGCTTTAGTGGATAACACACTAATCTGCTTAGCTAATAAATCCCCCGCAGTAACATTTCTCGTAATTACTCGCCTTGTCTACAATTCTTCCTTTCTTACCCTGTGTTTCTAACCCAAATGGGCTACCCCTATAGTGTTAAAAGAGAGCACTATAGACGTGATCCTTGGTATATCATGGTTAAGAAAGGCAAAGGCAGTATATACACTGTGCTAAGGGAACCATAGAACTCACAAGTTCCAAAGGAGAAATATTTGAAGTTGGAATTGCAGTAACTACTGCCACCATACTAGCGGCATTCTTAGTAGATGGGAAGTTTGTTGGTGTCAACATCCGTGTGGTTAGAGATTTTCCAAATGTCTTCCCACAAGAGTTACCACGGATGCCACCATATAGGGAAGTTGAGTTTGTCATTGATCCCTTATCTGGACTGCCCCTACTTTCAAACGGTCATACGGGATGTCCGTAGAAGAGTTGAAGGAACTTAAGAAGCAGTTAACTGAGTTACAAGAGGCTGGGTACATTCGTCCGAGTTCCTCACCTTGGGGAGCACCGGTTCTGTTTGTACAGAAGAAGGATGGATCACAAAGAATGTGTGTGGATTATAGATCTCTCAACGATGTTACTGTGAAGAACAAGTATCCATTACCCCGTATTGAGGATTTATTTGATCAGAGGAGAGGTGCTAGAGTATTCTCGAAGATTGATCTCCGATCGGGTTACCATCAGATGAGGATTAGACCATCGGATATTCCCAAGACAGCATTCTCGACTCGATATGGATTATATGAGTTCACTGTTATGTCGTTTGGATTAACTAATGCACCAGCTTATTTCATGAACTTGAAGAACAAGGTGTTTATGGAGTATTTGGACAGATTCATCGTAGTATTCATCGACGATATTCTTATCTATTCCAAGAGTGATAGCGATCATGAGGAACATCTGAGATTGGTGCTACAAAAGCTACGAGATAATCAACTCTACGCCAAGTACAGTAAATGCGAGTTTTGGATTGGCGAGGTGCCATTTCTTGGTCATATCATATCTAATGGAGGAATATCAGTGGATCCTGCTAAAGTTAAGGAGATAATGGAATAGAGAGTACCCACTATAGTTACGGAGATTCGGAGTTTCTTGGGATTAGCAGGATATTATCGGAGATTTATTAAAGGATTTTCTAAGATTGCCAAACCTATGACTTCGCTTTTGGAGAAAGGAAGAGAATTTAAGTGGGACGAGAAGTGCCAAGACAGTTTTGATCAATTGAAGAAGAAATTGATGTCGCCACCAGTGTTGGTTATGCCAGACCTACAGAAAGGATTTGATATTTATTGTGACGCATGTGGTCAAGGATTAGGATGCGTGCTCATGCAGGAAGGACATGTGATTGCCTATGTGTCTCGTCAGTTGCGGAAACATGAATTGAAATACCCCACTCATGACTTGGAATTGGCAGCCGTTGTGCATGCGCTTAAGATTTGGAGACATTATATCATGGGGACCAAGTGCCAAGTATATACGGATCATAAGAGTCTGAAGTATATATTCACTCAGAAGGATCTCAACCTTAGGCAACGCCGTTGGTTGGAGCTTATTAAGGATTATGATTTGGAGATTCACTATGACCCGGGCAAGGCAAATTTGGTCGCAGATGCCTTGAGTCACAAGGAGCATGTTCATTCAGCTGTTGTTGCCCAGCTACCCGATGAGATTGTTGATGATTTCAGGAGACTTAACCTGGGGATAGTTGCTCACACTGAAGGAGTTACCATTGATGTGGAATCAACCTTGGAACAAGAAATCCGCAAAGGAAAAATTGGTGATGCTAAGATACAAGAGATTAAGGATCTTATTACGGAAGGTCGAGGTCCGGAATTTATGGAGGATGAGCAAGGCACCGTATGGTTCAAGGACAGGATATGTGTTCCTAATATTGAAAGCCTTCATGAGACTATTTTGAAGGAGGCCCATGACTCGGATTATTCTATTCATCCTGGTAGCACCAAGATGTATCAGGATTTGAAACAGAAGCATTGGTGGTATGGATTGAAGAGAGATGTAGCTGCACACGTGGCTATGTGCGATGTATGCCAAAGAGTTAAGGCTGAACATCAGAGGCCAGCTGGACTATTGCATCCACTGAAGATACCCGAGTGGAAGTGGGAAGAGATTGGTATGGATTTCATTACAGGATTTCCTCGCACCCAGAAAGGATATGATGCTATATGGGTGATTGTGGATAGATTAACTAAAATGGCTCACTTCATTCCGGTCAAGACTACTTATAAGGGATCTCAATTGGTAGAGTTATATATGATTCAGATTGTGTCTCTACACGATGTACCGAAGAAGATCATTTTGGATAGAGGATCACAGTTTACCCCTAGATTTTGGAAAAGTTTTTATGAGAATATGGATACAAAGTTGAATTTTAGTTTGGCTTACCATCCTCAAACTGATGGATAAACTGAAAGGACTAATCAAGTATTGGAGGACATGTTGAGAGCTTGTGCCCTTCAGCATTGTAGTAGTTGGGACAAGAGTCTACCTTATGCTGAATTCTCATATAATAATAGTTACCAGGCCAGTCTGAAGATGTTACCGTTCGAGGCTCCATATGGCAGGAAGTGCAGGACTCCTCTATTTTTGGACCAGACTACTAGAGGAAGACAGTTCTTTGGACCTAAACTTATTCAAGAAGCAGAAGAATAAGTCCGTATAATTCGAGAGAATTTAAGGGTGGCTCAAACCAGGCAAAAGAGCTACGCTGATAATAGAAGGAGGCCACTGGAAATTTGAGGAAGGTGATTATGTGTACCTCAAGGTGTCACCACTTCGTGGAATGAGGAGATTTAAAGTTAAGGGCAAATTGTCCCCTCGCTTTATTGGACCATTCAAAGTTTTTAGGCGAGTTGGAGAGATAGCCTATCAACTCGAGCTACCTGATAATCTATCGGATGTGCATAATGTGTTCCACGTATCTCAACTGAAGAAGTGTCTCCATGTTCCTGAGGAACAGTTACCAACGGAAGAGCTCAGTGTTCAGGGTGATTTGACTTACACGGAGTATCCTATCAAGATTCTTAATACATCGACTCGAGTTACAAGAATAAGGTGATAAAGATGTGCAAAGTGCAATGGAGTCGCCATGGAGAAGATGAAGCGACCTGGGAAAGAGAAGAAGAGCTTCGTATAGATTTTCCCCACCTTTTCCCTAGATCTTCTTAAATCTCGAGGACGAGATTATTTTTAAGGGGGGTAGGATTTGTAACACCCACTTTGTATTTGCTAGAGATAATACCAATAGAGAAACAATTTCTCTTTATATGAGTTTGACCTTTATGCATCATCACATGTGAACACTACATTCAAAAACAAATAAGTAATAAAAGGATATACCATTAAAGTGTATGCATCATGCTGAGTTTTTATTTGGTTGTGCATTTGTGCTTAATAAGATAAATATACCATTAATAGCATATCAAGGGATCCATAGAATTTAAAGTTTAACTTGAAAATAAAACCATGAAAATAGAGAAGAGAAAGGAATATTATTCAATACAAATAAAATTGTCATTAAAATAACTTCATCACAGTTGATATGATCAAAATAAATAATTAGCCAGTATACAAAGTGCCACAAAGTTTGAATTTGAATTGAAGTTTGAATTTGAAAAGAAATGAAAAGAAAAGAAAAAGGGAAAAGAATAAAACTCTAACTGGGCTCAGAACACCAATTCGGCCCAAACTCAAGTCACCCTGCGCGGCCCAGCCTGGTGAGCACGCGCCGACAGGCGGGCCCCGCTCGCTCACGTCTCACACGCGCGGCCGCGTTCTCCTCCCCTCGCTGTTCCGCGGGTCCCACCTCGTCAGCCCCTCTGTCACTCGGCGCTTGTTCTTCGTCTCCACGGAACCCGTCTTCCTCGCGCGGATTGGGCGCAACAGCAGCCGAGCTCGGTGGATCGTGCCCTCCAAAATCGGTCCGATTTGACCGCGCGGGGGGGATAAAACGGAGCCGCGACCGTTCTTCGCCGAACACTTCCCTCTCGCCTTTCGCTGAGACTACCTAGCGAGCCACGAATTTGCCAGCGAGGGAGGTTTGAGCCGCCGCCGTGGACCGGCGTGAAGACTTCAAATCAGGCCACGGAACTCTCGGACGCGGATCAATTTGCGTGGGCGGAGGTCGTGCGAGGTGCGGGAACGCTCGTGCAGTGCGCACTGGGCGGAATTCCGCGTGAATCTCACCCGCCGCAGTACGATTCCGCCACTGTCGCCATTGTTCCGCAATTGGAGCTCTGTGCCGTGCCATTGCCGGTAAGAAGTTGTCCTACCTCCCGCTTGTTACCCCTTGTTGCACAAAACCGAGAATCATAGGTAGATGCTCGCCCGGGCTACGTAAATCGCTCGCGGGAACCTTAGCGCCGCCGCGGATCTGTAACACCTCAAAATCTCATTTTTGAGAATTATGTAAAATTTTCCAAAGATTTTGAGTTAGAATATTTTTTTTATCTCTTCTTTCAAAACTTTTGAAGTCACATCTCCTAACTTGAATGTTTCTTAATTAAGAAAAAAAAGGATTTTATGTACTAAGAGATTATTTATCTCGAACATATAATTTGTATACGAGTTTTCTATTCAAAAGTGTTTTCTAAAAGGGTGGATAGTGTGCGAAGTATTCCGTATAGAATTATATGTTTTGAAGCAAGGATAAAAGAAATCAAATACATAATTATTATTTGCATCATGCTGAACTTTTGCTTGCGCATTCAAATCAAATTTAAATTCAACTTTTACTTGAATTTTAACCCAAAGGGTACAATATTAGAATTGGAGAAGGAAAATACTATACAAAATGAAGAAAATAAATATATAAATAAATTCCTTCCATACTTGTTTGTCCAATTTGTACATTTGAATCTAGGTACAAAGTTCACAATCGGAATGGAATTCAAATTTAAATTCTAGAAATTAAAAGGAAAAGAAACAGAAAAAAAAAAGAAAAAGATTAGACACTGCGCGGGCCGATTTCACTCAGGTCGGCCCAACAGCGGACTCTCCTGCGCGGGCCACTCGGCTCACCGCGCGCCAGCCCACTCTACGCACCTTCCTTTTATTTTTCTTTTGAGACACTTCCATGTGGGGCCCGCGCGTCATCCCTTTCCTTCTCACCGAAACAGCCGTGCGCGCGTGGAGCTCAACAAAACTCGCAGATTTCGGAATCGCGTTGATCCCCTGCTGGCAATCTGGTGTGCCCGGGACGTCTGCCCCACATCGCCTTGGTCCTCCACGCCGGGTCTCACTGCCTCGTGGGCCCAAGCTGCCAGAGTTATTCCCTCCGGATTCTACGGACTCGGTTCCGACTATGCGGCGCGCATGGTTATCGGAGTGATCCGCCCGTGAAATTCTCCAACGGCGCCGCTCAATCGGACTTCGGCGCAGGGTATAAGAAAGGCATTGGGAACCCTTCGACCCTCGGCCACCTCACCTCATGGACTGTAGCCGTCGTTGGGGAGAGAAGAAAGGAGGGAGAGAGAGACCTTCGCCGCCGCCGGCCCGGTTCCGTGTTCACCGCCGTCGCGCCCACGATTTCGGGTCTGTAAGTCTCGCCGTGCGTCGGGGATTGATCCGGTGTCCTCCCAGCCATGGGTTGGTGGCCAGAGCTCTGAGAATCCCTCGCCGTCGCATCGTGGGCGCCATGGATCCACCGCGTACCGTGGGTGGAGCTAGGCGTTGCTGAAATCTTGGTGAGTAATCCCTCGACAGCACCACACCGTTACCCTCTTCATGTTCTTGCCTTCGTATCGGAGTTCGGGCATCAGGGTCGTGGAAATCGCAGTGGTCGCTAATGGCGCCACCGTGGGCTATTCACCGCCGTGGCTCCGGGTTCTGTCGTCCGCCGCCGTCGCTGGCAGAGAAATTGGGGGAAACGCCACGGACCGTTGGATGTGTTTTGCGCGGCTCTGATTAGATTGGGATTCCCCTTCGGTCGAGTTCGATCTGGGTCGTCAAGCGTCGATCGGAGGGTCTATATTTAATCCGTGTTATGGAAGTAGGGTGGCCGTCAGATCTCGATCCTTCGACCACCGTTGCGTACCGATTCGCAGGGGATTGGTTTCTAATCTGCGCCGTAGGGTTCTGATCGTGCGGTCGATACTCACCGATACCCTTTCGCCATGGCCAAATTGCATATGAGCCCCTGGGGTTCTAAGCAATCAACCCGCCGTCCATGCCTGGGGCACTCTGTGTCTCTGGCAACTTGCGCGTGAGCCCCTGCACTCCCTGGAATTTGAGCCCCGTCCAGAGAATTACAAAACCAGAGAAAACTTATTAGAAAAAGGATTTTTAGTGTGAAAATAAATCCTAGAACTTGTTTATTCCATAGAAAATTCATATGAACTCCAAATTAACCCGTTCCACTTTCTAAAATTTTGTAATTTTATTCTCTAGCGCCTAGAGCCTTTGTTTTGTCATTAAAACAGCAAGAAATTTAATTCCTCACTTAATCTATTTTAAGCGCATAAAACCTTAGGAAATTCATAACTTAATAACCGTAGCTCCGAATTTAGTGATTCTTGTTCCTACGATCTCGTAGCAAAGCGTAGATTATTATTACGTAGTTTATACTTATGCTTGGTGTGATGTTAATTTTATCTATACTATATTTGTTTGTATTGCTACGACTAGCGGTGAGGTCACGAGGATCTGAAGATCATCCTGGTACCTAGAATCTCAAGTCCCAGGCAAGTTGTGCCCTTGATCACTTCTTTTACCCACTCATGTTCTAATTGATCATAATGATCTGCATAGGTTAATTTGATGGGACCTAATAGGTTACCCTAGTTTGTCTATCTTTATGCCTTGTTTACCACTAAACTTTCTGGGTAGTACTTGCTAGTGCTATATGTGGATTTGGGCATTGAGATACATATTATTCATACTTTTGTTATCAGTTGCTATGTACTGTTCATGATAAGATCATTATGTTAATTGGAACATGGAGAACCACCCGGGAAAACAGTGCTACCACAAGGGTTTAATGGGACGCCCTTGGCCGATTAATTAGGAAAGCTAGTGGAAGACTACCTTACCCGAAAGGGGCAAGGGCAGTAGGGGAGTGGTCAGTGTAGGGAGGCCCTCAGGAGGATTTTGCTGCGATGGCGGTCCTGCAAGGGATTCCTGCATTGGAGCTTCCTATAAACTGTAGCGGGTTTTCTGAAGCTAGTGGAACTTTGTAAAGGTCTCGTAGTGTTACCCTGCCTCGCCTCCTCGGTAGAGGTGTATGGGAAGTCGCGATCCCTTGGCAGATGGGTAACATGACTTGTGGGTAAAGATGCGCAACCTCTGCATAGTGTAAAACTGGTATACTAGCCGTGCTCACGGTCATGAGCGGCTCGGACACTCACATGATTAAATTATGGAATTTAAACTCAATTTGTCATATGCATCGCATCGCAGGTGAGGTTGTTACTTTTGTTCTACTATTTAATTGGGTTGGTATTTACTTATACTTAGTAATTGCTAATAAAATTTTGACCAACTTTAAAAGCAATGCTCAGCTCTAACCATCCTCTTTGGTAAGCCTTACACTTCACATGAACTCCCACCTTTGGCGAGTTCATTCACATTATTCCCCACAACTTGTTGAGCGATGAACGTATGTGAGCTCACTCTTGCTGTCTCACACCCCCTCACAGGTCAAGAACAGGTACCACAGGATGAGGCGCATGGAGGATGCTGTGGCGAGTTCGTGAGAGGTCTAGGCCGTCGTCTCCCAGTCAACTTTGGGTTGCTGGATCGTTTCCTCATATGATGTAATTATTTAATTATTTTGTATAGAACTCCTGTTATATAGTAAAGATGTGACATTCGATCCTGTGCCACTATGCATCATATGTGTGAGACTTGGTCCCAGCACACTTGGTGTTTATGTTCGCGCCCGGGCTTTGGATCCCTAAAATCCGGGTGTTACAGAAGTGGTATCAGAGGAATGTTGACTGTAGGACGAAACCTAGATAGAACTGGACAACCTTATTTACTTACCTCTGCTACTCTGATCCTTGCTAAACTTTTCTTAATCTTTCCTCATATATTTCCGCTTACTCTGATTATTCTTACCTTTTTCTTCTAAAGACAAATGTGGATTTCACACTTTGGAATCCCGTGCCTAAAGTGACCTTTAGGAATAGGAGACCTACATTAGGAACAAAATCAAAACTATTTTAGTAAATATTGATATGCTTGAATGCTTGTTCTTATAATACTTGTTTGATTTGGATCTTTGATTGAGTGGGATGAGTTGTGGAGTAGTGTCCACAATTGCATCTACATATACTTAGGCATATATATAACTAATCAAACTTAGATTGTCCCTCATTAAAAATGTATCTAGCCTAATAGATCCATCTTATCTTAAAAGATTCTCTCTTATCTTAATAGATTCATCTTATCTTGAAAAGATTTTATCTTATCCTAATAGATCTAACTGACCTCAAAAGATCCTACCTTATCCATATGGATTCATCTTGCCCTAATTAGTATATTTATTCCACTCTAGAATAACAACCATGGGTTGATCCAAAATTTATTTAGATCTTATCTAGTCTAAAATAGTCATATCAATATATACTAGATCTTATCTAATTATACCAATCTGATCTAGATCCCACCTAATCTAACATGATCTAATCCAAATTGAGTTACTTAAATAAGTTAGATAATGTTGGCAACATAAATTAGACCCTAATTCTATAAACATATCTTACCCTAAATTAATACCTTGGACTAACTCGTCCATAAGCAACAACCTAACCTACATCATAGGTTGCCTAATCCAGATATCCCAAAAAAGGTAAAACTCTGTTTAAACCTAACTACCTCATGTACCCTAGCTATCCTAACTATATGCCCTTAGCCATATGTCCTCAACTCGGATGGAAACTCCAGGATCGAGGACCAAAGAAGACCAACCACGTCAAGGGAGGATAAGCACCAACTCAAGTCTTCAAAGGGCAAAACGGAATCACCAGATGAGTCAAGATCCACCATCCATAATGGAATCTTTCTTTGCCCTAATCCTTATTACCGCAACCTTCTCTACTTCTGCCTAATAGCTAAACATAGTATACCCATGTGTTCCTAATCATTTCCTTATTTAATGACTAAAAAAAGTATATAGAAAACATTTGTGCTTAAAACCACTTAAAAAAATCGAAGCTAAAACCAAACTTTGGCTTTCTATATCTATTTTCTTACAAATCTCGAGGACGAGATTTCTGTTAAGGGGGGTAGGATTTGTAACACCTCAAAATCTCATTTTGAGAATTATGTAAAATTTTCCAAAGATTTTGAGTTAGAATATTTTTTTATCTCTTCTTTCAAAACTTTTGAAGTCACATCTCCTAACTTGAATGTTTCTTAATTAAGAAAAAAAAGGATTTTATGTACTAAGAGATTATTTATCTCGAACATATAATTTGTATACGAGTTTTCTATTCAAAAGTGTTTTCTAAAAGGGTGGATAGTGTGCGAAGTATTCCGTATAGAATTATATGTTTTGAAGCAAGGATAAAAGAAATCAAATACATAATTATTATTTGCATCATGCTGAACTTTTGCTTGCGCATTCAAATCAAATTTAAATTCAACTTTTACTTGAATTTTAACCCAAAGGGTACAATATTAGAATTGGAGAAGGAAAATACTATACAAAATGAAGAAAATAAATATATAAATAAATTCCTTCCATACTTGTTTGTCCAATTTGTACATTTGAATCTAGGTACAAAGTTCACAATCGGAATGGACTTCAAATTTAAATTCTAGAAATTAAAAGGAAAAGAAACAGAAAAAAAAGAAAAAGATTAGACACTGCGCGGGCCGATTTCACTCAGGTCGGCCCAACAGCGGACTCTCCTGCGCGGGCCACTCGGCTCACCGCGCGCCAGCCCACTCTACGCACCTTCCTTTTCTTTTTCTTTTGAGACACTTCCATGTGGGGCCCGCGCGTCATCCCTTTCCTTCTCACCGAAACAGCCGTGCGCGCGTGGAGCTCAACAAAACTCGCAGATTTCGGAATCGCGTTGATCCCCTGCTGGCAATCTGGTGTGCCCGGGACGTCTGCCCCACATCGCCTTGGTCCTCCACGCCGGGTCTCACTGCCTCGTGGGCCCAAGCTGCCAGAGTTATTCCCTCCGGATTCTACGGACTCGGTTCCGACTATGCGGCGCGCATGGTTATCGGAGTGATCCGCCCGTGAAATTCTCCAACGGCGCCGCTCAATCGGACTTCGGCGCAGGGTATAAGAAAGGCATTGGGAACCCTTCGGCCCTCGGCCACCTCACCTCATGGACTGTAGCCGTCGTTGGGGAGAGAAGAAAGGAGGGAGAGAGAGACCTTCGCCGCCGCCGGCCCGGTTCCGTGTTCACCGCCGTCGCGCCCATGAATTCGGGTCTGTAAGTCTCGCCGTGCGTCGAGGATTGATCCGGTGTCCTCCCAGCCATGGGTTGGTGGCCAGAGCTCTCAGAATCCCTCGCCGTCGCATCGTGGGCGCCATGGATCCGCCGCGTACCGTGGGTGGAGCTAGGCGTTGCTGAAATCTTGGTGAGTAATCCCTCGACAGCACCACACCGTTACCCTCTTCATGTTCTTGCCTTCGTATCGGAGTTCGGGCATCAGGGTCGTGGAAATCGCAGTGGTCGCTAATGGCGCCACCGTGGGCTATTCACCGCCGTGGCTCCGGGTTCTGTCGTCCGCCGCCGTCGCTGGCAGAGAAATTGGGGGAAACGCCACGGACCGTTGGATGTGTTTTGCGCGGCTCTGATTAGATTGGGATTCCCCTTCGGTCGAGTTCGATCTGGGTCGTCAAGCGTCGATCGGAGGGTCTATATTTAATCCGTGTTATGGAAGTAGGGTGGCCGTCAGATCTCGATCCTTCGACCACCGTTGCGTACCGATTCGCAGGGGATTGGTTTCTAATCTGCGCCGTAGGGTTCTGATCGTGCGATCGATACTTACCGATGCCCTTTCGCCATGGCCAAATTGCATATGAGCCCCTGGGGTTCTATGCAATCAACCCGCCGTCCATGCCTGGGGCACTCTGTGTCTCTGGCAACTCGCGCGTGAGCCCCTGCACTTCCTGGAATTTGAGCCCCGTACAGAGAATTACAAAACCAGAGAAAACTTATTAGAAAAAGGATTTTTAGTGTGAAAATAAATCCTAGAACTTGTTTATTCCATAGAAAATTCATATGAACTCTAAATTAACCCGTTCCACTTTCTAAAATTATGTAATTTTATTCTCTAGCGCCTAGAGCCTTTGTTTTGTCATTAAAACAGCAAGAAATTTAATTCCTCACTTAATCTATTTTAAGCGCATAAAACCTTAGGAAATTCATAACTTAATAACCGTTGCTCCGAATTTAGTGATTCTTGTTCCTACGATCTCGTAGCAAAGCGTAGATTATTATTACGTAGTTTATACTTATGCTTGGTGTGATGTTAATTTTATCTATACTATATTTGTTTGTATTGCTACGACTAGCGGTGAGGTCACGAGGATCTGAAGATCATCCTGTTACCTGGAATCTCAAGTCCCAGGCAAGTTGTGCCCTTGATCACTTCTTTTACCCACTCATGTTCTAATTAATCATAATGATCTGCATAGGTTAATTTGATGGGACCTAATAGGTTACCCTAGTTTGTCTATCTTTATGCCTTGTTTACCACTAAACTTTCTGGGTAGTACTTGCTAGTGCTATATGTGGATTTGGGCATTGAGATACATATTATTCATACTTTTGTTATCAGTTGCTATTTACTGTTCATGATAAGATCATTATGTTAATTGGAACATGGAGAACCACCCGGGAAAACAGTGCTACCACAAGGGTTTAATGGGACGCCCTTGGCCGATTAATTAGGAAAGCTAGTGGAAGACTACCTTACCCGAAAGGGGCAAGGGCAGTAGGGGAGTGGTCAGTGTAGGGAGGCCCTCGGGAGGATTTTGCTGCGATGGCGGTCCTGCAAGGGATTCCTGCATTGGAGCTTCCTATAAACTGTAGCGGGTTTTCTGAAGCTAGTGGAACTTTGTAAAGGCCTCGTAGTGTTACCCTGCCTCGCCTCCTCGGTAGAGGTGTATGGGAAGTCGCGATCCCTTGGCAGATGGGTAACATGACTTGTGGGTAAAGATGCGCAACCTCTGCAGAGTGTAAAACTGGTATACTAGCCGTCCTCACGGTCATGAGCGGCTCGGACACTCACATGATTAAATTATGGAACTTAAACTCAATTTGTCATATGCATCGCATCGCAGGTGAGGTTGTTACTTTTGTTCTACTATTTAATTGGGTTGGTATTTACTTATACTTAGTAATTGCTAATAAAATTTTGACCAACTTTAAAAGCAATGCTCAGCTCTAACCATCCTCTTTGGTAAGCCTTACACTTCACATGAACTCCCACCTTTGGCGAGTTCATTCACATTATTCCCCACAACTTGTTGAGCGATGAACGTATGTGAGCTCACTCTTGCTGTCTCACACCCCCCACAGGTCAAGAACAGGTACCACAGGATGAGGCGCATGGAGGATGCTGTGGCGAGTTCGTGAGAGGTCTAGGCCGTCGTCTCCCAGTCAACTTTGGGTTGCTGGATCGTTTCCTCATATGATGTAATTATTTAATTATTTTGTATAGAACTCCTGTTATATAGTAAAGATGTGACATTCGATCCTGTGCCACTATGCATCATATGTGTGAGACTTGGTCCCAGCACACCTGGTGTTTATGTTCGCGCCCGGGCTTTGGATCCCTAAAATCCGGGTGTGACAGGATCCGTAGTCGGTCGCGTTGGGGGTTCTCGGCGCCACCACCCCCAGTCGGACCCTGTCTTGTCGATTGGCTTTACCTCGCACATTGTTTAGCACCCAAAAGCTTGAGGAACCGAGCGCTAGTTCATGGGGCGCTTGGGTCACCGGTGATGCTCCGCCGTAGGCGGTGGGCAGCGCCACCGTTCGTGCGTGGCCCGTTGGGGGCGAAGATCGTGGATCGTTGGATGGGAAAAGGATGCCTAGGATTAGATCTGGTATGTGTTGGACCTGGACCGTTGGATGCTGATCCGAGGGTAGTTAGGCGTGTGTTTACGCAATCGGTTGTGGACCGTTGGGATTCGATCCATCGGTTCTAACGCGATGTGGTGTGTGGGCAGATCTCGAGCGCAGATCCTGAATCCTACGGTAGATAGTAGTAATGGAGTAGTGATCAGCGCTGGTCTAATCTTGACCATTCGCACTTGATCGGACGGCTGCGGACCCTCGATACCCCTTCGCGGGTCACTTTTGTTAAAGAGCCCTCGGACTTTAGTGAAATCAACCCGCCGTCCACTGCGGGAGTAGGCCGAGTCTCTGGAAACTTACACGTGAGCCCCTGCGCTTTTCTGGAATTCGAGGCCCAGTCCAGAAGGGATTAAAAATAGAGAAGTAATTATAGAAATTTGTTTTAATACAAAAAAACAATTCTAGAAACTTGAGAAATTCATATTAAATTCATTTTAACTCCAAATTCATCCATTCAAGTTTCTAAAATTTTGTAATAATATTTTTTATCACCTAGAGCCTCTGTTTTGTCATGAAAACAGTAAGAACTTTATTTCTCACTTAATCCTATTTTAAACACATAAAACCTTTGAAAATGCATAACTTAAATTCTATAACTCCAAAAATTATGATTCCTGTTCCTAGAATTTTATTTTAATGTGTAGAATATTTCTGTGTATTTTGTGTACATGTTTAGTGTGATGTTAATTTCTCTATATGCACTGTGCTTGTTTGTATTGTGGCGAGTAGAAGAGCCCGTTGCTGAGGATCCTGGTGAGCAGCAGGTTGAAGTAGCTGAGCAGGAACTCATTGAAGGCAAGTTGTGCCCTTGACCACTTTTTACCCAATAATGTTCTTTAATATCATTTATCCATGCATAGGTTAATTTTGATGGGACCCGATAGGTCACCCTAGATTGTTTATCTCATTACCTTGTTTACCCCTGAATCACTTGGGTAGTTTGCTATTGCTTTACATGGTATTGGGATAATCATTTATCATATCTATGTTCCAATTCTTTTGTTATTCTATTTATGTTCATGTTAAGATCATTAATGTTAATTGGAACATAGAGCTTAACTTGAGAACCACGTGCCACCACAAGGGTTTAATGGGACGCCCTTGGCTGACTAATTAGGAAAGCTAGTGGAAGACTACCTTACCCGAAAGGGGCAAGGGCAGTAGGGGAGTGGTCAGTGTAGGGAGGTCCTTGGTTGATTTTGCTGCGATGGCGGTCAGACAAGAACCCTGCATTGGAGCTTCCTATAAACTGTAGCGGGTTTTCGGAAGCTAGTGGAACTTTGTAAAGGCCTCGTAGTGTTGCCCTGCCGCGCTTCCTAGGTAGAGGTGTATGGGATTCGCGACCCCTTGGCAGATGGGTAACATGACTTGTGGGTAAAGGGTACAACCTCTGCAGAGTGTAAAACTGGTATACTAGCCGAGCTCACGGTCATGAGCAGCTCAGGACTCTCTGATGATTAAATTATGGAACCTAAACTCAATTTGTCATTTGCATATGCATGGGTTTATTATTAATTTGTTCTATTACTTTATTTAAGGTTTGGTATTTACTTACACGTAGTAATTGCTAATAAAATTTTGATCAACTACTTAAAAGCAATGCTCAGCTTTAACCATTCTCTTTGATAAGCCTTACACTCCATGAGCTCCCACCTTTGGTGAGTTCATGTCACATTATTCCCCACGACTTGTTGAGCGATGAACGTATGTGAGCTCACTCTTGCTGTCTCGCACCCCCCACAGGAGAAGAGCAGGTGGTTCAGGAGGAGCCACAAGGCGAGGAGTTTGATCTGATCTAGGTGGCGTTTCTCAGTTGACATTGGCGCCGACGATCCTTAGTTCGTTTTATGTTTATCCTTTTATTTTGTAATAAGTCTTCCGCTATGTAATAAATACTCTGAAGTTTTATGACATTTATCTCTATACACTCTGTTATTATATATGTTGTCTTCTTGGCGCATGTATGAGATGCACCTGGCTTTGTTCCTTAAAGCCGGGTGTGACACTTGCTCGTCTACTCGCATCAACACAATACATACATAGTATAGCAAAAAATTAACATCACACCAAGCATGTAAACAAAGTACACAATAATAATCTAGACATTAAAATAAGATCATAGGAACTGGAATTATTAATTTTGGAGTTATAGATTTTAAGTTATGAATTTTCCAAGGTTTTGTGTATTAAAAAAATTAGGAACTGGAATGAACCAATTTGGAGTTCATAAGGATTTTCTAGGAATTTAACAAGTTCTAACATTTATTTATGCATTAAAAACTAATTTCTATTTTATTTTCTATGGTTTTACTGTTGTCTAGACTGGGCACAGTAATACCGGAAAGAGCAGGGACGACCCCGCAAAAATCCCAAGACACAGCCCATAGTGCGTGGGACGGCGGGTTAAATCTAAAATAGACCGGGGGCTCTTTTGTAAATTGTTCAGCCGCGAAGGGGTATCGTCTGTTGTGAGCCGCACGATTAGAAACCAGCGCGCCAGATAAATTGATTCATAACTGTGAACTGGTAGCAAATGAAGGCCACTGGATCCAGGATCCATGGTCCACGATTCACCACGTCGAACTCTCATCCTGACCCTAGATCAATGATCCCGCGACCCAGATTGTACAAGCGAAGGGGGATATCCTCCATCTAATCGCAGTCGTCGACCCAGGATCAACGGTCACGCCCATCTCTCCCCAATATACCCGAGCAGAACGGCGGCGCTGCTCACCGATCTCGGCGGCGCCTCGCCGGCGTAAGGCGTTCTTCCGCCATACAGTGGTAAACCCATCGAGGAGCGGTGCTAAACCCAGGTGAAGGAAATGCGAACTTCATGAAGGACATCTCACCAATGCTAGTGTCGCAGAGAACCCCGGCGACGATGATGCGCGGCTCCACGGCGGAGATGACTCGGCGGCGAGCAATTTCCCCCACAACGCGACTTCCTGTGCCCAATTTCCACACCACCGTCGAGGTGCCCGGGAGCGCACCACGAGTGCTAAGCGGGGATGGCGGCGACAGACGGCTATGGCGGCGCTCCCATGTCTAAAGGCGAGCTCGCGAGACGTGTAATCTAGGGCGAGGGCGAAGCGGACGTGACTGGGGTTCGGTGCGGTTAAATACAATGGCTAAGCGCGGACTCCAGTAGTTGGGGTTGGGAACGGGTTCCTTGCGCAATGGCGCATGCGGGGAGGCCGATATGGCGGCGTGGATCCGACCATTGCGGAGATGGAGGACGACCCACGGGTCCCGCGTTCAGAGGCTGCGTGCACAAGCCCAGAGGCGCACACGAACCCGGTCGCATGGGTAGCTTGGAGAAAGGCTGGGCGGATTCGGTTGCGAGGTACGCGGGTCACATGGCCGTATTCATCGCGAGGGAGAAGGCGATTCTGCGTGCATGGCCCCACGCGCCAGACACACACGCCGTGAGAGAGAGCCTGCCCAGTGGGGCAGTGAGGCAGTGACACCGTGCGCATGAGAGACGGGCGAGCAGGGCCCACCTGTCGGCGCGTGATAATCGCAGCTGGGCTGCGCGAGGTAACTTCCTTGGTGGGCCGAAATGGGGTAGTCTGGCCCAGGTGGAGTTTTTATTCTTTTTTTTCTTCTCCCTTTTCAAATTTTTGTTTCAAATTTGAATTCAACTTGATTGTGGATTTCACATTTAGACTAATTGTAAAAACTTAGGCCCCAACATGAATATTATTTATTTACATATTTTATTTATTTAATTTTTTATATCCTTCTTCTCTTATTATTTTATTTTATTCATATTATTATTATTGTTTTAAATGCACAAACAAAAATCCAATATGATGCAATGGTTTATTTGTGACTTAGTAATGATTTACTCATTTCTAAACATGAGTAGTCACATGTGATGATAAATGTAGATACACACACATATTCAAAGGAAACAATTTCTCCTTTTATTCTCCCCTACAATTTGGGTATTACAAATCCTACCCCCCTTAAAAATAATCTCGTCCTCGAGATTTAAGAAGGACTCGGGAAAAGATGGAAAAATCTATGTGAAGCTCTTCTTCTCTCTCCCAAGTAGCTTCATCTTCACCATGGTGACTCCATTGTACTTTGCACATCTTTATCACCTTATTTCTTGTAACTCGAGTCAAAGTGTCTAGAATCTTGGTAGGGTACTCAGCATAAGTCAGGTCATCTTGAATACTAAGGTCTTCCATTGGTAGCTGCTCCTCAGGTACCCTGAGGCACTTCGTTAGCTGAGACACATGAAATACATCATGTACATCTGATAGATGATCGGGTAACTTCAGTTGATATGCAACTTCTCCAACTCACTTTAAGATCAAGAAAGGTCCAATGAAGCGAGGGGACAACTTTCCTTTAACTTTAAATCTCCTCATACCTCGGATCGGTGACACCTTCAGATACACGTTATCACCCTCCCTAAAACTCCAGTAGTCTTCTTCGGGTATCAGCATAGCTCTTCTGCCTTGATTGCGCAATTCTCAAATTCTCTCTTATGACTCGCACTTGTTCTTCTGCCTCTTGTATAAGTTCAGGTCCAAAGAACTTTCTTTCTCCAGTCTGATCCCAATATAGAGGAGTCCTGCACTTTCTGTCATATAGAGCCTCAAATGGTGACATCTTCAAACTGGCCTGGTAGCTATATTATAAGAGAACTCTGCATATGGTAAGCTCCTATCCCAACTTCCACCATGTTTAAGAGCGCAAGCTCTTAACATATCCTCCAGCACTTGATTTGTCCTCTCTGTCTGCCCATCCGTCTGAGGATGGTAGGCTGAACTAAAATTCAATTTTGTACCCAAGCTCTCATGCAACTTCTTCCAAAACCAAGAAGTAAACTGTGATCCTCGATCAGACACGATCTTCTTAGGCACTCCATGTAGACAAACTATCCGAGTCATATACAATTCTGCTAATTTGGCTCCCGTGTAATTAGTCCTCACAGGTATGAAATGAGCCACTTTTGTCAATCTCTCTATAGTCACCCATATAGACTCATATCCTTTCGGGGTGCGAGGCAATCCAGTAAATAAATCCATACCAATCTATTCCCACTCCCACTTGGGTATATTTAGTGGGTGTAATAGTCTAGCTAGTCTTTGGTGTTCGGCCCTAACTCTTCGACACACATCGCACATAGCCACATGTGCAGCCACATCTCTCTTTTATCCATACCACCAGTACTTTTGCTTCAAATCCTGATACATCTTAGTGCTACCAGGGTGGATAGAGTAATTAGAATCATGAACTTCTTTCAATATAGTCTCACGAAGGCTATCAATCTCCGGAACACATATCTGATCCTTGAACCATATAGTACCTTGCTCATCTTCCGTGAATTCCGGACCTCTACCTTCTGTAATCAGATCCTTAATCTCTTGGATTTTTTTTGCATCACCCACTTGACCATTACAAATTTCTTGCTCCAAGGCAGGTTCCAATTCAATGGTAACTCCTTCCGTATGTGTAACAATTCCCAGGTTGAGTCTCTCAAAATCTTTTGCTAATTCATCAGGTAGTTGGACAACAAAAGCGGAGTGAACGTGCTCCTTCCGACTCAAGGCATCTGCAACCAAATTCGCCTTGCCCGGGTGATAGTAAATTTCCAAATCATAATCCTTAATAAGCTCCAACCAACGGCGTTGCCTAAGGTTGAGATCCTTCTGAGTGAATATATACTTCAAACTCTTATGATCCGTGTATACTTGATACTTGGTTCCCATGATATAATGTCTCCAAATTTTAAGCGCATGCACAATGGCTGCCAGTTCTAAGTCATGAGTGGGGTAATTCAATTCATGTTTCCACAACTGACGAGACACATAGGCGATCACATGTCCTTCTTGCATGAGCGCACATCTCAATCCTTGGCCACATGCATCGCAATAAATGTCAAATCCTTTCTGTAGATCTGGCATAACCAACACTAGTGGAGACATCAACCTCTTCTTTAATTGATCGAAGTTGTCTTGGCATTTCTCATCCCACTTAAATTCTCTGCCCTTCTCCAGAAGCGAGGTCATAGGCTTGGCAATCTTAGAGAATCCTTAAATAAATCTCCGATAATATCCTGCAAGCCCCAAGAAACTCCGAATCTCAGTGACGGTAGTGGGCACGCTCCATTCCATTATCTCCTTCACTTTAGCAGGATCCACTGGTATCCCTCCATTAGAAATGATATGTCCAAGGAATGGCACCTCGCCAATCCAAAGCTCACATTTGTTATACTTGGCGTATAGTTGATTATCTCGCAGCTTCTGTAGCACCAATCTCATATGTTCCTCATGATCATTATCGCTCTTGGAATAAATAAGAATATCGTCGATGAATACTACGACAAATCTATCCAGATACTCCATAAACATCTTATTCATCAAATCCATAAAATAAGCTGGTGCATTAGTTAATCCAAATGACATAATGGTGAGCTCATATAAACCATATCGAGTCGAGAAATCCGTCTTGGGAATATCCGATGGCCTAATCTTCATTTGATGGTATCTTGATCGGAGATCAATCTTCGAGAATACTCTTGCACCTCTTATCCGATTAAATAAATCTTCAATGCGGGGTAATGGATACTTGTTCTTCACAGTAACTTCATTAAGGGACCTTTAATCCACGCACATCCCTTGCAATCCATCTTTCTTCTATACAAACAAAACCGGTGCTCTCCAAGGTGAAGACTCGGACGAATGTACCCAGCCTCTTGCAACTCCGTTAAGTGCTTCTTGAGTTCTTTTAACTCTTCTACAGACATCCTATATGTTCATTTAGAAATAGGAGTAGTTCCAGGTAAGAGATCTATGACAAATTCAACTTTCGTATCTGGTGGCATCCCTGGTAACTCCTCTGGAAAGACATCCGAAAAATCCTTAACCACACGGATGTTGTCACCAACAAACTCCTCCGCTATAAAGTATATCACCCGTTTGGAAGCGGTGGTTACTGCAATTCCATCTTCAAATCTTTCTCCTTTGGAACTGGTGAGTTCTATGGTTCCTTTAGCACAGTGTATAAACTACCTTTACCTTTCTTAACCATGACATACCAAGGATCACCTTTATAGTGCTCTCTTCTAACACTATAGAGGTAGCCCATCTGGGTTAGAAACACGGGGTACGAAAGAATGGATTGTAGACAAGGCATGTAATTACGAGGCATGTTACTTTGGGGGATTTATTAGCTAAGCAGATTAATGTTTTACCTTGCATAGCTAATTCATTACCTTACGGTGGTACGTACTAAGATGCCCGTCTATACTATTTCAATCAATCAAAGAAGCAAATCAGGCATTGATCATCAGAACAATCAACCAACATTTTTAAATAGAAAAAATAGTTTTAATTTTTGTCTTAGGTTCCCTATCTCTTAAGAAGGTCATAAATGTAGGATTCAAGGTGTGAAATCTATCTTGTCTCAGAGTAGAGAAGGTAAGAGTAGTCAGAGTAGAACAGTAGAAGGTGAGACAGGATCAAGATAAGTATAGAGAGAATCAGAGTAAGGTAAGCATAGAATGATTCAGAGTAAGATAAGTAGGTAAGGGTTGTCCATTTCTATCTAGGTTTCGTCCTACAGTCAACATTTGCTCTGATACCACTTCTGTAACACCCGGATTTAAAGGACAAAGCCGGGTGCATCTCATACATGCGCCAAGAAGACAACATATACAATAACAGAGTGTATAGAGATAAATGTCATAATAACATCAGAGTACTTATTATATAGCGGAAGACTTATTACAAAATAAAAGGATAAATTTAAAACGAACTAAGGATCGTTGGCGCTAATGTCGACTGAGAAACGCCACCTAGATCAAGTCGAATGCCTCGGTGTTAGGCGGCTCCTCTTCGACCACCTGTTCTTCTCCTGTGGGGGGGTGTGAGACAGCAAGAGTGAGCTCACATATGTTCATCGCTCAACAAGTCGTGGGGAATAATGTGGCATGAACTCACCAAAGGTGGGAGTTCATGAAGTGTAAGGCTGATCAATGGAATAAAGGCTGAAGCTGAGCATTGCTTTTATAAGTTGGTCAAAATTTTATTAGCAGTTACTAAGTGTAAATAAATATCAAACCATAGTGATAATAAATAAAAGTAATAATAAAATAATCCTAGATGCAATGAAATGACAGATTGAGTTTAAGTTCCATAATTTAATCATGTGAGTGTCCGAGCCGCTCATGACCGTGAGCACGGCTAGTATACCAGTTTTATACTCTGCAGAGGTTGCGCATCTTTACCCACAAGTCGTGTTACCCATTTGCCACGGAGTTGATCAGACTCCATACACCTCTACCGAGGAAGCGAGGCAGGGTACCACTACGAGGCCTTTACAAAGTTCCACTAGATTCAGACTACCCGCTACAGTTTATAGGAAGCTCCAGTGCAGGGTTCTTGCCTGACCGTCATCGCAGCAAAATCAACCAAGGACCTCCCTACACTGACCACTCCCCTACTGCCCTTGCCCCTTTCGGGTAAGGTAGCCGTCCACTAGCTTTCCTAGTTAATCAGCCAAGGGCGTCCCATTAAACCCTTGTGGTAGCACTGTTTTCCCGGGTGGTTCTCCATGTTCCCATTAACATAATGATCTTATCATGAACATTAAATAATGAACAGATAATAGAAAGTGTAATCATGAGTCATGATTATCTTTATACCCAAATCCACATAAAGCAATAGCATGTACTACCCAAAAATTTAGTAGTAAAACCAGTGGTGAAACAAGGTATAAAGATAGTAAAAATCTAGGGTAACCTATTGGGTCCCATCAAAATTAACCTATGCAGATCATTATGATTAATAAGAACATGAATGGGTAAAAGGAAGTGATCAAGGGCACAACTTGCCTTCAACGAGCTCCTGCTCAGCAGTCTCTATCAGGATCCTCAGTAGCTTGCTCGTCTACTCGCATCAACACAATACATACATAGTATGGCAAAAAATTAACATCACACCAAGCATGTAAACAAAGTACACAATAATAATCTAGACATTAAAATAAGATCATAGGAACTGGAATTGTTAATTTTGGAGTTATAGATTTTAAGTTATGAATTTTCCAAGGTTTTGTGTATTTAGTGCAAGATTAAGTACTAGATAAATTTTAATGTGTCTTTTATGTCAAAACAGAGGCATTAAGGGTTAGACAATAATATTATAAAAAAATTAGGAACTGGAATGAACCAATTTGGAGTTCATAAGGATTTTCTAGGAATTTAACAAGTTCTAACATTTATTTATGCATTAAAAACTAATTTCTGTTTTATTTTCTATGGTTTTACTGTTGTCTGGACTGGGCACAGTAACACCGGAAAGAGCAGGGACGACCCCGCAAAAATCCCAAGACACAGCCCATAGTGCGTGGGACGGCGGGTTAAATCTAAAATAGACCGGGGGCTCTTTTGTAAATTGTTCAGCCGCGAAGGGGTATCGTCTGTTGTGAGCCGCACGATTAGAAACCAGCGCGCCAGATAAATTGATTCATAACTGTGAACTGGTAGCAAATGAAGGCCACTGGATCCAGGATCCATGGTCCACGATTCACCACGTCGAACTCTCATCCTGACCCTAGATCAATGATCCCGCGGCCCAGATTGTACAAGCGAAGGGGGATATCCTCCATCTAATCGCAGCCGTCGACCCAGGATCAACGGTCACGCCCATCTCTCCCCAATATACCCGAGCAGAACGGCGACGCTACTCACTGATCTCGGCGGCGCCTCGCCGGCGTAAGGCGTTCTTCCGCCATACAGTGGTAAACCCATCGAGGAGTGGTGCTAAACGCAGGTGAAGGAAATGCGAACTTCATGAAGGACATCTCACCAATGCTAGTGTCGCAGAGAACCCCGGCGACGATGATGCGCGGCTCCACGGCGGAGATGACTCGGCGGCGAGCAATTTCCCCCACAACGCGACTTCCTGCGCCCGATTCTCCCCCGGCACACGGTCCACACCACCGTCGAGGTGTCCGGGAGCGCACCACGAGTGCTAAGCGGGGATGGCGGCGGCAGACGGCTATGGCGGCGCTCCCATGTCTAAAGGCGAGCTCGCGAGACGTGTAATCTAGGGCGAGGGCAAAGCGGACGTGACTGGGGTTCGGTGCGGTTAAATACAATGGCTAAGCGCGGACTCCAGTAGTTGGGGTTGGGAACGGGTTCCTGGCGCAATGGAGCATGCGAGGAGGCCGATATGGCGGCGTGGATCCGACCATTGCGGAGATGGAGGACGACCCGCGGGTCCCGCGTTCAGAGGCTGCATGCACAAGCCCAGAGGCGCACACGAACCCGGTCGCATGGGTAGCTTGGAGAAAGGCTGGGCGGATTCGGTTGCGAGGTACGCGGGTCACATGGCTGTATTCATCGCGAGGGAGAAGGCGATTCTGCGTGCATGGCCCCACGCGCCAGACACACACGCCGTGAGAGAGAGCCTGCCCAGTGGGGCAGCGAGGCAGTGACACCGTGCGCATGAGAGACGGGCGAGCAGCGCCCACCTGTCGGCGTGTGATAATCGCAGCTGGGCTGCGCGAGGTAACTTCCTTGGTGGGTCGAAATGGGGTAGTCTGGCCGAGGTGGAGTTTTTATTCTTTTTTTTCTTCTCCCTTTTCAAATTTTTGATTTCAAATTTGAATTCAACTTGATTGTGGATTTCACATTTAGACTAATTGTAAAAACTTAGGCCCCAACATGAATATTATTTATTTACATATTTTATTTATTTAATTTTTTATATCCTTCTTCTCTTATTATTTTATTTTATTCATATTATTATTATTGTTTTAAATGCACAAACAAAAATCCAATATGATGCAATGGTTTATTTGTGACTTAGTAATGATTTACTCATTTTTAAACATGAGTAGTCACATGTGATGATAAATGTAGATACACACACATATTCAAAGGAAACAATTTCTCCTTTTATTCTCCCCTACAATTTGGGTATTACAATATTGTAAACAGGCCGAACTTCAGCTTATCACCAGCGGACTTGAATGATATCCCCGACCTAGCCCGAAGCATTGGGAACAGATTCGTAACTCAAATTTGGGCGAAGGGTGGACGAAGCCTGGCTGGTGATGAAGCTCGAAGTCATCTCAAACCGGTAATAAACTTATACCTTGTGCTTACCTTTTCTTGAAACTTGAATTTACCTTGTAACACTTTGTTATGTACAGGATGACGAAGCCGAAGAGCAATGATCCAAAGCTTGGTGGATGATCCGAAGCTTAGCGGTTGGTGATGAAGCCGAAGACATTGCTATGAAAAAACTTTAGAGAAAATTTTGAATTATCCTTGTAAAGAATATTGTAATTTAAGAATCAGATAATACTCTATAAATTTGTCCATACCTTGTAATATATTTTTACCTTTCCGTCCATGTATCAACTGCTTTGTTGTGGACGAAACTTGTATTTTTTGAGCCGAAGGCGAAAAACACCTTCCCTTCTTTTCCTACACAACGAAGCATAAACCTGCTTCTTTTCCTTTCGCCGAAGCCTTATCATTAGAGCCGAAACAACTGTCTGTATTTGTATGATATGATGATGATCCTATGTATGTCTAAATGAATGTATATGAATGCCATGAATGATGTGATGTATTGTGCAAATGAATGTCCAGACACATGCTTACGAAGCCACATCAAAACTCTTCATTCCCTTAGGAATAGCTTAAATCTTTTTGCCGTTTATTTTTTGGCTGCACCGCTTATTTTTCGATGTAAGTTCTGCATCCCCTTAGGAACGTCTTTTGAACTTCTTCGCCTTCTATTTCGGTGGTATCACCATTGACTTGTCGGTGTAAGTTCTGCATTCCCTTAGGAACGTCTTTTGAACTTCTTTGCCTTCTATTTCAGCGGTATTTGGCTCTGCATTCCCTTAGGAACGACTTTTGAGCAGAAAACTTACGTTGCGCTCCCTTGGGAACAACCTTTTGTAGCTTCGTCATGCTCTGCATCCCCTTAGGGACGACTTTCGAGTTTCTCCCTGTTTTTTTCTTTTTCTGCACTCGATGGTGCATGCTCAGGTTTTACATTTTACATATTTTTGGGGGATTTTGCTCTTGTAGAGCTGAATAAGAAATGAAAAATTACAAACTATGGCCCCATTAAAAACCTTTCTCCCCCTTTGGAAAGGAAAAGGGTGCCATAGAAGAAAAATGAAAAATATTACATCAGGTTACACATAATATCGTCGAAGCTCATCCGCATTCCAAGATCTAGGAATGTCGTTACCGTCCATATCCTTCAATCTGTAAGAACTGGGTCTTGATGAAGATACCACCAGAAAGGGTCCTTCCTACTTCAGCTGTAGCTTGCCTACTGTGTCTGGATTGGCCACCCTCCGAAGTACCAAATGCCCTGGCTTAATGTTTTTCAGCCGAACTTTTCTGTCACGTCATTTTATTGTTTCGGCTTGATATTTATTGATATTCTCCACAGCCTGAAGTCTGGTCCCTTCTATAGCATCTTTTGCCACAGAATAATCAGCTTCGTCCTCTGTCGAAGCTATTGTTCTAATTGGCCCTGCCTTAGCTTCTTCTGGGGTTATAGCTTCGTCACCAAACAATAACTTGAACGGTGTAAAACTTGTTGACCTTGATATAGTTGTATTGTGGCTCCACACCACTTTAATCAACTCATCTGGCCACTTTCCTCTTGGTTGATTGAAGATTAACTTCATTATTCCCGTCATTATAATACCATTTGCTCTTTCGACCAGCCCGTTTGACTCCGGGTGCCTGACTGATGCAAAATGAATCTTCGTGCCAATCTGGTTGCAGAAATATTTGGAAGTTTCGGCCTCAAACTGCGTTCCATTGTCCACAGTTATAGCCTTCGACACGTCGAAGCGACAAACGATATTTTGCCAGAAGAATTTCTGGACTGTAATCGAAGTTATTGTAGCCAAAGGCTTTGCTTCAATCCACTTAGAAAAATATACTACAGCGACCACGACATATTTCAAATTACCTTGCGCTGGTGGAAGTGGGCCTAACAAGTCCAGGCCCCATCTCTGCAATGGCCATGTTGGTTGTATTAAATGAGTTAGTGACGAAGGTTGTTTTTGGTCTCTTGCACATTTTTGACAATTTTCGCACTTTTGGACCAGATCTGCTGGATCCGAAGCTGCCTTCGGCCAGTAAAATCCCTGTCTAAAAACCTTTCCCAGCAAAGGCCTAGACCCAATATGAGATCCACACAATCATGCATGTATCTCCTTCATTAGTTCTATACCTTCGGTTCTGGATAAACACTTGAGAAGGGGGGGGGGGGAGCAAACTCCATGTTTGTATAATTCCCCTTCTATTATGATATACGGTCTTGTTCTTGCTTCCATTCTTTTATTATAAACTTAGTCGTCCGAGAGACAGTTACCCTAGAGAAAAGATATGATTTTAGTCCTCCAATCTTCACTATGTACTGGAGAAATGGCGAGCACTGCTCTCTCCATGAGTTCAACCGAAGGTGCCTTTATTGTTTCAAAAAAATACTTCCGAAGGTAGAGGGAGCCCCTGAGCCGCTGATTTGGCTAACAGATCTGCATGCTAATTTTCGCCTGTTGGAATGTTCTTGACAGAGAAACCTTCGAAAGAAGCCTCCAACCTTCGAACCGTATCTAGATATTTTCAAGTTTCGGATCTCTTGCCTTGCTATTTTTATCTACATGGCCAGAAATGACTTGAGAATCAGTTTTCAGAATAGCCCTTCTTATTCCCATTGCCCTTAACATCTAAAGTCCCAACAAGAGTGCTTCGTATTTGGCAATATTATTTGTACAACTAAAGTCTAGCTTGGCTGCATAACATGTTCTGACTTTCAAAGGTGCTACTAGAACAGCAGTTGCTCCTGCGCCGAAGGTTCCCCAAGAACCATCGCAGAACACTGTCCAAGCTTTGGCATCTTTATTTATCTCTTCTTCCTGAGCCCCTGGCGTCCAGTCATCGATGAAGTCTGCTAACGCCTAGGACTGAATTGAAGATCTATGCACATAATCAATGGTGAATTCATTAAGCTCTGCAGCCCATTTTCCAATTCTTCAAGTAGCCTCTCTGTTCCTCATGATGTCCTTTAGAGGTTGTGACGAATGAACAATTATGTGGTATGCTTGAAAATAATGCCGAAGCTTTCTGGAGGCCACTAACACAACATATAACACCTTCTCCAATTCTGTGTAACTTTTCTTTGATGGACTTAGAACTTCATAGACAAAGTATATAGGAGCTTGCTTTTTAGCCTGACCATCTAGCTTATCCTGTACCAGTGCCGCACTCACTGCAGAATGCGAAGCTGCCACATATAAGAGCAATGGAGCCCCTGGCGCGGGTGGAGTTAATGTTGTTAAATCGATCAAATATTGTTTCAACTCTTCAAAAGCTTTTTGTTGTGCTGGGCCCCATTGAAAGACTTTGGCTGACTTCAGTATTTCAAAAAATGGCAGATTTCTTTCCGCTGATCTAGATATGAATCTGTTTAATGATGCTAATCTTCCTGCCAGCCGTTGAGCCCCTTTCTTCGTGCTTGGTGGCTCCATCCGAAGGATAGCTTCGATCTTGCTTGGGTTAGCTTCAATTCCTTTCGTTGATACCAGACAACCGAGGAACTTGCCTTTCTTCACTCCAAAAACACATTTTCTGGATTTAATTTCAGGCCAGCTTGCCTGAAATTGGCAAATGTTTCTTGCAAATCAGCAATGTGATTTTCTTGCTTCGTGCTTTTCACTATGATATCATCAACATAGGTCAGCACATTTCTGCCTATCTAAAAATGAAGGACCATGGCTGTCATTCTGCTGAAGCTTCCTCCAGCATTCTTGAGCCCCTCAGGCGTCCGAAGATGGGAATAGGTGCCGCTAGATGTTATGAAGCTAGTCTTCGGCTCATCTTCCTTCTTCATCCAGATTTGATGATAGCCTGAATAACAATCCAATAGACTCATGAGCTCTGAAGAAGCTGCTGCGTCTATAAGAGAGTCTATTCTTGGTAGCGGGAATTCGTCTTTTGGGCATGCCTTGTTAAGATCTGTGAAGTCAATGCACATTCTCCATTTGCCATTGGCCTTCTTCACCATGACAGTATTGGCTAACCACTCTGGGTATTTTACCTCTCTGATGACACCAGCACTGAGAAGCCTTTTCACTTCATTCCGAGCACCTTCGGCTTTATCATCAGACATTTTCCGAAGCATTTGCTTTCTTGGCCTGAAGGATGGGTCCACATTGAGTGAATGTTCAATGACATATCTGTTGACACCGCAGAGATCATTGGCTGACCAAGCAAAGACATCTTTGTTATTGAATAAAAATCTTATCAAAGTTTTCTCTTGCTCTTCAAATAGCTGAGACCCCAGCAGTACTTTTTGGTCCACTATGTCTTCACATAGAAGCATAGGCTTCGGCTGATCCGCCGAAGCAGCCTTCTCTCTTTTGTATTTGTACTCTTCACAGACTTCGGCTCCATTTATATTGTGAATTGCTTTTGAGTCTGCCAATTTCCTTCAGCTTTTCTGACAGCTTCTTGACCCCCATGAACAGCAATGGACCCTTGTTCCGAAGGTATCTTCATGCATAGATATGCTGGATGAAGTATTGCTTCAAAGGCATTCAGTGTTCCACGACCAATGATTGCATTGTAAGGATATTTCATGTCAATAATATCAAAGATGATCTGTTCGGTTCTTGTGTTATGAACGAAGCCGAAGGTAACTGGCATTGTGATTTTGCCGAGTGCTGTAATCTGTCTTCCTCTGAAGCCACATAGAGGATGTGTAGCATCATGAATCTTGTCTTCTGGCTCTTGCATTTGTCTGAAGGCCTTAGCAAATATGATATCTGCTGCGCTGCCTGTATCAACTAGAACATTATGGACCAGAAAACCCTTGATGACACAAGATATGACCATAGCATCATTGTGGGGATAATCATTGAGCTGCAGGTCCTCCTGGGAGAAGGTAATTGGGATGTGGGACCATTTTGATTTGATGATGGGTCCCTGCACCCCAACATGTTGTACCCTTCTCTGTGCTTCATTCTTCTACTTCTTGTTAGCCGGCTCTGAACCTGAACCACCTGTTATCAGAAGCACCAGCAGCTTCGTAGCCGAAGATACTTCAGCTTGGTTGTTGAACGAAACCATCAACTCAAAAAGTGGAAGTGAGTTCACCGGAGGTGAGCGCCAATGTTGGGGGCTTATTCTCAAATGTTATGAATTAAGAACAAGGCAACACAAAGTATTAATGGTTAAAGACCTTCGTCCTTCGAAGCATTATCTCTCTCAGAATATAATGATCTTCAGACGAAGGTTAAGATGAACGTACCTTCATCATCTCAGTATCATAATAATGAAGGTAGAAGCATATGGAATATGGAAAATAACATAAATAATTATATGACATCATTAATATATTTTTATTATATGATATCATTAAGACATTTGTACCTTCGGCTTGACAGAAGGTGTAAATCCAGGTGACGTGCGAGTGAATACCAGTCAGCGTGAACAGTACGAGAGTACTGTTCATCTATTTATAGGCGCAGGGCGCAGCCTGTGTGGATTTACATTTGTGTCCTTTACAACCGGTTACAATCATAACACAAATTATCATGGGCCAATTGGTCTTTTTATCTTTAAGTCGGTGCATGTGAAGGTACGCTACGAAGCTCCCTGATTGGTAGCTTCGGCACCGCTTCTGTTTTGATCTTCCGAAGGTGTTTCTTCTCACAGGACCTTCGGAGACGAAGCAGACCCCCAACAGACATACTCAAAGAAATCATGAATAGCCGAGCAACAGCTAGAAACAGAAACAATGATTAACTGCAACCGATGGGCAAAACAATGGACATAAAAAGCATGTGGATTTTCAACTAAAATATTTTTCTGTAGCCCATTAAATTGACCCCTCATATTTGAAGCTCCATCGTATCCTTGTCCACGCATCCTAGAGATGGATAAATTATACTTATCAAGTAGTCAGGCGTGGGCGGGCTGGCGGCGTCCGGCGTGGGGACTAGGCGCTGGGCGCTGGCGGCGTCGAGCAGTGCCTATGCCTGGAAGCTGCCGCGCTAGGCGCTGGCCGCCTAGGCCCTGGGCGTTGGCCGCTTAGCCGCTGGTCATTGGCCGCCTGGGCGCAGGCAGCTGGTGGCAGCCTGGCAGGCGCTGACGCAGTCTGCAGCCTTGCAGGGACGCAGGGTGCAGCCGTGCAGCAGGACCCTGGCGAGCGGCGGCGCTGTGCGGATGGAAATATGGAATGATGGATGATCTAGCTTTCACTGCACTATTGGGCCTAATTAACTAATGTAGATGTTTAGTGGACTGCATACAGTCGAAGCCCGGGCACGTGCCCTTGTTTGCTGGGCTATGCCTCCGCTACTGATCACCAAAACATGTAGAAAAGGCTAAATTGTCTATTATATTTCTCTTTCGATCGTTAAGACCAACGGACATTTGCTGTCAGAGATAAACGTCCAAAACATTAGAAGTCGGTTTATTTTCAACGGTGAGGAGCTTATATCCGATGGCTTAAACCGTCGAAATCTATGTAGTTTTTTTGTGCATATTAGTTTTTGTTGACTAATAATTTTTTAGATAGATTTAATGTCTTAAAAATATTTATTTGGGAACAGCAGAGTACGTAGCGTAGATAGTACATTAGTACATCAAGACACCTACTAGTAGCTATTTAAACGATGGCCATTATCATAATTCCCATGCCAAAGCCGATTATTTTTTAACCCAAACAAACTTACTGGCTTGACTTAGCTGATAACAAATCAGCAATGCAAGCCGCACGGACGACCAGATAGTTGAGCGTGAGCATGCATGACTTTATTCGGAGCTGTTCACCACCCGGCAGTTCCGGCGGACCTCGCCGCTGGTGCCGACGCCCGGTGCAAGCCTCCCCATCCGCAGCATGGACTCCGCGAAGTCCTGGAAGAATACGGAGGCGTCGAAGGCGTAGGTGGCGACGAGGCTGGCGACGTCCGCCTCTACCCCAGGCACGGCAGCCGACGACGCCAGTGCCTGGTCTGACGGCAGCAGACCGTCGCCAGAGAGCAGGTTGATGTAGTACTGGTTGTCGAAGGTCGCCGGGGTGGCGAGGTCCAGGTGTGCCAGCGCGGACCCAGCCGACCCCGTGCACAGCTGCTGCAGCGACTGCAAGAAGGTGAGGTCCTTGAAGGCGCCCGCGCCGCCTTCCGAGACGCCGCCGGCGCCGGCAAGGCGCGCACTGAACGAAGTGCACCGCGCTTTCCCGATGGTGTGCGCGCCTGTGTATATAATCATGTGTATTAGTAGTGGTATATTTAGTGTATACGTACGAACAAGCATGTGTGCCTGCCGAGTATGCAGAGATTCCTAATTATTACCGGAGAGTGCGACCATGTCCTTGGTAGAGAGGCCCACGTTCCTGAACTTCTGCACGAGGGTGTCGACGCCAGACGTCGGTGCTGGGAGGTTGGTGTTGGCGCCCTGCAGGCTGGCGGTGCGGCTGTCCTTCCGGCCGACCTCAATCTCCCAGCTCGGCCCGCCAGACTGAACGGGCCGCCGGATAATTTAATGATGATGATGATGCAAACAAACCATGATCATGCATTACTCAGTAGAACAATCTTTTTATTTGCACGACTTCAAAAGAAGATCTATGTGATTGAGAAGAAGCTTATTATAAGTGTCGATGAGACGATGATGCCTATGTATGTAATACATACCACAACGACGGAGTCACGGGCAGCGATGGCAAGGAGGTCGGCACAGGAAACTGTATCTGGGCACTCCCGCTCCAGCTCGGTCTTGATGGCGTCAATGACCTCGAAGCCCCTGATTGAGTTGGCGTTGGGCACAGCCGTCTTCTCGCCGATGAAGAACGGCTTGTCGTCCAGAAGAACGGAGCCGTCACAGCCCTGGCCGAGAGATAATTAGTTAAAACAAGTCACCGAATATATACAATGCATAATGACCATATGCATGTGTGTGGGTGTGGATGGTCGAGTGGGCGGGAGCGGGAGGAGCTCGATCGATCAACAAATATTACGTTGACGAAGCAGTCATGGAAATGGAGGCGCAGGAGAGACGCTGCCATGCGTGGGTCGGCAGCGACGGCCCTCTCAACGGCCGCACGGATGATCTCCTCGGCACGGGGGCACGTGCTCCGGTACGCGTCGGCGCCAAGGGACACGCCAGCGCCGGCGCTGGCTCTTGCCCCGCCGTAGCCAATGCTCACGCTGGCGCCGGCGCTACCGCTGACGCACGACTTGTTCACGGGAGCGGAGACACTGACCGTGGCACCAAAGGTGAGCGCCAGCACAACGACAATCACCAGGGCCAAGGTGGTGGAGTGCGCCATGCCAATAGCTCGATGCTCAGGCGCTGACACAAAGAGCTAGCTAAGCGTTAGAGGTCGCTGTTTTTTTGGTAGAGACCGAGAGAATTCTTAATGGCCTTATGGCATTCTTCCATGGCCATCTTTATATAGGCCGCCAACAGGAAGAGATCGTCGGTCTGTGTGGACTGTGGACACACACAAAAACAACAATCTCTCGTCACGACAGTGTAGTGGAACCTCCCACAAAAAATAGCCACAAAAAATAAATTTAATATCAAAGTGAATATATAATATACATAATAGATATATTAAACTGATAAGAATAAATATTACACTTTGTTTTAGCTAAAAGACTGAGAAATGTATGAATTAAAAAAAGTCTGACTTTTTTTACAGCTCTCTCATTCTCTGTTAGTTAACGGGGTGTTACTACGTGGAAACGCTACGCTACGTGCGTCTTCCTGTCGTGTTGGGATTGGATGAATTCTCATAGGCCATCTGTGGGATAACGACCAACTGGTAAATGAGAAATGGTGAAGAGAAACAGACATATATGTGAGTGAACGGTTTACGGATAGACGAGAAGCGAGGAGATGGTAACAGATGTTTGCTTGGTGTGTGACATAGGAGTATAGGACGACCATTAAAACTGGTGCTTTAAAAGAGTAGAGATAGAGATGGTTAGTGGGTTCCCTATAACTTTAGGTTTAGCGTCAGGAATAAAAAGAAAAATGATTTTATTTACTTAGAAAAATCGCTAAATGCTGGAGAAGCCATAAAAATTTGAATTTGATTCACCTATTGATGTACATTATTGTGACACCCTGGTGTCACCTAGGGTTTCTTCTTTAAGCTAACTTAAACCATTATCACATGTGAACCAAATAGAGGCATGAACATCAAAAATTAATAACAAAGGTTTAAAGTGAGTCTTTTTCATATTAAGAAACTCTCCTTAATCATGTCATGAACCTCAAGGTAAGAAGAACTCTCAAACCCTAATTTATCCTATGTGAACCAATAAGCACATAAAAGGGAATTTGGGAAAAGACTTGGAAAAAATACAAAATTTTGGTAAGAACCAAATAACAAAGTTTTACTACACTAAATGACCAACAAAATATAGTAAGAAAGTTTTGCCATTTGGTTTTTCCAGAATCCCAAAATCAGCCCTTGAACCAAGGTCCTATGGGGAAATTCTGAATTCTGAATTTCAGAACCCTTTTTCAAGATCAAATGCGTTCCTTGTTTTCCAAAACTCGAAACCAAAAAGTCCAAATATCAAAGTGGTGCCAAATTTTCTTGAACATGCTCTGGATAAATATGAACTCAAACAAAAATCGTTTGGCATGATTTTGGCACCGTTTGTCCTCGGGACCCGACTATCTGACACTGGCACCTTGGTGACGCTACAACTCTCTGTCCCTGCTGGGGACTTGTTCTCAAATGCTATGAATTAAGAACAAGGCAACATAAAATGTTAAATGTTAATGTCCTTCGTCCAACGAAGCATTATTCCCTTGGGGATTAATGGACCTTAGACGAAGGTTGATGACAATACGATTACGAAGGTTAAATCTTCGTAATTGAATTTTAATAGATTGTATAAGATAACATAAAATATAGAGTATCAAAGGTAAATGAATCATAAACGAACCATATTATATCTACTCAGTATATTTAATCATTGAATACAGTTATACCTCTGCCTTAGCAAAGATTGGTTCCCGAATGATGCGATTGCAAATACAGGAATGCGTGAACAGTAAAGGAATACTGTTCACTATTTATAGGCACAGGACACAGCCTGTGGGGAATTACAATTATGCCCCTTATAAGGGATTACAACAGCGACCCAAACATTTATGGACTAAAAGGTCATTCTACTTTTAAGTCGGTTTGTAATTCCGAAGCTTCATGAAGAGGATCCTTCGGTCATCTCATGCGGACAGCTTCAGCCGAAGCTGCTTCTTCCTACAAGACCTTCGGCGACGAAGCATAGTCCCAACAGTAGCCCCTTTCGCAGCGCTAGATCGTTTTTCGTAACGAGCTTGATCTGTGAAAAAAGTCTCTTAAGCTTCGGGAAGCCGAAGGTCCAAAAAACACCTTCCCTGAGCTCGTTGTCGAGAAACGATTCAGTTTTCGAGCGCGTAGCGGTCTCACCTTGCAGAGCTACTGTTTGGTCTCTGCAGTCCACCGCAGCGAGTGCAAGCGGCTGTCCACCTGGTGTAAAAATCCTGGCGATTCACCTTCTTACCTGCATCACTATATAAACAAACGAGTAGGTGTGAAGTTACCACAACATTCATTGCTATTTGCACTGTTTTGCTGCCAAAATTTTTAACCATAGCCGAAGCTTGACTCTCAGAATCAGACGAAGCTCCAGTTTGAAGCCTACTTCGTTAGAAGAAAAAACTTCGGAAGAAAAAATATTTAGTTCCCAAAAAATTCAGAGTTAAATGGCTAGAGTGCGTTCTACCGCTAGGGTTGAGCGTGAGGGAGGCGAAGCTGAAGGATCGGAGACTGTTCCCATCTCCGAAGCGATGCAACGATCCGGACTGGTAACCCCGGAAGAAATCCCCACTGCTGAGACAGAACAGGCGACTGCCGAAGCGGAAGAAGGAAACATTGAGGAAACTGATTCCGAAGATGATTATCGTATTGCCATGCCAAGTAAGCCCAGCCACTTGGACTTCAGAAAGTCGACTGTTTCGAAGGCTGATCTCTCCAAGATGGTGAAGTCGGGTTATTTCAGTGAAAGTCAGAAGAAGCTACTACGCTTCGGGGGGGAAGAAACTACCCCGAAGCCAGAGAAGAATGAAATAGTCATTTTCAAGAGCTTTCTAAAGGTTGGGTTGAGATTCCCCCTGCATGGGATTATTGCAGATGTATTGAAGAGGTTTGGGATCTACTTTCATCAGCTGACTCCTAACGCTATCGTTAGGCTTAGCGTCTATATCTGGGCCCTCCGAAGCCAGGCGGTGGAGCCGTTTGCCGACAACTTTTGTCGAGTTCATGAGCTGCATTATCAGACGAAGGCTAGAAAAGATGGATTGCATGATAACTTTGGTTGCTATAATTTTGCCTATCGGAAAACCACAAAGTTTCCTGTCATCAGCTATCGAAGCAAGTGGCCGGCATGCTGGAAATCGGAATGGTTCTACGTCAAGGTTGATGACGACAAGGAGAAGCTTGTGCAGAGTCCGCTTGAACTAATCTTCGGAGAAACCCGACCTCATTGCAACATGACACCAGAAGGTCCAACCCAAAAAGCGTTGGCTGAGTTTAAAATTATTTCAGAGCATATCAGCACAAGAGACCTGGTTCAAGAGTTTTTGGCTTTCAGGGTTTTTCCTACCTTAAAAGAATGGGAAATGCCAAAGCTAGAGGGGGAGAAGAAAGAAGGGGAACTTGTGCGGTTACCTTACTATTACAAGTTTAAGAAATATTTTAAAACACCTTGCCAAGAGTGGCTGGACACAATTGAAATAATGTGCAATGAAATACTCGGTAATTACTCCAAAAAAGAGGATCAGTTGATGACTGCGGCCTTCGGTACCCGTCCGAAGCGAAGACTGAATCGAGTGCTGGACGCCCTGGGTTTTGAATACCCTGACTACGAAAATCTGAATAAAGGTGTCGAAGGCCGGAAAAGGAAAAGGGTAGCCGAAGCTTTAAATGAAGATGAGAAAGAACCACCAAAAAAGAAGAATATTCCGAAGAAGAGGAAAGTATCATCTCCGAAGCAAAAAGTATCCGACGAAGAGGAGACTCCCGCATCACGCTCTGCCACTGACGTGGAAGAGATTTTGAAGGTAATGACTGAATCCCTGCCTGCGAAGCTAAGTCCATTGGGGCCTCAACTGACAAAGTTTTTTCAGAAGGAAAAGGAGCCCGAAAAAACGAAGAAAACAACTAAAACAAAGAGACAAAGAATCATCGCAGTGACAGAAGTCATTGACAAGACACCACCGAGAGCTTCAGCTCAGAAAATACCAGCGGCTGAGGAAATAACAAATATTGAAGTCACACCTTTGGAGGTCGTGGCTACCGAAGCTACCTCAACAGAAGATTTGAATTTGGCAAGCACAATCGAACACATCGACAAAATGCTGCTAAACATGGCCACAGAAGAAGCCACTACTTCCGCCGAAGAGGCCATGGCCGCAATGTCTGAGAAAGAAAAGGAAATTGCTGACGAAGCTTCAGAGGACGAAGCCTTCATGTTTCAAAATTTAGTTGGACAAGAATTGTCAAAAACCGAAATAGAAGAGCTTAAAGAATATGCCAAATCTTGCGGATATAAACCAGGAGCACTCCTCTTCGGGGGTATTGACGATGAAAAATTAGACTGTATCCGGGATCAAACTGGAGCTAAGGTTATCGGTACTCTATCAAAGAGTATCGGTTTTCCGAAGCTGGAAACGGACATTAGCCGCTACCGACGACAACATATCGTTGGTAGTTTATTTTATTCCAATTTCAAGGTGAACTACTTTTCCCTTGACTTTTATTGTTTTTAATAATGAAGACATGTCTAACGAAGGTTGTTTACATGCAGAGTATGCTGTTGAGCAAGGCTTTGAAAATGCAGCAAGATCTAGAAGACAAAAAACACGAGGTTATAATTGAAAATTTAGAGAGCAAAATAAAAGAGCAATCAACTACTATTGAAAAGAAAAACTTCGAGCTTCAGACAACTGAAAGCTTATTTGCAGAAGCCGAAGCTAAAGTAGCAGAATTGAATACGAAGCTTCTCTGCCAATCTGAACAGTTTGAAAAAGAAAAGCAAGAACTTAATACGAAACTTGAAGCCGAAGTCCAACAAAATTCAGATTTGAAAAAATTATTGGCAAGCCTTCAAGACAAATGTTTGGAGTTTAGCAATAAATGTATTCAACGACTGAGAAAAATCTTCCACTCAGTCGGGGCCAGCAGTGGGAAGTTCACCCCGTCAACTCAAGATTTACCAAAGACCTTCGAACATATTGAGGGTGAAATTGATGAGCTTGACGAAGTTATAGCCGGGCACGGTGACTTCTGTGCCTGGGTAGCTTCTCGGGGCACTGCTGCAGCTTTTCTGAAAGCTGGCTGCGACCATGGAAAAATTGTTAATAGGCCCAATTTCACTCTATCACCATCAATTTTAGATGATATTCCTGACCTCGCCCGAAGCATTTCTAATAGATTTGTAAAGATGATATGGACAAAAGGCGGGCGAGAAAAGGCTGGAGACGAAGCTCGGAGTCATCTTGAACCAGTAAGAAATCATACCTTGTGCTTACCTTTTCCTTCAAGCTTGGTTTTGACCCACAACAACTTAATTCATGTAGGATGACGAAGTCGAGACCGATGCTTAAAGAGTATGACGCCGAAGCTGAGGCCTCATGAAGATCAGTAGGAGTAGACTGTAGACAAACTCAAGAAACTTTTGAAATAACTTTTGTAAATATGACTAAACTGTTCTTAATGAATTCTGTTCATACCTTGTAATATGCTCTTACCCTTCCATTAATGTATGAGAGACGCTTTGATGTGGACGAAATTATCTTTTTGAGCCGAAGGCGAAAAAACACCTTCCCTTCTTTTCGTACACAGCGAAGCATAAAAAACAACTTTTCCTTTTTTCCGAAGCTCTTCTTTTTGTACACGACGAAGTACAAAAGACAGTTTTTTCCTTTTTGCCGAAGCAACCACTTATGCTATGATGATGGTTATCCTACATATGCCTGGATGAATGTTTATGAATGCAAATGTTATGATGTAATGTGATGTGCAAATGAATGTCCAAACACATATCCGAAGCCATAATCACAACCGTTATTTCCTTAGAAACAATCACATATCAGCGCTGACTTTTCGCTGTAAGCCTCCCTTAGGAGCTTCTTCGCCTTTTACTTCAGCGGAATCAGCGTTGACTTTTCGCTGTAAGCTCTGCATTCCCTTAGGAACGTCTTTGGAGCTTCTTCGCCTTTTACTTTCGGCGGAATCAGCGTTTATTTTTCGCTGTAAGCTCTGCATTCCCTTAGGAACGACTTTGGAGCTTCTTCCCTGTTTCTTTCCGGCACTCGATGGTGCGTTCTCAGCTTTTACATTTACATCTTTGGGGGATTTTGCTCTTATAGAGCTAAAAAAGGAAATTACATGTGATGGCCCCATTAAAAACCTTTCTCCCCCTTCAGAAAGGAAAAGGGTGCCATGAAAGAAAAAATATAAAATATAAAAAATTACATCAAGTTATACATAATATCGCCGAAGCTCATCCGCATTCCAAGATCTAGGAATATCGTTGCCGTCCATATCCTTCAATCTGTATGAACCGGGTCTTGACGAAGATACTACCAAAAAAGGTCCCTCCCATTTCAACTGCAACTTGCCCACTGTATCTGGGTTAGCCACTCTCCGAAGCACCAAATGTCCTGGCTCAATATTCTTTAGCCGAACCTTTCTATCACGCCATTTGATTGTTTCGGCTTGATATTTATTGATGTTCTCCACAGCTTGAAGCCTGATCCCTTCTATAGCATCTTTTTCCACAGAATGATCAGCTTTAGGATCTGATTCTGCGGAAGCTACTACTCTTATTGATCCAGTTTTAGCTTCTTCCGGGGTTATTGCTTCGTCACCAAACAATAATTTGAATGGAGTCCTGTTGACCTTGATGTTGTTGTGTTGTGGCTCCATACCACTTTGATTAATTGATCTGGCCACTTTCCCCTGGGTTGATTGAAGATTAACTTCATTATTCCTGTCATTATGATGCCATTGGCTCTTTCAACGAGTCCATTTGACTCCGGATGCCTGACTGATGCAAAATGGATCTTCGTGCCAATTTGATCACAGAATTCTCTGAAAGCTTCGGAGTCGAACTGTGTTCCATTATCTACAGTGATGGCCTTTGGTACTCCAAAATGACAAACAATATTCTGCCAGAAAAACTTTTGAATGGTGGCCGAAGTTATTGTGGCTAAAGGCTTTGCCTCAATCCATTTAGAAAAATATTCCACAGCCACTACAACATATCTTAAGTTTCCTTGGGCCGGTGGTAACGGACCTAACAAGTCAAGGCCCCCACCTTTGCAATGGCCAGATGGGTTGTATCAGCTGAGTTAGGGACGAAGGTTGTTTTTGATCTCTTGCACATTTCTGACAACCTTCACACTTTTGAACTAATTCCGCTGCATCCGAAGCTGCCTTCGGCCAATAAAACCCTTGACGGAAAACTTTTCCAAGTAACGGCCTAGATCCAATGTGAGATCCACACAGGCCTGCATGTATTTCTTTCATCAATTCTATGCCTTCGGCTCTAGATAAACACTTGAGTAATGGAGCACAAACTCCATGCTTGTACAACTCCCCTTCTATCATGACATATGGACGAGCTCTTGCCTCTATCCTCCTGTTGTAAGTTTCGTCATCTGAAAGGAAATTACCCTGAAGGTAAGAGATAATCTCAGTTCTCCAGTGTTCACTATAAACAGGAGATATATTGAGGGCTGCTCTTTCAAGAAGTTCCACTGAAGGTGCTTTTATTGTTTCGAAGAACACATCCGAAGGTAAGGGCAGCCCCTGTGCTGCTGACTTTGCTAGCAAATCAGCATGCTCATTTTGTCCTCGAGGGATATTTTTGACAGAAAATCCTTCGAAGGAAGCTTCAATCCTTCGGACCGTGTCTAGATATTTTTCAAGCTTCGGATCTTTAGCCTTACAACTCTTGTCGATATGACCCGAAACAACCTGGGAATCAGTTTTAAGAATGGCCCTTCTGATTCCCATTGCTTTTAACTTCCGAAGGCCCAAAAGCAGGGCTTCGTACTCAGTAATATTGTTAGTACAACTAAAATCGAGTCTTGCTGCATAACAAGTTTTAACTTTGGATGGTGAGACCAACACAGCGGCTGCTCCTGCTCCGAAGGTTCCCCAAGACCCATCGCAAAACACTGTCCATACTTCGGCATCTTTATTTGTTTCTTCATCCTGAGCCCCTAGCGTCCAGTCAGCAATGAAATCTGCCAACGCTTGAGACTGGATCGAAGATCTATGCACATAATCAATGCAAAATTCATTGAGCTCTGCAGCCCATTTTCCAATCCGTCCAGTAGCTTCTCTATTTCTCATAATATCCTTCAACGGTTGTGAAGAAGGAACAACAATATTGTATGCTTGAAAGTAATGCCGAAGCTTCCTGGATGCCATCAAAACAGCATATAACACCTTCTCCAATTCTGTATAGTTTTTCTTTGATATACTAAGAACTTCAGATACAAAATACACTGGGACCTGCTTCTTGACTTGGCCATCAAGCTTCTCCTAGACAAGTGCTGCACTTACCGCTGAATGCGAAGCTGCCACATATAATAACAAAGGAGCCCCTGGCATTGGTGGAGTTAATGTTGTTAAATCTATCAAATATTGCTTCAGTTCCTCGAAGGCTTTTTGTTGGCTTGGTCCCCATTGAAAGACTTCGGCTGATTTCAGCACTTCGAAGAATGGTAAATTTCTCTCTGCTGATCTGGATATGAATCTATTGAGAGATGCCAGCCTCCCTGTCAATCTTTGGGCCCCCTTTTTTGTAGTTGGTGGCTCCATTCGAAGTATAGCTTCAATTTTACTTGGATTAGCTTCAATTCCCTTTGTTGAAACCAAGCATCCAAGAAATTTCCCCTTCTTTACTCCGAAGACACATTTTTCTGGATTCAACTTTAGACCAGCTTGTCTAAAACTTGCGAAGGTCTCCTGCAAATCAGCAATGTGATTTTCCTGTTTCGTGCTTTTTACAATGATATCATCAACATAAGTTAGCACATTTCTGCCTATCTGAGACTGGAGAACCTTCGCAGTCATTCTGCTGAAACTTCCTCCAGCGTTCTTGAGCCCCTCAGGCATCCGAAGGTAACAATATGTTCCACTAGGGGTTATGAAACTGGTCTTCGGCTCATCCTCCTTCTTCATCCAAATTTGATGATAGCCTGAATAACAATCGAGAAGACTCATAAGCTCTGACGAAGCTGCTGCATCAACTAAGGAGTCTATCCTTGGCAATGGGAATTCGTCCTTCGGACAGGCCTTGTTGAGATCCGTAAAATCGATACACATTCGCCATTTGCCATTGGCCTTTTTTACCATAACAGTGTTAGCTAGCCATTCTGGGTACTTTACTTCTCTGATAACTCCTGCACTGAGGAGTCTTTTGACTTCATTTCGAGCGCCTTCGGCCTTGTCATCAGACATTTTCCGAAGCCTCTGCTTTCTGGGTCTGAAAGATGGGTCAACATTGAGCGAGTGTTCAATAACATCCCTGTTAACTCCGCAAAGATCATTGGCTGACCATGCAAAAACATCTTTGTTGTTGAACAAAAACCTTATCAAGGTTTTCTCCTGTTCTTCGGTTAATTGAGAGCCCAACAGCACCTTCTGCTCTGCTATGTCCTCACATAAGAGCATGGGCTTCGGCTGATCTGCTGAAGCTGCTTTCTCCCTTCTAAATTTGTACTGTTCACAAGCTTCAGCTCCATCTATGTTATGGATTGCTTTTGAGTCAGTCCAGTTTCCATCGGCCCTTCTGGCAGCTTCCTGACTTCCATGAATAGCAATGGGTCCTTGATCCGAAGGTATCTTCATGCAAAGGTAAGCAGGATGAAGAATTGCTTCGAAAGCATTGAGGGTGCCAAGACCAATAATTGCATTGTAAGGGTATTCCATGTCAACAATGTCAAACACAACTTGCTCGGTTCTGGTGTTGTTGATGAAGCCGAAAGTCACTGGCATGGTGATCTTGCCCAGTGCTACAATCTGTCTTCCTCCGAAGCCACAGAGAGGGTGTGTAGCATCATGAATCTTGTCTTCTGGCTCTTGCATTTGTCTGAAGGCCTTAGCAAATATAATATCAGCTGCACTGCCTGTATCAACCAAAACATTGTGGACCAGAAATCCTTTGATAACGCAAGAAATAACCATAGCATCGTTATGAGGAAAATCCTTGAGCTGAAGATCCTCTTGGGAGAAGGTGATTGGAATGTGTGACCATCTTGACTTGATGAAAGGTCCCTGCACTCCAACATGTTGTACCCTTCTCTGCGCCTCTTTCTTCTGCTTTTTGTTGGCTGGTTCTGAGCATGAACCACCTGTTATCGGGAACACCAGCTTCGGGGCCGAAGCAGCTCCAGCTTGATCGTTAATCGAAGCCATCAGCTCAAAAAGTGGAAGTGAGTTGACCGGAGGTGGGCGCCAATGTTGGGGACTTGTTCTCAAATGCTATGAATTAAGAACAAGGCAACATAAAATGTTAAATGTTAATGTCCTTCGTCCAACGAAGCATTATTCCCTTGGGGATTAATGGACCTTGGACGAAGGTTGATGACAATACGATTACGAAGGTTAAATCTTCGTAATTGAATTTTAATAGATTGTATAAGATAACATAAAATATAGAGTATCAAAGGTAAATGAATCATAAACGAACCATATTATATCTACTCAGTATATTTAATCATTGAATACAGTTATACCTCTGCCTTGGCAAAGATTGGTTCCCGAATGATGCGATTGCAAATACAGGAATGCGTGAACAGTAAAGGAATATTGTTCACTATTTATAGGCACAGGACACAGCCTGTGGGGAATTACAATTATGCCCCTTATAAGGGATTACAACAGCGACCCAAACATTTATGGACTAAAAGGTCATTCTACTTTTAAGTCGGTTTGTAATTCCGAAGCTTCATGAAGAGGATCCTTCGGTCATCTCATGCGGACAGCTTCAGCCGAAGCTGCTTCTTCCTACAAGACCTTCGGCGACGAAGCATAGTCCCAACAGTCCCTAGCCTAAAACCGCGCGACGTCCACACACAAACGACAAAGCACAATCAGGGGAACAAATCCTTCACAGTGATCTTGCCCAAATTCGCGAAGATTTGCGCCCAATTGGCGTTAGAACTCGGGCAGAAGCAACGTTTCGACATGTTCGACCGTGGCTGACAGACCCTGTTCACGCCCGTTCGCGCACCCGCGCTCCGCAGTGCACGCCTGCGCGCGCTCGCCGGTCCACGACCGCCCGTGCACCGCGGTGTGCCTATAAAGCAGCCCTAGGCCTTGGCCGTACCTCCCCGCGCGCTCTCAAGTCCTGCCCGAGCCAAGTTCGCTGGACTTCGCCTCGAGCACACCGCGCCACCACCCGCCATCACCACCCGAGCACCGTGGCCAGCTCCCTCTAATCACTTCCAAGCCGCGCCAGTCACTCGGTTAGCTTCGCCAATAGCCCGTGAAGCTTTCCAAGTCCTCGGACCCGACAGAACTTCACCGGAGACCCGAGATCTTTCTCGCTGGACTTCGGTTGCCCGCGGACGCGCGTAGACCGAGCAATCCGGTGAGCCATTCTCAAATTCTTCGTGCACATATCTTCCTTGACCTCTGGTGAAGCTCTCTGACCCATTCAATCAGATTATGGCGCCGTGAGCAGGCCGGATTCCTCGCCGCCGACGAGCTCCCCCGCCTATGCATGCGGACCGACCTACTCTGACCACCGCAGCCGACGATCCGTACCTCGAAGTGATCGCTAGAGACCCCCGGACCTCACCCGACCCCTCATCGGAGCAACCTCGCCGCCGGTAAGCCCCTCCGCCCTTTTCTTCCGCCGCGGTCACTATTCCATTAGGGGAAGGATCGCGGGTTCGATTTCGTGAAACCCTAGGGGGTTTTCTGCAGAGTCATAGACTAAGATGAATAGTGAACCGGGGACCTGTCTGTAATACACTTAAAACCTTTCGCCAGGGACCCCATTGCAAAACCCTTTTCCTTTATCCATTTTCTGTTTATTCTTTTTAAATGCAGCAGAGAACATAGGAAACTTATATCTTGAGTTATATTCAACCAAATTTAGCCAAACTAATTTTGCTGGATTCAAAATATTATGGACTATCACTTAAAAATACTGAACCCTATGCTTTGTGTTTTAAATTTTAGAGTTTGAAATTAATTAAAGAAACTGACCAAACCTTTTTAAAAGGAAGAAAAAGTGTTATGCTTCTGTGATGAACTTAAGAAAATTTGTAGAAGTTCAAACCCCATTTAGACATAGTTTAAAAATATTGAACACCCCAGTATTGAAGATTTAAGCAGGGTTATCTAATAAAAGCCATTTTGCCCAAAACTTAAGAAAATAAGAAAGGTATTAGAAAATAATGAACTGTGGATGCAAATATTTTTCCTAGTCCATTTTAGTAATAGAGAATCTAGAAAAAATAAAGAAAACCCTAGTCAAGAATAGATTCAAGGTGAAATGTTTTATTAAGCACTAATCAAACTAGAAAGAAAATTATTAGAATTATGAAAACAATTTCAAAATTGTTAAGAAAAATCCAGTGGACTTGTAACCACTAGGACCCCACTACAAAAATGATAAACATCTCAGCCCATCATTTTAAGTAGGGTAAACAAATAGAACTTGATATTAAGCCATATTTCAATTAAATCATAAGCAAGCCAAAAAGTGTGCAACAGTGGGCAAATAAATTTTTACCAGATTAATAATGAAGTAGGCCACAAGAGAAAAATGTAAAACCCAATTGAAAGCTACATGTAATACCCATTGCCAATACTTCATGAAAAAGGCCATTTGGTTCAAGAAATTCCTACCACCCTTCCCTTAAGCAAAAAGTTACCAAAATCTAAAATGATTGTTCTTGCACAAAGAAGAAGATACAAAAAGTTAGAAATCTATTGTTTGATATTTTTCAAATATAGTGGTAGTAGAAAGTACCCATTTGGCTAGAAACTTTGGAAAATCAAAATAAAATAACTAATAAGTATTAGTGGCTGAAAATTTGTTCAAAGTCATGTTACAACATCTAAAGGCCAGCAAAAATAAGTCTTGGCAAATAACCCCCTATTAAAAGGAAGTTGTAGTTCAAAACACCCCCTCTGCCCTAATATTTGATAATTTCATACAAAGAAAACCACTCACTTTTTAATCCCCAAATTTTGAGACAGAGACTTATACACCAGTAAGAAGCCACTGTAATGTTTGCAGAATTTTTGGAAATTTATTTTTGTAGCTCAAACCCACCTTAAAAGCATAAAAGAAATAGAAAAGAAGAGAGGGAATAATAAATCTCACTCCAATGAATTCAGCTAGGAATTTTAATAAACTCCCACTAAGACAGTAAAAAGAAATCAGTGAAACACCATAATGAACTTAACAATTAGCTTAACCAAACTAGACCCTAATTTGCTAAAGTGTACCACAAAAACCTTCAGTAGTACTAGGATTAAGCTCTACCTTATTAAATTGATCATCCCCCACCAAAGTTTAATTGCTAAATTGTATATCATGCCATGCATGTATCTTACTCATTGCATTCATTAGATTGCAATCTCGCTGACGGAGAGTACATGCTCATCCCCGAGCAAGGAGCTGTCCATGAGGAAGACCAGGAGCAAGCTCCCGAGACTGCCATCGAGGATCTCCCCGCAGCCCCAACATTTGAATGCAAGCCAGGTTTTATGCATAACCATTTATATATGCTACTTTACTACACTTAATGTTTGTAGGCTTGTAATGTGCACTTAAGTGTAGGAGTTGCTTGAAACCTTTAGTTGCATAAACTCAGGATTCCTTTTTGAGATGGATACTAGTATGCTAGGTCGAGTAGCTGCTATGCTAATCAGGATCTCGGTAGAAGTCGAGTGATTTTTCTAGCACTCGCGCGAGGTCAGGAATTGATTGTATTCATCTTGATAACGGGATCTATGATGGTCCATGGACTTGGATCCAGGAAGGATGCCTTGTCCATGAGACGGGAAAAGAAATTAAGGATTAATGTGTGGATACCTGAGTCAAGCGTTTGAACATACTAAACACATGTTGGGAAATATGGTAACCGGTAAACCTAGTACCTGAGTGAAGCTGGGCGTGGACTTTTCTCCTCACGCGACCTGAGACTGGGTCTCCCATGCTAGCTATGGTGGGTACAAGTGCGGTCACTGCACGGTGGCAGCCGGGGCCAGTGGAGCATTGTATGCCAAGACGGTGAGCCCTGGCCGCGAACGGGGAATCGATGGGGACGGTTGACGTGTGTGGGGACGGAGTGCCCTTGTATGTCGTGTGTTTAGGTTTACCTTACATGGATTAAAACTCGATTCTAATCGTCTGCTTCTCGCAGCTAATGAGACTGCTTGACCCCTTGTACTACATTGAGTAAGAAGTGAAATGAGGTTTACATGAGATAACTTGTTGATTGTACTAAATGCTTGTTACCATGTATGCCTAGAAGGAGCAAACTTAGCTAAGATAATGATGCTAGAATTTGAAAAGCTAAAAATTGATTTTAGACTCAGCTAGTGCTTTTGGTAAACCAAACCCCTCAGCCAAACAGCTGCATGGTCTAGAGGTAGAGGAGTAGTTTCCTCACACCGGGTAAGTCTAGCTGAGTATTAGTATACTCAGCCTTGCTTGTGGCATAATTTTTGCAGGTACGCTCCAGGATATGGTTGATGGTGTGACTTGGCCTACCACCCTACCACCGGGTTGGACGGTCGAGTGGAATGCTGCTCCGACAGGAGAGGAGCAGGAGGAGTAGTGGGCTAGGCCCTGCCCAATTCCTCGCTATCGACGATATCGATTATCCGCTGCATTATATTCTTGAACTTATACCAGCTATTTGAAAAACTCCGGCATATGTAATAATTCCAGTACTTTAATTTGAGGTTTTCCTGCTTTAATGTATTTCTTCTGTGACTCACCTTCGAGTGAGTTTGTGGTATTTGATCCTGGTTAAGTGGCTCTATCAGACTAGATCTAAGAGACTGACGGTTTATTCCGATTTAAGTGTGTTACGGCCTCTGAGGCGTGACTTAGGCACTTAAGCTGGAATAATTCGGACTATTCTGCCACAATTATCTCAAATATATATTTTTAGTTTGTCCTTCCTGTAAGCATATTTCTATTGTACTAACCATATTTGCTATGATAAATGCATAGTCATATGTGTATGACTTCAAAAATTATGAAACCAAATTTGTTAGATTCCTCTTAATATATGCTTATTAGATTCACACTTTATGTTCATGAAATAAATACTCCCTACGCTACTAGTACAAAGAAGCTCTATAGTGGCGGTTGAAAACCTATTTACACTTGCATTTTTTTGAACCACCAATGTTAGGGGTGTAGAAATATTTTTTTCACATGCGGATAACTGAGAACCGCCAGTGGAAATCGATTTTCACTTGCGGTTTAGTTAAGACAACCGCTAGTGGAAACCAATTTCTACTGGCGATCGATCAAATAAAACCGCTAATATAAATAATTTTCAGAAAACATGAAATAAGTTTTTAAAATAGTAAAAATATTTTAATTAGGGGAGGCCCTACCTGTCTCCATCGAAGTCGCAAATCGCGGCATTTTTCATGTGCTACGCGGCTACGAACAATCAAACCGGCGAGAACTCACCCTCGTGCGTAGCCTCCTCTACCACTCCACCCATTAATTAGATTATGTGAAGATAGAAGTTTTTTCCTACATATTAGAACAAACCAAATATAAATTGGTTGTTTGAGGATGTAAACGAATTCAAATGAAAAAATTGTCAACTACAATGTTTTATTACTTTTAGAGTTCTAAAAGTTTTATTATGGTTCGATTTAGATCTGAGACCGTTTGCAAAAAATTGAATTTTAAAATTTATCAAATTTAGATGCAATTTGGATATCCCAAACGATTTTAAATCAAAAGGTTGAAAAATACAAAGTTTCATAACTTTTGGAGATCTACATATTTTATTTTGGTGATTGTTCCAAACGAGGTCATTTGGAAATTTCAAAAAATCAATTTAAAATTATTTCTACTGGCGGCCTTTAAAAAATCGCTAGTAGAAATTGATTTTCACTAGCGGTTTTCTATACAAAACCGTAAGTAGAAATCGTGCATTTTTACCGGTGGTTTTCTTAAGAAACCGACAGTGAAAATTTGTTGTCTACTGTTAGTTTTCTTATGAAAATCGCGAGTAAAAATGCACGATTTCTACTAACGGTTTTGTAAAGAAAACCACGGGTACAAATGTGTTTCCATTGGCGATTCCTTGGGTCGGATGACCCATTTTATTTCACTGACTGCCTATAAAAATTATAACCTATCGCAGGCATAGAGCCTTTTTCTACTAGTGCATCTCAAACTAAAATTCGTTTTAGATAATTAATAGATTCATACAATGTTGTATGTATTTTTATGTGTGTCTAGATTCATCGTTATCTATTTGAATATAGACATAAAAACCAAGAGCTAAAATGAATACTATTTTAGAATAGAGGGAGTATTTTTTTGTTTCCTATATTTTTTTATTTTCTTTTTGTTGGCTAAAAATATATTAATGCATAAAAAGTACCTCAAAAGTGCTAAAATTGTGAAACATGTTTTGTTAGTATTGTTTTCCTACATAAAATCTTAGAAAATGACCTTGCTACTATTCATAATCTTATATAGGTCTTTACTGAATTAACATGTTTATGAGTGCGTAAAATTGGGTAATTAGTAGCTGTCTAGAATATTGCTAAAACGATAAACCCAACTTTAACGAGCTAGTGTTGCTGCCTTGCGAGTGTTAATGTTGTTGATTATACCCCTTAAAATTGGAAAATGTCTTAAATTAACTTGTCTCTTGCTAATCAAACTAATGGATCATAAAGTTAGTTGTGCATGAGTATTTTGGATGCTCTTAAAATGTCATATTACCTTGCTCTCATACATCATCCCAACTTGATCATCTCATGGTCATTGCAACCATCGCATCATCTTAATGCATCCGTTCATTCACCATGTTAATGAGCAAAATCCCGAAGAACAAACCCATGGAGCTCGAGTTAGAGGTTGATATTGGTGTGGAATCTAAGGAAGTGTAAGGCAAGCATAAGTATGTTTTATATCCTATTTTTGCAAATTATAATTGTTTACAAATATTATATTATATGTTGCATATGGTTTATGTTTATTTACATGGCTAGCATCTATACTTCTAGGCATTTACCTCCCTTGTTTCCATTATTTCGTACCTTGTCACTCTAATAGTATGGTCTAAATATAATCTAACTTGTTAAATGCTTATCAATGCTTAGAGTTGCATTACCTCTATTGGGTCTAAAATACAAGTTAACTTGTTAATTGCTTGTTTATTCTAGCTAGATGGGTCCTCTTGACTAATACTTGGTTATATAAATGTGAAACTAAGTGAAAGCATATGGTAAAATGAATATAAGACTTGATTGGGTTGTAGGGTCATGAGAATAGAGTCTTGGTGGCATAGGCCGCTTGAGTCGATTATGGATCATCATTTGTTAACGTCATGCTACCACATGTCCTTGTATGGGAAGGATGAGCTAACTTCCTTGGTCAATCCATTCTTTTAGACATGGTTTTAGATTTGTGGTCCCTTGTGACTAGGTAGAGAATGCCTAGGATAGTTCTTGATGGATCTAGGTAGGCATCTACACAAGCTAGGCATGCACTCAAATATTTGAGGCTCTTGAGATAGGTGGACTTGAGTACCCCCTCATTCACTTATGACTAAGTAGATGAGTTGTATGGTCCTATTATCGTGTGGGTAAAGAAGTACATCCTTGCAAGGTTTTTGAATTGATTCAAATTGCTGCACTCTCGGTTATGATTTATGAGAAAGCTCGAACCCTTTGGATGCATCGTAGAGCTACCAAATTATGTTTATATTTGGATCACTTATTCATACTTTATGGAAACAAGTTAATGTCTTGTATACAATTAAAATCTAGGGTGTGTTTGGGCAAGACAAATAAAACATGCTAGTATACATATAAATTATTTCACTTTTCATGATCAAAACTAAGGATATGATCAGATAGGCTTGTATGCAAACTTTATTGAACATTAAGGCTTATTTCCTTGCTACTACTATATGCATTATCCTTGATCTATTTGTGAACACAAGGTTGACTTTCCCTTGTAATTCGTGTTGATGATGAGTGATTGTCAACGTCGGTAGCGCTTAGGTGTGAGTCAGTGGAGTAACCATAGTACGAGTGTGGGTGTGTGTTGTGCTACCATGTCTCTTGAATTGTGGTGTGCAGGTCTGCAATACAAGGACAGTGTTCGACAGCGAAGGTGAAGATCATGCGGTTTGGTGTCGATGGGTCAGGAGCGGTGAAGGACGAGCGCTGCGTCTTGATCGAGGGACTAGAGAAGTCGGGTGAATAGTCGTGGTGGCTAACACTTGGGACAAGCACTAGCGCAAAAATGTGGAGGAGCGAATTGTGTCGCTAGTGCAATCGCAGACTGGTGGGACATGTATTCAGGACGCGGGGATGCGTATGGAGTATGCTACTCATGGAGGTTTCACTAGTTGAGCCTCAAAACCACACACCGCTACGGAGGGCTGGTTTTTCTAGGTTAGGGCCACAAAAATCTAGTGATATGGTTCTGGTGGGAATCAGGGATGACACCTAGCGTCATCACAGATGGTGCATCGACGAGAAGCAACTTCGTAAAGAGCCCATGGATGTCGGATGAAAAAAGTAGGAGTTGGTTCATTTTTCCCTTGGGTAAGTGGATAGGATATATGTATATAAGGGTAGTTTAGTTTATTAGAATAACACCCTATTAATAGGTGGGAGGGTTGTTGCTACAACCATCTCTTTTGGTTACATCTCTTTGGCTAGTGATTAGGGCACTCTTAGTTTTGCCATTGACCTAGGTTTAGTCTCTTTCAGTTTTGTAGCGAGGAGATCCACAGATGTTTTGAACTTTTGCATCTGTGTACTCGATTTTGTAAGAAAGTGTAGTCGTAACCACATAGAGCCAGTGTGCTTTCACCGTTCATCTCAAATCAAATTTTGATTTTGCACTTGTTGTGGTTCCTCTCCTCCCTTCTCTTTGTCTCTTTGAATTTTGGAGAAATCTTGTTCTTGTTGGTTGTGTGAGGTTTTGGGGGACACGTGCTATTGGAAGATCATCTAAGGATCATTTTAGTCCCTAGTTTGAGCAGATCATGGGCTTGTGTTGTTCTTCCTTAGTTTGATTCCAGTTTGCAAAACCCATCCAAACCCCATTCAAATCGGGAATTTGAATCTGTTCACGGAGTTTTGATTTGTTCTAGTTCAAACTTCATGAATCATCTTCTCTTCCTCTGCGATTGCGGCTTGTGAAATTTGAGGAAATTCTGTTAAAGTTTTAGTGTGTGACATTCCCGCTCCTGTGTGTGGCACTGTCACTGCTCGGTACTGTCGGCCTTCTGTCCAACACTGGCACTTGCTCTGAAGTGCAGTTTTGAATCTAATTTTCTGCAATTGAAGGGATTCTCTGCTAGCAGTTTGGTGTAGTCAATCGACACTAAATTGATTTGTAGTGTGTTATGCAGTTTTTGGAGTCCCGTGGGGTTGGATTGAAGTTGGGATCAAGTCACATGTGCTGACTTGAGTAGATAAATTTTTGTGGCTCCTATTCACCCCCTTTGATTGCCTCACTAGTCCTTCATATGGTATCAGAGGCGGTTAATGATCTTTCCACCTTAATCCATTTTTATATCCACGAAGGTGACATGGAACCAGGTGTTGGAAAACCTTCGTTCTTCGATGGGATGAACTACCCATACTAGAAGATTCACATGTCAGTATATCTTCAGAGTATTGTGTATTCAATATGGGAGATTTGCCTTGATCACACTTATGAGTTCTAGGGTGCTCAAATCACACCTCTTTAGATAGAGTTCCATGATTCAAACAACAAGGTCTGTAAATCTTTGTTCTTGTGTCTCTCGCTTTCTGAGTTTGAGAGATTTGGGCATTTAGGTACGACTCATGAGATCTGGTCTACACTAGAGAAATTTGATGAGGGTAATGATAATATGAAAACCAGACTATTTGAGTCATACCGACGAGAGTGCAAGAACTTCATGGAGTTGACTAGAGAGACCATCAACATAATGTTTTCTCGGTTCCAATAGATTGTAAACAAGATGCTTGCAAACAAGGTGCATATGCCCTATGATGATCATGAGAGAGCACTCAAGTTACTACATGCTCTAGATTGGAGGGTTTGGGAGGTGAAGGTCTCGACGATCATCGAGTTGCCAAACTATGAGACTCCAACTGTGGATGAGCGTTTCGGCAAGCTCAAGTCCTCTAAGATTCACCACCAGACTTGGGCCAATATTGAGAACCCTTGTGCACCCACCACGGCTCTAGTGTCTAGAAGTGGTTCTTCCTCTAACTCTTCACTTACAATGTTTGCTTTGTCTTCTTTGTTGTCTATCAAAGAGGAGCATGTTGAGAGCCTTGGAAATGACGAGTTGACGCTTGTTGCTAGTCAGTTCATGTGGTTCCACAACAACTATCTAAACAGATGTTGTGGCCGATCCAATGATGGATTCTTTAACTGTGGAGACCCTGACCACTTCATCGCCAACTGCTCCAAGTTGAAGGGCAAGATAGATACCGACAAGCGTGGCCACCACTCCGACCAGCGTAAGGGCAAGCACGAGTACACCTCCGACAAGCACACGTACAAGGGAGGTTCGATAAGAAGGCGCTCAAGGTGAAGTACCTCCACAAGGCTAAGATTCAGGTGCGAACTCAAGGTTGACTTGTCCCTTGTGGTTTGGGTTGTTGATGTTTCAAGGTCTGGAGTATAGGTACGATGGTCGACGACAAAGGTGAAGGTCATGCGAGTTTGTGCTGATAGATAGGGAGCGATGAAGGACGAGCACTGGGACTTGATCGAGGGACCGAAGTATAACACTCCGGGTTCCACAAACAACCCGGAATGCTACTGAACTACACTTCCGACGTCCATATATAAAATTTCGGCAGCATCCCCTTTGCAAGATTGCATAAAAGAGGGGGCAACAGAGTATAAACATATATCATGACTAAAACATACTAAGTATTATTAATCGGCTAGCAAGGAAAGATAAACATACGACCTGAACTGAATTAACCAGTGCGCACGACCATATAAAGAAAACAAACTTCCTTTGACAATAAGTTTCTAATTAAATCATGGCTGCGTCTGGGCAGCGTTATTGTGAGAGTGAACGTGGACGTGCTGCTACTCCCCTCATTCCCAACATGTATCAAGTACCTGCATTGAGTAATGCAAGAGTGAGATGACACATCTCAGCAAGTAAAATAATATCAAACAGTCTAACCACATAAGAACATTGTTTTACCACCACTTGATTCCACAACCTTCTTATTACGAAGGTGCAGCACGTATACAACGTACAACACACCTAGTTACCACACCTCGCAGGTAGAAACCACAATAGTAACATAGTAATGTCACACTTCATATATTCCTCATGAGTGCAAATGTCTGCAAATGCAAGGATGACTTCTGCCTTCATACCACTAAGGATATGAAGCCGCATCATACCCCTCCTCGGGCAACGTACGATGCTAAAAATGTACCGGTACGGTCGGACCATAAGATCACGACATAACTTCAAAATGCAAGATGGATGATGCGATGTGCATGTCATGCCTACAACACTTCATATAACATGATTCAAAAAGATACTTCAACTTCATCCAAGATGGGAATCAACCACATATATCATTACCAAATTATGATCATCCACAATATTAGACAATTGAGAATTAATACTTCCAAACAAATAAACTTCATCATAGAATTCAATGATTAACATAATTAAAACTTATGCATACTCAATGACAGGGAATAGGATGCAAACCAAACGGTAGCAACCACCACTGTATTTACTTGCCTTTACCGGAAGTTCGGGCAAATCCCTAAGTACGATCCGGAAGTCCACCACCTGTTTTTGACACCCAACTTAGTGCACCAATTTCACATAATCAGGCTCATAAGCCATGCCGCACCTACGCACAAACTCAAACCCCGCCGCGGGTTACATCTCTCCCTACACCCACCAAACTGCAGCGGCGCTGCTTAATAATTTCATAACATTAAAATTATGACAGCAGTGGTAACAAACAAAAACTCAAGAGGCATCTACATAAAATTCCCCACAAGTTTTGTATACAATTTATAATCAAATTCCAATATCTAATTAGCCCAAAACAGTCCACAAGATGAACCATGTAATCTGTTTTTCTTTGTCTTTTGGACAGCGACATACCCGGATTCAAACAGCGATATCTTTTAAAATATAATTCCAAATCAAGCGCATAAGTACTCATTGGAAAGATAAGACAAATCCCTACATGATTATCATACTGGTTAACACTATTTACCCACGAAAAATTCCCAGAAACTGCTAATACCACTGCTGTTCACCCACCTGAAAAATCTGTTTTTTTGGACAGCAACATAACCGGATTCAAACAACGATATCTCCTAAATTATAACTCCAAATCGAGCGCATAAGTACTTGTTGGAAAGATAACATAAAGCCCTACATGATTCTCATACTGATTAACACTAATTACTCCCGAAAAATCCCCAGAAACGGCTAATACTGCTGCTGTTCATCCCCTGAAAATCTGTTTTTTTGGACAGCCACCTACCCGGTTTCAAACGGTGATAACTTTTAATTTATAACTCCAAATTGAGCGCATAAATACTCGTTGAAAAGGTATGCCAAAGTTCTACATGATTCCCAAACAGATTCCCCTTAATTCTCCACGAAAAATGCCCAGAAATCACTAATTCTGCTGCTGTTCGTCCACCCCCTTAAAATTCTGGACAACCCTTCTACCAAATCGCACACGCAACATCTAAACAATTGGATTGCCGCATAAAATGAACAAGAGATAAACACAAAAATCACCTTGGGTTCTCCCCCTTTTCTTCCTCCCTTCCTCCCTCCACCGAAAACCGTTGAAGATTTGCACCACGCGACGGAGATCCGAGCGGCAACCACTACCGGAATCAGCGCCTTTGCCGTGTGTCTCAGACACACGGCAAAGGCTATTGTACACTCGGCAAAGACTTTGCCGAGTGTCACACTCGGCAAAGAACGCTCGGCGAACTGTACATCGGCAACAGCCTCTTTGCCGAGTACTTTTTGTCGGGCACTCGGCAAAGACTTTGCCGAGTGCCATTTGACACTCGGCAAAGAAAAGTCACCGTCACGGCGCCAAGTGACGGTGACGGATCCTTTGCCGAGTGCGTTCTGTGGCACTCGGCAAAGAGGCCAATTTTGCCGAGTGTGAGGCCCTCGGCAAAGATTGGTCCAGTGGGCCCCACCGCCAGTCCCTGTGCCGAGGGCTCTAGTAGACACTCGGCAAAGACATCTTCTTTGCCGAGTGTGTGGTGCACTGGCACTCGGCAAAGAACCCTCCAGTGGGCCCCTTTGCCAGTATCTTTGCCGAGTGCCTTGGCATCAGCACTCGGCAAAGATGTCTTTGCCGGTTCCCAGGTTACCTTCTTTGCCGAGTGCCATGGTCAGCACTCGGCAAAGATGGCTTTACCGGTTCCCAGGTTACCTTCTTTGCCGAGTGCCATGGTCATGGCACTCGGCAAAGTGACCCTTTGCCGAGTGTTACACTCGGCAAAGTGACCAGAATGTCCCTTTTCTATTTGCTTTTGTTGTTCCATCCAAACAAACAAAAGATATATATCATTCACATCACATTATATATCAATCACATCACAGAATGAACACATTTATCATCAACACCATATATATCACAAAGTCTCACTAAAGTCTCACAAATATAAGTAAGGATCATCACAAAACAGATATAAGTCTGCATCATCACTAACATCACCAAGTATCTCACAAGATAAAGTCTAACTACTCATAAAGGTAAGTCTGGATCATCACAAAACAGATCATCAACGAGGTGGGCATCTGGACTAGTTCGGCGAAGGGCTGGACGAAGCATGAGGGTTGTTCGACGCCGCCGATTGACCCTGCACAGAGAAGAGATTGTATGTGTGAGAACATATGAATAAATATCATGCAGTACTAAAATTTTGATACTCACAGGAGTAGTGAACTCTGTAGGGTCAGCTGCAGGGAACAACAGAGGTGGTGGAGCATGACCCTGTGCGGCGCCAAGGCTCTGCATGTACGCGAACATCTCCGCCATCCTCTTCTCCAGCTCCTCACGTTGCCTCCTCTCATCATCTAGCTGAGTCTGTAATATTTCGCCCTAATGTTACGATAATGCAAAGAGAAGATATATAAAAATCAATGAACGATGAATAGATAAGGAATAACCTGGAGTTGCTGGATACGATGCTGTGAGGTGTCCTGCCGAGGTCGTATGGCTGGGCTCGCGCTCGTGCTCCTTGCTCGCACCTGAGAGAGAGTGGGAGTGGAGGACGAGTCGATTGCCCCGTCGGCAATCCAGTACCGCCCATGCCTCTTGCCTCCTCCGACCCTCATGAGGACATCTCCGTCGATGTCCTCGGTCCTCGGATCGTAATCTGGCCCATGGACCTCCTTGGCCATGGCGGTGTACTCACTGAGTCGGCTGTGGATGGCGGGGTTGGTGTACGCCTCGGGCCCGTCATCCGGGTTGTAGGTGACGTCGGACGTCGCCTTCCCCTTGTGGGCCATGGCATATGCCGAGAACGTGGAGCAAGGCGCGCCACCATGTGCCGCCGACTGCGAGAAAACCAACGATATGGTTAGAAATCATGTCTAATCGAAAGTTATATACCTAAATAAAAAAGAGCACGTACCCATGCTTCCGCGTATTTGCCCAGGCTGCGGCTGCCTTGATGGTGGGAGGGACCTTGCATCAGCAAACGCCGTTCCCGGCTAGCGTTGTGCGCCTCGTCCCACTCAGTCGAGCACCACCTCTGCACCATCTTCTCCCAGCACTCAGGATGCGCGGCGCACCAATGAGGAATCATCTAAAAAAATATAAGTACACCGCATATCAGAAGATAAACATAAGCATATTTAGTACCAATAATAAAGTTTTGTATTTACCTGCAAATACTGGTCCGGAGTCAACGACATGGTTCGGGCGTCCTTCTTGTTCACCTTCTCCCCAAGGACGGAGCCGTGGTAAGTGACGATGGCCTGGATGCGCGCCTCGTAGTGCATGTCCACGACGAGCTTCTTACAGCACGTAGTAGACACCACATCCGCCCTGGCCTCGTATCCAGCATCGCATCTGAAGAAATCCTACATACAAAGACGATGTATCCATACATTATTTCAAGAATATGCAACAAATGCGACTTATTAAACAATATAGTGCGAGGAAGACTTACCCACAGCTCTTGCTTCACCCGCTCCGCCTTGTTGTTGAATTGTCTACCGTCCCGATCTACTGCATCGGGGGCGACGGCGTAGTGGTCAAAGGTGTATGCTGGGCTCGTCACTCCGGCGTACTCGACAAGTCCAGGGAAGTGTTCCCTGCATAGAAGGCCGAGGATGCCATTTGGGTTGCGGCCGTGACCCCCTGCAGTCTCCAAAATCATCCAAGACCTGTCCAAGTGATTAAGATGAAGTATTAGTTTCTATTATTAATTTGAACATATAATACGAAAAAGCAGCAAGAACATCTAAAGTTACTGTTGGGGACTTGTTCTCAAGTGCTAAAAGTTAAGAACAAGGCAACATAGAAAATGTTAATTGTTAACGTCCTTCGTCCTCCGAAGCATTATTTCCCTTAGGATATAATAACTTGTGGACGAAGGTTATGAAAGACATACCTTCACAAATTCATCAAACAATGACGAAGGATAAAATATAAAGAATGTAAGAGAAAAGATGAACAATCATTTATTATTACTGAACATAAACAAAAATATCATTGAATTATAAGTGTACCTTCAATCGGAAGGAAATGATAGTACAAGCGTGACGCAGAAAGCAAATGCCAAGTCAGCGTAAATAGTACGGGGATACTGTTCACCTATTTATAGACACGGGACACAGCCCTTATAAAATTACATTCATGCCCTTTACATTTGATAATAACTTTATAGTAGTCTATCGAGGTCTGAATAGCCTTTTCATCTTTAAGTCGGTTCCACTCTTTGCTGTTACGCCGAAGCTTTCCTGCTCAACACCTTCGGCTCTGTAGCAAGCTTCGTATTATTCCAGTCTACTGCAATGCCGATTTTAGTCTGAGGGTACCTGTTCACACATTGCACTACAGAAATACTGTTAAATCCTTGTTTTTGAGGACCTTCGGACTCTGAAGGTCCCCAACAGTAGCCCCTCGCAATATTAATTTGTTTGAAATAATAAATTTAGATTGCGATATGGACGAAGGCTTTTACGCCGAAGGTCCGAAAAAACACCTTCCCTTTGCTAGAATAGCAACATTCAATGACAAGTGGGGTCTTTCAATTTTCAACGCACCGAGCGTATATATACGGCCATACCGCAAACTCATTTTGCACGCTTTCTGGCCAACCACTCCCGCTCACTCAATTTTTAGCTCTTGTGCACTGTGTTTTTCTAAGCTTTTAGCTTTGAAGCTTCGGATTTGAAAACAGTTTTTTAGTGCTTCCGAAGATGTCTGAAGCTGCTAAGAAGGCTGCTGCTGAGATGAAACTGAGTCTTGATGAAGAGAAGAACTTAGGATTTCTTATAGCGATGTCGAAGACCAACACAGAAAAAATCACCAATGAGATTCTGGAAGGACTGTCTGAAGATACTGGTGACAGTGAAAGTTATGATGTAGACAGCGGTGGCGAAGACTCCGAAGATCGCCCCTGGCGACCAAGTCATTCAGTTTATGGTAAATCAACTATCAAAGAGAATCATCTTGCTAATATGAGAGGAAGGTATTTCCGGGATTTGTCCGTTGTGAGGGCCGACGAAGGGGAGAAGACTTGTCCACATCCTGAAGAGAATGAAGTCGTAGTATTCCGAAGCTTTTTGAAGGCTGGGCTGCGATTGCCCCTGAGCAGCTTCGTCGTGGAAGTGCTGAAGATTTTTGAAGTCTATCTTCACCAACTTACCCCCGAGGCCATCATAAGGCTGAACATCTTCGTATGGGCCGTGCGAAGCCAAGGTCTGAAGCCTGATGCAAAAAGTTTCTGCAATATGCACGAATTATCATACGAGACAATACCTTGGGGTAAGGAACAGTATCACAATAACTTTGGCTGCTACAGTTTTGTTTCTCGGTCTGGGTCAAGCTGTCCCGTGCCAACTTTTCGGAAGAGGTGGCCTAGCGGCTGGATGACAGAATGGTTTTATGTAAAAAATGATCTGAAAGCACGGGAAGACATCAAAGGTATAATCATGCGACCTATTTGGCAAAGCTTCGGCCTTCGGAGGCCGAAGGTTGAAATGAATGAAGCCGCCGAAGAGTGCCAAAGAGCCTTCGGCGTTGTCTGCTCTTTTATAGGAACAAGGGACTTAGTACAAGAGCATATCGCCTTCAGGGTGTGGCCACTTGCGGAGAAATGGGAAATGCCACAAGAAACCATTAAAGAGGCCGACGAAGGTGGACTTATCAGATTTAAGTACACTTTTAAATTTGGAGATAAATTTATTGAGCCATATGATGAATGGTTGAAAAGCATTGACAATTTAAGTGATGAGCTACTCGGGACCTACTCGAAGGCTGAAGATAACGCAATGTCAGCAGCCTTCGGAGGCCGAAAAAAGAAGAGACTGAATCGGGTATTTGATGCCATCGGGTTTGTCTACCCTGACTATTGCTATCCCATTCGGAGGCAGAAGAGAAAAAACACAACCTCTGCAAAAAAAGAAGAAGCTGCAGCTGCTCCTAGCGAGCCAGAACCGAAAAGGAAAAGTTAAAGGTTCTTACGCATCGGCCGCGTTATATTGAACCAGCTTCGGTGCCCAAGTTTACCGGAAAAACTTCTTCGGCCACCGAAGCTGAAAAACCAACCGAGCCAGCCTTATCGCCAGAGATCGCAGAAACGGGCGAAGTGCCACCAAAGATAGAATTAGAACAATCAAACATTTTGTTGTCAGAAACAAAAGAGGAAACCGAAGCACCGTCCACAGAAAAAATTGAAGAGGTAAAAGAAGCAACTGAGGGCTCCAAAACATCAGAAGTTTTGAGTCCTACAGCAATCATTGGGACAGCAAAAAATGAAAAAGTGCCAACCGCAACTCCGAAGAGAAAGAGAATGGCTAATGTGCTAGATGTACTGGAAACGATCAAATCTTCGAGCACACCTCCGAAGAAGGCTGCTGTTACTCCTGAAACAACAGCTGAAATTTCTGGTTCTACAGCTCCAGAGCAAGAAATTGAAGCCGAAGCTGGGCCCTCAGAGCCCGCAAAAACTTTGGAAAGTGAAGCAGAAAAAATAACAAAGCCAACTTTTAAAGAAACTGGTGTTGTTACCCCCGAAGCATCCCCCAAAATTCGTGATTATATTTTTCGTCATGCTTCGGGGAAAAAATTATCAGAAAAAGAAGAACAAGAGGCCCAGCACTATGCCCAAAAGTTGAAATATCCAAAGGGGGCGTTGATATTTAATGGCAGTGGAGAAGAAGACTTCTTGTATTGTCTCCCCGATAGCAAGGAAATTTCTGTCTGTCGGGAGATGAGCAGAAGCTTCGGATTCCCAACTTTAGAAGACGGACTTTCGGTATTGTCGAAGAACGATCTGGCTGACAGCCTAGCTTACAACAGTTTAAAGGTGCGAGAAATGGAATTCTCGTGTTTTTTGTTGAGTTCAAAAATTTTTTGTTTGTTTAAAACTATTGACACAGACATATTCCTGTTTGCAGGGCCTGATACTCAGCAATGCCCTCAGGGCACAGAAAGATGCTGAGGACGAAGGATGTACTATAGCCCTGAGCAACCTTCGTTCCGAAGTGATTGAACTGAGGAACGAAGGTCTCGAAAAAGACAAAATATTATACTCATTGATAGATAAAATAAAGGAGAACGAAGCTGCTTTTAAAAGTCAAGCTGAAGCTCAGAAACGCGAAATTGAAGACCTTCGGAAACAACTGGCCAGAGCCAAAGAAGAACGTATACTTCAAGAAACAAAGCGTGAACTCAGCGATCAATGGGCAGATCACCTAGAAGTGACTGTTGAAGAGCTTCGTTCATCCAAAAAGAGATGCTACAACAAATCTATAGATTGTGTTAGAAAATTAAAGGCTAGCTTCGCCAAGGTCGGCGCATTCTCAAGTGAGGAAAACTTTTCGAGAGGCAATCCCGAAGGTGTCATTGAATGGATTGACCACGAAGCTGAAGCCTTCGAAGAAATTTTAAATAGTCGAGGAGATATATGTGCCTTCTCTGGCGCCAGAGGGATTGCCACCATCTTAGAGAAGAAGGGCTGTGAACATGTAAAAATTCTAGCACAGTCCGAAGCTGCCTTGTCCTTTGAAGATACAAGAGATCCTACGGCCGAAGCTAGCATAATTGGTGGAAAGTTTTTTACCGATATCTGGGATAATGGTTGCCGAGAAATGGCCGGAGAAATTATTCGAAGAAGTGAGAAGGGCATTCACGATGCTAGAGCAGTAGCTGAGGCTGCTGACAAGAGCACAGAAGCCGAAGATCAACTAGGTACTAAATAATGGTTTTTATCGTGTTGTAATCTTTAGGCTTTAAGATCTGCTTGCGATTTGTAATAGCAATGTAGCCGTGTCCTGCTTCAGATCCGACTAAAGCGCCTTCGGACCCCCAGCCGAAGGGGGACGACGAAATTAAAAAGATGGCCGAAGATATTATGGATAAAGTCGTGAATCGGCTCCTGAATGAAGCTGCAGAAGTCGTTTTGAGAGAAGATTAAGCATTTTTGTAAAAAACTTCTGAAATGTAATATAATGTAACATTTTGTAACCCTGAATGTAATATATCTATTTTTGTTATTCAATTCTTTACGATGCATGAAACTTTACATACATACCGTTTTTGAGTCTTTGGCGAAAAAACACCTTCCCTTCTTTTCATGCTTCGTGAAGAAGAATTACCATTTATCACAACAATATCCGAAGTATCATGGAAAAGTGCTGAAGCTTCGTAGAAACAATCTTCAAGGCTATACTTCAGAAATCAATATTGTTTCTCCTTATGACTTGGCATGATTTGCCCCTTTTTCAAAGCGTTTTTCCGAAGATTAATGTCATATCTCTTTCTTATGCCACATGCATTATGATGTATGATGCTTATGTTATGCAAGGATGATGTGATGATGTTATGCTATGTAAGGTGATATTCCGAAGATACACGCATATTTGCGCAATAAAACACAATCTTTTTGTGAATCAGCATTGTCTTTTCGCTATAAGCCTCCCTTAGGAGCTTCTTCGCCTTTTACTTCAGCGGAACCAGCGTTGACTTTTCGCTGTAAGCTCTGCATTCCCTTAGGAACGTCTTTGGAGCTTCTTCGCCTTTTACTTAGGCGGTATAAGCTCTGCATTCCCTTAGGAACGTCTTTGGAGCTTCTTCGCCTTTTACTTAGGCGGTATCAGCGTTGACTTTTCGCTGTATGCTCTGCATTCCTTTTGGAACGACTTTGGAGCAGAAAACTTACACTGCGCTCGCTTCGGAACGACTTTTTGTGACTTCGTCAAACTTACTCTGCGTTCCGTAGAACGACTTTTTGTTGTTTCGAAGAATTTTCGACAGTCCGAAGGTCCTTTTTATTATCACAAGCCTGTGGAGAAAACATATTTTTCTTGTAGGAATCAACGAAACTAATTACATGAAGCCTAAACGATGTCCTTTATTACAGAAAATAAAACTGAATGAAAAAGATTGCTATTAAGGTAGGATATTTGTCAATAGATGTGCTTTGATTCTGGCACTGTGCTGTTGACCGTGCGAGCTTCGGACTGTTCTCTGAAGTCCCTTTGGTGCGGAGCATATTGGCTCCCTTCTGGCTGCTGGCCTTGTTGCAACGGAGGTGGAGGCGGAGGCTGTTGCCAGGAAGCTTGAGGCTGACTCGCCGAAGCAGCAGAGACTGCAGGATGGTTGCCCACATATTCTGGGATGTAGGGCGAATGATACGAAGCTGTGTGCATGACCTGCTTCGGCTGGGCTTGTTGTGCTGCTGCTTCAGCTATTTCCTTTTGCTTCTGTATAGTAACATGGCACGTCCTGGTAGTATGGCCTTTGTTCTCACCGCAGAATAAGCAAAAGATTCTTCTCGGTTGATCGCCAAATCTTCCTCCGAAGCCCCTGGCGCCTCTGCCTCTTGGAGCTGGTGGCCGGAAGGAGCTTTGCTGTTGCCCAGAAGCCTGTGAGGAGTATTGTGGCTTTTGCTGTTGGCTTCCTCTGTCGTCATTTTGTGTAGAATTGTGAATTGATCGCACATGCCTCGGGTAAAACCTCCCTCCAAAGCCCCTGGTCATCTCAGAAAACCTGAAAGCCTCCTCCCTTCTTTGGCGAAAATCATTGTCGGCCCGAATGTATTCATCCATTTTCTGGAGAAGCTTCTCCAAAGTTTGAGGAGGCTTCCTGGCGAAGTACTGAGCTGACGGACCTGGCCGAAGCCCCTTGATCATGGCCTCGATGACAATTTCATTGGGCACCGTTGGTGCCTGTGCCCTCAGACGCAAGAACCTTCGGACATATGCCTGAAGGTATTCTTCGTGGTCCTGAGTGCACTGGAACAGAGCCTGAGCAGTGACCGGCTTCGTCTGAAATCCTTGAAAACTGGTTAACAACAAATCCTTCAGCTTCTGCCATGAAGTGATCGTGCCTGGTCGAAGGGAGGAATACCAGGTTTGAGCAACACTTCTGACAGCCATAACGAAAGATTTGGCCATGACTGAAGCATTGCCACCATACGAAGAAACTGTTGCTTCGTAGCTCATCAAAAACTGCTTCGGGTCTGAATGGCCATCGAATACAGGGAGCTGAGGCGGCTTGTAGGACGGGGGCCAAGGTGTAGCCTGCAACTCAGCGGACAGAGGAGAAGCATCATCAAAAACAAAATTCCCATGATGGAAATTGTCATACCAATCATCTTCGTTGGGAAAACCCTCCTGATGAAGATCTTGATGCTGAGGCCTTCGGTGTTGCTCGTCCTGAGCAAGATGACGAACTTCTTCAGAGGCTTCGTCTATCTGCCTCTGCAGTTCAGCTACCCTGGCCATCTTTTATTTCTTGCGTTGAACCTGTTGCTGAAGGATTTCCAGATTTTGAATCTCCTGATCTAGATCATCCTCCGGAGGTGTTGGACTGGTAGCCTTCCTCTTCTGGCTTCGTGCCTCTCTGAGAGAAAGGACGTCTTGATTAGGGTCCAGCGGCTGCAGCGTGCCAGCCCCTGGTGCTGAAGCCTTCTTCGGCGGCATGACGAAGGTGATGCTTGTCGAAGATGTTGAAAAGCTCAAGAAATGGAAGTGAGTTCACCGGAGGTGGGCGCCAATGTTGGGGACTTGTTCTCAAGTGCTAAAAGTTAAGAACAAGGCAACATAGAAAATGTTAATTGTTAACGTCCTTCGTCCTCCGAAGCATTATTTCCCTTAGGATATAATAACTTGTGGACGAAGGTTATGAAAGACATACCTTCACAAATTCATCAAACAATGACGAAGGATAAAATATAAAGAATGTAAGAGAAAAGATGAACAATCATTTATTATTACTGAACATAAACAAAAATATCATTGAATTATAAGTGTACCTTCAATCGGAAGGAAATGATAGTACAAGCGTGACGCAGAAAGCAAATGCCAAGTCAGCGTAAATAGTACGGGGATACTGTTCACCTATTTATAGACACGGGACACAGCCCTTATAAAATTACATTCATGCCCTTTACATTTGATAATAACTTTATAGTAGTCTATCGAGGTCTGAATAGCCTTTTCATCTTTAAGTCGGTTCCACTCTTTGCTGTTACGCCGAAGCTTTCCTGCTCAACACCTTCGGCTCTGTAGCAAGCTTCGTATTATTCCAGTCTACTGCAATGCCGATTTTAGTCCGAGGGTACCTGTTCACACATTGCACTACAGAAATACTGTTAAATCCTTGTTTTTGAGGACCTTCGGACTCCGAAGGTCCCCAACAGTTACCTACCTCTCTCCATCGGGTCGTATCAGCGGACGTCTGTCACGAAGTATGGGTCGCTTAGGGAGACTCGCTGGACCTCGCAGGTAGATACTCCTCGAACCTGAGGAGCCAGAACCTGAGACGTCCTGCTGAGCGGCGGCGTCGTCGTCGTCGTCGTCATGCTGCGCCGCATCGTCGTCGTCCTGCTGTGCCGCATCGACAGCGGCTTGCTGCTCCACCTGCTGCTGTACGGCGTCGTCCTGCTGCGCCTCCTCCTCCGTCCTACGGGTGCTCCTCCTCCCCCTCCCCCTCCTCGTCCTCGTCCCACCGCCCACCATCTTTGTCCAACAACCTGCAATTAAGAGTAAACAATTAAGCACAGATATAAAAAATATGTATTTAGAAACATATGCAAAATAAATGAAATATAGCATTACATCGATTAAAAATAATCTTCATATGTGTCCGGGTTAGCCGGATCATAAGTGTCATCATCACTATCAACCATTTCATAGTCAACACCATCTGAAGGCGCAATTTCGTCATTGGCATTGCCTTCAAGTATTTCTAAGTCATTCTCATTTTGCACCTCATCATCCTCGTCATCAACAACCATTTCAATATCTACTTCCATTCCGATCGCTTCGGTTAAGTCTATCTCAAATCGCCCTTCGAGCCCATCTTCTTGGAAGAACTCGCCGTCATATGTGTCCGGGTCTAAGTTATAATCTTCATCGTTTGGAACAGGTAATTTAGCGTGCGGTGATACCTTATACACAACATCCCAACCCTTAAGATGTTGTTTCGTTTGGCACGCATATGGAAGATAATACACTTGTGTGGCCTGTTGGGCCACAATATAGACATCGTCTCCTGGTAAGGTGGAATCCTGTCGAATTTCGACTAGCCCAAGATTAGAATGTGTCCGTCTCGTAACTTCAGGGTCAAACCAATGACATTTGAATATCACTGGAGTAAGAGGTTTGGAACCATAAAAATTGAGTTCATATATTTCTTCAATTCTTCCATAATACTCGACCTCGTCAAGCCCGGGCGTAAAGACTCCAGAACACGTGGTTTTTCGATTGGGCCGACTTTGGTCGTAGCTTGTTGTGCGAAAACGGTATCCATTAACGTCATACCCAGAAAATTTCCTGACCCTATAGGCAAAGCCATTGGCTACTTGTCTCAACTCGGCACTCATAGACGGCTCTCTTTGGCCCTGCAAGTTCAAACACGCTAGACTGTTATATTATTCGCACGTAAGAGCAACTTCAAATGACAAACTAAGCACATACCTTACGTTTAAACCAGGAAATGAAATCGGGCAATCCATTTCCCGCACCCTTTCGAAGAAGGGTATCATATTCCTGTGGAGTTGGGTCCCTTGATGGACGCCAGAATTCATGAAGAAATTGCTCCATGTATGGCGTCACCTCTTCAAGGTTGGTCAATACATATAGCATGATATGGCGCCACTCTTCATGTCTCAGGGTCTTGGTGGTCGAACCACTTGCGCTTCCGAGTTGCCCTCGAAAAATGCTGAGGTTCGATTCATTGTCGCCATCATTGTAACGAGGGGGTGGATTATGCACGCTAGGCAGTTTGTCACCATAGTAAGTTGTTGTGAAGTTTGACACCTCCTCCAGTATGTATGCCTCTGCAATGGAAGCCTCGATTTTGCATTTATTTCTACATTTCTTTCGGATAGTCTTTAGACATCTCTCAATTGGATAGCACCAACGTCCCTGCACGGGCCCCCCCATTCGTGCCTCATACGGGAGATGAATAATCAAATGCTGCATCGGATTGAAGAAGCCGGGTGGAAAGATCTTCTCCAGCTTACATAGTAACACGGGTGCCATCCTTTCCAAGTCTGCAATCATGGTCCGAGCTAACTCTTTTGCACAAAGCTGGCGGAAGAAATAGCTCAACTCTGCAAGCGCTAGCCAGACATGCTCAGGGACATAGCCTCGAACCATCGCCGGAAGAATTCGTTCAATCCATATGTGGAAGTCATGACTCTTCATCCCTAAGACTCGCAGAGTAGATAAGTTCACTCCCCTACTAAGGTTAGCTGCATACCCATCAGGGAACATTAACATCTTGATCCACTCTAGTACTTCCTTCCTCTGGGCCCTGCTTAGGACGAAATCGGCCTTAGGCCTTCTCCATGTCTTACCACCACTAGGCGGCTTCATCTCTTGGTTTGGTCTATCACATAACTCTGCCAGATCCACTCTTGCCTTTACGTTATCCTTTGACTTATCAGGAATCTCCATAATTGTTGCCCAAAGTGCCTCGGCGACATTCTTTTCAGTGTGCATCACGTCAATGTTGTGTGGAAGGAGCATGTCATCATAATAGGGGAGCCGAGTCAAGCCCGACTTATGTGTCCACATATGTTGCTCACCATATCCCACAAAACCACCTTCTGGGTTGGCCACGAGACCATCTATCTGTTCGCGAACTTCGGCACCAGTCATCATTGCAGGTTGGTGGTCTGTCACCACGGCACCTTTCGTAAAGTTCTTGATGTCTAGTCGGAATGCATGGTCAGGAGGGAGAAATTGTCGATGTTTATCGAATGATGAATATTTGCCACCCTTCTTCAACCAAATGAACCTAAGAGCTTCCTTGCAAACTGGGCATGGGAACTTACCGTGAACACACCAGGCGCAAAATAGCCCATACGCCGGAAAGTCATGCATGGAGTACTGGTACCAAACATGCATTTTGAAGTTTGTCTTCGTAGCTCGGTCGTACGTCCATACCCCTTCCTCCCAAGAACGGACCAATTCATCAATCAAAGGCTCCATGTACACGCCCATTTTATTCCCCGGGTGTCCAGGAATTATCAACGACACGAATATGTTCTGTCTTTGAAAGCATACGCCGGGGGGGAGATTGATGGGGATAACGAACACGGGCCAACATGTGTATGGGGCAGCGGTCATTCCATAGGGATTGAACCCATCTGTGGCCAGCGCAACACGAACATTACGAGCCTCTTTGGCTTTCTCATGGTGAATGGCATCAAAGTGGGTCCATGCTTCACCATCGGATGCGTGAACCATCTTGTCAGGATTGTATCGTTTGCCTTTTTTGTGCCATGTCATCTGTTTCGCGGATTCCTCTGTCATGTATATACGCTGGATCCTCGGTATGAATGGAAGGTGGCGTAGGATTGTCACGGGGATGTCGAGCTGCCTCTTCTGTCCATCACCAGAGTCTACCTCCATGAACCTAGACGATTTACACCTCGGACAGTACTTTGCCTCAGTGTGTTCTTTCCTAAATAGGACGCAGCCCTTCGGACAAGCATGTATCTGCTCATACGTCATCTTGAGTGCACGAAGGAGTTTCTGTGCCTCGTACATGCTCTTTGGCAGAACGTGATCCTCCGGAAGCAGACTGCCAATAACTGTCAACAAACCATCGAAGGCGTCTCGACTCATGCTATACTGCGACTTGAACGCCATTATACGCCCAATGGCATCCAGTTGAGAAACCTTTGTCTTGCCGTGAAGGGGTTTCTGTGCCGCGTCAAACATGTTGTAGAATGACTTTGCGGTCGCCTCTGGCTCGTCCTCCGTACGTCCTTCGGCGAACTGTGCCTCGTGATTGTCGTTCAACATGTCTGCTACCCCGGCATCAGCATCGTAATCCTCGACGCGTTGTCTCACCACCTCCTCTCTCGTGCGATGCGCTTCACCATGGAAGATCCAACGAGTATAGTCCGGCGTAAATCCATTCTTCCAAATATGTTCTACCATGGTCTTCTTTGGTTTTCTTTTCCGGTTGTCACATTTACTGCACGGACAAGGGACTAGGCTAGCTCCTTTAGCAGATTCGCCATATGCCCGTTCCACGAAAGCATCGGTCTTCCTAATCCATTCTGGGGTGACATCATTACGTCGAACGCGGCCCGTGTACATCCACTCACGGTCCTCCATCCTCTAACATATATAACCGAGTATAGTTTAATATAGACATGTAATGCATGTACACTACGTTCCTACCTTCTAATAGGTGAGGATAGGTCCTAAACCCACCCGCGGTTGCGTAGATGGAGTTAGTTTCCATGCTCTACTCAGATCCAAGATAGAATTTCGGCAGCACCTCCCCGCTGTTCTCCGAATACACGTCCTGGCAGGGAGAGTGTACTGTCCGGAGAACAACAGGGAGGTGACGCCGAAACTCTGTCTCGGACCGGAGTAGAGCATGGAAACTAACACCATCTACGCAACCGCGGGCTGTCCAAAAAACGTGGACAATTCGAAACTGATACATTTGTAGATATGCAAAGATCTGCATATCTACACTGTATCTCTTTCGAACGGGAGACGCCTAACTGGGTTACGTGATCTACGACCATGATGCGGACATAGAGGTCATACCTAGGGTGGCGGTGGAGTCAGGCTAGCGGGGCTGTGGCGGGTTGGTGCAGTGGCGACGCGACGCGGTGCAGGCAGACCCGCAGTGGCTAGGAAGACAAGTATCTTCTCTATAAAAAATAAACAAGCATGTCAAAAAAAATCGGCAGCACTTCCCCTGTATGGGGAGGTTTTCAAAACCTGCAAATAGATCTAACAGCACGATGGCTGACACGCACATATACAAACGACACGATGAATGCAAGTCACATCTAAGTGAGAGAGAGTGAGCGGGTGAGTGACTGAGAGTGAGACGACGGTGGGCGCGACGACGGCGAGCGAGCGGGTCTGTGAGTGAGTGAGAGTGAGACGACGGCGGCAACTAAACTCACTTAATATCAAACCTAACAATTTCATATAACCATAGCGGGATATTTCAAATAACAATTTCAAACCTAACAATTTCATATAACAAATTAATAGATCGTATAACAATTTCATATAACATTTTCAAGATCGTATAACAATTTCATATAAAAATTATCTTATACCTTAGCCGGAGTGACGGTGGTTGGCGGAGATGGCCGGAGCGGGGGGATGACGGAGATGGCCAGAGCGGGGAGGATGGCCGGGCCGGAGCGATGGCGTGGCCGGCGGCGGAGGATGGCGTGGCCGGCGGCGGAGGTCGCAGGGGACGGCGGCGGCGGGATGACGGAGATGGCCGGCGGCGGCGCGTGGGACGGCGGGGCGCGCGGGCTGGCGGCGCGCGTGGCCGGCGGCGCGCGAGGGACGGCGGCGGGAGCGGCGCGGCGAGAGCGGCGCGGCGCGCGGTAAAAACAAACAGAGAGAGTGTGAGGAAGAGAAGAAGAGAGGAAGACGACTGGTTTATTATTCAACGGCTTTGCCGAGTGCCAGATCGCGGGCACTCGGCAAAGATTTTTTAAAAATATTAAAATATTCTTTGCCGAGTGCCAGATCGCGGGCACTCGGCAAAGAGTCCTTTGCCGAGTGTCAGCTGGACGGCACTCGGCAAAGAATCTTTTACTAGTCTTTGCCGAGTGTCAAATATCTAGCACTCGGCAAAGACAGTCTGTGCCGAGTGTCCTATGTAGACACTCGGCAAAGCATATTTTTATTTTTTTTTATTTTGGTCACCAAACTTTTTGTGGTATGTTCCTACACTATGTAGACCTACATGTACCATTTTGGGACAATTATAACAATGTTTTCTATAGCTAGTACATTTAGTTCGTTTATTTGAATTTCTTCGGAAAATCAGATTTGAACTGCAGGTCACTCGAAACTTGCAAAACTGTGCATGCAAAAATGATATCCATGCTACTTAGCACAAGTTACGACTGATTTCAGGAGCGGACCGGAAACTTCGAGCACCATACTCACTAAACATGGTCGTGAACTTGTCATCCACGTGTTTAAAAATTGTATAAAACAGAAAAAAGTCAGAAAATCATGAAACTTGTGCACGTGTCATGATATCATATGTAGAGTCTGTGATAAAAAAATTAGAATGTTTGGAGAAAGTTGTGAGACATTATGTGTAGAAACCTAAGAGAACCACACATGAAATCATAGAGTTTCAATGTGGATCTCTTAGGTTTGTACACATAGTGCGTTACACCTTTCTCGAAACTTTTTCAATTTTTTATCACAGCCTCTACAAATGATATCATGACACGTGGACAAGTTTCATGATTTGCTGACTTTTTTTCTGTTTTATACAATTTTTAAACATCTGGATGGCAAGTTCACGACCATGTTTAGTGAGCATTGTGCTCGAAGTTTCCGGTCCGCTCCTGAAATCGGTCGTAACTTGTGCTAAGTAGCATGGATATCATTTTTGCATGCACGGTCTTCCAAGTTTCGAGTGACCTGCAGTTCAAATTTGAGCTTTCCGAAGAAATTCAAATACACAAACTAAATGTACTAGCTATAGAAAACATTGTTATAATGGTCCCAAAATGGTACATGTAGGTCTACATAGTGTAGGAACATACCACAAAAAGTTTCGTGACCAAAATAAAAACATAAAAATATGCTTTGCCGAGTGTCTACATAGGACACTCGGCACAGACTGTCTTTGCCGAGTGCTAGATATTTGACACTCGGCAAAGACTGACGGCCGTCAGTGGTAGACGGCCGCTAACGGCCCTTTGCCGAGCGCCATGTTTGCCGAGTGCTTGACCCTCGGCACAACAGTCTTTGCCGAGTGCTTGGCGATGCCGAGTGCCCGGCGCTCGGTAAACCATCGCTTTACCGAGCACAGGACTCTGCCGAGGGCGGCACTCGGCAAAGTCGGCTTTGCCGAGTGCCCGATAAAAAGCACTCGGCAAAGCCGCCGGCACTCGGCAAAGGGCCGGATTCCGGTAGTGAACAAATGGCACCATGGGAGCAGGAGATGGGGGGCGGCTAGGGTTTGATGTGTGGCTGCAAGTGCTTGAGAAAGGAGGAGATGGGAGGGGGGCGGCCAAGAGGGTAGGGGAATGGGGGGGGGGGGCGGCTGCACAAAGAAGGGGGGGGGGTTAGGGGGGGGCGGCTAGGGTTATGGGGGTTAGTGGGCCGAAACAAGATTTGCGGCCCAACACGCCCACGCGATGGCTCCCGACCCCGATGCAAGCGCCTAACCAAAGAAATTCTACTGCCCTACTGGTGAATGTTTTTCCTCAAATTCTAATTTCCCAAAACGCAACCACCAAAAGAGAGAAAAAAAACAAAAAGAATACCCTCCAACTTCTCTTCTTTGCAAACCGGGTGTCACACTCTACCCCCCTTAAAAAGAATTCGACCTCGAATTCCGACGCTTCTATCGGAACAACAAAAGAAAGATTAATGAATCAACAAAACTCACACATAAAGACATGGAATACTTGGTGTACTCTGATCATAGATTCTGACAATTACATGTGCTAAGCCCAGCTGCCAACTCGGCCAAGATAGTAGACGGTCCTATATACCTCGGACCAAGCTTTCCTGACACCAAATCAATCATTGACATATGCAAGTACTTCAAGGAATGTATATATGAATTCAAGGCATATAATGTTCCTATAGCCTAAACCAAACTTAGCCAAACAAGAGCAACTTCAATAGAGCAACTTAATGCTTGCATATTTCTAGATAGCAGCACATCGGTTAATTGTTTTGCTCCTAACTCACAAAATATGCATCGAAAATTAGTAAACTAGGACTTTATGGAAAGCTTATAAAGTCCACTATACCCTTGGTATTATCATCACAACAAGATTTGACACTTAGAAAGGTCAAACAATGCTAAACGTAAATTCTGTCCAGTCTTGGACATAATTCAACTACTCAATTCAAAAATCCATAATTGGAGTCTCAATTATCCAATTCAGGTGCTCCCAGACTTTTTAGAAAGCTAGTAGAATTGTCTATAATTCATTTATAAACATATCAAGTTAATTCAATGCATATTAAGGTCAAAAGACACGAGAAAGGCTCTGCTGTCCAAATTTGGACAGATTCAGAGATCACACTTAAAACAGCTGTAACTTAACTTATAGATCTCCAAAAAAATTAATCCAAAATTTGTTGAAACGATTAAGAAAAGTACTACAAATTCTTTATAATTTATAATAAGTTATTCGAAGTTTAAATTGGGCAAACAAGGTCAGCTTCGAAATCTGTACAGAATCTGCACAGATTTCAAGACTGGACTTGAGAAAATCATAACTCCCAAACTACTAGACCTATGGTCATGAAATTTTTACACAAGTAAGATAAATAAGTTGGCTACAACTTTTATATATAACATCTCTACAGAAAAGATGGTTTACTTCATTGAACTAGCTGCATAATTAAAACTGGTCATGCAGTCCCAATAGCAAGCAATAGATTTTATCAGGTTCATTACTCTTCTAAGATTAAGCGTTCATTGAAAGACTAATAACTTTAGGTTCTTCATTACGAGACACCTAGAACAAATATAAGTATAGAAGCAATATGATAACTTTTTAAATCATTTAAGCCTAATCTCACATCATGCAAACAAGAATCAATTTAAGCATGTTATGTCTACCCACATATTTATCCAAGCACATTCTATACATGATATCATAACTCCCTGCAGCTAACAAAATTTTGCAAATATAAACTCATTGAAAAGATTATAACATTCCCTAGAATTTTTATTATAATGAGTGTCTCGGAATTGGTTTCCAAACCGATAAAACAATGCAACTCTTTTGTTGCAAAACTGATAGGATTGAAACAATGGACAACTAAAATTCAAAAACCTATAACTCCTGCTATACTCAACTTAAACTACAACGAACAAGCGTTGGAAAAGTTTTGAAAATTGTCCACGACTTTTGCAATAAAGTTGCACCCAAATTTATCCTTATAGCCCTCAACTCTGCATGACCTACAGCTAAACTCAGCCTGAGATACTGCACATTAGAGATTCGACTTATATCCGGGCAACCACCTCTCCAAATCTATTTAACAGACAGTTACAAGTAAATACCCATTAAAAAGGTACTGAAAAGACCTACAAGTTTTACTTAAAGAGAATTCGCAAATTTGTGCTTTGCAACTATCAAAACGCGGTCGATTTATTGGTGATTATTGTTGGGGCGAAGGCAGAGACGCCACCCTTCGCTCGAGGCCTTCGCTGCAGCCGCTGGTCCGACAGAGACAAAGCGGGCAGGGACACCCTTCGCAGGACTCGGCACTTTGACGAAGGCCTGCGGCGACGTCCTGCCACGACGCGTCCTCGTTCAGTCCCAAGGCCCACGTGCGATCTGGCCCATTGTAACGGGCCCCGCGTGGCCGCCTCTGTATTACGGGCCTAACTTGTAAAGGAGTACTTGTAATTACGGTCTGTAACCCTGCTTTATGGGAATATTCTGGGGATAAAATAGGTGTCTGAGGGCACATGCGTCCTTAACACAAGACGCTGGGCACTCAGATACCTATAAATACCCCCGCACAGTGCCCGTGAGAGGCTAGATCAACAGAGCTATTGCCCCCGTGCACGTAACCCTGTTGTCACCACCGTTCACCCTTGTTGGCCTTCTTGCTGTTGAGAGCGAGTTCCAACATTTGGCGCCCACCGTTCGTGCTACGACAAAACCACCCGCGATGGCACCCAAGAGAGCTAACCCCAAGGCTGACGAGGCTGCGAAGGCAGCACTGCTGGCCGCAAGAAAGGGCAAGGCCCTCGTCCTCACCCAATCCACCCACCAAGAGCCCACTGAAGACAATGTTCCCCAGACCGGCGAAGACGACACCTTCCGCACCTGCGGAACCGAAGGACAGTCACAGCCGCCCCCAGGCTTCGCCCCACTGGAAGGCGCGGACCTCACCGAGGACGGCGAGGTCCTCGGCGTCTCAACAGAAGAACAGCTGCAGCTGCGCGCCCTGCGCCTCAGGAACCGCAACCTCCAGAGGCAGAAAGAGATACTGGAGGCCAAGCGCCAGCGTGTGTCCGCATTAGCCAAAGTGCGGCAAATGATACGCGACGAGGAGCAGAAAGCCCAAGACCTCGAGCGCGAGATCGCGCTGATGTAGCGCGAAGGCCACCTCGGTCTACAGCAAGAGCCACCCCTCCAACAGCGCACACAACCGGAGGACACGCGCGAAGGCCACCTCGGCTGGCAGCATGGCCCACCCCTGCAACACCGGGCGCAGCCGGAGAACCCGCGTTTCCCCCAGCATGACTACGTCTCCCAGCACGGCGCGCCATTCCAAGGGGTCAACTACCTCGACGAGCGAAGTCCCCTGGCGCCACACCTACAAGTGACGCCTTGGCCGGCTAACTTTCGAGCGGGGGCATACCCCAAGTACAACGGCAGCACCGACCCGGCGCAGTACATCATGAGCTATCAGGTCGCCGTTGCATCAGCCGGAGGAGACGACGCCACAATGGCGAAGTCTTTCATCATCGCACTAGAGGGCCCAGCACTCACCTGGTTCACCAGATTGCCTCCGCTGTCCATTGATTCGTGGAGAAGTCTCAGGGACAAGTTCCTCCTCAACTTCCAAGGCTACCGTCCAGACACCGACGCGTTGGCCGAGCTCTCACTTTGCAAACAGCTGGAAAAAGAGACTCTGCGTGAGTATTACCGCAAGTTCTTAACACTCAAGTCACAGCTGCCCTCTATCGACGATCAGATCGCTATCCACTACGCCATCAATGGCCTTCGGGCTGGCGTCCTCTACAGCCACTGTATCAGAGATCCACCAAAGAGCTTGCAGGAGCTATATCAGCTCTTCGAAAAATATGCCAAATCCGAAGAGCTCCACCAGCGCAAGGTTGAGTCACAGCGGAAGCCCAAAGATGCCCCGCAGTCCAGCCGCACCTGGACGAGGACTCCGCAACCAGACTCCGGTCGAGATGGCCGCAGTCAACAGCAAGTGCACAACATCGTCAACCAACAGCCTGCTGCTGATCCCCCTCGCCGCCAGGAATATCCCCCTCAGGGCCGCGGAAACGGAACTCGCGGCAGGGGTCGAGGGCGGGCGCAACAGCCGCCGCGCCGATTCTATTGCCTTTTCCACGGCGAAGACTGCGCCCACCAGACCAAAGACTGCCCCGAGACGAAGGCCACCAGAGACAGAATGGCGCGGGCGCAGCCAGCCGACAATCCCAGAATTGTCGCGCATAACTACCAGCCACCCCCTCCACCATATATCCACGCTCCCGCTCCGCATCCACCGCACCACGCTTACCAACACCATCAGGAAGTACAAATCGTACCTCCTCCACCCCCACCGCCACACCAGCAACACCAAAACATCCCCCACGCCCCAAAACAGGAAGACTTCGCCGATCAACCATATCGCGGAGTCATCCACATGATAACGGGGGGGGTCCAGTACTGACTTCGACACCAAGCGGCAAAAGCGGGACCACTACCGCAGCATCAACCACGTCGCCGTCACTGGCCCAGTCGTGCAGACGAAGTGGTCCCACATACCGCTAACCTTCGACGCACGAGACGTCGACCTACGCAGCGCCCCCCACATCGACGCTATGGTCATCAATTGCAGCGTGGCAGGCTGGGACTTACACAAAGTCCTAGTCGACAACGGCAGTCAGGCGGACATCATCTTCCTCCACGCCTTCGACCGCATGGGTATAAGCCACAGCTTGCTGAAGCCTTCGGACAACCCGTTGTATGGTTTCGGCGGCAAGGGCACCTTTCCAGTTGGCAAGATAGAGTTGCCCCTCTCCTTCGGTGTAGCGCCCAATGCCCGGAGTGAGCAAGTAACCTTCGACATTGTCGACATGGTATATCCATACAACGCCATCATGGGCCAGGGATCCATCAACAAGTTCGAAGCCGCCATCCACGGGTTGTACCTATGTATGAAAATACCAGGCCCGCTAGGCGCCATCACAGTCTACGGCAACCAGCAGACGGCGCGCAACATTGAGCGGGACTTCGTGCCCGGTCAGAGAAACGTACACTGTCTCACAACCCAGCGCGAGGTCCCTGCGCCGGCCAGCCCAACCGACAAGCAGCACGACAAGGCACAGTTGCAGTGCCAAGACGGGACCAAGACTGTCCCCCTCGATCAGGCCACGCCCAAGCAGACAGTAACTATCAGCGAAGACCTCACCTCACTTGAAGAAGAGAGACTTCTCTGCTGCCTGGCCAAGAATAAAGATGTCTTCGCCTGGTCTGCCCTCGATCTGGTCGGAGTCAGCCGAGCCATAATTGAGCACAGCTTGGGGATTGACCCTTCGGTGCGACCCAAAAAGCAGAAGCTTCGCAAAATGTCAGACGAAAAGACAGAGGCCGCCAAGGCAGAGGTGCATCGCCTCCTGGAGGCTAAATTCATCGAGCCAGTGGCTTACCCCACGTGGCTCTCCAATGTTGTGATGGTGCAGAAAAAAGCGGAAAATGGCGCATGTGCATAGACTTCACCAGTCTCAATAAGTCCTGCCCAAAAGACAATTTCCCGTTGCCGCGGATCGACAAAATAGTCGATAGCGCGGCCGGATGCGAGGTCATGTCTCTCCTCGACTGCTTCTCCGGCTATCACCAGATATACATGAAGGAGGAAGACAAAGCCAGCACCAGCTTTATAACACCCTTCGGCACCTATTGCTTTGTTAGAATGCCGGAGGGTCTCAAGAATGCCGGATCCACCTTCTCCAGACTCACCAAAACAGTGCTCGAGGGGCAGGTCGGCAGAAATATATTCACATATGTGGACGACATCGTCGTCGCCAGCAAGAATAAGGAGGACCATCTCGCTGACCTGGCAGAAACATTCGCGAACATGCGAGATGCACGACTCCGTCTAAACCCGGAAAAGTGTGTTTTCGGTGTTCGCCAGGGCAAGATATTGGGCTACCTGGTGTCCCGCCGGGGCATCGAGGCCAACCCAACCAAGATCCAGGCCATCGTCGATATGTCGCCTCCGCAGTCGGCCAGGGACGTCCAGCGCCTGACAGGCAGGATGGCCGCGCTCAACAGATTCATCTCCAGGTCCGCCGAGCGAAGTCTTCCATTCCTCAAAACACTCCGCGGCGCGAAGAACTTCGCCTGGGGACCGGAGCAAGCAGCGGCCTTCGCCTCATTAAAACAGCACCTGGCGGAGCTGGCCATCCTCACAAGCCCAGACTCCTCGCTCCCCTTATTGCTCTATGTCGCGGCTTCGCCGCACGCGGTCAGCGCGGCACTGGTACAGGAGCAGACAGTCGAGGGCGCGGTCAGACAGTGCCCTGTCTATTATGTCTCCGAAGTCCTGACACCGTCCAAATGCAACATGACAGAGCTGGAGAAGATTGCCTACGCAGTTGTTATGTCCTCGCGCAAGTTGCGCCATTATTTTGAAGCATTTAAGGTCCGAGTCACCTCAGACAGGGGGCTCGGCGAATTATTCAGGAACCCGGAGGCATCAGTGAGGATTGCCAAGTGGGCAGCCGAACTCTCCGGCTACCACATCAGCTTCGAGCCCAGGACAGCTATCAAGTCGCAAGTCCTGGCAGACTTCGTCGTCGACTGGACAGGGCCAATAACACAGCCGGACCCATCCACAGAAAAGGTCTGGACTATCCATTGCGACGGTGCATGGTGTCATGCGGGGGCAGGCGTCGCTGCAGTCGTCACCTCACCAGCCGGAGTCAAACACAGATACGCAGCACGCCTCAGCTTTGCTCTGGAATCTGACAAATGTACAAACAACATAGCAGAGTATGAAGCAGTCATCCTCGGTCTCCGCAAGCTAAGGGCCCTCGGAGTCACCACATGTATCATCAAAACAGACTCCAAGATAGTTGCCGGTCAGGTCGAGAAAGACTATGCAGCAAAAGACCCCGCGCTCATGCAATACCTCGCGGCTATCCGAAGTCTCGAGAGACAGTTCAAGGGATTCACCCTACAGCATGTTGATAGGGCCAAGAACGAGGAGGCCGATGCCTTAGCAAAGGCCGCCGCCAGGGGCGAGCCCCTGCCCTCCGACGTGTTTTTCCACACCATCGGCACTCCAGCTGTCCGGAGCCCCGAAGGGCTCCAGATCACTAATGATAGCGAAGGCCACCGTACAGTCAACCTAATCATGACAGAAGACTGGAGGGCACCAATAACCCTGTTCCTACAGGGGTACTATCATCCAGCCGACGTCAGTGAGGCAAAGCGCCTCAGACATCGAAGCCGGGACTTCGCTCTGATCGAAGGCCAACTGTACAAGAAAGGGGTCAGTCAGCCAATGCTAAAATGCGTCACTGAAACCGAAGGCATGCAGATCCTACGCGAAGTCCACAGTGGCACGTGCGGCTCGCACGCAGGGCCAAGGGCCCTGGCTGCCAAGGTGATCCGTCAAGGGTTTTACTGGCCCGCAATGATCTGCGCCGCAAATCGGGTCACGAGGTCCTGCGAAGCCTGCCAGAAGTTCTCCCCTCGGTCAGGCAACCCCTCGCAATATACAAAGCTGATTGCCCATACATGGCCTCTCCAGCGCTGGGGCCTGGACATCGTCGGGCCCCTGCCCACCGCTCAGGGGAACCTTAAGTTCGCCTTCGTAGCTGTCGAATACTTCACCAAATGGATTGAAGCGAGGGCTGTTTCCACAATCACATCAAAGACTGCCCAAAAATTCTTCTGGCAGAACATCGTTTGCCGCTTCGGAGTACCGTCCGAGCTAACAGTCGACAACGGCAAGCAGTTCGACAGCCAAGATTTCAAGGATTTTTGTTTCTCCATCGGCACCAAGCTTGCCTTCGCTTCAGTCTATCATCCGCAGTCCAACGGGGTCGTAGAGCGCGCCAATGGGAAAATATTCACAGCTGTCAAAAAGATGCTCCTCGATGAAAGAAAAGGCAAATGGACCGATTTACTACCGGAGGCAGTCTGGGCGCTAAACACAACCGAGTGCAGAGCGACCGGGTTCACTCCTTTCCGCCTTCTATACGGATCGGAGGCAATGACCCCGCAAGAAATAAAGCATGGGTCCCCGCGTACAGTTCCGACAGCCGTCCCCGACGTGGATGAGCCAACTTCAAAAGATCTCATTGACGGAGACCGGGTCTTCGCCTTACAGGCCCTGAACAAATATCAGGCCCAGACCAAAGCATGGCGCGACCGTGCAGTCATCCCGAGGGAGTTCAGCGAGGGGGACCTCGTACTCATCCGAACAGCTCGGACGGAGTCCAAGGGCAAATTGGAGCCCAAGTGGGAGGGCCCCTTCATAGTCAAGTCAAAAGCTTCCCCCAGTGCTTACAGGCTCACAACGCCAAACGGCGAGGACCTAGAGCACTCCTGGAACGTCGACAACCTTCGCAAATTTTTTGTTTAACCCATTTAGGGCCGATTTCGCCCTTGTAATTCGCCGCAAACAATCTTGTACCGGCCCGCACTCTTTTCCTCCCGGGGGGTGAGGTTTTTAACGAGGCGGAGCCATGTAATATATGTGAGAAAAATCCCCCGCAAAAGCATGTGTCGAAAAAAGACCGCAACAACGGTCTTCGGCATTCGACCAATTCGAAGTCACCGCGAGGCTAAGCGCTAGCCACCCTCGCGTGCGACCAATCCGCGCAGAAGTCGCCTAAGGGTGCAGCCGGACTCAGCACAACAAGTGCGCAAAAAACGAAGTCTATCGCGAAGACAATCCGCGCAGAAGTCGCCTAAGGGTGCAGCCGGACTTAGCACAACAAGTGCGCAAAAATCCGAAGTCTATCGCGAAGACTATCCGCGCAGAAGTCGCCTAAGGGTGCAGCCGGACTTAGCACAACAAGTGCGCAAAAATCCGAAGTCTATCGCGAAGACTATCCGCGCAGAAGTCGCCTAAGGGTGCAGCCGGACTCAGCACAACAAGTGCGCAAAAAACGAAGTCTATCGCGAAGACAATCCGCGCAGAAGTCGCCTAAGGGTGCAGCCGGACTTAGCACAACAAGTGCGCAAAAATCCGAAGTCCATCGCGAAGACTATCCGCGCAGAAGTCGCCTAAAAGGTACAGCCGGACCAAGCACAAACGCGCAAAAGTCCGAAGTCTATCGCAGGAGCCGCCTAAGGGCGCAGCCAGCACAGTATAACAAAAAGCAGAAACGACAGCAAGACCAATCAATCAATCACACCAGACAAAGTACACAGCGCCCTCGCAGGCACAGGCACGCGAGGGCACACAACTCCATTTTACAAGCCTTTACACATACACAAGCGAGGGCACCACGCCCTACATCGGCTCAACCTTAGGAATAATCCCCATCTCTCTATAATTAAATAACATTATCCTAAGCTCCTCACCCGCAAAAAGGCTTCGCAGCTCCCCTTCCCCCACACCCGAGGCGGCCGGCAAAGACAGCAGCTCCTGCCGGCCAGCCCTACTAACGCGAAGCCGAGCTCCTTCCTCCGCACTAATCCTACGCTTTGCAACCGCCCTTCGTCGTCGGTGCCCTGTGCTAGGACCGGGCACGCCTGGCGCGTCCGCAGCATGTGGTGCAGCCTCCGCCGCAGCCACGTCCAAGGCCGCAAAATAATCCAAGTCCTCCTCCGACGACTCCTCAGTCCACTCAACCGAGCTCCCAGAGTCAGTAACATCAAAAAACTCAGAAACAGACCCACCACATTCATTTCCATCTTCCGCGGTCGAAGCCGCCAAAAACTCAGTGGTAGCGGTTGCGTGCGCAGGCCCAAAATCTTGAACCTGCGCAGCAACCAAAATTCAGTACAACATCCAAAAATCCCTCAACCCTAAACACCACCTATGCCACCTGCGAAGGCCCGGCCGCTGCGGGACCCTCCGCCGCTGCCTCTGCCGGATCTTCAGCGCACGGCACAACAGCTGCGGGGGCATCTGGCGCGCCTTCGGCCACCTTTGGGGGAAGGTCTTCGCCGGCCGCGGCAGATGCAGGAGCGCCCGGTGCATCTTCCGCAGTCTCCGGGGTCGGTCCCGGGGCGACTCCAGACGCGGCCTCCGCAGGGGTCGTCTCCGGCTCAGGCAGCGCGCTGTTCAGCGCCCCGAAGTCGTCCACTCGCTCGCCGCGCTCCGCCTAAAACAAAACGCACAAAAACTCAGCAAACACACGCACAGACCGCATCCAGAAGACGCCGGGCAAACGACAACGTTACCTGAGCCCTCGCAGCCTCGGCCCGCGCCCGGACCACCTCACGACCGTATGAACCCCACATCCGGTCATAGAGGGCCCCGGCGGATTCCTTCACCACGGGGTCTTCGACCTCGAAGATATCACGCCCAAAATCCTCATCCACCTGGTCGAGGGCCTCAAAGTGCCGGCAGCCTTCGCGAGAGAGCGCGTTCATCGCTGCCTCGCAGGTGACCAGGGAGGTGAACGCCATCAACCCCGCCAAGACAGTGGGGAGCTCCTGCAGTTCCTCCTGCACCCATTCCAGACAGCGAAGCCCGGCCTCTCGCTCCGGCACCTCGAACTCACCCGTCCGCACACCCAGCTCGCGATATGAAGTCATGAGCTGCGTGCGCGTCTGTTCGGCCTCCGCTCGCATCGCGGCCTCGGCCCCCTCCGCGCGGCTCTCCTGGGCAGTAAGCCGCCGCTGCAGCTCTCCGGCGAGCTCCTTGGCGATATTGCCTTCCGCCCGCGCCAGCCTGGCCTCCGCCTGCGCAGCCTGCTCTTTGGCGATGGCTTCGTTGGCCTCCCTCCTCTCCCCCGCCAGCTGGCGCCGGAGGTCAGCCTTCTCCTTCTCAAGGGCGGCCACCTTCTCCGCCAGTTTGCGGCACTTGCTGTCGGAGGCCGACTTCTCACGGACAGCGTCCGCATGTTGCGTCCGAAGTCTCTCGACCTCGGCAGACAACGCTGCCGTAAGGGCCCCCGACGCAGTGCGGCTGGTGAAGTCAGCCACCTGCAGAACACACGTAAGGTCGTTGTGTAAAAAAAAAAGAAAAAAAAAATAAAAAAAATAAAAAATGTATAGCTCGGCGGACCTGACTCAGCGCCTCCGTCGCTCGAGTCAGCGCCTCCGTCGCTCCCTTCAGCCGACGGGTCGCCACGCCCGCCTCGTCTCTGACCAGCGCGAGGGCAGACACCTCGCCTCCGGCGTCAAGGGTCCCTCCCCCCGCCTTCGGCGCTGGCGCAGCCGTCGCGATCGCCGCGCCAGGCACAACTAGAGCGAGCGGGCCCTCGTCCGACCCTGCAACGCGTCAACAAATTAAAAAAAAAAGGCTATATATATATTCATATAGACTTACCCCCAAGATAATCCTCCACATCAATCTCGGTGCCGAAGTCGGCAACGCGTTTGCCAGGCGGCGGTAGCGATCGGGCCGCCTTCGCAGCCTCCGCCACCCCGCTGACAGACGGCACCACCTTCGACAGCTTGGGGCCTCCGGCGCCCACCGTCGTCTCCGGCGCCTTGCCAGGCGCGGAGGCGCCCACCTTCGTCGGCAGCGGCGGCTTGCCTCCGCCAGAGGCCTCAGCCTTCGCCGTTCCCCGATGCCTTTTCGGCCGGGCTTCGTGAACCCTCACAGTCGCCTGGCGTTTTCGCGCCGCGCCTTGGCGATCCTTGTCCATCACTGCCCACACAACATGACCGATATTTCGCCCATAAGGAAAAACTTTCCACCAATGAACCATACGAGATGTAAAACAGTCCTCCTCAGCCGCGCAGGGGATAGGAATGTTTTTAGGCCAACAACCCCCGGTAACCCTCAGCATCCGAGCCGAAGACTCCCGGAGCTCGGGCGAAGACATCCTCTCCCCCGGGGCCGCACACGTCCTCATTAAATCTCTAGCGAAACTATCAGACACCCCAAGTCTTCCCATCGCAGTACCTAATTTTCTCTTTTTCGAGGAGGCGGCGACCACCAGCGCAGGGTCGCCTCCAGTCTCCACCGCCGGCTTCTTCCCACGGCGGTCCGCTTCGTCTTGACCAGGGTAGCCATCGTACGGCAGTTGATTTAATTCGAAGACCCTGTTCAAACGTTCATTTGACCCGCGGATGTCAAAGCTGCGCTGGCCTTCCGTCCTCGGCACATAACGCCCCACGAGCCGCACTGCCAAGTCCTCCGCATCACGCACAAAGGCGGCCGGGTCACGGTTTCGCAAATTCAGTGCGAAGGCAGGACTTCGCACCACCCTTCCTCCGTGAAAGGGCATCTGGCGAGGGCATACTTCGCCCAGCGCCCAGCCGTGCGCCAAGGGCCAGACCCCGTACGCCACGAACTCTTCAACTAAATCTCGACCGCTGCTCTGACCGGCGGCGCACCGAAGGGCCCCTTCGTCTGCATCCTCTTCTGCCACTTCATAAGGTGGATACGCAGAGTAATAGTGAGAGCACATTAAGGACACGGGGAGCCCTTCATGGCCTTCGACAGTAGCCTCAGCAACATAAAACCAAAATTCATTCCAATTGCCCCACTTGTTGCGGGCGCACGGGACCAACTCCACTACTGGCATTGTGGTCTTGCCGGTCTTCGGCGTGAATGTGCATGACCCGAACTGGGCAACTCCGTCCTCAACCATCCTTTTCTGCCAATGCAAACAATAATTCTTCGCAAAAACTTCAACTGACGGCTGTCCGCCGTACGAAGTCGTCGCCCAGACATACTTCGCCAGCGCCACTATGGCGTTCGGTGTCAGCTGATGTATTTGAACGCTGAATCTACGCAGGACTTCGCTGACAAAACGGTGCGCAGGCAAGCGGAGTCCGGCGACGAAGAACGCCTCGAAAACAACCAACTCGCCCTCCGGCTCGGGGACTTCCTCCGTCCCCGGAGCACGGGCGACCCCGCCGCCAAAGTAGCCCAACCGCTGCATATCTTCAATACGGGCTGACGTCATCCGTGACACACCAAATTCAACAGAGTCGCCGGCGCGCAACTCCTCCACCTCCACGTTACTCAACGTCTCCTCAGACGAGGCGGCGGCCGGCGACGCGGCGTCGGCGGAGGAAGAAGAGGATGGCATTGCTACGTACCGTCGTCGGCGGCGGGCGGTCTGCTTCACTCGAGCCAGAACGCCGGCGAGCTAAGGGAGCAGCGGAGGAAAAGGAGCAGCAAGACGGCGGGCGGCTAGGGTTTTACGGAGCGCGGAAGGCAGAGTTCAAAAAGCGCCGCCCCCGCCCCCTTTTATAGGCGGGGCGCGGCTCTTCAGGAAACCCGCAATCCGACAGGCCGCGACGCTTCGGGAAACCCGCAATCCAACAGTACGCCGTCCATCAACGGTCACATCAAAAACCCCCGCGGAACCACTTCGAGCGAGGGCAGCGTCTCCGCCATCTAGCGACGTCTTCGGCACCAGGTGACTTTGTCGAACTGGTCCCTCGGAGGGCAAATGTTGGGGCGAAGGCAGAGACGCCACCCTTCGCTCGAGGCCTTCGCTGCAGCCGCTGGTCCGACAGAGACAAAGCGGGCAGGGACACCCTTCGCAGGACTCGGCACTTTGACGAAGGCCTGCGGCGACGTCCTGCCACGGCGCGTCCTCGTTCAGTCCCAAGGCCCACGTGCGATCTGGCCCATTGTAACGGGCCCCGCGTGGCCGCCTCTGTATTACGGGCCTAACTTGTAAAGGAGTACTTGTAATTACGGTCTGTAACCCTGCTTTATGGGAATATTCTGGGGATAAAATAGGTGTCTGAGGGCACATGCGTCCTTAACACAAGACGCTGGGCACTCAGATACCTATAAATACCCCCGCACAGTGCCCGTGAGAGGCTAGATCAACAGAGCTATTGCCCCCGTGCACGTAACCCTGTTGTCACCACCGTTCACCCTTGTTGGCCTTCTTGCTGTTGAGAGCGAGTTCCAACAATTATAACGACGCCTAAAGTTCAGACACAACAGTGCAACAACTTCAGAGCAACCTAACTCCAATTATATGCAATGAGAATTAGAAACCCATACTCTTTGATTAGATCATGAAATTACTAAAACTTTCATAATCCACAAAGACCAAATTATACTGTCTTCAATGTCTACTCTTCCGTACAAATCTAAAGACTCACTCTGCTAGAGACACCAACAAAGATGTTTTAAGAAACTCATATCTCTCAAATGTTTAGACCAAACATGGTGATTAAGCATCCTATGGAAAGATGAAGAAACATACTACAAAACATTCTAGATAAGTGAAGCCTGATTCAGCCTCCAACTAATTTAAAATGCCTCCCGAAACCAAACAACGCATTATCAACAATAAAAAACAATATAAAATGAAACCCAAGTCATTGGCAGGTGCAATCAACACTAGGATTTTCCACTCCCAAACTGGGATGCAACTCCACAAAGTCTTTAAATAACACTCTACCAAATAGGTTAGAACACTAAGCACAACAATCAATGAATTCAACAACCTCGTTTGTTAATGCCACTAAGGTCAAACATCCATGTATCGACAATGTATGAAACACCTGACATACCCGTCTCCAGCACTATAAAACATGGTTGTTATTACACTAGAATCCAACTACTAGAAATCTCCAAAACTATTCTGTTGACGTGAAACAAATGGTGCTCATGTCATATAACATCTTTTTCTCCTCTCAAAAGAGATAAAATTTGCAATACTCATAAAGCAATGGAGGGATAACAACAAGAAAAACTAATGTACTTCTTGACACAGACTCATGCAAAAGCTTCATAAATATTACTTTCAACACTAAAATAATAACACGATACTATGCTCAACAGGAGTAATTGGACTTCAATAAGACAATCCACCTAACCAAACTACCTTGATTAACCTCACATACAACAATACCTCCTATTATTGCACTTGAACAATTTGTACCTAGTGATGTCATAGGATGAATTCAAAGTAGTAGACATACATGATCTATCAAACCATCATTCATATAAAAAAAATCTCCATCTGATGCAACAACCACATCATTATAGAGATAGATGACTAACAAACATAAGCAACTTCCAGTTAAACATTGACTTTGTTTAAGATAAAGCGGTCCAAATAATAATTCAACAAGCATGCATAGAGAACTGATCATATAAAAAACTACCATATATCATCGGCAATTAAAAACAATATAAAACGGGTTGTCCATATCGTCCACATGACTAGCCTCCAACAAATAAAAATTATGCATAACCTTTTTGGCTATAGAAACAAACCATAGAAGGAAAACATGCATGCCTCTTCAACTATAATATAGACATAAAATCCACTTGAAATCACCCTATTTATTATTAAAGATAAGGTTGCACACAATAAGAAAACCTATCATGTAAACATGGTTGAACTTATCTATCCACGTCATCTTACAAATTCACTTGAGTTCTACCAGTCTCAAGATTTCATAGACAGTACAACATTGCCTCTGCTCTATGGAGACAAACCTATTGTACTCTAAGATCAAGTTGGCAAGTAGCCACACTAGCCAAAAAAAAGGTGAGGTGTAAAGCCCTGCACCCATGGAAATATTACATTGATAAGTTGGGTTGTAACCCAACAGTCAATCAAACTCAACAACACCATAAAACTACATTGTATAGTGTTTTCACACTACACCAAGTCGGATTAGATCCTCTATACACAAGCTCAATAAACAATCGGTCCTACAAGTACTAGAACCCAAGAATCCTTTTGGGCAAAAAAACATCCACAGTCAAGCATATAGAAATATATGATGGTAATAGCTCAGAGATTAGTAAACATTGCTTCCCAAAAAAATCATCATGACGATATGTATATAAAACAAGTACATTAGTAGCTTCTCTTGCATAATAATTTAAATAACAACCACATCAAGAAACCAATATTAAATAGAAGTAACATTTCATATCAAGCATTACGTCGTTAACGACATACCCCATCAAACCATAAAGGGATTTGGAGTAAGGAAATTCTAGTCATCTATACAATAAAATACTAATATGAAAGATATATGAACCCATACCCTTCCTATATGTGCAAGTGTGTCAAATTTATCTTTAAATTGCATAGAATCTAAAGCCTATCCTCTAATACCAACTATAACACTCCGGGTTCCACAAACAACCCGGAATGCTACTGAACTACACTTCCGACGTCCATATATAAAATTTCGGCAGCATCCCCTTTGCAAGATTGCATAAAAGAGGGGGCAACAGAGTATAAACATATATCATGACTAAAACATACTAAGTATTATTAATCGGCTAGCAAGAAAAGATAAACATACGACCTGAACTGAATTAACCAGTGCGCACGACCATATAAAGAAAACAAACTTCCTTTGACAATAAGTTTCTAATTAAATCATGGCTGCGCCTGGGCAGCGTTATTGTGAGAGTGAACGTGGACGTGCTGCTACTCCCCTCATTCCCAACATGTATCAAGTACCTGCATTGAGTAATGCAAGAGTGAGATGACACATCTCAGCAAGTAAAATAATATCAAACAGTCTAACCACATAAGAACATTGTTTTACCACCACTTGATTCCACAACCTTCTTATTACGAAGGTGCAGCACGTATACAACGTACAACACACCTAGTTACCACACCTCGCAGGTAGAAACCACAATAGTAACATAGTAATGTCACACTTCATATATTCCTCATGAGTGCAAATGTCTGCAAATGCAAGGATGACTTCTGCCTTCATACCACTAAGGATATGAAGCCGCATCATACCCCTCCTCGGGCAACGTACGATGCTAAAAATGTACCGATACGGTCGGACCATAAGATCACGACATAACTTCAAAATGCAAGATGGATGATGCGATGTGCATGTCATGCCTACAACACTTCATATAACATGATTCAAAAAGATACTTCAACTTCATCCAAGATGGGAATCAACCACATATATCATTACCAAATTATGATCATCCACAATATTAGACAATTGAGAATTAATACTTCCAAACAAATAAACTTCATCATAGAATTCAATGATTAACATAATTAAAACTTATGCATACTCAATGACAGGGAATAGGATGCAAACCAAACGGTAGCAACCACCACTGTATTTACTTGCCTTTACCGGAAGTTCGGGCAAATCCCTAAGTACGATCCGGAAGTCCACCACCTGTTTTTGACACCCAACTTAGTGCACCAATTTCACATAATCAGGCTCATAAGCCATGCCGCACCTACGCACAAACTCAAACCCCGCCGCGGGTTACATCTCTCCCTACACCCACCAAACTGCAGCGGCGCTGCTTAATAATTTCATAACATTAAAATTATGACAGCAGTGGTAACAAACAAAAACTCAAGAGGCATCTACATAAAATTCCCCACAAGTTTTGTATACAATTTATAATCAAATTCCAATATCTAATTAGCCCAAAACAGTCCACAAGATGAACCATGTAATCTGTTTTTCTTTGTCTTTTGGACAGCGACATACCCGGATTCAAACAGCGATATCTTTTAAAATATAATTCCAAATCAAGCGCATAAGTACTCATTGGAAAGATAAGACAAATCCCTACATGATTATCATACTGGTTAACACTATTTACCCACGAAAAATTCCTAGAAACTGCTAATACCACTGCTGTTCACCCACCTGAAAAATCTGTTTTTTTGGACAGCAACATAACCGGATTCAAACAACGATATCTCCTAAATTATAACTCCGAATCGAGCGCATAAGTACTTGTTGGAAAGATAACATAAAGCCCTACATGATTCTCATACTGATTAACACTAATTACTCCCGAAAAATCCCCAGAAACTGCTAATACTGCTGCTGTTCATCCCCTGAAAATCTGTTTTTTTGGACAGCCACCTACCCGGTTTCAAACGGTGATAACTTTTAATTTATAACTCCAAATTGAGCGCATAAATACTCGTTGGAAAGGTATGCCAAAGTTCTACATGATTCCCAAACAGATTCCCCTTAATTCTCCATGAAAAATGCCCAGAAATCACTAATTCTGCTGCTGTTCGTCCACCCCCTTAAAATTCTGGACAACCCTTCTACCAAATCGCACACGCAACATCTAAACAATTGGATTGCCGCATAAAATGAACAAGAGATAAACACAAAAATCACCTTAGATTCTCCCCCTTTTCTTCCTCCCTTCCTCCCTCCACCGAAAACCGTTGAAGATTTGCACCACGCGACGGAGATCCGAGCGGCAACGAATGGCACCATGGGAGCAGGAGATGGGGGGGGCGGCTAGGGTTTGATGTGTGGCTGCAAGTGCTTGAGAAAGGAGGAGATGGGAGGGGGGGCGGCCAAGAGGGTAGGGGAATGGGGGGGGCGGCTGCACAAAGAAGGGGGGGTTAGGGGGAGGGCGGCTAGGGTTATGGGGGTTAGTGGGCCGAAACAAGATTTGCGGCCCAACACGCCCACGCGACGGCTCCCGACCCCGATGCAAGCGCCTAACCAAAGAAATTCTACTGCCCTACTGGTGAATGTTTTTTCTCAAATTCTAAATTCCCAAAACGCAACCACCAAAAGAGAGAAAAAAACAAAAAGAATACCCTCCAACTTCTCTTCTTTGCAAACCGGGTGTCACACGAAGTCACCGGGTGACTAGCACCAGTGGATGACACCTAGGACATGCACTCATGCGAGGACAGGGTGGAGAGGGCCGTGTTGACGGGTTGGTCGAGGACTAGCGGGACATGTGTCCAGGACGTGGGGGATGCACACGCGGTGCGATACTCACGGCGGTTTGGTTGTTGAGCCTTGAAAAATCACCATGTGCTACGAATGGCGAGTTTTGCCGAGTTTGGACCTCAAAACTCGGCGACGACGGTTCCAGAGGGAATCGGTGGCAGCACGTGGCATCACAACAAAGGGTGCATCAAGGCTTATCAAGTTCGTGTGGAGCGCATGGCCGTCAGATCGAAAACCTAGGAGTTAGTCTATTTTTCCATGGCAGAGTGGATAGACTCTATGTAAATAGGGTAGTATAGGAATGGAAATAACCTCTATAAATAGAGGCATAGGGCTGGTTAGTTCAGCATCTCTTTGGCTAGCATTTTTTTGAGCTCCTAGTTTTCCTCTTTAGGTAGTCAGCAGTTTAGCCAAAAGATCCACAGCGATTTTGTTCTGTCGAATGTGTCTTGTAATCTGCTACAATTAATTGGAAGAAGGGTGGCCGATACCGCCCATAGGTGTTGGTTGACCTCAATCTCTGTTTGCATCCCTTGATGAAATTTTGAGTCGTTTTATTATTGTGTCCTTCCCTCTTCACGTTTTTCAATCTTGTGAAGAAGCATCGAGTTCTTGTGTAAGGTTTTGGTTTGGAGATTGATTGGTGTTGAGTTGCACTTCGCAGATCACGAAATACACTTCGTTGTTGCAGATTTTTGTCGTGGTTTGAGAAGAACTCAGTTTGGACTCGAAATAGCAAACCCCAACAAAACCCCAACCGAGATGGGATTTCTGATCCGCACTTTGATCTTTGAGTTTCTCGGGTTGATACTTCATCAGTATACATCTTTCTCCCTGCACAAATGTTTTGCCAAGTTTGAGGCAATTCTGTCACTTTTTAGTGGTCTGGCACTACCGGCCATGTGCGCGACACTACTGCTGCTCGACACTGTCGGCCTGAGGTGCGGCACCGCAACGCCCTCTGTTTTGTGTTTTTTATTCTGATTTTTGGCAGACAGTTGGGTTGATCTGTTTCTAGGTTTTGGTGTGTCCAAACGACACTGGATTGAAATACATAGTGATCTGGTTGTTTGTGAGTCCCATGAGGTTTTAGAGTAATTTTGGGATTCAAGTCACAACTGATGTTCTCATTGTGCGAGAATTTGTAGTGGCTCCCATTCACCCCTCTAGTCGCCTCATCGGTCCTTCACAAGGAGTGTGCCTTCCTTGCCTCCCTCAGCGACCAAGACCACGACTCTGACGACTCTACTTCATCTTCCTTGAGCGACAAGGAGCTCAAGAGGCAGGTCATAGACAAGCTCAATGGACTCCGCTTTCTTGTCGACAACGTGGAAGGCCTCTGCACCATGACACTTGGTGAGGACACGGCAGGCAGCGGTGACAAGGACATCGTTGATGACTCCACCTCTGAGGATGGAGGCCTAGAGAACACGTGGCTCTTGGATTATGGTTGTTCGCGCCACATGACCGAAAGCTCTAGATGGTTCTCTAGCCTCGACCCCATGATTGACAAGGAATATATCACATTCCGGGACATGCTGAGAGGTAAGGTTGTCTCTCGTGACACTCATTGAGGATGATTTTGATGAGCACTTTAAGGAGCTTTCTCTTGTTTTGGAGGCTAAGGAAAATCTTGTTTGCTAGATTTCTCCATTTGGATGAGTTTTTCGTGTTGATTTTTCCCACTCTTGTGACCCTTCTCGATGTCTTGTGGCAAGTTCTTTCTCTTAGATTTGGAAGTGGCATAGGAGGTTTGGTCATTTGAGCTTTGATCTTTTGTCTCAATTAAGCTCACTTGACCTCATCCAAGGATTGACCAAATTGAAATATGAAAAATATCTTATTTTCCACCCTTGTCGTCATGGTAAAATGGTTGCTGCTTCCCATTCCCCCGTCGCCAAGGTGATGACCAAGCAACCTGGCAAGTGCTCAGGTATGATCTTTTTGGGGAAGTGGTATGTGTTGGTGACTGTTGATGATTTTTCTCGCTACTCATTGGTGTTTTCATGGAGGCGAAGGATGAGGCTTTTACTCATGCTCGAGATTTGATTCTTCGGTTGCAAAATTACTTTTCTAAGAATGTCATGAGAGCGATTCGTAGTGACAATGGCACATAATTTAATAATACTCATTTTGAGACTTCTGTGCTTCTTTGGGACTCAAGCATCAGTTTTCCTCTCTGTATATGCCTCAGTAGAATGGCATTTTTTAACACAAGAATCAGACCATTATTGAGATAGTCAGAACAATGCTCAATGAGCGTAGGACTCCAAGAAGATTTTGGGTTGAAGCGATCAACATTGCCTTCCATGTGTCGAACAACATCTTTCTTCGATCCTTTTGAACAAAACCTCTTATGAGTTGCGATTTGGATGGCCACCTAAGGTTAGCCAGTTTAAGGTGTTTGGTGGCAGATGCTTTGTGCTGAAATAGGGAAATTTGGACAATTTGAGTCACAATCTTCTGATGGGATTTTTCTTGGTTATGCATTACACTCTTATTCTTATCGTGTTTTTAACCTGGAGACTAACTACATCATGGAGACCAATGAGGTGACGTTTGATGAGACTTCACACAATTTATCGCCTATTTTTGAGCATGTAGGTCACGATCAAGATGGGTGAGACCATCTTTTTGGAGGAGCACAATGACACAGAATGGGGTGATCCCGATCTAACTCCTCCGGCTGCTCTAGTTTAGCCTGCATTCATGACTTTGGATGATGGACCCAACATGACTTCTTCCATGACTTGGGGTCTGCTCGAGCTAAAAAGTTATGATTCTAGAGGAGCTAAGGCTACTATTGATGGGAAGGCTACCTCTTCGAGAGATGCCCCACACCATGTCCAGAGTGATTACCCACCTCAATGGATGATTGGTGAGAGTGAGTCACTCACTCTAGGTATCAGCAGTTGTCCCACTTTGCTCCCTCTGCTTTTGTTGTATCTTTTGAGCCTCGGGATGTTGGGCATGCTTTGTCTAATCCTAACTGGGTCAATTCTATGCATGATGAGCTTAAAATTTTGAGAGAAACCAGGTTTTGATTTTGGTTTCATCGCCACCAAACTGCCACCCAATTGGTACAAAATGGGTGTTCAAAAACAAACAAAGCGAGGATGGGTTGGTAATTCGAAACAAGGCAAGGTTGGTTGCCCAAGGTTTTGCCAGAAGGAGGGTATATACTATGAGCAAACCTTTGCTCCTGTTGCCCATTTAGAAGCCATTAGAATCCTTCTAGCTTTTGCTATTTTGATGGGTTTTAAACTTTTTTTCAAATGGATGTCAAAAGTACTTTCTTGAATGGGTATATAGAAGATGAGGTTTATGTTCGGTAATCCCTGGTTTTGACAGACCCAAGTTTCCAAACCATGTTTTCAAGCTTCAGAAAGCTTTGTATGGTTTGAAACAAGCCCCTAGTGCCTGGTATGAGCATTTGACAAAACTCTTTTTCTTCTCAAGCAAAGTAATGATTCTCTATTGGTTCAGGTTTATGTGGATGATATCATATTTGGTGGTTCTTCTCATGCTTGGTTCCAAGTTTTTAGATACTATGAGCAAGGAGTTTGAGATGAGCATGATGGGAGAGCTCAACTTCTTCCTTGGGCAACAAATCAAGCAGACCCAAGATGGGACATTTGTGCACCAAGGGAAATACACTAATGATGTCCTAAAGAAGTTCGACATGGGTGAGCCCAGGCCTCTTTCTAAGCCCATGTCCACCACGACGACTTTGGATGCCAATGTGGACAGTGAGCCCATGGACCAAAAGGAGTGTATGAGCATGATCGGCTCCCTCCCATACTTGACGGCCCTGAGGCAAGACATACATTTCGTCGTGCGTCTGTGCGATTGGTTCCAAGCTTCCCCATGTACTTCTCACAGGTAGGCAGTTAAACAGATCATGGGGTACATTCATTTTACACCAGAGTTTGGATTACGATATTCCTCTAATTCTATCCTATATTTGCATGGTTACTCTTATGCTGATTTTTTTGGGTTGTCACTTGGATCGCAAGTCCACTTCTGGGACTTGTTCGTTTTTAGGATCTTCTTTGGTCTCACGGTCTTCTCGCAAATAGTCTAGCATCGGCCAGTGGACAACAGAGGCTGAATATGTTGCTGCCACTAGTTGTTGTTCACAGTTGCTTTGGATGATGGTCACTTTGCGGGATTTTGGCCTAGAGTTGCAGCATGGGCCTTTGCTTTGCAATAACACTAGTGCCATCAGTGTTGCCAAAAATCTTGTGTTGCATTCTAAGACCAAGCACATTGATGTTCGCTTCCATTTTCTTAGAGATCATTATGAGAAAGGGGACATTGATCTTTGTCATGTTGATACCCACAGACAGCTTGCATATATCATCACAAAACCCCTTGATCAGTCCACATTTGTGAGGGAGTTGGGTGTGCGTTTCCATTTTTAGCTGAGGGACCACATTTTGTTCTGTTTACATCTTCTTTATTTATTTTGATTTTTAACATATCTACATTACATCTCATCATGTAGCATATTGAGCTTCATTTGTATATATGCTAGAATGTGACACTACTCTTTGTAGTATGTTCTTTGTGTACATGATGATGCTATGGCAAGCTTAGGCTCTTTTTGCTCATATTGATACAATGTTGTTGAGCTAAGCCTATTTTCATAATTGTGAACATGATTGATACTTAATTCATCCAAAACTTCTTCACTATTTAGATTAGCACCTAGCATGTGTAGGATGTGTTGAAATCCTTTTTGCTATTGATAGTATACTAGGTGGCTATGTCGCATGCTTTGAGTCATTTACTGTTTTGATATATTAATTCTATGCTATAATCTAAATCAAGATAAGTGAAAATCAGAAAGATCGAGATGGGTTTGATTTGTCACCACATTAGTATAATGAGACTACTTCCACTTCCACTTTTGGAAGAATTTGAGGAGTGTAGTGAATGATCGAAACCGATGTCTTTAGCTTCTGATTACATTTCTGCGTAGCCTGCACCTGATTGAAAAGTTAGACATTGACAATTCTTACAACCTCTCGACTCACATGCTTTTCAATGCAATTTGTGATCCACTGTAAAATCTGATAAATTTGAAAAATTCAAGTTCAAAACTGTTTCTGGCATGATGAGTGACTGTTGTTTGGGGTAGTTCACCTTGTATACCTTTGACTAGCACTTGGTTGATTTCTTCCTTACATATGTATAGTGTTGTTTCAGTGTTGAACTTCTCTTTTGACATGCTTAAAAATAAATAAAATGCTTATTCTTTACGTATCTTGTGCATATGATTAGTTTGAGCATCTGCTAGTACTTGCGTTTTTTACTGCACACATCACATAGCACCACTTAGAGCTTTTTTACACTCTAACTACTATAGTCCTGAAGCTCCTGTATTTCTTGCATTTTCTGCACCTCTTGATGTTTTCATTCATATCTCAGGTGGAGTTTCTTATTTCTTGTCCCTTGTTTGGTGCTTGCTGAGTGCACTTGTCAACAAGGGGGACAAGTCAGTGAGAGGGGGAGTTATGCAAAGGTGAGACTTTAGGAAGTTTTTCTTTCACTCACATCTTGTTGAGGATGCCTTCTTTTCTATGAGGTTGTAAGCTATGTTTTAGGGGGAGTTGTTTTCACTAGAGAGAGCTTTTGAACTTTACGGAGCTTTTGCTAGTTGTGTTGAGCCTTTTGACTCTATCTAGAGGGACTAGCTTTTATTTCAGCCCTATTGCTATTTTTATGCCCCAATCTGGAATTGAGTTCTAGTTAGTGGTGTTGAGCCCATTTCTACCTCTTCTTGAGGACTAGCCATTTGTGCTTGGTTGTGTTGAGCCGTTGCCCATTTCTTTAAGGACCAAGCTTTGCTCTCTCTCGATGACTCACATTTCTCTTTTGTTGGCTTTCGGTCATTTGAGCAGGTTCCTACCATCTTCTTTTCTAATGATTTGTGTGTTCGTGCGGTGGTATTAACAATACACTTATCAAGGGGAGATTACGAACACAAGGTTGACTTATTCCTTGTGGTTTGGGTTGATGATGAGTGATTGTCAACATGGGTAGTGCTTTGGTGTGAGTTAGTGCAATCACGAGAGTACAAGTGTGTGTTGTGCAACCATGTCTCTCGGCTTATGGTGTGCAGGTGTGTAGTACATGTATGGTGGTCGATGATGAAGGTGAAGGTGAGATGAAGGTCATGTGGGTTCGTGCCAATGGGCCGGGAGTGGTGAAGGATGAGTGCTGGGTCTTCATTGAGGAACTAGAGAAGTTGGTGACTATACATAGTGGCCGACACTTGAGACACGCACCAGAGTGGAGCAGTTCATGTCACCGGCATGATCGTGGACTAGCAGAACACGTGTCTAGGACATGGTGGATGTGTATGGAGTACTCTAATCACAAAGTTTTCGGTGGTTGAGCGTCAAAACCATCCACCGCTACAGAAGGCTGGTTTTACCGGTTTAGGCCTCAAAATCCGGCGGTATGGTTCCGGTGGGAATCGAGGGTGCCATGTCGCGTCATCACAGAGGGTGCACTAGGAGAAGCAACTTCATGAAGAGCATATGACCATTGGATGAAAAACCTAGTACTTGATCCATTTTGCCCCTGATTATGTGGATATTCTCTATGTATCTAGGGGTAGTTTAGTCTAGTTGAAAAACTCCTACAAATAGGTCAGAGGGCTATTTCTACAACCATCTCTTTTGGCTACATTTCTTTGAGTAGTGATTAGAGTACTCTTAGTTTTGTCATTGCCCTAGGTTTAGTCTCTTTCATTTTTGTAGAAAGAAGGTCCACGGATGTTTTGAACCTCTGTGTTTGTGTACTTGATTTTGTGAGGAAGTGTCGTCGTAACCACACAGAACCAGCGTGCTTTTGCTATTCATCTCAAACAGATTTGGATTTTGATATGGCTGAAGTGCCTAATCTTTCAGTGAGAGGATATAATTCCAATCTGGCGGAAGATGACCCTGACGATCCGTCTACGAGGAGCAAGCCTGAGGCGCCAATGCAATCAATGAACCAACTCCATGTGGTTACGGACCTTGCTGGTGCAAGATCAGCCTGATCATGAAGATCGTTTCCTACACGCAATCGAAGAACGAACAAGAAAAAGATGCGAGCAATCTAATCTATTACTCGTGGGTGGAGTTCTAAATACACGAAGATAGATCTAATCTGCGTGTGTTTGGGAATAGCTAAGGCTAATCTAAAACAACAATCGAGCGACAAAGGAGGCGCAGCTCCTGGTTAAATAGAGAGAGGGGGCGCAGCCCCTGGTGGTGTCTAAGGTGAAAAAACGCAACCCTAGGGGCAGCCCATCCTAGGTCCTCCACATTGGGTCATAGTTGGGTCGGTCGTCTATTCTTCTGGTCCCTCATTATTCAGTAGCGTGATGAAGTTAAGATCTCTTACACGGGCCTGAGTCATTGGCCAAGCTAATGAAGGAAGTGGCGCCTGAGGTGGAGTTGGCCCAGCTGAGGAGGGAAGTGGCGCCTGAGGTGGAGGTGTTGCTGGTGTAGTCGTACTCGTGTTCCAGTTGATGTCCTCATCATCCTCCCCTTCTTTAAGTGAAGTCGTCCTCGACGGTTACTCGGCATCTTTGCCCATGTATGGTTTCAAATCTGCAACATTAAAACTAGTGGAAACACCAAATTCCGCAGGCAGGTCAAGGATATAAGCATTATCATTAATCTTTGTTAGCACATTGAAAGGACCAGCAGCACGAGGCATTAATTTAGAACGGCGCAAAGTAGGAAACCAATCCTTTCTCAAGTGCAACCAAACTATATCACCTGGCTCAAAAGTAACAAGTTTTCTTCCTTTACTACCAGCAACTTGATTCTTTGCATTAGTAGCAGCAATGTTCTGTTTTGTTTGTTCATGTATGGTAAACCTTTGTTCAACATGTGCAACAACATCTACATGTGGGCTGCTCTTAGCATTAAGTGAAATCAAATCAGTAGGTGCCCAAGAAATGTAACCATAAACAATCTGAAAAGGGCACATCTTTGTAGAAGAACGTGTGACATGATTATAAGCAAATTCAACATGAGGCAAGCAATCCTCCCAACGTCTCAATTTCTTGTCTAAAACAGCCCTAAGCATTGTAGATAAAGTTCTATTTACTACCTCAGTTTGTCCATCAGTCTGAGGATGACAAGTAGTGCTAAACAGCAGTTTAGTTCCCAATTTATTCCAATGCGATCTCCAAAAATGGCTAAGAAACTTAGTATCTCGATCAGAGACTATTCGTTTCAGAATACCATTTAAACTAATAATCTCTCTAAAGATCAATTCAGCAACAATGCTAGCATCATCAGTTTTATGACAAGGTAAAAAGTGAGCCATTTTAGAGAATCTATCAACAACCACAAAAATGATATCCCTCCCCTTCTTAGTTCTAGGCAATCCCAAAACAAAGTCCATAGAAATATCAAGCCAAGGGGAAGAAGAGACAGGCAAAGGCATATACAAACCATGGTTGCCCAAATGTGACTTAGCTTTCTGGCTAGTAGTACAACGTGCAACAAGACGCTCAGCATAACGGTGCATCCGGGACCAAAAGAAGTGTGCAGCCAGCACCTCATGTGTCTTGTAAACGCTAAAATGCCCAATGAGGCCGCCTCCATGAGCTTCCTGCAGCAACAAAAGACTGACCGAGCTTGCTGGAATACACAACTTGTTAGCACAAAACAAAAATCCATCTTCTACGTGAAATGTTCCCCAGGGTTTGCCATCCTTACAATTTATAAAGATATCTTTAAAATCAACATCATCGACATATTGATCTTTCATAGTTTGCAAGCCAAAGATTCAAAATTCTAATTGTTAAAGCATGGTATATCTACGGGACAACACATCAGCAATGGCATTTTCCTTCCCGTTCTTGTATTTAATGATGTAAGGGAAAGACTCGATGAATTCTACCGAACTAGCTTGACGACGATTCAGATCTGTTTGGGTATGAATATGTCTTAAAGCCTCATGATCAGAATGAATTATAAACTCTCGAGGCCAAAGGTAGTGCTGCCATGTTTGCAAAGTGCGAACTAAAGCATAAAGCTCCTTATCATAATAAGTAGAATATCTAAAGTTAGAATCGCTTAATTTTTCACTGAAATAAGCTACCGGTTTTTCTTCTTGTAACAAAACAGCACCTAACCCAATACCACTAGCATCACATTCAAGTTCAAACAGTTTCTAAAAATCAGGCAATTGTAAGAGTGGTGGATGGGTTAACTTATCTTTCAAAGTGTTGAACGCCTCTTCTTGTGTGGGGCCCCAAGCAAAAGACACACCTTTCTTTGTGAATTCATGCAAAGGGCAGCAATGGAGCTAAAATCACGCACGAACCGGCGGTAAAATCCTGTAAGTCCAAGAAAACTACGAATATGCGTGACCGTCGTTGTTGTAGGCAAGCCCTGAATGGCTTCAACCTTACTGCTATCCACCGCAATGCCCTGCGGAGTAACCACATAACCAAGAAACAGGACACGTTGCGTGCAAAAGGTGCATTTTGTCCATGTTACCAAACAAGCGAGCAGCACGCAAAGCATCAAAAATAGCACGCAAATGTTCTAAATGCTCTTTCATAGACTTGTTGTAAATAAGGATACCATCGAAATAGACAACAACAAACAAACCTATGAAGGTCCATACAACTTCGTCCATTAAACGCATAAAACTTTTGGGAGCATTAGTCAAGCCAAATGGCATAACCAACCATTCATATAATCCAAATTTTGTTTTAAAAGTTGTTTTCCATTCATCACCTAGTTTCATTCTAATCAGATGGTAACCACTACGCAAATCAACCTTAGAGAAAATAATGGCACCACTAAGCTCATCTTGCATATTATCAAAGCGTGGTATAGTATATCGATAACAAACTTTGATGTTATTAATAGCACGACAATCTACGCACATACGCCGTCATCCATCCTTCTTTGGAACGAGTAAAACAGGAACCGATCATGGGCTAAGAGACTCACAAATATATCCTTTATCAAGCAGTGTCTACACCTAGCGCTGGATCTCCTTCGTCTCATGTGGATTTGTATGGTACGAGGCATGGTTGGGAAGAGAAGCGTCGGGGATGAGATCCATCTAATGCTCGATGCCACGGAGCAGTGGAAGACCCGGTGGTAAGTCCATGGGAAAGACATCAGCATACTCTTGCAAAAGGTTAACCACAGCAGGGGGAATATCTAAAGACGATGCATCATCAAGAGGAACAAGCATACGTGAGCATACAAGTGCATAACTGGGCATATGAGCCTCATGTAAATCATCAAAATCAGCACGTGTAGCAAGTAAAACAGGAGCATTCTACTTTATTTCAGATGTAACAGGTGCGGCTGATGGAGATTTGACTTGTTGTGCAGTTTTAGCAGCCCTACTAAGATCATCTTTCAGAATTTGGTTAGGGGTATAACTATTTTTTGGCCTTTAAACATGAAAGAATAATGATTCAAATGACCATGATGTAAACTATCAGTATCATAATACTAAGGTCGACCCAATAACAAAGAGCATGCTTCCATAGGGATAACATCACAATCAGCATAATCAGAATAAGACCCCATCCAAACGGGGATACGTACCGAGCATGTTACCTTTATTTTACCACCGTCATTAAGCCATTGAATGTGATACGGATGTGGGTGTGTGCGAGTGGGTAAGGATAATTTCTCTACCAAAGCTGTACTTGCCAAATTTATGCAGCTGCCACTATCGATGATGATACAAATCGACCGTTCTTTCACAAATCACAACACCCTTGGTATGGAATAGAGTGTGTCGCAGATTTTTTCGGCCTCGGCAAGCTGTGTCCTAAGAACATGTTGCGCAACAAGACTCTCATACGTATCGGCGTCGATGGGATCAATGTGTACTTCCTCATTTTCTGCATGGTTAGTGGCAATCATAGCATGACTAGTTTCCTCATAATCACTAGCTGAAGAGTACTCACCATTGTCACGTATAAGCAAGGTATGCATGTTTGGGCAGTCACGAACCATGTGCCCAAATCCTTGGCAACAATGTCACTGAATATCTCGTGTACGTCCTGTGCAAGAAACCTGCCTTTGGTGGAAGGCGATGCAGGCTTGGTTGTCCTCGTGCATGGTGTAGTGTTAGGCGTAGGAGGCGCAGGGCTGGAAGGAGTTGAGCTATGTATCGGACCCAGTCCTGCAAAGAAGTTAGTATATATCCTCGACTGTCGTCCCTGCACTTCTCATTCAGCTTTGCAAGCATATTCAAACAATGTGGTGATATCAAAATAATCCTTATAATCAAGTATATCCTAAATCTCCCTATTCAAACCAACACGAAAATGTGCCATAGCAGTGTGATCCAATTCTATCAAACTACAACGAATCATGCCTATTTGTAACTCCTGGTAATATTCCTCAACATATTGTGAACCTTGTTGAAACGCTGCATTTTGTTAACAAATCACGGGCATAATAGGAAGGAACAAATATGTGGAGCATGGCATTTTTTAATTGAGTCCAAGTAATGACACTGTTAACGGGAAGTTTTTGTTTATACTTATGTTGGTCACTTGTTCTCGAACGTTGTGGATCTAGAACAAGGCAACACAATTGTTAATTATTAAGGATCTTCGTCTTCCGAAGCATTATCTCCCCATGGGTATAATGATGATCAGACAAAGGTCATGAAGGACATACCTTCATCATTTTAATGTGTAATTAGGAATACAAAGGAATGAAGATAAAAACTGTATCTCATTAATTCATTCATATTTGCATTCCATAAAACATATACGAATGTTAATTAAATTCATATTACGTTGATACCTTCGTCTTGCTCGAAGGTGAAGACGCGAGAGAGTGATTACAATTCCCCATGAATAGTATGGTGTTACTGTTCATCTATTTATAGGAACGGGAAGCAACCTGGGGAAAATTACATTCATGACCCTCAACATTCATCTACAGTCAACCTATATTACCAAGGTCTATCTGGTCTTTTCTTCCTTTGCTTGACTTGAACCAAAGATGCATGGTAGCTTCGGCATTTAGCAATGCTGCTTCCACGTAAGGTCTTCGTCTTGAGAGCCTTCGACAAAAGTAGAGAAGACCTCTGTATCATTTTGCCGAAGGTGTCTTTGTCTTGAGGACCTTCGGCGGAAGAGAAGACCCCCAATAGTAGCCCCTTCGCGGTGCTAGATCGTTTTTTTGTAACGAGCCCAGTCTGCAAAAAACATAAAGGCTTCTGAATGCCGAAGGTCCAAAAACACCTTACTTGAGCTTGTTATCAAAAAACGATTAAAATATTCCAAGCGCTGGCCGGTCCACCGTTCAGCGAGTTTGCACGCTTTGGCGGTTCGCCTTCTTCTCCTGCAGGACTATATAAACAGGCAGGTTGGTGAGAAATTACTATAGCATTCATTGCCATTACTCTGTTGTGCTGTTGAAAATTTTAACCGAAGTCAAAGCTCTCTGCATTGTGCTTGCAAACAAGCGCTTTGTTACTTGAGATCAACTTCGTCTGAAAGTAACTGAACACTAAAATGGCCAGAGTAAGATCTACTACCAGGGTGTCCCATGAGGGAGACGAAACAGAAGTTATTGATACAGCGCCTATATCAGAAGTGATTAGGTGCTCAGGTCTAGTTGTGCTAGAGGGAGCAACTACCGAAGGTACCCCGAATGTCGAAGCTAAACAGACTGAGGCTGAGGTCGAAAGTGATGACGAAAGTGAAGAAGACAATAGCATTCTAAGCCCAACCAAAGCTAGTCACATTGAATTCGGAAGATTCCTTGTAACAGCAGAGGACTTGGTTGTGATGAAGAAGCTAGGCTATTTTGGAGAAAATGAAGATGGACTGATTCGTTTTGCTGGAGAAGAACTAGTTCCAGAACCGAAGGAAGATGAGGTTGTTGTCTTTAAAAGCTTCTTCAGGGCGGGGCTTCGGTTCCCCCTATACGATATGATAAGGGGAGGTTTTGAAAAGATTTGAAATATATCTCCATCAACTGACCTCGAATGCTATTATTAGGCTCAGCGTTTACATATGGGCTCTTCGCAGCCAAGGAAAAGTGCAAATGCCGAAGGTTTCTGCCGTGTACACGAACTCCACTATCAGACGAAGGCCAGAGCCAATGGTCTACACAAGAACTTCTGGTGCTATAATTTTGCATACCGGAAGGATACCAAGGCCCCGATGATTGGCTACCGTACTAAATGGCCAACCGGGTGAACTAATGAATGGTTTTACGTGAAGGCTAATGAGAAGAAGAGGGAGAAGCTCATGACTATGGTAATGAGTCCTTTGATATTAAGCTTCGGCATGACGAGACCACTATGCAACATGCAACTCGGCGCCCCATGCCAACTGGTCGAAGTAGAATTCAGAGTGGTGGCTGGGCATATTAGCACTAGGGACTTAGTGCAGGAATACCTAGCAAACAAAAGCGGATGGGGAATGCCAAAGAAGGAAGAGGGGAAAAATATGAACTTGTTCGATTCCCTTACCGCTTCAAATTTCAGAAGACATTTAAAGAGCCATGCATTGAATGGCTAGAATTGATAGAAACAATGTGCAACGAGATTCTTGGGAACTATACGAAGAAGGAAGACCAGCTGATGACTGCTGCCTTCGGCACCCGGCCGAAACGAAGGTTGAACCGTGTTATGGATGCTCTTAACTTTGAGTATCCTGACTATGAAAGGCTTGATGAAGGGGCCGGAGGAGTCAAAAGAAGAAGGGTTGTTAGCATTCTTAGTAGGCAAGCTACTCGATCTATCAAGGAGGACCAGAAAGCTTTGAAGAAGCAGAAGACTCTACCGGAGCCAAAGGATTCAGCTCCCAAGAAACGTAAACTCATCAAGATATCTTCAGCGGATACGAAGGTACAACATGTGCTAGAGAAGACTATAGGTCCTCCTTCACCCTCTGCTACTGAAGTTTCAGAAATTCTGATGGTAATGACTGAATCCATCCCCTTTGCTCTGCTAAGTCCTCTAAGGTTAGATCTGACTAGCCTCTTGCAATCAAAGGGAACAGCTACATCTACGGAGGGGAAGGACGGGGGTAGAAGAAACGACAGATGATCAATGTGATGCAAGCTATTGTGCAGACGCCGCCCCCAGCTTTGGCGGCAAAAGCAGCTATGTCTATCGATGCCGAAGATACCGTCGGAGCCGAAGCTGATGAGCTCACAACCACAATGTTGGAGATCGACAAACTCATATCGGATGTGGTTGCTGAGAAGGACGTAGCCGTAGCGCCTTCTGACAAGGGAAAAAGAATTGAAGATGCCTCTTCGGAAGATAAGGATTTCGACCTTCGGCACCTGGGAGGCCAACTACTTTACGAAGAGGACAAATCAGAATTGAAAGAGTTTGCTATATCCTGCGGTTACCAGCCCAGATCCATACTCTTTGGCGAGGTCGACGAAGAGATTTTGGGATGCATTCGCGACCGCGCCGGGGGTAAAATCATAAGTACTTTATCTAAGGGTGTTGGATTTTAGAAGCTAGAAAAGGACATTAGTTTCTATAGACGACAACATATTATTGGAAGCTTGTTCTACTCAAACTTCAAAGTAAGACTTCTCTACAGCTCCCTATCGGTACCTTCGTAGTGATTTGGGTATTCTAACTTTGATTTGTTTTACAGAGTTTGCTACTGAGCAAGGCCTTAAAGATGCAGCAGGATGTCGAGGACAGAAAAAACGAAATTATTATCGAAGGCTTTGAAGATAAAATCAAAAAACTAGAAGACTCCTTGAAAGAAAAGGACAGCCTGCTACGCTCAGTCGAAGATTCACTCGCCGAAGCGCGTTCTCAAAATGAAAAATTGAGCAAAGAGCTGGATGAAGCTCGAACAACTTTGGAAAAGAACTCAGATCGTTTCAACCGCGAGTACAAAGCATTGAGTGCAAGAGTTGAAGCAGAGATTGAGAAGAACGTTAAACTGAGAAAGACAATCGTGAATCTTTAGGATAAATGCTTCGCCTTTGCTACTCAATGCATTGCTCGGCTGAAGGGGATATTCAATTCTATCGGAGCCGCGTCTAAAGAAGTTACCCCTTTTGTCGAGGCTCTTGAACATATTGAAAAAGAAGTTGATTCCCTTGATGAGGTCATAACCAGCCACGACGATTTCTGTGCGCTGGTGGCCTCTCGTGGTACACTGTAGCTTTCATGAAGGCCGAATGCAATCATGTGAGGGCCATCGACAGGACAAACTTTGGCTTATCACCGTTTGTTCTAGTTGATATTCCGGACGAAGCCCGGAGTATAGGCAACAGATTTATCACCTAAATCGGTTCAAAGGGTGGCCGAGAGGTGGCTGGAGACGAAGCTCGGAGCCTGCTTAACAAGGTATAGAAATTTTCTTTACCGTTAGGCTTTTATTTTATATTTTTCCTTACCATACTCCTCATTACCCTTGCTTTGTCACTATTCAGGGTGCCGGTGCCGAAAGCTAATGAGCCGAAGCAAATTCTGAAGCACTAGAGAAGACCTTATAATCTCCTTTTGCTTAACATATGTAGAGACAGTTTTTGGAAATCCTTTGTACAAGAAAGTGTATTATTTGACAAAGAACTGTAATTGAAAGTGAACAAATTATTGTGAATACTTTGTAATGCTAATTTACCTTTCATTCATATGTCATCTGCTTTGCTGTGGACGAAACCAATGCTTGTAGCTTTTTGAGCCGAAGGCGAAAAACACCTTCCCTTCTTTTCGTTCACATCGAAGCATCTTTCGTATGCAACGAAACATCATACGAGATGAAGCGTCTTCGTATTCAATGAAGTTTCATTCGAGATGAAGCATCTTCGTATACAACGAAGCATTTTCTTATTTGAAGGCAGGAATCCCCATTTTTCCTGTAAATGTTTCATGCTTTATGAGATGATGATGAACCTACGAATGCCTAATGTATGCTTGTATGAATGCAAAAGATGATGTGATGAAGTGTGCGAATGTATGCCGAAGATAAAAAACCCACACGAATACACACCTAGACTCTTCATCCCCTTAGGAACGACTTTGAAGTCTCTTCATCTTTTACTTAGGTGGTATTTCAGTTCTGCATTCCCTTAGGAATAACTTTGGAGCTAAGCTCTGCGTCCCATTAGGAACGACTTTGGAGCTTCCTCACCTTTGACTTAGGTGGCATATCTGATGCACTGCCTGTGTCTACAAGGACATTATGAACTAGAAACCCCTTGATGACACAAGATATAACCATTGCATCATTGTGAGGATAATCCTTGAGCTGAAGGTCTTCCTGGGAGAAGGTGATTGGTATATGAGACCACTTGGACTTGATGAAGGGTCCTTGGACTCCAACATGATGTACCCTTCTATGTGCTTCCTTCTTCTGCTTCTTGTTGGCTTGTTTGGAACTTGAGCCGCCTGTGATTGGGAGCACCAGCTTCATAGCCGAAGGTGCCACATCTTGGTTGCCTTACAAAGCCATTGTTGCAGTCATGGGAGTGAGTTCACCGGAGGTGGGCGCCAATGTTAGTCACTTGTTCTCGAGTGCTGCGGATCTAGAACAAGGCAACACAATTGTTAATTATTAAGGACCTTCATCTTCCGAAGCATTATCTCCCCGTGGGTATAATGATCATCAGACGAAGGTCATGAAGGACATACCTTTATCATTTTAATGTGTAAATAGGAATACAAACGAACAAATATAACTACATCTCATTAGTTCATTCATATTTGCATTCCATAAAACATATACGAATATTAATAAAATTCGTATTACGTTGATACCTTCGGCTTGCTCGAAGCTGAAGGTTCGAGAGAGTGATTACAATTCCCCATTAACAGTACGGCATTACTGTTCATCTATTTATAGGCACGGGACGCAGCCTGGGGAAAATTACATTCATGACCCTCAACATTCATCTACAATCAACCTAGATTACCAAGGTCTATCTGGTCTTTTCTTCCTTCGCTTGACTTGAACCGAAGATGCATGGTAATTTGGCAATGCTGCTTCCACGTAAGGTCTTCGTCTTGAGAGCCTTCAACAGAAGTAGAGAAGACCTCTGTATCATTTTGCCAAAGGTATCTTTGTCTTGAGGACCTTCGGCGGAAGAGAAGACCCCCAACAACTCATGCCACCAATTTAATGCAAAATCAGTAAATTCACTAATGACAGCCTTAACTTGGGTATTAGCAGGAATATCATGGCATGAAAATTTTTGTTCTGCCTCCAATTCCCAATCAAGATATGCAGCAGGATCATATTTGCCATTAAGGTAGTGTTTGGTTCCAGAGTATAGGGTCACAAAGCCACTCCATTCTAGTATCGAGCGGTTCCAAAAAAAGAGAATATTCCTTCAATATACTGCATCTCTAGGCTCCTGAAAAACGCCTGAACCTATACGCTCGAGAGTTCAGCGCTTATGTTCTTCTCCAGTTATGTCCTCTTCCTCTGACCCGATCACTCCCCACCTCGTCGCCGTCTGCAGCAACCTTCTCCGCTACCGGCCGCTGTCTCTCCACCGCCCTATTGTTGTGCCCCTGTTCTCTCCCCTCCCGTCGCCACGCCCCTATTCTAAACTGTGTCATGTGAGCTATTTCCCCCATCGCACCATTGATCTGCTTCATAGTAAAATCAAAACCATAGTCTCGCTATCGTGATGAACCAAATGGACAGGTAAATTCGCTTCATAGTAAAACCATATTCCTTCATAGTAAAACCATATCCCTTCGTGCATGTCTGGCTCACCTTGTTTGTCAAATCTAGTAATTACTCATTAGTCTTTAATAGATTAAAGTATTATAATATTTTTGTATCTCAACATTTGGACTGTGAAAACCATATACGTATTGTAATTATATTATTTGTTGTTTAACTGGTAATATTGTTATTTTTGTGTATATATGTGGAGAAGCTCTGTTCTATTTTGCTCTATAACTAAACACAGAATGAGTCATTCCGTTCTACTTCACTCTAGAACCAAACAAAAAATAGAGCGACTCTGATCTAACTGCCAAACACAAAATGGAGCCATTCTATTCTTAGAATCTGGAACGGAGCCATTCCATCCAAATAGACTCTAGAACCAAACACTACCTAAAAGATGGAATTGTAAATTTAATCTTAGCAAATGAGTCATTAGGGGTATGACGAACCACACGACGTGCACAACCACGGCGATCTCCCTCGTCTTGCTCAGTATCACCGTCATAATCTCTCTCCATCTTCGTGGTCAACGCATCAAGGCATGCTAGGATGGTGTCGAGTGTGTTTCGAGTAGCCGTTTGAGCGAGGTAAAGCTGGTTGAACCGCGCGGTCGTCGAAGTGACAGTTGAATCAAGTCATTCATGCATCGTCCTAATGTCAGCAGCAAGTCCATCAACTTGTCCCCTTACTTCTTGCACCTTGATATCCATTGTGTCGTTTGCTCCTGCCATAGTTAGCGCAAACACGAAACACCAAAAAGCGAAAGACCAACGACAACAGGGGAATGGTGGTGATAAATCGCTCAATGTAATGTTGTTATCAAGTTCTTATCCGTTCTTACCAAGCACACAGGGGTGAACTGCAGCCAACAGGTAGAATCGGTGAAAGATTGGAGAAGAGATTGCCTAGAGAAACAGAAACTTGCTCGCCGTGGAAAAATGTGGAGTTCTGGGTAGGCTGCACTCAAATCAAGGACTAACACAATCAAACAACAATGCAAAGTTGAATTATAGTGCAAAACATGAAATTATGTTGCTGGCAACACATGCAAAGTACGGAAGGGAACAAACTACTACAACACAGAAATACCGAGGAAGTGGAGCAATAGTATGCAGAAAACTTTCCAGCGCTGGTACACTGTCTTCACAATTTTTTTTATTTTTTAGAGCAATCACCCAGCGCGACGTGGGGTGACCTGTATATAATTTTTCGAGAGCTTTCTGGCAAAAAAGAGCACTACAATCGGAGTTCCGAGCGAAAAGTTATGGCCGTTTTACTATTGGACGTCCGAATCCGCTAGAGTTTTCGAACGAAAACGGTCGAGATTAGGCAACTGCTTTGTATCCAATCCCCTTTTTTGGTTGTTCTCTGGTTCTATCCTTTCATTTTCTTTTTTTTCTTTTCCTTTTTTCTTTTATCTTTATTTTTTTCTGTTTTTTGTAACCGAAGGAGAAAAACAAGGACACGGTGTTGACTCAGTGCGTGGCGTGATCAAACAGACGATTGTGACGGCGCACTAGGGTTTCACAAGATGAAGAAAGAAGGATCTCGAACTAAAACACAATGTAACCAGCAACAAATGACGTGACAACACACAAATTCAACAATGCAAATTATTGAAAGAAAGTGCGAGACTCCAAAGGGTGTTGGGATAAGGTCTAACCTGAAATCTAATATGGTTTTGTGGACTATAGGAGATGAAAAACACTCATTAAACTCACCGATCAACCTAGAAATCTGATACCACTTGATAAGGCTGAAGTGCCCGATCTTTCGGTGAGAGGAGATAATTCCGATCTGGTGGAGGATGACCCTCACGATCCGACTACGACAAGCAAGCCCGAGGCGCCAATGCAATCGCTGAACCAACTCCCTGTGGTTACCGACCTTGCCGGTGCAAGATCAGCCTAATCACGAAGATCGTTTCTAGCATGCAATAGAAGAACGAACAAGAAAAAGATGTGAGCAATCTAAACTATTACTCGTGGGTGGAGTTCTAAATACACGAAGACAGATCTAATCTGCGCGTGTTCGGGAATAGCTAAGGCTAATCTAAAACAAAACTTGAGCGACAAAGTAGGCGCAGCTCCTGGTTAAATAGAGAGAGGGGCCGCAGCCCCTGGTGGCGGCCAAGGTGGAAAAACGCAACCCTAGGGGCAGCCCATCCTAGGTCCTCCACATTGGGCCAAAGTTGGGTCGGTCATCTATTCTTTTGGTCCCTCATTATTCAGTAGCGTGACGAAGTTAAGATCTCTTGCACGGGCTCGAGTGATTGGCCCATCTAATGAACGAAGTGGCGCCTAAGGTGGAGTTGGCCTAGCTGAGGAGGGAAGTGGCGCCTGAGGTGGAGGTGCTACTGGGGTAGTCGTACTCGTGTTGCAGTTGATGTCCTCATCAGATTTTGCACTTTTTGTGGTTCCTCTCCTCCCTTCTCCTTTTCTCATTGAATTTTGGAGAAATCTTGTTCTTGTTGGTTGTCTGAGGTTTTTGAGGACACATGCTATTAGAAGATCATCCAAGGATAATTTTTAGTCTCTCGTTTGAGAAAATCATGGATTGGTGTTGTTCATCCTCAATTTGATTCGAGTTTACAAAACCCCATCAAAACCCCATTCAAAGCCAAGATTTTGAATCTGTTCGCAGAGTTTTGATTTGTTCTAGTTCAATTTGCACGAATCATCTTCCCTCCCTATGTGCTTATTACATATGAAAATTTGAGGAAATTTTATCAAAGTTTTAGTGCGCGGCACTGCCATTTGCTTTGTAGTGCAGTTCTAAATATGATTTTCTGTAGTTTTCTGAAGGGGTTCTTTCCTAGCAGTTTGGTGCAGTCAATCGACGCTGAATTTTATATAGTTGCTGGATCGTTGGGCGAAGGTCGAAGTAGCCGTTAGAGGGGCTATCCGGCGCACACCGAACCGTCTAGTGAATTTTATATTTATATAATTCCCAAGGTCGAGGACTTCACCCTTGCTAGCCACTGTACCGTCTGGCACACCACCAGACCGTCCGGCGCACCACTGGACCATCCGGTGAGACCCAGACTTGCCCAACTTTGGCTTTCTTGAGCCAAACTTCTCCAACTCCTTTTTGCTACCGTTGGTAGCTTCCCTACGACTTAGACAAAGATATTTAGCACATAATCCAATTGACTAAGTGTAGGAAACATACCTTTGCCATTGTTTCACCAGGATTCGCAATAATCCCAAAACTAAGTCAAAAAGTCAGTTTTCTTGCATAAAAGAGTCAGTACCAAACCAAGGTGCAAGAAACATAGTATAAGGTATGTAAAACTTATTCAAATACTTAAACATCATGTTTTGTAGTTTTACCCAAAGTTGCACTTTTGGCCTCATTTCTACTCATTTGGACTTGTTTCCTTCAATTTGCTTTTGCTAGAGCTTGTGCTCATGCTCATATCAAAGTAGTTAGTCCAAAGTTGGGTGTTGAGAAATTAATCACCAAAACAGGTAGAAATGGCCCTATGGCACATTTCCCTTTCAATCTCCCCTTTTTTGGTGATTTATGCCAACACACCTAAAGCAACTCACAACTGAACAACTTAACCAAATATGAGATAAAATTGGCAATTTGAAGTCCAAAGCTAAAACCAATTAATATTCATGGGATTTGGCATATTTGGATCATTTAGCCACCACTTGTTTTTGATTTTGCAAACAAAGTCATTTTCCAACCTTCTAAGTCAAAAAACTTGGATTTTGCAAATCAAACCATTTTTAGAGACTTGTTTTGATCAAATTCCAAAAGCCCCCCCATTTCCCCATAAGAAGACTTTCCCCCCCCCAAAATAGAATAGTTTTTGAAATAAGAGGGATCCTCTTTGCTATCAAGAGGGTTTTGATCAAATGGACAAGTTAAAAACTGAAAAATGTTTTAAAATTCTAAGTGGTGGTTGATCCAGTTGTTTTGGCCTTTAATTTCTCCCCTTTGGCATTAAGCACCAAAACGGAGAAACTTGTGGCCTAACCTCATTGCCTCATCAAAATAGAATTAAAACCAAAGGCAATGAACAACCAAGTGAATTTAAGACAAAGTACAATGATACCCATTAAGCAATGGTAGTGCCTTCCTTTGTCCAAATTCACCTTTTCCCTTTCAATCCTCCTTTGAGACTACATGCACTCACTCAAACAAAATATTAGTCTCAAAGGGTCAAATTGTAGCATATCTACCCCCTCAACATATGCATCAATGCACAAGGACTTATGAGGTACGGGGAAGACATTCTATAACTTAAGCACCAAAATTAGAAATAAAGAAAATTTAAAGCATAAGGAACATGATCAAAGGTACATAAAGAATGTAGGCTATAGATCAATCCAAGTTCCATGAATCTAAGACATTTAGCTCAATACACAGCTCACAAAACCTCCTCTCATCTAGAGGCTTGGTGAAGATATCGGCTAGCTGGTGATCAGTGCTAACATGGAATATATCGATATCTCCCCTTTGTTGATGGTCTCTCAGAAAGTGATGCAGCATGTCTATGTGCTTAGTGGCTATGTTCAACGTGATTATCCGCCAAGCGGACCACACTCTCATTGTCACATAGGAGTGGGACTCTGCTCAAATTGTAGCCAAAGTCTCGAAGGGTTTGCCTCATCCAATGTAATTACGCGGTGAATAGGGTAACAATTTTTGTTTCTTTGAACTCCAAGACACTAGGAACCTCCCTAAAAACTAACATGTCCCTGATCTGCTCTTCCTATGTAGCTTACACCTGGCATAGTCGAAGTCTGAGTACCCAATTACATCAAAGGTAGACCCCCTAGGATACCAGAGCCAGAGGTGAGGCATGTGACTAAATATCTCAAAATCTGCTTCACAGCCACAAGGTGACATTACTTGGGGTCAGATTGAAATCTAGCGCACATGCATACAGAAAGCATAGTGTCTGGTCTACTTGCACATAAATAAAGCAAGGAACCTATCATAGACTACACCTTTTGATCCATGGACTTACCTCCCACATCGATGTCCATGTGTTCGTTCGTTCTCATCGGCATCATGATGGGCTTTGCATCCTTCATCCCAAACTGTAACACTATAAAAATCATCAAATAAAAATAAAGCATTTAGTTATTAATGGTAATTAGGGCAATAAATTTTTCATTCAAGTGTTTGTTATTTATTGCATTTGGAATAATTTTTTATTGCGCATGATTGATTTTTTGGATATTTAATAGCATTTCTTCTTAAATGAATATTTATATAAATAATATAATAATTATTAGTCCAAAAATAAATATTTTTTATATAAATATTTTTGGTATAATTATAATTTTTAGGGTTATTTAAAAATATATTTTGAATTTAGAAAAGGAAATAGAAAAAAAAAGAAAAAAACCTAACCTAACCTAACCTTAAAAGCCCACTAGGGCCCATGAAAACCGCTGCCGCCTCCCTGGTATCCTAGCAGTCGTTGCTCCCTCGCTCCCTGCTATCAGCCGCCGCCCCCTGCTTACCCCCTCTCTCTCTCACTCGCGTGTGGGCCCAACCCGGCCCCATCTCTCTCTCCATCCCTTCCTCTCTCCCCTTCTCTGCTTAGCCAACACGCCGCCAGGACTGCAGATGCCGCTGCCAGGACGCGGCGACCAGGCGCCCGACCCGACTGACGCGCCCAAGTCTGAGCCCCGCGACTCGACCGCGCCAACGCCCAAGCGACCTCGTCGTCCATCCTCAAGAAGCTTCGATGGAGCCGTTTCCCTCCCCCATTACTCTCACTCATCAAAGGCGCCTTGAACCCGCTGGCCATACCTCTCTCTCCCTAGCGCCCTCTCCCTATAAAATCCGCCGAGCCCTTGCTCCTCCCTACACGAGCTCTCTTCCTCCCCGAGCTCCCTCTCTCTCTCCCACTCCTTGCTCCCCACATCATCATCGCAGTTCATCCACACCGTCGCCGTCTGCCCCGCTGTCCGTGAAGCCCCACCGGAGCTCTGTCCGCGCAGCACGACGATCGTGCTCATTCCCCTGCCCGCCGAGCCCTCCCTGCTCGTCGACGTCCATCCCTGCGCATGAGCAAGAACCCAAGTTTGAAGACAACCCCAAAATGTTGATTTATTTTCTAAATCATGTTTTGAATTAATTTATGGATCTTGTGAATTATTGTAATATTGAGATGATTTGGCGATTCACGTGTATGCTTTTAGAGATTTCGATGTATACGAGTAGCCAAAATCGAACCCCGTGACAATGTTTTGAATATGTGTATGATTTTATAATTTTAAAAATGAGTACTATCACTATTCACTACTTCAGTGATTTTCAAACTAGAAAACATTTACAGATTTGATTTTGTTTTAGTGTGTGGAGCGATAAATGGTTAGTATTGATATAAGTATAATTTTAGTGATATAAAAAATTGAAATAGGAATTAAGCCACATATTTCTGGTCAAATGAAGATATAGATTTTACTATTTATAATAAATGTATTCATAAGTATAGCACTTAAATTACGTAGAATTAGTAAAATATTTATGTATGTAGTGATAACCATGAATATGTTATTAAAAGTCCCATTTAGTAATTTACAATTAATTCTTAGTATATTAATGTCAGAAGAATTATAAATAAACAATTTTTAGTTATACAAATAAATTCTATTTAGAAAAGAAAGAAGAAAACCGAAAGAGTAGAATTTATAATAATGTTAAAATGACAGAACTAGGAACTCATACTTTTCTAATAAAGAAATTGATAGTTATGTTGGTAAACATAGGTTTCTTACTAATGAATTAGATAACTTGTTTCTAGTTTAAAAAGACCTTTCAATAGATATCATATTTAACAAGGTTCGTTATAGATGTTTAAGTATAGCCGTATTAAATAGAAACTTAAAAGAATATGCAGACCATATGTTTGTTAATAAAAATAGAAGATAAATATATGTCCAATTAATAGATTATTTATATTTTCTTAATTAAAAGATAACAAGGGTCATTGCTTTTATAAACTAAAATGATAGTTTATACATAATTTCCTTCCTAATGAATTAGATCATTTGTTCCTACAATAAAAATAAAGATAATTAATAGATTAATTATCCTTTATCATAATTTATTAATCAAACCTATAGTCAATTTGTTCTTCACTAAATTTATGGCATGATTAATGATTTCATAGAATTTAGTCCACAGTATATACGAATCACTTAGCTTTTCCTAAAGGTTAAAATAAAGTAATAAGAGTTTAAGTTCTTTTATAACTTAAAATGTTACTTTATATATTGACTTAAGGGCATGTTGGGGACTTGTTCATTATCTAATGAAATTAATATAGGATATGTGTTTTTTAATGAAATTAAAAGATAGTTATTTGTTCATTATCTTTTACACGATAATCCACTTAAGGGCCTGTTGGGGACTTGTTCCCAAATGCTATGAATTAAGAACAAGGCAACACAAAATATTAAATATTAATGCCCTTCGTCGTTCGAAACATTATTCCCATTAGGATATAATGATCTTCGGATGAAGGTTATGAAGGATATACCTTCATCATTGCAGCATATAATAATAAAAGAAGAAGCATGTGAAATATAAGAGACAACATAAACAATCATATAGCGTTGTTAATCCATTCTTATTATATCACCATGGAAAAGTAGAAACAATATTAAATTACAAAAGTACCTTCGGCTTGACAGAAGGCAAAAAGTACAATTGTGACGCAAAAGCAAGTATCAATCAACGTGAACAGTACGGGGGCACTGTTCACCTATTTATAGGCACAGGACACAGCCTATAATAGATTACAATTATGCCCTTTACATTTGCTATTGACTTATAGAAAAATCTATGAGGACTGAACAACCTTTTCCCTTTTAAGTCAGTTCCCTTTTCTGCGATTTAGCTGAAGCTCCCTTCCGCACAGCTTTGGAGCGACGGCAACCTTCGTCACGATCAAGCTCTTCATCATGTCTGCTTTTACCATGAATCCGAAGATACCTGTCCATAAATCATACTTGGGAAACATTGTTAAATTACGTTTTTGAGGACCTTCGGAGGACGAAGGCCCCCAACAGTAGCCCCTCGCAATATTAATTTGTTAGAATAACGAATTCAGATTGCGACATGGACGAAGGCCCTAAGCCGAAGGTCCGAAAAAACACCTTCCCTTTGCTAGAATAGCAACAGTCAATGACAAACAGGACTCTCCAACTTGGAGCACGTCGATTGTATAAATAGGAACTTACCCTGAGCACATTTGGTACGCTACTTGCCGCTTGCTTTGTTTACTCAATTTTTAGCTCTTGCTTGCCAACGCCTGCTTAGTTTCTCAAACTTCCTAAGCTTCGGTTTTTAGGACGTATTTTCGCCATTTCCGAAGAAAAGATGTCTCAAGACAAAAAAAAGTTGTTGCTGAGACGAAGCTGAGCGAAGAGGAGAAGCTCCTTGAGGAGAAGACTGCTGGATTTATTGAGTCAATAGCAAAAACAAATACAGAGAAGATAAATAAAGAGATACTAGAAGGCTTGTCTGAGGATACTGATGATAGCGACAGCTATGATGTGGAAAGTGGAGGCGAAGACTCTGAAGATCGGCCCTGGCGACCAAGTCATGCAGTCTTCGGGAAATCAACTATCAAACAGAGTCACCTTGATAATATGAGAGGAACGTATTTTCGAGATATGTCTATTGTGAGGGCTGACGCAGACAGAGCCGTTCCTGCTCCCGAAGAAAATGAAGTTGTAATCTTCCGAAGCTTCTTCAAAGCTGGACTTCGGTTCCCATTGAGCAGATTTGTGGTTGAAATTTTAAAGACATACCAGATTTTCCTTCACTAGATCACTTCCGAAGCAATTATCAGAATGAAGATCTTTGTCTGGGCTGTGAGAAGTCAAGGTCTAGAGCCAAGTGCAAGATGCTTTTGCGGTATGCATGAACTTTCGTATGAGACGAAACCCTGGGGTAAAGAACAATATCATAACAACTTTGGCTGCTATAGCTTCGTTGCTCGCTCTGGCACAAGCTATCCAGTGCCAACGTTTCGGAAGAGATGGCCCGGGGCCTGGATAGAGGAGTGGTTTTACGTGAAAAATGATTTGAAGGAAAGAGAAGATATTAAAGAAATCATCATGCGCCCCATCTGGTCCCGCTTCGACCTCCGAAAGCCGAATGTAGAAATTGATGAGGCAGCCAAAGCATGTCGAAGGGCCTTCAGCACAGTTTGCTATTTTTTTGGGACAAGAGACTTAATTCAAGAGCATGTAGCCTACAGGATATGGCCACTGATAGACAGCTGTGAAATGCCGAAAGAAACCATCACTAACCCTAGCGAAGGCGGCCTGGTTCGATTGAAATACACCTTCAGATTTGGAGACCAGTTTGTCGAACCAGATGATAACTGGCTGAAGTGCGTTGAAAACACTAGCGATGAACTACTTGGAGTATATTCTAAGTCCGAAGATAATTCACTATCTGCGGCCTTCGGGAGCCGAAAAAAGAAAAGATTAAATAGGGTTTTTGATGCTATTGGATTTGTGTACCCTAACTATCGCTACCCGCCACGGGGGCAGAAGAGAAAGGGTGCAACCTTTGGAAAGGTTGTCGCTTCGGCTGCTCCAAGCGAGCCTGCGCCGAAGAGTAAAAAATTGAAAGTCCTCACCCACCGGCCCCGCTATATTGAACCGACCATAGTGCCTGAGTTTAGCGGGGAGACTTCTTCAGCTACTGAAGCGAAAGGACCTGCTCCTCCTGTGCAGAAGATTGAAGGGTCGGCTGCAATGCCGAAGGCACCCTCAGCCAAATTAGCTGAGCCAAAGACTGATAATATTGAGGAGACAAGAATCGAAGGGACAAAAACATTAGAAGTTTTAAGCCCTTCAGCAGAAGTGGCGGTGCCGAAGGCACAAAAAGGTCTTTTGGCGACTCCCAAAAGAAAAAGGATGGCAAGTGTATTAGATGTACTAGAGTCAATAAAAGCTTCAAGTTCTATTTCTTCAGGGAAAATTGCCGGGGTTGAAACAAAACCGGCCGAAGTTGAGGCTGCAGTGGGCCAGGGTAGCGCCGAAGTTGGGCCTTCAGAGCCTGCTGATAAACAACCCTCGGAGTTTGAAGAGAAGGCCGCAGAGGAAGAAGCTATAGAACAGAGTTTGCCTGAGAAAACTCCCGCGCCTGCTCCTGAAGCTTTAAAGGAAAAAATTGAATATATCATCCGTCATGCTTCGGGAAAGAGACTCTCTAAAGAAGAGGAACGAGAAGCCCAATACTATGCCCAGAAGCTGAAATATCCGAAGGGGGCACTAGTGTTCAACGGCAGCGGAGAAGAGGATTTTTGTACTGTCTCCCGGACAGCAAAGAGATATCTGTCTGCCGGGAGATGAGCAGAAGCTTCGGATTCCCAACATTAGAAGATGGGCTTTCAGTACTGTCGAAGGATAAATTGGCCGACAGCTTAGCATATAACAGCATAAAGGTATGTAAATCAATTTTTGTACTTAAAAAACGAATTTGTTCATTTGTTTATACTTAATACTATGCTCCTTGTGCAGGGCTTGATCCTTAGCAATGCCCTCAGGGCACAGAAAAATATCGAAGACGAAGGATGCACTATAGCTCTGAACAACCTTCATTCGGAAGTAATTGAACTAAGGAACGAAGGTCTTGAAAAAGATAAAATATTAATTTCATTGGTGATCAAAATAAAAGAAGACGAGGCTATTTCCAAAGCACAAGTTGAGGCCCAGAAAAATGAAATTGAAGACCTTCAGAAACAGCTAGCCGAGGCCAAATGAAAATGCGCTGTTGCCGAAGCTGATCGAGATGCCAGTGAGTACTGGAAAAATTATTTTGAAAAAAAGTTGCAGAACTTCGCGCATCAAAAGAAAGATGCTTTGAGAAATCTGTGGAATGCGTTAAAAAGATAAAAACTAGCTTCACCAACGTAGGCGCGTACTCAAGCGAAGATAACTTCATACGGGGCGACCCTGAAGGCGTAATCGAGTGGATCAGCGGTGAGGCCGAAGCCTTTGAAGACATTTTGAGTGACCGTGGGGATGTCTGTGCCTTTTCTGGTGCCAGGGGAGTTGCAGCCATCTTGGAGAAGGCAGGTTGCGAACATGTTAAAACCTTGGCCCAAGCCGAAGCTGCCTTCTCTATCGACGATACAAAGGACCCCTCGGCCGAAGCAAGCTCAATAGGCGGAAAATTTTTCACTGATATCTGGTAAAATGGCGGCCGAGGGATGGCCCATGAAATAATGAAAAAGAGCGAAAAAGATATTCATGACACTCGAGAAGCAGCGAAAGCAGCTGAAAAGACTGCGGAACTTGAAAGACGGATATGTATTACTTAATGTCTTTTAACTTTATTGTTGTTTATTTTTATGACTTTGAACTAATTCATGTCTCCTACCGCAGCTGAACTATCTCCTCCTCCAAAGCCATTCGACCCACTGGCCGACCCAGAGACAAAGAAAACAATAGAAATTATTAATATGGCTGAAGCTATTGTAGACGAAGACGTTACCCAACTGCTGACCGAAGCTGCAGATAAAGTTTTGAAGGAAGAAGAGTAGCTATTGTAAAAACATTTCTAGAATATTAATGTAATATTTGCTGAACTATGCTTGTAATATTTGGTGCTTGAATGTAATATATGAATTATTTGTACTTCAGTTCTTTGCGATGCATGAAACTTTATGTACATACCGTTTTTGAACCTTCGGCGAAAAAACACCTTCCCTTCTTTTCATGCTTCGTAAAGAAGAGCTTTTATGCTTCGTAAAAATCATCCATACTTTGAAAACATCAATGTTTCGTGAACAATAGAACCCTTTTTCTGCACCAGAACTGATGAAGCTTGTAATTCTCAGCTTACTTTGTGCCTTGGCATCTTTTCATTTTTTGTAAAGCATTGCTCGAAGATCGGCCTCATTTCCAATTGATGTCATTGATGTGAAATGATGTATGATGTGATGTTATGCGATATGATGCGATGATATGTTGTAAAGAATGATGCTAATGTATCGTGCAAATGAATGCCCAAACACACACATCCGAAGCTTCATCCACAACCTTCATTCCCGAAGGAATGACTGAAATCTCTTTGCCGTTTATTTTTTGGCTGCACCATTTATTTTTCGGTGTAAGCTCTGCATTCCCTAAGGAACGTCTTTTGAACTTCTTCGCCTTCTATTTCGGCGGTATTCATGTTGACTTTTCGCGCTTCGTCTTATATTTCGACGATATTTGGCTCTGCATTCCCTAAAGAATGACTTTTGAGCAGAAAACTTACGCTGCGCTCCCTTAGGAACAACTTTTTGAAACTTCAGCAAACTTACACTGCGCTCCTTAAGAACGACTTTTTGTAGCTTCGGTGAAATTTTTAATGCAATTTTTAGCTCTGCATTCTTGAAGCAATATCTCTTTATAGCTTCGGCATTCTCGTAAGTCTGTGATAAAGGTATATTTCATTTTGACATAAACGAAGCTAGTATAGAGAATTAAAAAATAGCAAGAAGACTAGGTTTACATTGATTGTTCCTTATTAAAAAGAAAACGACAATGAATGTAAAATTGTGCCAAAGGTAGGATATCTCTCAATATATGTGTTTTGATTCTGGCACAGTGCTGTTAACTGTGCGAGCTTCGGACCCCTCCCTGAAATCCCACTGCTGATGGGTCTGTTGGCTCCCTTCTGGCTGCTGACCTCGTGAGTAGGCAGGATGTAGTGGCGGCAAAGGTGGAAGTTGTGGCCAAGAAACTTGCGGCTGACTAGCCGAAGCAACAGAAGCTGCGGGATGATTACCCACATATTCTGGTATGTAGGGTGAATGACACGAAGCAGTGTGCCGGACCTGCTTCGGCTGATTTTTCTGGGCTTCGACTTCTGCAGTTTCTTTTTGCTTTTGGATGGTGATTTGATACGTTCTTGTATTGTGGCCCTTGTCTTCACCACAAATAGGCAGTAGATCTTCCTGGGCTGGTCCCCATATCTTCCTCCGAAGCCCGTGGCGCCTCTACCTCTTGGAGCTGGCGGCCGGAAAGAGCTTTGTTGCTGTCCCGAAGCTTGCGAAGAATACTACGGTCTCTACTGTTGACTTCCTCTGTCATCACTCTGGATGGAGTTGTGAATTGACCTGACATGCCTCAGGTGGATTCTTCCTCCGAAGCCCCTCGTCATTTCAGAGAACCTATATGCTTCCTCCCTTCTTTGGCAGAAGTCATTGTCAGCCCAGATGTACTCATCCATTTTCTGAAGCAGCTTCTCCAGAGTCTGTGGGGGCTTTCTAGCGAAATACTGAGCAGTAGGTCCTGGACGAAGCCCCTTAATCATGGCTTCAATGACAATTTCATTAGGCACTGTAGGCGCTTGTGCTCTGAGACGCAAGAACCTTCGGACATATGCCTGGAGGTACTCCTCATGATCTTGCGTGCACTGAAATAAGGCTTGAGCTATGACTGGCTTTGTCTGGAAGCCTTGGAAACTTGTCACCAGCATATCCTTGAGCTTCTGCCATGAAGTAATGGTCCCTAGCCAAAGACAAGTATACCATGTTTGGGCCACATTCCGAACTGCCATGACGAAGGACTTGGCCATGACAGCTGCATTGCCTCCATATGAAGATATAGTTGCTTCATAACTCATCAAAAACAGCTTCGGGTCTGAATGCCCATCATACATGGGAAGCTGAGGTGGCTTGTATGATGGGGGCCATGGGATAGCCTGCAGTTCTGCTGCCAAGGGAGAAGCATCATCAAAAGTAAAGGTATCATGATTAAAATCATCATACCATCCATCGTTGTTGAATAGGCCTTCTTGATGAAGCTCCCTGTATTGGGGCCTTCGATCTTGTTCGTCTTGGGCAAGATGACGTACTTTTTTAGTGGCTTAGTCGATCTGCCTTTGAAGATCAGCCAGTCGGGCCATCTTCTCCTTCTTCCTTTGCACTTGCTGATGGATTATCTCCATGTTTCTGATTTCTTGGTCCAACTCCTCCTCCTGGAGTGTTGGACTAGTGGCCTACCTCTTCTGGCTTCAGGCCTCTCGAAGAGAAAGGGTCTCCTGGTTAGGGTCCAGTGGCTGCAGTGCGGCAGCCCCTGGTGCTGAAGCTTTCTTCGGTGGCATGACGAAGGTCAGTGCTTGCCGAAGGTGGTCGAGAAAGGGTTCACCCCACGGTGGCCGCAAATGTTGGGGACTTGTTCTCAAATGCTATGAATTAAGAACAAGGCAACACAAAATATTAAATGTTAATGCCCTTCGTCCTTCGAAACATTATTCCCCTTAGGATATAATGATCTTCGGACGAAGGTTATGAAGGATATACCTTCATCATTGCAGCATATAATAATAATAGAAGAAGCATGTGAAATATAAGAGACAACATAAACAATCATATAGCATTGTTAATTCATTCTTATTATATCACCATGGAAAAGTAGAAACAATATTAAATTACAAAAGTACCTTCGGCTTGACAGAAGGCAAAAAGTACAATTGTGACGCAAAAGCAAGTATCAATCAACGTGAACAGTACGGGGCACTGTTCACCTATTTATAGGCACATGACACAACCTATAATAGATTACAATTACGCCCTTTACATTTGCTATTGACTTATAGAAAAATCTATGAGGACTGAACAGTCTTTTCCCTTTTAAGTCGGTTCCCTTTTCTGCGATTTAGCCGAAGCTCCCTTCCGCACAGCTTCGGAGCGACGGCAACCTTCGTCACGATCAAGCTCTTCATCATGTCTGCTTTTACCATGAATCCGAAGATACATGTCCATAAATCATACTTGGGAAACATTGTTAAATTACGTTTTTGAGGACCTTCGGAGGACGAAGGCCCCCAATAGGGCCTATAACCTAGTTTTTCATAAAATAGGTGTTTAATAATAATGACCTTTTCACATAAAACCTATTTAGATTTATATCTTAATTTGTCATAAGTGATCGATTAACAATATTTTATAATATGTTTCATAATGCTTCACAAATTGATGTTTAATAATATGTTTCGTAACTCATTAACCTTATATATAGCTTATATCTTTTATAAAAGGTTAAAAAGGTTTAATATCGTTATAACGTGTTTTATCGTCTTATAAACCCTTAATCTTAGACATATCACATATGATGTTTTATAAAAGATTCAATGGGTGAACTTAATATCTATAGATTTCAATTAAGATATTTTAAGCTCATGTCTTGTTTTATAAAGTATAGATCACACATTTTTGAAAAGAATACCTTTTTGTTATAACCCTTGTGTGTAATGTTTTTGAAAAGCGAACACTCTTTTCGTTAGGCTTTCTTTTAGCTTTACGTATGGTGAATGTTGTATGTTATTGAGTTGTGTTTGTTCTTCTTGTTTGTTTGTGTGATATTCAATGGTTGATCTAGTAGTTAAGAATCAAGATCTATTCCTATCCGTGGAAGAACATCAAGTTTTCAATAAGCAAGGCAAGTGGACTTCTCCCTCTGCATACTCTGTTTGATCCCAAACAATACATTTAATAAAGTTTACTCTTGGATATATATGCATAATTTGATGGGTTACCTATTTAGATACCCCTAATCTTTCCAACCTTACTCCTTGTTTAACCTGGGATTATGATCTAATCAAGTAGTTGTGCTATTGCTACAACTTTAAATTTATGCAGTCACTCTTGTTTATGGTATTAATGTTCCAAATGGTAAGTTTACATTATTGTTGCTAATCCGATGATTAAGCAAGATCATATGATTTAATTGGAACATGGAGTGACCACCTGGGAAAACAGTGCTACCATGAGGGTGGTATGGGACGCCCTTGGCTAAATAACTAGGGAATTCTTATGTTGGGTGCTGGTTGTGGTCGACCGGAATGGGGGCATCTGGCAAGCGCTTATAGTTCCGGCTCAGGCAGATTGGATACGGGTATAGTTCCCAAAGCTTTACCGTGCAGACTAGTATATAAGTTGGTTACGTTAGGTGTACTCTATGCAGTTTGACAATTTCCAGCATTTGCATAATGAGGACTCTAGGGAAAAGCCTCGTAGTGAGACCCTAGCCATTCACCTCGGAAGTGAATACGGGTCTAGATAACCTGGGCTAGAAGGGAATCGTGACTCATGGGTAAAGATGCGCCACCTTTGCAGAGTGTAAAACTGATATATCAGCCGTGCACACAGTTATGAGCAGCCTGGACTCCTCACATGATAATTGAACTTGAAGATGGAAACAAATCGAGATCCGATGATCTGCCAATGGTTTGCTTAAGTGGTTTCACTTAAGTGTTTTTGATATTGTTGGGTCTATGCTTCGTCGCCGAAGGTCTTCAAGGGAGAAGCAGTTTTCGACTGAAGTTGTTTGCACGAGATGGCCGAAGGTTCCTTTTCATAAAGCTTCGGCATTGCAAACCGACTTAAAGATAGAATGACCTTTTAGTCCATAAAGGTCTGAGTCAATGTTGTAAGTTTTTATAAGGGGCATATTTGTAATTCCTCACAGGCTGCGTCCTGTGCCTATAAATAGTGAACAATATTCCGTTACTGTTCACGCATTCTGGTATTTGTAATCGCATCTCTCGGGATACAATCTTTGTCAAGGCATAGGTACAATTGTATTTAATGATTCAATATATTAAGTGAATATAATATGATACATCTGTGATTCATTCATCTATTTTGTACCTTTTATTCTACATTATTTTACAATGTTTATTGAAAGTTTATTACGAAGGTTCAACTTCGTAATAATACTTTCATCAACCTTCGTCCAAGACCCATTATCCTCAAAGGAATAATGCTTCATGGACGAAGAACAGCATCATTTAACATTTTATGTTGCCTTGTTCTTAATTCATAGCATTTGAGAGCAAGTCCCCAACATTGGCGCCCACCTCCGGTGAACTCACTTCCACTTTTTGAGCTGATGGCTTCGTTCAACGACCAAGCTGGAGCTGCTTCGGACCCGAAGCTGGTGCTCCCGATCACAGGTGGCTCGTCCTCAGAGCCAGCTAACAAGAAACAGAAGAAGGAAGCACAGAGAAGGGTACAGCATGTTGGGGTGCAAGGACCCTTCATCAAGTCAAGATGGTCTCACATTCCTATTACCTTCTCCCAAGAGGACCTTCAGCTCAAAGATTACCCACACAACGATGCCATGGTTATCTCTTGTGTTATCAAAGGATTTCTGGTCCACAATGTCTTGGTTGACACAGGCAGTGCAGCTGACATCATATTTGCTAAGGCCTTCAGACAAATGCAAGAGCTAGAAGATAAGATTCATGATGCTACACATCCTCTCTGTGGCTTCGAAGGAAGACAGATTGTAGCGCTGGGCAAGATCACCATGTCAGTGACTTTCGGATTCATCAACAACACTAGAACTGAGCAAGTTGTGTTTGACATTGTTGACATGGAATACCCTTACAATGCAATTATTGGTCGTGGTACTCTCAATGCCTTTGAAGCAATCCTTCATCCTGCCTATCTTTGCATGAAGATACCTTCGGATCAGGGACCCATTGCTATCCATGGAAGTCAGGAAGCTGCAAGAAGGGCCGAAGGCAATTGGACTGACTCAAAAGCAATCCATAACATAGATGGAGCTGAAGCTTGTGAACAGTACAAATTCAGAAGGGAGAAAGCAGCTTCAGCAGATCAGCCGAAGCCTATGCTCTTATGTGAGGACATAGCAGAGCAGAAGGTACTGTTAGGCTCTCAACTATCCGAAGAGCTGGAAAAAACCTTGATAAGGTTTTTGTTCAATAACAAAGATGTTTTTGCATGGTCAGCCAATGATCTATGCGGAGTTAATAGGGATGTTATTGAGCACTCGCTCAATGTCGATCCATCCTTCAGACCCAGAAAGCAAAGGCTTCGGAAAATGTCAGATGATAAGGCTGAAGGTGCTCGCAACGAAGTCAAAAGACTCCTCAGTGCAGGAGTTATCAGAGAAGTGAAGTACCCAGAATGGCTGGCTAACACTGTTATGGTAAAAAAGGCCAATGGCAAGTGGCGAATGTGCATCGATTTTACAGATCTTAACAAGGCTTGTCCGAAGGATGAATTCCCACTACCAAGGATAGACTCTTTAGTTGATGCAGCAGCTTCGTCAGAGCTCATGAGTCTGTTAGACTGCTATTCAGGCTATCACCAAATTTGGATGAAGAAGGAAGATGAGCCGAAGACTAGCTTCATAACTCCAAGCGGCACATATTGCTATCTTCGGATGCCTGAGGGGCTCAAAAACGCTGGAGGAAGTTTCAGCCGAATGACTGCGAAGGTTCTCCAATCTCAAATAGGCAGAAACGTGTTAACTTATGTTGATGACATCATTGTCAAAAGCACGAAGCAGGAGAATCATATTGCTGATCTGCAGGAGACCTTCGCCAGTTTCAGGCAAGCTGGCCTAAAGTTAAATCCAGAAAAATGCGTCTTCGGAGTAAAGAAGGGGAAATTTCTTGGATGCTTGGTTTCAACAAAGGGAATTGAAGCCAATCCAAGTAAAATTGAAGCTATACTTCGGATGGAGCCACCAACTACAAAGAAGGGGGCTCAAAGATTGACAGGAAGATTGGCATCTCTCAATAGATTTATATCCAGATCAGCAGAGAGAAATTTACCATTCTTCGAAGTACTGAAGTCAGCAGAAGTCTTTCAATGGGGACCAATTCAGCAGAAGGCTTTTGAAGAACTAAAACAGTATTTAATAAATCTAACAACATTAACTCCACCAATGCCAGGGGCTCCTTTGCTATTATATGTGGCAGCTTCGCACTCAGCGGTAAGTGCAGCGCTTGTCCAGGAGAAGCTTGATGGCCAGGTTAAAAAGCAGGTTCCAGTGTATTTTGTATCTGAAGTTCTTAGTATGTCAAAGAAAAATTACACAGAATTGGAGAAGGTGTTGTATGCTGTTTTGATGGCATCCAGGAAGCTTCGGCACTACTTTCAAGCATATAATATTGTTATTCCTTCTTCACAGCCGTTGAAGGACATTATGAGAAACAGAGAAGCTACTGGAAGGATTGGAAAATGGGCTGCAGAACTCAACGAATTCTGTATTGAATATGTTCATAGATCTTCGATTCAGTCTCAGGCATTAGCAGATTTCATTGCTGACTGGACGCCAGGGGCCCAGGAGGAAGAAACAAATAAAGATGCCGAAGCATGGACAGTGTTTTGCGATGGATCTTGGGGAACCTTCGGAGCAGGAGCGGCTGCTGTGTTGGTTTCACCTTCCAAGGTTAAAACTTGTTATGCGGCAAAGCTTGACTTTAGTTGCACAAATAACATTGCCGAGTACGAAGCCTTGCTTTTAGGTCTTCGGAAGTTAAAAGCAATGGGAATAAGAAGGGCCATACTTAAAACTGATTCCCAGATTGTTTCGGGTCATGTTGACAAGAGTTGCAAGGCTAAGGATCCGAAGCTTGAAAAATATCTGGATATGGTTCGAAGAGTCGAAGTTTCCTTCGAAGGGTTTTCTGTCAAAAATATCCCTAGAGGACAAAATGAACATGCTGATTTGCTAGCTAAGTCAGCAGCACAGGGGTTGCCCTTACCTTCGGATGTGTTCTTCGAAACAATAAAAGTACCTTCGGTGGAACTTCTTGAAAGAGCAGTCCTTAACATATCTCCTGTTTTTAGCGAAGATTGGAGAACCGAGATCATCTCTTACCTTCAGGGTAAATTCCTTTCAGATGACGAAGCTTATAACAAGAGGATAGAGGCAAGAGCTCGTCCATATGTCATGATAGAAGGGGAGTTGTACAAACATGGAGTTTGTGCTCCGCTACTCAAATGTTTATCCAGAACCGAAGGTATAGAGTTAATGAAAGAGATACATGCAGGCCTGTGTGGATCTCACATCGGATCTAGGCCGTTACTTGGAAAAGTTTTCCGTCAAGGGTTTTACTGGCCGAAGGCAGCTTCGGATGCAGCAGAATTGGTTCAAAAGTGCGAAGGTTGTCAGAAATGTGCAAGAGATCAAAAACAACCTTCGTCCTTAACACAGCTCATACAACCCACTTGGCCATTGCAAAGGTGGGGCCTTGACTTGTTAGGTCCATTACCACCGGCCCAAGGGAACCTGAGGTATGTTGTAGTAGCTGTGGAATATTTTTCTAAATGGATTGAGGCGAAGCCTTTAGCCACAATAACTTCGGCTACCGTCCAAAAGTTTTTCTGGCAAAATATTGTTTGTCGTTTCGGGGTGCCAAAGGCTATCACTGTGGGCAATGGAACACAGTTTGACTCCGAAGCTTTCAGGGATTTCTGTGACCAAATTGGTACGAAGATCCATTTTGCATCAGTTAGGCACCCGGAGTCAAATGGACTCGTTGAAAGAGCCAATGGCATTATAATGACAGGAATAATGAAGTTAATCTTCAATCAACCCAGAGGAAAATGGCCAGATCAGTTAATCAAAGTGGTGTGGAGCCACAACACGACAACATCAAGGTCTACAGGCTTCACTCCATTCAAGTTGTTATTCGGTGACGAAGCAATAACTCCAGAGGAAGCTAAAACCGGATCAATAAGGATAGTAGCTTCGGCAGAATCAGATTCCGAAGCTGCTTATTCTATAGAAAAAGATGCTTTAGAAGGGATCAGACTGCAAGCCGTGGAGAATATCAATAAATATCAAGCTGAAACAGTTAAATGGCGGGATAGAAAGGTTCGGCTAAAAAATATTGGGCCAGGGCACTTGGTGCTTCGGAGGGTGGCCAACTCGGAAACAGTGGGCAAATTGCAGTTGAAATGGGACGGGCCTTTCTTAGTAGCATCTTCGTCAAGACCCGGTTCATACAGATTGAAAGATATGGACGGCAATGACATTCCTAGATCTTGGAATGCGGATGAGCTTCGGCGATATTATGTATAATTCGATGTAATTTTTCATATTTTTTATTTTTTAGTTCTTCTTTCATGGCACCCTTTTCCTTTCCGAAGGGGGAGAAAGGTTTTTAATGGGGCCATCACGTGTAATTTTCTTTTTTAGTTCTATAAGAGCAAAATCCCCCAAAGAATGTAAATGTAAAAGCTGAGAATGCACCATCGAGTGCCAAAAAGAAAAAACGAAGCTCCAAAGACGTTCCTAAGGGAATGCAGAGCTTACAGCGAAAAGTCAACGCTGATTCCGCCAAAAGTAAAGGCGAAGAAGCTCCAAAGACGTTCCTAAGGGAATGCAGAGCTTACAGCGAAAAGTCAACACTGATTCCGCCAAAAGTAAAGGCGAAGAAGCTCCAAAGTCGTTCCTAAGGGAATGCAGAGCTGAGGTGTGATTGTTTTTAAGAAAATAATGGCTATGAATATGGCTTCGGATACGTGTTTGGCCATTCATTTGCACATCACATTACATCATAGCATTTGCATTCATAAACATTCATCTAGGCATATGTAGGATAATCATCTTCATCGCATAAAATGGTTGCTTTGGCAAGAAGAGAAAAAAGAAAGGGAAAAAAGAGCTTCGTGCACAAAGAAGAAGGGAAAATGTTGTTTTCTATGAAGGAGAGCTTCGGGAAAAAGGAAAATGTTGTTTTCTATGCTTCGTTGCGTACGAAAAGAAGGGAAGGTGTTTTTTCGCCTTCGGCTCAAAAAAGGAAATTTCGTCCACATCAAAGCATTTCTCATACATCAGTGAAAGGTTAAGGATATATTACAAGGTATGAACAGCATACATTAAAAACAAGTTTTTGTTTACATTTACAAAAGTTATCTCAAAAGTTTTTCAAGTACTGTCTGCAGTATACTATCTAAATCTCCAAGGAGCTTCGGCTTCGGCGTTATTTTTGATCATCAGCTTCGGCTTCGTCATCCTACATGAATAAGATCGTTGTAAGTCAAAATCGAGCTTACAAGAAAAGGTAAGCACAAGGTATGGTTTCTTACTGGTTCAAGGAGGCTACGAGCTTCGTCTCCTGCCTTTTCTCGCCCACCTTTTGTCCATATCATTTTTATGAATCTATTCGAGATACTTCGGGCAAGATCAGGAATGTCGTCCAGGATTGATGGCGACAAAGTGAAATTTGGCCTATTCACAATCCTTCCATGCTCGCAGCCAGCCTTCAGGAAAGCCGCAGCAGTGCCTCGAGAAGCCACCCAGGCACAGAAGTCACCATGCCCAGCTATGACTTCGTCGAGCTCGTCAATCTCCCCCTCAATATGTTCGAAGGTTTTTGTCAGATCTTCAGCTGAGGGGGTAAATTTTCCACTACTGGCTCCAACCGAGTAAAAAATCTTTCTTAGTCGTTGAATGCACTTGTTGCTAAATTCCAGGCATTTTTCTTGAAGATTTGTCAGTAGTTTTCTCAAATCCGAATTTTGCTGAGCTTCGGCTTCAAGTTTTGCATTGAGATCTTGTTTTTCCCGTTTGAACTGCTCAGACTGGCAGAGAAGCTTTGTGTTCAGTTCTGATATATTTGCTTCAGCTTCCGCCAGTAAACCTTTGGCTGCCTGGAGCTCAAAGTTCTTTTTCTCAAAAGCATCTGATTGCTCCTTTATTTTGTTTTCCAAATTTCCAATTATAACTTCATGCTTTTTATCTTCAAGATCTTGCTGCATTTGCAAGGCTTTGCTCAATAGCATGCTCTACATAAACACAACCTTCGTCAGACGGGTTTTTATTAGAAGCAATAAAAGTTAAGGGACAAGTTATTTACCTTGAAGTTGGAGTAAAATAAACTACCAACGACATGTTGTCGTCGGTAGCGGCTGATGTCTGTTTCTAGCTTCGGGAATCCAATACTCTTGGACAGGGTGCTGATAACTTTGGCCCCTGTTTGGTCTCGAATACACTCTAATTTCTCATCATCAACGCCTCCGAAGAGGAGTGCCCCAGGTTTGTATCCACAGGATTGGGCGTACTCTTTAAGCTCTTCTATTTCAGCTTTTGTTAGATGTTCTCCAACTAAGTTTTGGAACGCGAAGGCTTCGTTTTCCGAAGCTTCATCAGCAATTTCTTTTCCTTTCTTTGACGCTGCGGTCACGGCCTCTTCGGCAGCAGTGGTAGCTTCTTCTGCAGCCATGTCTAGTAGCATTTGGTCAATATGTTCAATTGTGCTCTCCAAATTCAAATCTTCGGCTGAGGTAACTTCGGCGGCTGCGGCCTCCGAAGGTGCAATTTCAATGTTTGTTTCTTCCGCAGCCGCTGGTGTTTTTTGAGCTGAAGCTTTTGGCGGTGTCTTGTCGATAACTTCTGTGACACCGATCATCCTTTGTCTTTTTACTTTAGTTGTTTTCTTCATTCTTTCGGGCTCCTTTTCCTTCGGAAAAAATTTTGTCAGTCGAGGCCCTAGTGGACTTAGCTTCGCAGGCATGGATTCAGTCATTACCTGCAGAATGGCCTCTACATCAGTGGTAGAGGGTGATGCGGGGGATTTTTCTTCATCAGATATTTTTTGTTTCGGAGAAGATGCTTTCTTCTTCTTTGGAATCTTCTTCTTCGTTGTTTCTTCTTCATCTTTGTTCGAAGCTTCGGTCATCCTCTTCCTTTTCTGACCTCCGGCATTTTTGTTTAAATTTTCATAGTCTGGGTATTCAAACTCCAGAGCGTCCAACACTCGGTTTAGCCTTCGCTTCGGACGGGTGCCGAAGGCCGCAGTCATCAATTGATCTTCTTTTTTAGAGTAATTGCCAAGTATTTCATTGCACATTGCTTCAATTGTATCTAGCCACTCTTGGCAAGGTGCTTTAAAGTACTTTTTAAACTTGAAATAATAAGGTAAACGTACGAGTTCACCTTTTTTCTTTTCCCCCTGTAGCTTCGGCATTTCCCATTCTTTCAAACTAGGAAAAACTTTGAATGCTAAAAACACTTGAACCAGGTCCCTTGTGCTGATATGCTCAGCAATAATTCTGAATTCACTCATTGCTTGTTGTGTCGGACCTTCGGGTGTCATGTTGCAGCGAGGTCGGGTTTCTCCGAAGGTTAACTCCAGCGGGCTTTGTACAAGCTTTTCCTTGTCGTCATCAACCTTGACATAGAACCACTCTGATTTCCAGCCTGCTGCCCACTTGCTTCGGTAGCTAATTACAGGGAACTTTGTAGTTTTCCGATAGGCAAAGTTATAGCAACCAAAATTATCGTGTAATCCATCTTTTCTAGCCTTTGTTTGATAATGTAGCTCGTGAACCCGGCAGAAGCTGTCTGCAAATGGTTCCACTGCTTGGCTTCGGAGTGCCCAGATATAAACAATAAGCCTAACGATAGCGTTAGGGGTCAGCTGATGAAAATAGATACCGAACCTCTTCAGTACCTCTCCAATAATCCCATGTAGGGGGAACCTTAATCCAGCCTTTAGAAAACTTTTAAAAATAACAATCTCATCCTTCTCTGGCTTCGGGGTAGTCTCTTCTCCTCCGAAGCGCAACAACTTCTTCTGATTTTCAGTAAAAAAGCCCGCCTTTACCATCTTGGACAAATCAGCCTTCGAAACAGTAGATTTCCCGAAGTCCAAGTGGCTCGGCTTGCTTGGCATGGCAATGCGGTAATCATCTTCAGAATCAGTTTCCTCAATATCTTCTTCCTCTGCTTCAGCGATTGCTTGTTCTGCTTGTTTTGCATCATCATGAGGGATCTTTTCTGAAGTCACTAGACCCGATCGTTGCATGGCTTCGGAGATGGGCAGAGTCTCCGAAGCTTCAGTTTCCTCCCCCTCGCGCTCAACCCTGGCGGTAGAGCGGACTCTGGCCATTCAATTATGAACTTGTGAAACTTTAAAATTTTCTTCCTCCGAAGCAGGTTTCAAACTGGAGCTTCGTTCGTTTCTAACAGACAAGCTTCGGCGATGGTTAAAAATTTTGGCAGGAAAACAATGCAAATAGCAATGAATGCTGTGGTAACTTCACACCTACTTGTCTGTTTATATAGTGCTGCAGGTAAGAAGGCGAAGCGCCAGAGTTTTTACACCAGGCGCACACCCGCTTGCGCTCGCTGCGCGGTGGACCGCAGGGACAAACAGTAAACTCTGCAAGGTGGGACCGCTGCGTGCTGGGAAATAAAATCGTTTCTCGGCAACGAGCTCAGGGAAGGTGTTTTTTGGACCTTCGGCTCCCCGAAGCTTAAGAGACTTTTTTCAAGGATCAAGCTCGTTACGAAAAACGATCTAGGACCGCGAAAGGGGCTACTGTTGGGTCTATGCTTCGTCGCCGAAGGTCTTCAAGGGAGAAGCAGTTTTCGACTGAAGTTGTTTGCACGAGATGGCCGAAGGTTCCTTTTCATAAAGCTTCGGCATTGCAAACCGACTTAAAGATAGAATGACCTTTTAGTCCATAAAGGTCTGAGTCAATGTTGTAAGTTTTTATAAGGGGCATATTTGTAATTCCTCACAGGCTGCGTCCTGTGCCTATAAATAGTGAACAGTATTCCGTTACTGTTCACGCATTCTGGTATTTGTAATCGCATCTCTCGGGATACAATCTTTGTCAAGGCATAAGTACAATTGTATTTAATGATTCAATATATTAAGTGAATATAATATGATACATCTGTGATTCATTCATCTATTTTGTACCTTTTATTCTACATTATTTTACAATGTTTATTGAAAGTTTATTACGAAGGTTCAACTTCGTAATAATACTTTCATCAACCTTCGTCCAAGACCCATTATCCTCAAAGGAATAATGCTTCATGGACGAAGAACAGCATCATTTAACATTTTATGTTGCCTTGTTCTTAATTCATAGCATTTGAGAGCAAGTCCCCAACAGATATACTCTTATACCTTTGTTTAATGGGAATACTTGGGATTCACACTTATTAGTAAGACATATGTTGTTAATAAAATGTTGACCAACTAAAATGCTTACAGCTCAACCTTAGCCTCACCTTGTTAGCTCAACCTTAGCCTCACCTTGTTAAACTTGCATTAGTTTTTCCCCCACTTGCTGAGCCCCGACCATAAGTGAGCTCACCCTTGCTTAAATTTTGATCAGAAGTTGAAGATGAAGATTTTGATGGTGAACTCTATGGATGCTAGTCTAGTGATACCCCCGGTCATCTTCCTGTGGATGGATGTCCATGTTTCGCTGTACTTTGATGAATAAAGGTTAAGACATTATGTCTGTTCGAAGTGTAATATGTTAATATAATCGTTATTTATGCTTTTTGCATTGTTCTTTTGATATATTACACTTGTGACGTCAACATATGTGTGGAAATAGATCCTGTCACACATATGCAATGCACCCGTGTAATATCCCAAAAAATGTTGCCAAAGGTTGATCTTTGGTGCGTGGATGTGGGAAAAGGGTTGTGGGCCGTTGGATGCTAAGTCAGAGTCATCTGTGGCGTCATTTCTTTTCTCCCGCAAAGAAACCCTAGTGGTGGCCCTTCCCCCCTTTTCCCCTTCTTGGCCTCCACCCCCCTTTCCCCCACATTTGGCCGCCCCTCCCCCTTCCCTTGGCTGGCCGCCACTCTCCTCCCATGGCAGCCACTCTCCATTGCTTCCTCCTCCCTAGATCTTCCCCCACGGAGCAAGGATCGAGAAGAGGAGAAGCACGTTGAATTGAAGAGGAAGAGATGATCAAGGAGATGTTCTACCCCATCTCTTTTTGCAGTTTTCCTTCGGGAAACCCTAGGTAAGGATGGGATCCTTGTTCCTCCCTGTAATTATGTGCTTTTGGAGGTTGTGGATCATGGGGATTAAAGGATTAGAGGTTGGATTAGATGTGGGGTTAGGTTGTGATCTCGAATTTAGTTTCTGCAGAATGACAGATTCGATAGTTTCTGTTCATGCCAGTTTTCGGTGGTCTTAGTGGCCTCAAAAAAATAAGAAGCCTATATATGAGTCGTAGATAATTTGTAGATCTTTCCGTGGCCATGAAGATCACCTCAATCGGACATCGGATCAGAGAGTTATTGTAGTTTGATTATAGCAGTTTTTCGGTCTCATAATTCTGTGCAGAATCTGTTCTCTTAAGATTTAGGCAATTTTATCAACAAAATTAAACCTTGTGTTTGTACGAAAAGTTGTAGATAATTTCATAAGCTTTCCAGATTGTTAAAGAGTGTATTCATATGAATTAGGAAACTCCAGTTATGTTTGTTTTACTGTGGCTGTTCCTGTTTGCCTGACAAAAATGAGCGGGTCTGTTCACTGGTAGGTTTCATCAGGTAAATGGCCGAATTGGCTCTTCCAACTATGGATACTTTCGTAGAAGGATAAAAGTTCTTACTACCAGAATTATTTCATAATTTTTGGTTGAGCAGTTTGGGAGATATCGAATTTTGAAGTTAACTATGCTGCTGTCTCAAACAGATTCATTCAGTTATTTTGATGTTTTAGAACTTATAGATGACAGAATTTAATTATCCATTGAATACCGAAGTTGTAGAGTATTTTGTGTAGATACTCCTAGAGTATTTGTTTGATATCACCACTGTTATAATTTTAAAGATACAAAATTAACAAACAGCGCTGCTGCTGTATGGCATGTGGTTCAGGGTGGGAGGCTTTCCACCAGGTCTTGGTTTCAAGTGTAGGAGCGATTTGTTGATTGTTGGCAAATGTTTGTGAAATATTTGTACTAAGTTTTATGCCCGTTAGCAGGTGGCTACACTCGAGATCATGCCTAGTACATTTTTCTTCTTCGATGAAGGCAAGTGAATGTAGCGGTGGTTGCTTCCGTTCTGACCTGTTATTTCTATCGCCTACACGCTAATATTCAGAATTATTGGATTCTTTTATAATTGGACTCTATGGTGATGCTTTACTTGCTTGCATTATACTGATGCTCAATCATATATTGATGATGATTATGATTCGAGTATGACTCATGAGATTAATTCACACCCATGAAGGTAAATGAAGTATTATTTGAGGTTTGTATTGTATCTGAAGGTAAATAAAGTATTATTTGAGGTTTGTATTGTATGTGAAGGAAGTTAAGTATATTGATATGCAGCATGCCATATACATTGCATGATTCACTTGCATCTGAAGTTGGGTCGTGACCTATGGTCCGACCGTACCGGTACAACTTAGCATCGTACGTTGCCCAATGAGGGGTACGATGCAGCTTCATACCCTTAGATGTATGAAGGCAGAGGACATATGCATTGCATTCATATGCATTCATTGAAATGATATTTGCAGATGATATGATTTTATACCCTCAGAGGTATGAATACAGAGGACCTACACATTGCATTCCTATGCATACATTGAAGTGATATTTGCAGGTATTGTTGACGCAGGGAAGTGTTATACAACCTATTGTGGTTGTTCGAGGAAATGAGATGGTATTGGTTATATTAGGACTACTGAGTTCTATATCTACAAGTATTTCTGATCTTAATTGTGATTCTTTTAAAATGATGATTAATTCAATTTGTGGTTTAAATATCTCGTCAAAACAATTCGCTTGCTGAGGTGTTTCATCTCACTCTTGCATTACTCAATGCAGGTGCTTGTTGCTCATCAATGGGAGTGGGAAGTAGCAGCACATCCACCTTCACTCTCATAATAACGCTGCTTAGGCACAGTCATGATTCAATTAGAAACTTCTTATCAAAGGATGTTTGTTTCTAACTAGTTGTGTGCACTGGTTAATTCAGTTCATGTCGTTATGGTTGTCTTCCCATTGCTAGCAGATTATTAATGTATATTACGTTTTCTAATCATGACATCTATTTATACTTTGTTGCTTCCCTATTTATGCAATTTTCAAAGGAGATGATGTCGAAATTTTATATATGAATGTTAGATGTGTAGTTTAGTAGCATTCTGGGGTGTTTGTGGATCCCGGGGTGTTACAACCCGGCTCTGCCCCCCTGGAACCGGGTGTGACAGAAGTGGTATTAAAGCGATGTGACCGTAGGTCACTAGATTAGTTAGAAATGGAAAGCTCAGTCAGTCGTTCAAAACGTGACTTAATTGTCTTCATAAAAAAACTTACTTTATATCAAAACTTGTCTCTTTTATCCTCAACCCTTCTTGTCTGATTCTTTGTCTATCAGAAGGTTCTAATGAGAAGCATTGCAAGATGATCAAGCTAGGATTGCGGAACTTGAAGCGAAGTTTGCCAGAAGAAACCCTTTCGAACCTATCGATGATGCCCTATTCTCTGTCTTATCCCCACTCCGCAAGAAGTTTTGTTATGGATCCCCTGGATCTATTATTTGACTTCTTGGTTAGGTTGATAGGATTGTTCTTTAGGGGGTGTTTGGTTTCTAGGGACTAATGTTTAGTCCCTTCATTTAATTCCTTTTTAGTATATAAATTGCTAAATATAGAAAATAAAATAAAGTTTTAGTTTCTATATTTGGCAATTTTGGAACTAAAATGGAATAAAATGTAGGGACTAAACATTAGTCCCTACAAACCAAACACCCCCTTAGTATTAAAATTTTCGACTAGATCGGTAAGGGCGATATTATATTATATTGTAGTGGTTTTATAATCCATAATATTGCTATATAACCCTTGACTTCTTATACTTGTTTTCTTGCCATTGTATTGCCACCCTTGCGCAATATCTACCTTGATATATTAAACCTTTGCCTCTCTACTTTTCTCCTTGATAATGCTTTCTCCCTAACTCACTTCATATCCTTGGTTGTATCATTTATCCTCACTTTAATAGTTCATGGTTATCTTATTTCACTCTTGGCAACCAACAGATATGTCTTGTCTAACTCCTTGCTATTTCTTACCTGACTCCTTGACTTAATAATATCTTTCTTATTCCAAACCTTGTCTCACCTTTTGTTTTGATTGAATGAGTAGAATTGGATGGTGTTGTGCTTGTATGCTTGAGTTCATTGTCCTTTGTGTTCATGTTTGATTTGCTTCTTTGAAATGATTGTTGGTGTATTGTGTGACTTTTGTCCACAATGACATCAGTTAGCTAGGTAAAACCTTAGATAGATGGGTTTTCTCTGCTCTCTATAATTTGTCTTTGCTCAACCCTTTTGTACCTTCCATTCTTCCATACCCGTACAGATGTCAGACCTTGGAATGTCAACTACAAGTGATGTCACTAAATGCAAAGAATGCGGTGTGTTGGCAAGTCAAAAAAACACTATAAATAAAATAGCTGATGAACAGACATTCAAGACACAAAAGAATGCACAAACAAACCAACAGACAAGTGACCTTGGAACATGTTGTTGTTGTGAGTACTATGGAATTCCTTGTCGCCAAATCAATGCAAACAAAAGTGAAACTACAAAACAGAAGAACCAGATTTTATTTTCTGGCATAAATAGACAGATGTCTCCCCAAGAACAACTAATAATAGATTCTCTCGTACCTAATGCACTGTCAGTTGATGAATTGCAAAGTATTCCAAAAAGGAAACATCACAAGAATGACCAGCCCCAAGAAGAAACACAGGAGTGTTACATTGATGGATGAACTATTACTTGCACACAGTTTCAGCCTCATGGTCGCATTAGGTCCAAGAAACAAAAAGGGAAACATGGAAAAAGTCAAGAAATAACTTCAAGAAAAGCTTGCTATCAATGTGGACGTGAAGGTCATTACTTCTGTAACTGTCCTGAGAAGAGTTCACTATAGATCACCTCCAAGATGAAGCTATCTCAGTCTTCAGACATGGAATATGAACAAAAATGCATAGAAACTTCTACCAACAAAGTAAAGATAACTCCACCATGTAACTTATCAAGTCGTGCTTGCTTTAGCTATGGTGATACCGGCCATCTTGTTAATAGTTGTCCTAAGAAATATGTGAAGATCAATAAGGTCCAAAAGAAAAGACAACACCCTCAAACTCATGCATCAACAAAGAATAAACAACGAAAAAAGTCCATAGGAAGGATAAGTTATGCAGTGACAGGAACCATTCCATATCATAACGCAGTAATTGTTGGAACACTAGTCATTCACACAACTACCGCCACAGTGTTGTATGATCCTCGTACAACACATTCTTTTATCAGTGCCCAGTTTGCAACAAAGTATGGTATCTTTAAGTGTCCCTTGAAATCAAGGATGACCATCAGTGCACCCGAAAGAAAAATGTTAGTAAACTACATATGTCCAAATGTGAGTGTTAAAATCAATGGGATAGATTTTCTAGCTGATCTTATAGTGATATAATCAATGGGAAAGGATGTGATTCTTGGAAATAATTGGTTACAAAGAACTAAGGCAGTAATCCAACATACTGAGAGAACCATGTGTTTGGAAACCCCATCTGGAGAAAGAATAGTAGTTGAGGACAATCGACCTCCAGCTCTGATTGGTGCATCTAACAAGGAAGAATAATATATCATTTAGCTAGAAGGAGTATGTCTCAGGAAGAAAAGAAATGTCAAGGTGTTGCCCCTTTCAAGATTTGTAATTGTGCTAACTGATATATGAATAAATTTGGAGAATCTCTTGCACCTATTGTGTTTTGCCTCTTTATAAAGAGAATAAAGTATGGTGTCATCTGCTATATGCAAACAATGTGATGCTCTATTCTAGTTGCCCTAAAATCCCGCTCAAGTCTTTCTCTCAAATTGTGCTCAAATAAATAATGTTGGATTAGAAAGATGATTTGGATATCATGCTCTGAAATCTATAAGGTTCAAAACATCTCTGTTAAGGATTATAACACTTGTACACTCATCTAGTATGATGAAGCTAGGAGAAATCTGAAACCATCATTGCTCCTTGACTAATCTTATCTTGGAAATCAAAATGTCGTGTCAGCACTTTATCTTAATGTCATACAAGCCTCTTATGCAGTCTGTCTGATTAACTCTTTTACCCTCTTACTAGATGATGAACCCCAATGGAAATGAAGTAAATATTGCCAACGACAATTTTCCTACCTTAACAACTATGAACGAGAAAAATGAGTCACAAAGATATTTTGGAATGAAGAACAACAAAAGGAATAGAAAAATGTTTGGATACATGATTAGTCCACCTCAACCACAAGAAAAAGCCACGAAACACATGGATACCCAAACAGAAGAATCAAGTCAGGCTCAGCTATATGAGATACAGACACCCAATCAACCCTCACCCCTTGTTGGTCAAGCTAAGTTGACTCGCAAAGAACTCAAAGCAAGAGGTGCTTGCTACTACTGCAAAAATGAAGGACATATTATTCGCGAATGCCCCAAGAAGTGTCTAGACCGACTAAAGAAGAAAGGAAGTTCCTTAATATTAGAAGAGTTCAAAACCTACAAATAACCATATATCTCCTTTGCTTTCGTGCTAGCCTTCCTTAATCTCAAGGACGATATTCTTTTAAGAGGGGTAGGTTTATAACACTATAAAAATAATCAAATAAAAATAAAGCATTTAGTTATTAATGGTAATCAGGGCAATAAAATTTTCATTCAAGTGTTTGTTATTTATTGCATTTAGAATAATTTTTTATTGCGCATGATAGATTTTTTGGATATTTAATAGCATTTCTTCTTAAATGAAAATTTATATAAATAATATTATAATTATTAGTCCAAAAATAAATATTTTATTTATAAATATTTTTGGTATAATTATGAATTTTAGGGTTATTTAAAAATATATTTTGAATTTAGAAAAGGAAATAGAAAAAAAAAACCTAACCTAACCTAACCCTAAAAGCCCACTAGGGCCCATGAAAACTGCCGTCGCCTCCCTGGTCTCCTAGCAGCCGCCGCTCCCTGGCTCCCTGCTAGCAGCCGCCGCCCCTGCTTACCCCTCTCTCTCACTCGCGTGTGGGCCCCACCCGGTCCCATCTCTCTCTCCATCCCTTCCTCTCTCCCCTTCTCTGCTTAGCCAACACGACGTTAGGACCACAGAAGCCGCCGTAAGGACGCAGCGACCAGGCGCCCGACCCGACTGATGCGCCCAAGTCCGAGCCCCGCGACCTCGGCCGCCGGTGACCTGACCGCGCCAGCGCCCAAGCAACCTCGTCGTCCGTCTTCAAGAAGCTTCAATGGACCGTTTCCCTCCCCCATTACTCCCTCTCATCAATGGCGCCTTGAACCCACCGGCCATACCTCTCTCTCCCCAGCGCCCTCTCCCTATAAAATCTGCCGAGCCCTTGCTCCTCCCTACACAAGCTCTCTTCCTCCCTGAGCTCCCTCTCTCTCTCCCACTCCTTGCTCGCCCATGCAGTCGCTGAAGTTCGTCCACGCCGTCGCTGTCCGCCCCGTTGTCCGTGAAGCCCCGCCGGAGCTCCGTCCACGCAGCACGACGATCGCGCTCGTTCCCCTGCTAATCGAGCCCTCCCTGCTCGTCGATGTCCATCCATGCGCAAGAGCAAGAACCCAAGGTTGAAGACAACCCCAAAATGTTGATTTATTTTCTAAATCATGTTTTGAATTAATTTATGGATCTTGTGAATTATCGTTGTAATATTGAGATGATTTGGCGATTCACGTGTATGATTTTAGAGATATCGATGTATACGTGTAGCCAAAATCGAACCCCACGACAATGCTTTGAATATGTGTATGATTTTATAATTTTAAAAATGAGTACTATCACTATTCACCACCTCAGTGATTTTCATACTAGAAAACGTTTACAGATTTGATTTCGCTTTAGTGTGTGGAGCGATAATTGGTTAGTATTGATATAAGTATAATTTTGGTGATATAAGAAATTGAAATAGGAATTAAGCCACGTATTTCCGGTCAAATGAAGATATAGATTTTACTATTCATAATAAATGTATTCATAAGTATAGCACTTAAATTACGTAGAATTAGTAAAATATTTATGTATGTAGTAATAACCATGAATATGTTATTAAAAGTCCCATTTAGTAATTTACAATTAATTCTCAGTATATTAATGGCAAAAGAATTATAAATAAACAATTTTTAGTTATACGTATAAATTCTATTTAGAAATGAAAGGAGAAAACCAAAAGAGTAGAATTTATAATAATGTTAAAATGACTTAACTAAGCACTCATACTTTTCTAATAAAGAAATTGAGAGTTATGTTGGTAAACATAGGTTTCTTACTAATGAATTAGATAACTTGTTTCTAGTTTAAAATGACCTTTTAATAGATATCATATTTAACAAGGTTCGTTATAGATGTTTAAGTATAGCCGTATTAAATAGAAACTTAAAAGAATATGTAGACCATATGTTTCTTAATAAAAATATAAGATAAATATATGTCCAATTAATAGATTATTTATATTTTCTTAATTAAAAGATAACAAGGGTCATTGCTTTTATAAACTAAAATGATAGTTTATACATAATTTCCTACCTAATGAATTAGCTCATTTGTTCCTACAATAGAATTAAAGATAATTAATAGATTAACTATCCTTTATCATAATTTATTAATCAAACCTATAGTCAATTTGTTCTTAACTAAATTTATGGCATGACTAATGATTTCATAGAATTTAGTCCACATTATATACGAATCACTTAACTTTTCCTAAAGGATAAAATAAAGTAATAAGAGTTTAAGTTCTTTTATAACTTAAAATGTTACTTTATATATTGACTTCGAATATAATAATATAGACTATGTATTTTCTAATGAAACTAAAAGATAGTTATTTGTTCATTATCTTTTACATGAGAATCCACTTAAGGGCCTATAACCTAGTTTTTCATAAAATAGGTGTTTAATAATAATGATCTTTTCACATAAAACCTATTTAGATTTATATCTTAATTTCTCATAAGTGATTGATTAACAATATTTTATAATATGTTTCATAATGCTTCATAAATTGATGTTTAATAATGTGTTTCGTAACTCATTAACCTTAAAAATAGCTTATATCTTTTATAAAAGGTTAAAAAGGTTTAATATCGTTATAACGTGTTTTATCGTCTTATAAACCCTTAATCTTAGGCATATCACATATGACGTTTTATAAAAGATTAAATGGGTGAACTTAATATTTGTAGGTTTCAATTAAGGTATTTTAAGCTCATGTCTTGTTTTATAAAGTATAGATCACACATTTTTGAAAAGAGTACCTTTTTATTATAAGCCTTGCGTGTAATGTTTTTGAAAAGCGAACGCTCTTTTCGTTACGCTTTCTTTTAGCTTTACGTATGGTGAATGTTGTATGTTATTGAGTGGTGTTTGTTCTTCTTGTTTGTTTGTGTGATATTCAGTGCTTGATCTAGTAGTTAAGCATCAAGATCTATTCCTATCTGTGGAAGAACCACATGTTTTTAATAAGCAAGGCAAGTGGACTTCTCCCTCTGCATACTCTGTTTGATCCCAAACAATACATTTAATAAAGTTTACTCTTGGATATATATACATAATTTGATGGGTTACCTATTTAGATACCCCTAATCTTTCCAACCTTACTCCTTGTTTAACCTGGGATTATGATCTAATCAAGTAGCTGTGCTATTGCCACAACTTTAAATTTATGTAGTCACTCTTGTTTATGGTATTAATGTTCCAAATGGTAAGTTTACATTATTGTTGCTAATTCGACGATTAAGCAAGATCATATGATTTAATTGGAACATGGAGTGACCACCCGGGAAAACAGTGCTACCATGAGGGTGGTATGGGACGCCCTTGGCTAAATAACAAGGGAAGTCTTATGTTGGGTGCTGGTCGTGGTCGACCAGAACGGGGGCATCTGGCAAGCGCTTATAGTTCCGGCTCAGGCAGATTGGATACGAGCATAATTCCCAAAGCTTTACCCTGCAGTCTGGACTATAAGTTGGTTACGTTAGGTGTACTTTATGCAGTTTGACCATTTCCAGCATTTGCATAATGAGGACTCTAGGGAAAAGCCTCGTAGTGAGACCCTAGCCATTCACCTCGGAAGTGAATACGGGTCTAGCTAACCCGGGCTAGAAGGGAATCGTGACTCATGGGTAAAGATGCGCCACCTCTGCAGAGTGTAAAATTGATATATCAGCCGTGCTCACGGTTATGAGCAACCTGGACTCCTCACATGATAATTGAACTTGAAGATGGAAATAAATCAAGATCCGATGATCTGCCAATGGTTTGCTTAAGTGGTTTCACTTAAGTATTTTGGATATACTCTTATACCTTTGTTTAATGGAATACTTGGGATTCACACTTATTAGTAAGACATATGTTGTTCATAAAATGTTGACCAACTAAAATGCTTACTACTCAACCTTAGCCTCACCTTGTTAAACTTGCATTAATGTTTCCCCCACTTGCTGAGCCCCGACCATAAGTGAGCTCACCCTTGCTTAAATTTTGATCAGAAGTTGCCGATGAAGATTTTGATGGTGAACTCTATGGATGCTAGACTAGTGATACCCCCGGTCATCTTCCGGTGGATGAATAAAGGTTAAGACATTATGTCTGTTCGAAGTGTAATATGTTAATATAATCGTTATTTATGCTTTTATGCATTGTTCTTTTGATATATTGCACTTGTGACGTCAACATATGTGTGGAAATAGATCCTGGCACATATATGCGATGCACCCGGCTCTGCCCCCCTGGAACCGGGTGTGACACAAACTTTTTGAGGATGTCTTATGTATACTTCGTTTGGGATAGGAAGGTGCCATCCTTGACCTGTTTTACTTGAAATCCATGGAAGTAGGTAAACTCGTCCATCATCGACATCTTGAATTTCTACATCATCACACTACTAAACTCCTCACAAGACTTTTGATTAGTAGAACCAAATATTATGTCATCCACATATATTTAGCTTATAAACAAGTTACCATTACAAGTCTTAGTGAAAAGAGTTGGATTAGCTTTCCCAACCTTGAAAGCATTTGAAGTGAGAAAATCTCTAAGGATTTATACCATGCTCTTGGTGCTTGCTTAAGCCCATAGAGAGCCTTACAGAGCTTATAGACATGTTCGGGATACCTATCATCATTCAAGATAGGGGGCTGCTCCACGTACACCTCCTCCTTTAATGGCCTATTGAGAAGCAAGTGGATTGCTTTTTTACACTTTGTATCTATTATTTACTTTCTTTCGTTGTGTTGTCATTAATCACTAAGAAGGGGGAGATTATAAGGAAAATGGATCCGGCCCATTTGATTAAGGATTTTGGTGTTTGATGTTCATCATAAACTTGTGGACTAATAAAGTTTCAAGTGTCTATGTTTTGTAGTTCATAGGATGCAAATATGTTTTGGACTAAGGCACTGAGGATGCAACACCTCAAAAAAGACATTATGATGACTATAAGTGAAGATCAACAAGTATCAAACAACGTCCAAGACATGAAGGAAGTGTAGCAACTCGCGGACTGTCTGGCTTTGTGCAGTGGACAATCTGGTGGCTTATCGGATAGTCCGGTGCCACCCAGTGGACTGTCCGGTGCAACAACAGCTAGCCCTATAATGGCTAGTTTCTAGTGGCACCCGAAGGAGAGCCACTGGAATGCCGGCGCTAGGATCGGACTGTCTAGTGTAAAGCTGCACAATGCCAACGGTCGAATCCAATCATGAAATCCAACGACTAGTAGTATCGGACTGTCCGGTGCCTACCACCGAACTGTCTGGTGTGCCACAAAGAGTAGTAACTTCTCTTCAACAATAATAATTGAGTTGGGGCCTATATATACGTCACCCAACCTCCCATTTGAAGGTGTGGGAGCCTAAGCAACTTACCAACACTTGGTGATCAAACACCCAAGTGCTTAATAGAATCACTTGGTGATTAGCGTAGGTGCTTTGTGAAGTGCTTAGATTAGTTAGACCGCTATTGCACTTGCTCTAGGTGATCCCTAGTTAGTTGAATGAGTTTAGAAAAATAGCACATAACCCCTCAGCTCTTGCGCGAGCCGTTGTAATTGTACCAAGTGGGGCAAGAGTCTCGCGAGACCATGACAACCGTGTGTCCGCGTTTGTATCATGGCCACCACGATGTACTAGAGGGAACGAGGCCCGTGGTATTTTTCCGGAAGCTTGATAGTGAAGAAGGCGGGGAGCATCCAAGAGGAGCCGGAAGCAGAGCACCACTTGCGCATAGAGAAGGCTCGTGGCTCTCTATGGAGTTACTCGTCTGTGGTGCTCAACCCTCGTGTGGGCTACCCTTTGCTTATGGGCACCAATGAGGATTAGTCAGAACCTTGTGTGGTTCCAGATACCTTGATAAAAATACCAGTGTCGTCCACGAGAGTTTGCTTTTTCTACTAGCTCTTTAATCTTCCACATTTACTCTATCTACTTAAGTTGCAATCTTTACTATTCTTAGTGTAGATTATATAGGATTGGAACTTAGGTTGCATAACTCCTTTTTCGTTAGAGGTAGAAACACTTATGCAAAACCAAGTTTGCACAATCTAGTTAAGTTATTTGCATAGGTTTTGTTCTAGGGATTTATTTGTGGCCTAGTTAAGATCAAAGCTAATTCACCCCATCTTAGGTGTCACCATTTCATACAGTTGAGACCGCTCACTTTGTTATATTCCTCCTTGCATAAAGAGGCTAACAACATAGTAGCTTAGGCATTTTTATGAATTATTTCTTGAAAGTAAATAACATTATGGTTTTTCATCATCGCTATCTAAAACATGCATTCCATCTTTTACTACATCCCAAATACTAGGACAGAGAGAAAATAAAAGGCTACGCATTTTATGGCTCCACCAAGAATATTCCTCCCCATTAATGTGAGGAGGTTTGCCTAGAGGGATAGAGAGCAAATGTGCATTTCAGTTGTAAGGAATGCGAGGCTAATTAAAACACATTTTAGAGTAATCATGTTTAATCGTGTTTTTCTTTGTAGAGGAGTCATCATTGTCCTTGTGCGAAGAAGAGGCTGAGTTGATGTCGTACTAGATGATCTTCTTGATCCTCTTCTTCTTGCCTTCCTTCCTTTTGTCGGATCCTGAGTCGACAATTTATCCTCCCTTGGTTGTGTCGTCAGTGGAGATCTTCTCCTTCTCCTCGATCGCCTTCGCCTTCTCTTGGTTGTTTCATCGGTAGGGAGATAGATTATACACACAAGAACACAATGCAGCAACTCACGCAAGAATCACAAAGAAATGGGCACAAGAACTCAAGATCACAAAAACAACACATACTTGCGCTAAGATCGCACTAAAATAATAGTAGGCATGGTCACAACGAGTTGGAGTGTTGTATAGATCTTGGCATGCTTGGGTGCTGGTTGAAGGTGCCTAGGGGTCCCTTTTATAGCCCCAAGTGGTATAGGAGCCGCTGCTGTCGGTGTTTTGGGTCCGACCGCGCACCCGGGGTAGCCCCTCGTGGTGCTTTTAGGAGTAGGACGGTGTTATCGACTGTAGCTCAATGGTTCGTGCCAGATGCACGAGAAACAGTGGACAATGGTTTACAGGTTTGGGCCGCTTTGAAATGCGTAACACCCTACGTCCTGGCAAGAGTGCTTTATGTGGTGGGTTACAAGAGGGTTCTCTAGCACCGAAAGCACAGAGAATTGGGTGGATGGCTAAGTACTGAGCATGTGTTCTGAAGGGGTGCCCCCTAGGCCTTATATATTCGACCGTGGGGCAATACATGCAGGTATGATAACAATGTGTACCTAAGAAATAGTGAACCGATTGAGTCTATCTTCCTATAGTTCCGCCGACCCATCCTCGCTCGGTTCCGTTGTACGAGGCTCCAGCGCGGGAAGGTCGGGTCACTGTTGTGATTACTTGCTCGAAGTCATTGGGTCGTCTGGGCTTGCACCGATCCAACCTTATGTCGATCCGCTTCACTGGTCGTCTCTCCCAGGCCCACAAGGTGATGACCTTACGCATTATGGGGCCCTTGGGCCTTTCATGAGGTCTTTTATCCTTCTGGTGGACCCGGGGGATATCTGTCCCCCACAAGCCCCCGATCTTTGGGTCGATTTTGAAATAAATGGCCCAATGATCCTAGGTCCAGCTTGCGGTATTTGATTTTACCAGGGAATGCTTTTGGAAATAATTCTGCTGGGCCACTGCTCCAGAATTCCGAGCGATCCGATTAACACGTCTTCTTTTTATTGTCTTCTCCTGCTATTACTCCTCAAAATTTGGTGTTCTGTCTTGGGTTTGTGCTTCGATGGTCAGCATTTTGCACTACAGGGCTTCGAGATTCGTTGGGTGCACCGAAGGTGCACCCAATGGGTGTAGCACTCGAGCTTTGAGTGGATTATTGTGGATAATCCACTCGAAGGTCTTCACTTCGAGTATTATCAGAAATCATTTTTATTTTTTATTTGTGCCTTTTTAGAAGTCAGCCTTATCTTGATCTCGCCTTATGCTTTAGAGGTCAGCATGTAGCTTCTTCGAGGATGACGATTCATTGGGTGCACCGGAGGTGCACCCAATGGGTGTAGCCCCCGAGCTTCGAGTGGATTTTTGAGGATAATCCACTCGAAGGTCTTCGTTTCAAGCCTTTTTCCGAGAATCATCCTTCCTTTATGCCGCATGCTTTGGAGGTCAGCATTGTACAATTGATATTGCGCTTTTAGAGGTGAGCACACATTTCTGTCTTTGAAGTCGAGTACGCGATCTGCCCATATCTTGCTAGGTCTTGCAATTTATTTGATCTGCAACTGATTGGACGTTCGATAGACGTCCCTTGGCTAGTCTTCATGTCGCTTCTATCGATCAGACTTGTACCTCACCGGCTATATTTGGCTTTCCTTTGATCCTTGCTGATATCTCACTTTTGTATTGAGGTATTCATTGCACGCACTGCACGGATGTGACAGTTTTGAAAAATATACTGATAATTCCTATAACACCCCTGGTGTTACTCAGGGTGTCTACCCAGGGCTACCCCATTTAACCTACTATCACATGTGGGTTAGTTTGAGCAAAGTACATCAAACTTGGAATTCAAGGTACTAAGCAAGTGCAACCCATCTTGGATATCATACCCTAACTTGTCATGCACATCTAAAGGGGAGAATTGCCCAAAACCCTTAAGCAAACACCTTTGGACAATGGGAACCCTAGATGTAAGTAGGACCAAAAGGTCATGAAAACCTTATGATCATGGCTTGGGCCAAATATAAAAGTTGTAGTACACTTAATAACCTACAAATAATAGTAAGGAAGTAACCCCAAAAAGATTTCAAAAAAGCCCCAAAAAGTTCACAAAAGGTTTGAGCACAAAAGAAAAATCAGAAAATGCCTAAGTCCAAAACTAACCTTTGGCCAAAGATCACACATGTTCACCCTCATTCAAACTTGAAAACACTTCGACCCAATTGACAAAGTGGCTCCAAATTAACCCTAGAATGCCCTGGAAAAAGTTGACACCTACCCTAAGACGTTTGACGCGACTTGGCACCATTTTTGTATCGGTTTGGACATATCTGACATAGCCGACTTCCCACCCCCATATCTCTCTAACCCGACCACATCTACCCTTGGAACTCACATGAACTAGGTAGCTCTAGGTGCAGGGAAGAGATCTCTCACAGGCTCTAGGGCAAGATTCGTACGTTTTGGCCGCTCAGTAGAGGGAAGAACACGGGCAGAAGCAAAGAGCCACGTGTTCGACGCGCTCTGAGCTCGCTAGAGCACGCCCGCGCGCGCCCCCGCGTGCCCCGCGTCGCGCCAAAGCCAAGCCGGCGCCATGGCCCGCGCCCGCGCCTATAAAGCCCCTAGGGACCTTGACCGTACACCTCCGCACGCGCTCGACCTCACCGGAGCCCAAACCCACCGGCGTTTGCCCGTGCACGGCGTGTCCGCGGCCGCCCGATCCCCCTGCCACTCGTAGACCGGCCAACAGAACCCTTCCCAACCCCGTCCGACCCTCGGAGAAGACTGAGCACACCTCGGTGAAGCTCCCTGAGCGAGGAATCGGAGTTTGCTCTGCCGGAGAGCCAGTCCACGGTCGCCAGATTCCACCCGACCGCCGGCGAGCGTAGACCGGGTAATCCTCTGCTCCATTCTTTCGATTCATTGTGCACATAGCCTCTACGTCACCCCGTGAAGCTGACCGTGCCATTGGATTGGACTAGGTCGTCGTGGTTTGGCCGGCACACCCGCCGTCGACGAGAGCACCCGCCTGCGCACGTGGACCGGGCGATTCCGGCCATCCCCGCCGTCGAGCCGTACACCGTTGTGACCGCCTGGAACTCCCGGAGCCAACCCCGCCCCTCGCCGGACCTCTCTCGCCGCCGGTAAGCCGCGCCACCCTTTTCTTTCTCGCGGGTACTGTTTAAACCTAGGGAGGGACCGCGGGGGAGAAGAACAGAAAGCTAGGGGGTTTTGCGCAATGTCAGTGACTCGGATGAATAGTAGCGCGGGGGTATAACTGAGAGAGTTAGTTTGGAAATAACCCGAGGACTTCGGTGCAAAGTGGTTTTCCAGGAAACCTTTAATTAAATCTGATTTAAAATTTAAACAACACTTGAATAATTCATATCTTCTATTTTATTCATCCAAATTGAGTCAAACTGATTTTGTTAGATCTCAAATAATATAAACTACTGAAGAAAAATATAAAACCCATATATGCTATAGAAAACTTTAGGGTTATGAATTAAATACTGATTTGGCCAAAAGCTAAATAATAAGAAGAAAAATAGTTGCACTATTTAACTGAGGTTAAGAAAATTTGGAGAAGTACATGACCACCTACTAACCTGTTTAAAAATGATAAACCTCTCTGTACACCCCATTAAGGTAGAGTTTGCCATTTATTTTACGTTATGCTTAAGGTTAAAGAAAATAGGAAAGGTGATTTAAATAAAGAACCATGGGGCACCCCTATTTTTGTTAGGGTACTTATTCAGTATAGTTTACTAGAAAAATTTATTATACCCTGGTTTAGTATAAAGTAAATAGGATACCTTATATTTTAAAGAAAACAAGGAAAACTTAGAAAAACCCTACAAAAATAACCCCAAGGTGAAAACACCCCAACCCTTGAGATAGTTAATGTTTTATTATGAAGAACATAGGAAAAATATGAAATCTGCTGTTTGACATTTTTCAGACAACAAGGTAGTGGAAAGTGCCTTTTTGGCATTAAAACTTTGGAAAATCACAACTAAATAACCATCCCTTAGATTTCTGTGATTTTTGGCACAGAAGCTTATTATTACTGTTAGATACCAACAAAAATAACCCTTAGGACAGAACCCACCCCTAGTTAAGAGTTGTAGTACAAAGTGGCCCATTTACACAACTTTTGTTATTTTTGTCTAAAGCATAGCCTTTTATTTTGAACCTCAACTTCCTAGAATGGGCTATAGTGACCAATGGCAACCCACTGTAATTTTTACAAAATTTTTAGAAAAAGTTAAACCACTGTTGTAGTTCAAACCTCCACTAGAAGTCATAAATAGAAAATAAAGAAAGGAAAATGAATAATGGAAATTAGTGTCATCCTAAAACCCTTTGTAAATTGTCCACTGAAATATATAAAGGAAATACCAATCCACTATGCTTATCCCTAAGAAAACCTAAACCTAGAGTGATAAGCATAAACCACTAAAAGCCACGTATGACCAAGAAATCCTAAGTTACTCATTAACTTAGTTTTTCTTCCTTTAGCATAATGTTATTAAATCCTGCATAATCATGACATACATATTCATTGCATTTTGATAGACTGTAACCTCGCTGACGGAGAGTACGTCCTCGTGCCAGAGCAAGGAGCTGCTCAGGAGGTAGCCCCAGATCCAGCACCAGAGCCTGCACCAGAGGATCTGCCTGCCACAACTTTGGAAGGCAAGCCCCGGTCTATGCATAACCTGTTATTTATGCTATTTTACTACACTTAATGATTGTAGGATTGAATGTGCACTTAAGTGTAGGAGTTGTTTGAAACCCTAGTTGCATGATCTCAGGAATCCTATTGAGATGAATACTAGTATGCTATGTCGAGTAGCTGCTTTATTAATAAGGATCTCGGTAGAAGTCGAGTGATTTTTCTAGCACTCACGCGAGATCAGGAATTGGTTGTACCCACTTTCGTATCATCATGATACTAGTCTGTGGACAACAATCCATGGGGATTGGTTGTCTACGAGATGGGAAATTGGAATAAGGATTAACGTGCGGATACCAGTGTCAAGCGTTTGAACGTACTAAACACATACCGAGAAATATGGTAAATCGGTAAGCCTAGTACCTGATTGAACCTGGCAGTGGACTTTACCCCTCACGCGACCTGAGACGTGGTCTCCCATTCTGGTTATGGTGGGTACAAGTGCGGTCATTGCACGACGGCAGTCGGGGTCAGTGAGGCATTGTACGCCAAGGCGGTGAGCCCTGATCTGCTTACGGGGAATTGATGGGGACAGTTGATGTGTGTGGGGACGCAGTGCCCCTGCATGTCGTGTGTTTAGGTTTACCTTGCAAGGATAAAAACTCGATTCGAATCGTCTCCTTCTCGCAGCTAATGAGACTACTTGATCCATTGTACTGCATTGAGTAAGAAGTGGAAATATGATGAGTTGATACAAGATGTTGATTGCTAAAAATGTTTGCTATTATGTATGAGTAGATAGTACACATTTAGCCTTAAGAGAGTCACACTTAAATTGGCAAAGTTAAAACTTGACTTAGAAACTCAGCTAGTGCTTTTGGCAACCAAACCCCCACAGCCAAACAGCTGCATGTCTAGAGGTAGAGGAGTAGACTCCTCACACCGGGTAAGTCTAGCTGAGTATTAGTATACTTAGACTTGCTTGTGGCATAATTTTACAGGTTCTTTGGAGGACATGGTTGCTGGTGTGACTTGGCCGTCCATCTTGCCACCGGGTTGGACTGTCGAGTGGGACCCCGCCTCGGATGAGGAGGAGCATGAGGAGTGATGGGACAGGCTTCGCCATCCCTCCAGTTATCTATCGTTAGTTTTATTTCGCTGCACTTCGAACAATGATGACTACTTTTGCAAAACTCCGATGGTGATGTAATAATTTAATACTCCTTAATGTATGGTTTTATGCTTTATTGTATTTGCTCTGTGACTCACCTTCGAGTGAGATTGTGGTACTTGATCCTGTCAGTGGCCTCGTCGGACTAGATCCGAGGGATTGACGGGTTATTCCCATTTAAGTGTGGTCTAGCCTCTAAGGCGGGACTTAGGCACTTAAGTCGGAATAATTCGGGCAGTTCTGCCACAGCTGGTATCGGAGCTTGTACCACCACAGAGGAATCAATAAAATATAAATACCATCCTTTTCCGAAGTAAAACTTGATAGAAACAGATGTTGGATAGATCGTAGGACGATCAGGATAGACCCAGGACGTGAAGCCTTAGGATGATAGAGGGGTAGTTAGGTGGCTAAGTGATTAAGCCCTACAGGCTATTATAAGGGATGGGAGTTCTTCCCTATTCCCTTTATATTGATGTGAGGTCGTTCAGGACGAGCATGCATGCATTCTTAAATTAAACAAATGGAAAATTAAGTAAGGACTTAAAATACAAAATGATGACCAACTAAGTACCCCAGTACCATTGTTATAATTAGAGAGAGGCCGAGTTGTGTTTCCTTTTTCTTTTTATAATTCTTTTTCTTTTACTTATGCTTAACTGTACACAGATGACTTCCCACGGATCCTCAGACGACGGGAATGCACTGTCCCACACTGACGGGCTTGCACGAGAGGGCTTTCCCCGCATTTTGTGGGAGGTACTTCAGGGGGCCGGATACACGACACCTCCTCAGTACGCGGTGCAGCAGTTCGAGAAGCACCGAGTGCCCCGCTGTAGAGTGAGGATGACCTTGGAGCCTCATCCCCTGCAGCCAGGCTGGCGTTCGCTGGACTCTGAGTCCTTTGGATACCGGGCTGAGGACACGATTGAGGCGATTGCTCTGCACGGGTTGACTACTTTCTGCGGATTCCATCCCTTGGAGTTGTCCACCCACCCCATTGGCTTGTTCCCCGCGGAGAGGGAGGACGACCCAATGTGGAAGGATCGGGTGGAGCATGCCAAGGACATCTGGGCTATCTACCCAGGTCAGACTGCTCACTTGACCGTGCGGTGCATGAATGCCCTGTACCGTCTGCAAGTGATGCGCGGTGAGGCGATGTCCCATCTAATGGCATTGTTGGAGGCAACAAAGATCACCCTGGACAACAAAGAGGAGCTTGTGGTTGATTTGTCCACTGAGAAGGTGGAAAAGGACTTGCAGGTGGAGCAGTTGTCCAATGAGATCCAAGAGCTGGAGGAATTAGTGGGGACCAGGGAGAACACCATCGAGGTTCTCGAGGATCAGCTTATCAACACCCAGCAGCAGCTTGCCGAGGCTAATGAGCACCTGGATATGCATCACCAGGAGATCCAGGACATGGAGGCCAACGAGGATGTCGACATTGAGGGAGGAGAGGAGCCTGCCTCCAGCTTGGACACTGCTGGCTCAGGGAGACCACCTTCCCCTGAGTCGAGTGTTGCCTCGTTCGCTCACTAGGTATCAGGAGTAGGGCTAGAAGTCGGTAATGGTGGGACTTCTCAAAGCTAGCTTAGCTTTTGCACCCTTGGGGTACTAGGCTAGATAGAGTTGGGTCTTTTGGGCCATTGATGTAATCGTGATAAACTCTTTTAAAAACATGGTTGATGGATGATGTTAGTCTTAATTTGGGAAGAAAAGTTTATGCCTTAAGAAATCCTTTATATTTATGCAAGAATCTATCAATTTCGTGTTTTGACTCTTTCACCGCGATTAAACCTTAAACTTGAAGATGTGTTATTAAGAAAATATGTGATTTTTCAGATGGCCGGGAGAGCACGTCGCGGTCAGAATGAGCGCGTTCCTCCACCGCCGCCACCGCCTCCCACTCTGCAGGAGCTAATGGCTCAGCAGAATGAGATCTTGAGGCAGCTAGCTCAGCGCCAACCACCACCTCAGCACTATGGTGGTGGAGATCATCAACGTCACCCCGCGGCAGCTACCTACCAGGAGTTCCTCAGTACCCAACCACCATTGTTCACCAGGGCAGAGGACCCGTTGGATGCGGATGTATGGTTGAGAGTAGTGGAATCCAAATTCCCGCTACTCCATGGAGTTTGCTCAGAAGTCACTAAGGTCAGGTTCGCCACCCAGCAGCTTCGCGGACCCACAAGGACTTGGTGGGACCATTTTCTTGCTATGCAGCCAGAGGACCGAGAGGTGGAATGGAGAGAGTTCAAGGAAGCTTTCAGGGGGCACCATATACCAGCCGGAATTATGGACCGAAAGCTCAACGAGTTTCTGGCACTCACTCAGGGCAACAGGACAGTGTTGCAGTATTCTCAGGCCTTTAATGACCTGTGCCAGTATGCCGGGTACCATGCAGACACGGACGAGAAGAAGAGAGACAGGTTCAGGAGGGGGCTCAGCACTAAGCTCCGTGACCGTCTCAATACCGTCAGGGCCAACAGTTATAATGAGTTGGTCAACATGGCCATCTCCCAGGAGGACTGTATCACAGCTCGTCAGGAAGAAAAGAAGAGGAAGACACCTGTGGCAGGACCTTCAGCTCAGCCACAGCGCTTCAGGATTGTATTTGACACTCAGAACAGGGGGCCTCAGCAGCAGCAAGGGCGATGGGTGATTCGACCACAGCAGCAGCAGGCACCCAAACCGCACCCAGTTTCCAGCCTAGAGGAACAATCAACAGCAACAGCAATATCGCCAGGCAAATGACAAGAGGTGTTTCACATGTGGCAACACCGGACATTATTCCAAGAATTGTCCCAGAAACCAGCAGAGGCAGGGGAAGAATGTAAATCAGAATCAGGGCAAGAGACAGAAGGTGCAAGTGAGGCAAGGCAGGCTGAACTTCACCACCATGGCTGATATTCCAGAGGGAGCACCCGTCATGACTGGTATCTTTACGGTTTTGAATTATCCTGCCATTATTCTTTTTGATTCTGGTGCATCGCATAGTTTTATCAGTGCCAAATTTAGTGCCAAGTGTCAATTGCCTTTTCACCACACCAATGGGGGTATCACAATTTCAACACCAGGAGGCAGGGTTGCCACCTATCAAGTCAACAGACATGTGCCCATAAGGTTTGGTAGTCTAATAATTAAAACCACCCTCATTTTGGGTTTGGATAGCGTGGATATCATATTGGGAACTGACTGGTTAACCATGCATCAGGAAGTTATTGACATTGCAGCTAGGGCCATTGAGGTGCACTCACCAACTTGTGGTGAAACCACACTATATTTGCCCGACCAAGGTTGTACCCGTTCCTGTGCCTTCGTTATGCTAGAATCCCCAGTAGAAAAGATCCCAGTGGTCTGTGACTACCCAGATGTTTTTCTGGATGAATTGTCGGGAATGCCACCTGATAGAGACATTGAGTTCCCCATTAAATTGCAACCCATGACTGCTCCTATCTCCAAGAGACTCTATAGGATGCCTCCCGCGGAATTGGCAGAATTGAAAAAGCAACTGCAGGAGTTGTTGGACAAGGGGTTTATTCGCCCAAGTACTTCACCATGGGGATGTCCTGCCTTATTTGTGAAGAAAAAGGATGAGAGTTTGAGAATGTGTGTTGATTACCGCCCTCTCAATGCGGTGACTATCAAGAACAAATACCCACTGCCCCACATTGATGTTTTGTTCGATCAGTTGGTGGGAGCCAAAGTGTTCCCCAAGATAGACCTTTGCTCGGGTTACCATCAGATCAAGATCTGTGCCAGCGATATTCCCAAGACGGCCTTCTCAACCAGATATGGGCTTTATGAGTTTTTGGTGATGTCTTTTGGGCTAACCAATGCCCCGACTTATTTTATGTACTTGATGAACTCAGTATTCATGCCAGAGCTGGACAAGTTCATGGTCGTTTTCATTGATGATATTCTGGTCTATTCCAAGAATGAAGACGAACATACTGAGCATCTGCACATCGTGCTTCAGCGACTGCGCGAACATCATCTTTATGCTAAGTTGTCTAAATGTGAGTTCTGGCTAAAGGAAATTAAATTCTTGGGTCACACAATTTCTCAGGATGGGATATCAGTTGATCCTGAGAAGGTGCAAGAGGTAATGGATTGGAAACCCCCGACTACAGTGAGGCAGATTCGGAGTTTTCTGGGATTGGCAGGGTATTATCGACGATTTATTCCGGATTTCTCCAGAATTGCCAAACCAATGACTGAACTATTAAAGAAGGGAGTCAAGTATAATTGGAGCCAAAAGTGCGAAGATGCTTTTCATACACTGAGGCAGCATTTGACAACAGCCCCAGTGCTGGCTCAACCTGATAACACCAAGCCCTTTGAAGTTTATTGTGATGCTTCCGGCACTGGATTGGGATGCGTCTTAATGCAAGATAACAGAGTGATTGCTTATGCCTCCCGAGCACTCAGACCCCATGAGCAGAACTACCCTACACATGATCTGGAGTTGGCAGCCGTGGTTCATGCTCTCAAGATATGGAGACACTACTTGATGGGAGCTCACTGTAACATTTACACTAATCACAAGAGTCTCAAATACATTTTCACTCAGGCAGATCTTAACATGAGGCAGAGGAGATGGTTAGAATTAATCAAGGACTATGATTTGGAGGTGCATTACCATCCCGGCAAAGCCAATGTCGTGGCAGATGCCTTGAGCAGAAAGGCCTAGTGCAATTGTATGAACATGGATGCGAGAGTTACCACCCTGTGTGATGAGTTGTGCAAATTGAACCTGGAAGTGGTTTCTTCAGGTGACTTAAACTATATCTCGATGGAGCCCACATTACAAGAGCAAATAGTCAGGGCACAGATTGAAGACAAGGGTGTGCAGGTTATCAAAGAAATGATCAAGCAGAAGGCGGAGAAATACAAGTGCTTCCGTCAGGACAGCAAGGGGATTTTATGGTTTGGAGATCGATTGGTTGTTCCCAAGGACCCTGAACTCAGAAAGAGGATATTGGATGAAGCTCACCTTTCCAAATTCTCCATGCACCCGGGCAGCAACAAGATGTACCATGATCTCAGATCCTTATACTGGTGGACCAGGATGAAGAGGGAAATTGCCAAGTATATATCCGAGTGTGACACCTGCCAAAGGATTAAAGCCAGTCATTTGAAGGCAGTAGGCCCTTTGCAACCCCTTCCCATACCATCTTGGAAATGGGAGGACATTTGCATGGACTTTATCGGTGGGATTGCCCAATACCTCCAGGCACCATGATTCCATTTGGGTTATTGTGGACAGATTGACCAAGACCGCTCATTTCTTACCAGTGCATACCACCCACAAGACAGAGAAGTATGCAGAAATTTATGTTGATCAAATAGTGCGGTTGCATGGTATTCCAAAGACCATTGTATCTGACAGAGGAGCACTGTTTGTGGCACGCTTTTGGGAGCAGTTGAAAGACTCACTTGGGACCCAGGTAATACGAAGCTCAGCATACCATCCTCAAAAAGATGGCCAGACGGAAAGGGTAAATCAGATTTTGGAAGACATGTTGCAGGCATGTGTACTACACTACAGAAAGGATTGGGACAAGTGTCTTTCTTTGGCAGAGTTTTCTTATAATAACAGCTACCAGTCCAGTCTGAAGATGGCACCTTTTGAAGCCTTATATGGGAGAAGATGTAGAACCCCGCTGAATTGGTCTCAAGCAGGAGAGAGGGAAATATTTGGACCAGACTTGGTACTTGAAGCAGAGGAAAAGGTCAGAGTTATTACAAAGAACTTAGAAGCTGCTCACGCCAGGCAAAAGAGCTATCATGACAAGAGGCGGAAGCCTCTACAATTTGAAGTGGGAGATCATGTTTATCTTAAGGTGTCACCCACCAAGGGTGTCCAGAGATTCGGGATCAAGGGCAAGTTAGCTCCTCGCTACATTGGGCCCTATGAGATCAAAGCAAGTTGTGGACCTATAGCCTATCAATTGAAGCTGCCACCCAACATGTCAGCTGTTCATGATGTGTTCCATGTATCTCAGCTGCGGAAATGTGTCCGCCTACCCACTGAAGTGCTACCTGAACCAGACATTGAGATAGAACCAGACCTGTCCTATCAAGAGTACCCCGTCAAGGTATTGGATCAGAAGGAGAGATCAACACAGGCAAAATTGATCAGAATGTATAAGGTTCGGTGGAGTCACCATTCAGTAGAAGAAGCTACATGGGAGACTGAGGATTTTCTACGCTCTCGCTTCCCCGACTTTCTACCCAAAGGAGTCGGTACGTAACCCAAAACCCCACCCCCCACCTGCCCTTTGAATACAATTATAAGAGAAACTTAGATAACAAGGATAGTCTAAGTTGTGGTTTTAACTTAAAAAGGACTTCCTTCTGAAGTTGCAAAGAGAATGACATTCGAAGAGCAGTTAACAAGAGAAACTTGGGTAAAAGAAAAGGGTAGCACACCAACACACCTTCACGCACACCTCCAAGGGACTCTACCTAAATCTCGGGACGAGATTCCTTTAAGGGGGAGGGCTGTAACACCCCTGATGTTACTCAGGGTGTCTACCCAGGGCTACCCCATTTAACCTACTATCACATGTGGGTTAGTTTGAGCAAAGTACATCAAACTTGGAATTCAAGGTCCTAAGCAAGTGCAACCCATCTTGGATATCATAGCCTAACTTGTCATGCACATCTAAAGGGGAGAATTGCCCAAAACCCTTAAGCAAACCCTTTTGGACAATGGGAACCCTAGATGTAAGTAGGACCAAAAGGTCATGAAAACCTTATGATCATGGCTTGGGCCAAATATAAAAGTTGTAGTACACTTAATAACCTACAAATAATAGCAAGGAAATAACCCCAAAAAGATTTCAGATAAGCCCCAAAAAGTTCACCAAAGGTTTGAGCACAAAAGAAAAATCAGAAAATGCCTATGTCCAAAACTAACCTTTGGCCAAAGATCACACATGTTCACCCTCATTCAAACTTCAAAACACTTCGACCCAACTGACAAAGTGGCGCCAAATTAACCCTAGAATGCCCTGGAAAAAGTTGACACCTACCCTAAGACGTTTGACGCGACTTGGCACCATTTTTGTCTCGGTTTGGACATATCTGACATAGCCGACTTCCCACCCCCATATCTCTCTAACCCAACCACATCTACCCTTGGAACTCACATGAACTAGGTAGCTCTAGGTGCAGGGAATAGATCTCTCACAGGCTCTAGGGCAAGATTCGTACGTTTTGGCCGCTCAGCAGAGGGAAGAACACGGGCAGAAGCAAAGAGCCACGTGTTCGACGCGCTCTGAGCTCGCCAGAGCACGCCCGCGCGCGCCCCCGCGTGCCCCACGTCGCGCCAAAGCCAAGCCGGCGCCATGGCCCGCGCCCGCGCCTATAAAGCCTCTAGGGACCTTGACCGTACCCCTCCGCACGCGCTCGACCTCACCGGAGCCCAAACCCACCGGCGTTTGCCCGTGCACGGCGTGTCCACGGCCGCCCGATCCCCCTGCCACCGTAGAACGGCCAACATAACCCTTCCCAACCCCGTCCGACCATCGGAGAAGACTGAGCACACCTCGGTGAAGCTCCCCGAGCGAGGAATCGGAGTTTGCTTCGCAGGAGAGGCCAGTCCACGGTCGCCGGATTCCACCCGACCGCCGGTGAGCATAGACCGGGTAATCCTCTGCTCCATTCTTCGATTCCTTGTGCACATAGCCTCTACGTCACCCCGTGAAGCTCACTGTGCCATTGGATTGTGCACATAGCCTCTACGAGAGCACCCGCCTGCACACGTGGACCAAGCGATTCCGGCCATCCCCGCCATCGAGCCGTACACCGTTGTGACCGCCAGGAACTCCCGGAGCCAACCCCGCCCCACGCCGGACCTCTCTCGCCGCCGGTAAGCCGCGCCACCCTTTTCTTTCTCGCGGGTACTGTTTAAACCTAGGGAGGGACCGCGGGGGAGAAGAAGAGAAAGCTAGGGGTTTTGCGCAATGTCAGTGACTCGGATGAATAGTAGCGTGGGGGTATAACTGAGAGAGTTAGTTTGGAAATAACCCGAGCACTTCGGTGCAAAGTGGTTTTCTAGAAACCTTTAATTAAATCTGATTTAAAATTTAAACAGCACTTGAATAATTCATATCTTCTATTTTATTCATCCAAATTGAGTGAAACCAATTTTGTCAGATCTCAAATAATATAAACTACTGAAGAAAAATATAAAACCCCTATATGCTACAGAAAACTTTAGGGTTCTGAATTAAATACTGATTTGACCAAAAGCTAAATAATAGGAAGAAAAATAGTTGCACTATTTAACTGAGGTTAAGAAAATTTGGAGAAGTACATGACCACAACCTAACCTGTTTAAAAATGATAAACCTCTCTGTACACCCCATTAAGGTAGAGTTTCCATTTATTTTACATTATGCTTAAGGTTAAAGAAAATAGGAAAGGTGATTTAAATAAAGAACCAGGGGCACCCCTATTTTTGTTAGGGTACTTATTCAGTATAGTTTACTAGAAAAATTTATTATACCCTAGTTTAGTATAAAGTAAATAGGATACCTTTTATTTTAAAGAAAACAAGGAAAACTTAAAAAAACCTACAAAAATAACCCCAAGGTGAAAACACCCCAACCCTTGGGATAGTTAATGTTTTGTTATGAAGAACATAGGAAAAATATGAAATCTGTTGTTTGACATTTTTCAAACAACCAGGTAGTGGAAAGTGCCTTTTTGGCATTAAAACTTTGGAAAATCACAACTAAATAACCATCCCTTAGCTTTCTATGATTTTTGGCACAAAAGCTTATTATTACTGTTAGATACCAACAAAAATAACCCTTAGGACAGAACCCACACCTAGTTAAGAGTTGTAGTACAAAGTGGCCCATTTACACAACTTTTGTTATTTTTGTCTAAAGCATAGCCTTTTATTTTGAACCTCAACTTCCTAGAATGGGCTATAGTGACCAATGGCAACCCACTGTAATTTTTACAAAATCTTTGGAAAAAGTTAAACCACTGTTGTAGTTCAAACCTCCACTAGAAGTCATAAATAGAAAATAAAGAAAGGAAAATGAATAATGGAAATTAGTGTCATCCTAAAACCCTTTGTAAATTATCCACTGAAATATATAAAGGAAATACCAATCCACTATGCTTATCCCTAACAAAACCTAAACCTAGAGTGATAAGCATAAACCACTAAAAGCCACGTATGACCAAGCAACCCTAAGTTACTCATTAACATAGTTTATCTTCCTTTAGCATAATATTATTAAATCCTGCATAATCATGACATACATATTCATTGCATTTCGATAGACTGTAACCTCGCTGACGGAGAGTACGTCCTCGTGCCGGAGCAAGGAGCTGCTCAGGAGGTAGCCCCGGATCCAGCACCAGAGCCTGCACCAGAGGATCTGCCTGCCACAGCTTGGAAGGCAAGCCCCGGTTTATGCATAACCTGTTATTTATGCTATTTTACTACATTTAATGATTGTAGGATTGAATGTGCACTTAAGTGTAGGAGTTGTTTGAAACCCTAGTTGCATGATCTCAGGAATCCTATTGAGATGAATACTAGTATGCTAGGTCGAGTAGCTGCTTTATTAATAAGGATCTCGGTAGAAGTCGAGTGATTTTTCTAGCACTCGCGCGAGATCAGGAATTGGTTGTACCCACTTTCATATCATCATGATACTAGTCTGTGGACAACAATCCATGGGGATTGGTTGTCTACGAGATGGGAAATTGGAATAAGGATTAACGTGCGGATACCTGTGTCAAGCGTTTGAACGTACTAAACACATACCGAGAAATATGGTAAATCGGTAAGCCTAGTACCTGATTGAACCTGGCAGTGGACTTTACCCATCACGCGACCTGAGACGTGGTCTCCCATTCTGGTTATGGTGGGTACAAGTGCGGTCACTGCACGACGGCAGTCGGGGTCAGTGAGGCATTGTACGCCAAGGCGGTGAGCCCTGATCTGCTGACGGGGAATTGATGGGGATGATTGATGTGTGTGGGGACGGAGTGCCCCTGCATGTCGTGTGTTTAGGTTTACCTTGCAAGGATAAAAACTCGATTCGAATCGTCTGCTTCTCGCAGCTAATGAGACTGCTTGATCCATTGTACTGCATTGAGTAACAAGTGGAAATATGATGAGTTGATACAAGATGTTGATTGCTAAAAATGTTTGCTACTTTGTATGAGTAGATAGTACACATTTAGCCTTAAGAGAGTCACACTTAAATTGGCAAAGTTAAAACTTGACTTAGAAACTCAGCTAGTGCTTTTGGCAACCAAACCCCCACAGCCAAATAGCTGCATGTCTAGAGGTAGAGGAGTAGACTCCTCACACCGGGTAAGTCTAGCTGAGTATTAGTATACTCAGCCTTGCTTGTGGCATAATTTTACAGGTTCTTTGGAGGACATGATTGCTGGAGTGACTTGGCCATCCATCTTGCCACCGGGTTGGACTGTCGAGTGGGACCCCGCCTCGGCTGAGGAGGAGCATGAGGAGTGATGGGACAGGCTTCCCCATCCCTCCAGTTATCTATCGTTAGTTTTATTCCGCTGCACTTCGAACAATGATGACTACTTTTGCAAAACTCCGATGGTGATGTAATAATTTAATACTCCTTAATGTATGGTTTTATGCTTCATTGTATTTGCTCTGTGACTCACCTTCGAGTGAGATTGTGGTACTTGATCCTGTCAGTGGCCTCGTCGGACTAGATCGGAGGGATTGACGGGTTATTCCCATTTAAGTGTGGTATAGCCTTTAAGGCGGGACTTAGGCACTTAAGTCGGAATAATTCGGGCAGTTCCGCCACAATTCCTGGGCATCCCCCCCCAATGGTTGTAGGAAAGGGACGGCTTGGTACGCTGAGTGTTTAGCAAACTGCTTCTGAGTAGTAACTTGATGTGATCGCGGGTGTAATCATATCGCCCGCGCAGTTGACTGGAGTACCAATGGGTGTTGTGTTGCGTGAAACGGCGTCAGCCGCCTGACGTGTCTTCCGACGGTTTGAATTGCATATTGAATTTTTGCGACTGTTCAGTGGCCGTGGTAGGAGGTGAGCGGTTGCCTTCTTCTTCTATAAATAGTGCCTTTGATTCTCTGGCTTTTTCACATCTCTTGCTGCTGTTTACTCTCCTCTTCTTCCCTCCACTGCCACCATGGGCAAGAGTAAGAAAGGTAGCGGTTCTTCGCCTCACTCTGGTGACAAGCGCAAACGTGAGCCGACTCCTCCCTCGGAGGACTTCGGCAACTCGGAGTACTCGGAGGAGGAGTTATCCTCCGAGTCCGAGGGATCTCCGGCTCCCGTCTCTCCCCCGGCGTCGTTTGATGATTCAGACGACTCCCAGGGGATTGCCGCGGAGGTCTGGACTTACATCCGGGCCGTCGAGCGCTTCGGGCTCGAGGGCTCGGATGAGTCGGAGTACTCCTCGGACGAGGAGGACTCCTCGGACTCGTCCGAGGAGGGCAGTGGTGGCGATGGTGGTGATGACGACGACGATGGAGGCAACGGTGATGGCGGCGGCGACAGCGGCAGGGGTGGTGACGGCGGCAGCAATGGCGGCGGCAGCAATGGCGGCGGCAGCAAGGGCAGCAACAAGGCCAGTGGCTAGACGCCACTGGTTTTTAGATGTTAGTGTAGATTAGTAGTAGAAATAGTATTAACAAAATAATGTAGTAGTAGTTAGTAGTATAGAGTAGTGGAATGTAATGTAGTAGTAGTAGGGAAAGCATCAACTCATACCGAGTTGATTTGTAAGTTCTGTAGCTTCCCTTTATGAAGAATGATTTCGTCTCCTCCTGTGTTAATTACTTTGCCTCCTGGTCAGTTGACGATTGTTGCAATATTTATTGTCCATGATGTTCTCTGTCTGCTATGCTTGGGTAGTAACTTGGAGTTCTCGAATCATTCTTCCGTTCGCTTTACCTGCGACGTCGGTGCCTAAGAAGTAGTGGCCGAGTCACTCGGGGTCACATTGTCGCTTTTAGGGGTGACGGCCGAGTTATTATTGACAACATTGGCGCTTTTGAAGTAGCGTCCGAATGATGGCGGGGCCACATCGGTGTTTTTAGAATTAACGACCGAGTGGTTACTGGTGATATCAGCGTTTAGAGGTAACAATCGAGTGACTGATGGCAACGTCGGCGTTTTAGAGGTAACAGCCGAGTGACTGACGGCAACGTCGGCGTTTTAGAGGTAACAGCCGAGTGACTGATGGCGACGTCGGCGTTTTAGAGGTAACGGCCGAGTGACTGATGGCGACGTCGGCGTTTTAAAGGTAACAACCAAGTTAGAATGGGCCGCGTCGGCCACATTGAAGGTAATAGCCGAGTGAAGTCAGATGATCTCAGCGTTTTTAGAAACAGCAGCTGAGTCAATTTGAGCCGCGTCGGCCGTTTCGGAAATAACGACCGAGTGATCACATGGCATGCCAGCTTTTTTAGAAATAGCAGTTGAGTGATGACATGGCACGCCAGCGTTTTAGAAATAACCGCCAGGTGATGACTGGGCACTTTTTGGAAACGGTATCTGGCCCGGGAAAAACCCCACATGGACTGCATTGTTGTGCGTCTCCACATTCCGTGCCCTAGTTCTTGCTTTCCTGCATCCAGGCCCTCTCTGCCCGTTTGCGATTCTGCTTCTGCTCCGCTCGCCGGCGCGGTTGAGATGGCGCCCAAGCGGAAAGCCTCGAGTTCGTCCGTCGCTGTCATTCCCCCCATTGATCCCAACAGCCAGTTGCCTTTTGCAGGTAACCATATGTTTGTTGTATCCGAGTCCGACCTCCTTCATCTTGTATCCATCGGGATTCTTCCTCCGAAGGAGCTCTGTTCTTGGTGGATTTGCCACGGGGTCACTGTTCCAACAGAGGACACCCACGAATCCATTGTTTATGTTCCTTTTCTTCTCCGCGGTCTTGCTCTTCCTATTTCCCCCTTTTTCCGCGGTCTCCTTGATTTCTATCGCCTGAATTTGACCCACCTGAATCCAAATTCCATTCTGCAAATTTCTATTTTTGTTCATTTATGCGAAGCTTTCCTCGGCGTCTTGCCGCACTTTGGACTGTGGAAATATTTGTATCACTGTCGCCCTGGGATGGCCGGAGGACAGCATCAGCTGGTGGGGGGTGCGAGCTTGGAGATGCGCCGCGGAAGGAAGACTAATTACCTCGACATCCCCCTCAAGGACAGCATCAAGGGATGGCGTCTGGAATGGTTCATCGTGGAGAATCATGGAAATTCCCTCCCCCCATGGTCAGGGAGACAGCCGCATGTTCGCACTCCTAGCTGGAACGAGTCCCCCACAGACCAGGAGGTGGCTGAAGCCGGGGCTTTGCTAGCTGAAGTTGGATTGTTGAAAGAGAGGGGTCTGACCGCAGAGGCTGTGGTTGCTGACTTTGTCTTCAAGAATATTCAGCCACTGAAGGATAGGGCATACCCGGCCTATCTGTACCGAGGCCTAGCTGACTCAACCCAGGTAACCAACAGAAGAATTCCTGCTGTGGACTTGGTGAGCCGGCTCGAAATGATACTCAGAGGCAAGGTATCAAATGTTGGCGCCCCTGTTGCATACTCGGCCTGGAACCTGCCTCCTTCCAAGGCCTTTACCCATTTTGTGTCAAATCCTCCTGCTGGTGATGGCGGTTTGGGCCTTAGAGTGCGACCCTCTGCCGAAGAAGTTAGTGCTTTGGTTGCTTCGCTTGAAGAAATTCCTGATGATGAACGGCAGGTTCACTTTGAGGTGCCTTTGGATCCCAGTGATGCAGAGATAAGTGCCATGCTTGATATGTTAGCTGAGGATTCTTCTGATGCCGCTCCTGCTGAAACGTTGGTGGTGGTACCCATCCCTGAGGCTGACAAAGCTTTGGACGCTCAGAAGTCTGTCAATGTTCGTCCAAAACGTTCTCGCCGAGCCGATCAAGCCTCTTTTCCTGCTGAGGGGGAGAAAAAGAAGAAGAGACGTCTTCGTCGGTTGTCTAGCTTAGATCAGGGTGCCGGTCCTTCTGCTCCTGTTGCTGAGGAAGTGCCCATGCCTAAATTTACAGAAGCTGATCCCAATGGGTGTGACTCGTGTGACGCTGACCCCAATGGGTGTGCTGTCCGTGTTGTTGATGAGGATGATGAAGAAGAGGACGAAATCCCTCTGATTCAGAAGAACAGCCGGCGTTACATAGCTAGTGGGGAAAGTAGTAGTGTTCCTTCTCCTGCCTTGTCTGCCCTCGTTGGTCTGCAAGAATTATCTCTGGCGAACTTTGATCAAACTCTTGAAGATATGGTTCCAGAAGATCTGTTGTCAGAACCGAAAGATGGTGGCGCGATGGATGTTTGTGTTGATGTGCTCGACGCCGGGTTGGGGCCATCCCGGGCAGCTTCCCGCGCCTCATCGACCTTGGAGCGCGGTCTTGAGGGTCAGGAAGCTAGTTTGGATTGCCCTGCTGCCATGGAAGTGACTGAGGGACCTTCAGCCTTAGAGGTGGCTGCTGCAGAGAACTCGACCCTCAAGGATGGTGCTGGCGCTTACCCAGCCCCCGAGGGTGTTGCCGGGGATGATTCGGCTCGGATGGGTAGCGCAAGCTGCGACCCAGCCCCCGAGGGTGTTGCGGGAGATGATCCAGCTCGGATGGGTAGCGCAAGCTATGACCCAGCCCCCGAGGGTGTCCGAGCGGGTTCTCCCTCTTGCACTTCCATGGATGTTCACGTAGGATCTTCTCCTCCACACTCTGGTTGCATGGTGATAGCCCAAGCCTTTGGTCAAGGAGTCGCTTTAGAGGCCAGCGTTCCCGACGATAGAGTTTTGGGTTCTGCTGATGACACTGAATTGGTTCCTGCTGATTCGTTGCAAGTTGCTCCAGGTGGTGATCCTTCACCGAGCCTTCAGTTGATATCTCATGATTTGGGGGTCCCCTCATTCTTCTCCAACCTCAAGGTATTTTGGTTTTTTCTAGTCTGACTTTTACCCAGGCAGATAATTATTCTCATGCTTGTCTGCTTTTAATGCCAGGCGTTGGTCGATGAGATGTCTAGTCGGCTGAAGTTGCAGGGTGCTTCTGTCCCAGAAGGAGCTTTGTCTCTGGCGCGTTGGAATCTGGTGCTGCTTCAGCGGCGTGTTTCTGACTTAGAGGCGGCGAATGCTGGTCAGTGCTCTTTTGCTTCCTTTTGGCTACCTTATTAAACTGCTTCTTACTTTAACACCTTTGCTTGACTGTTTCTCGCCAGATATGGCTCGGCAGTATTCTGATCTTGAAGAAAAACATTCTCAAAGTCAAGCTGAACTGGTCTGGTGATGCTCTGATCTTGAGGAAAAGTATTCCCAAAGTCAGATTGAGCTGGCCCAGGTTTCTGCTTCTCTAAATGATGCTAACACGCTGAACTCTACTCTCCGCGCTCAGCTCGACTCTGAAAAGGTGACCTGTGAATCCGGGCTTTGTTTTGTCGTGTTCTTATTGCTTGCTTGACGTTTGAAGAAGCTGATTCTTGTTTGCAGGAAGAAAAACGTGCCCTTGTTACTTCTCGTGACAATCTTGATAGGCTATACCGTGACTCCAGCAACTCGTTGACCATCTTGGAGAGGAGTCATCGCTTCACCAGGGAGGAGATAGACAATCATCGTTATAAACTGCAGGAATCCTTGGATGACGTGATTCGCCTCAGGCAGTTGATATCGACCAAAGATGCTGTCATCAAGGATCTGCGTGCTTCCAAGAAATCCGTCGCCCAGGAGCTATAGACCGCTCAGTTGGCTGTCAAGGTTGCTGAAGAGACTTCCGCTACTCTGAGGGCCCAGCGCGATAAAGCTATGGATAAAGCTATTCGCGCGGGGCGAATTCTGATGAGGAGACCTGGTGTGGTTATCCCTGACGACATAAGGGCTGATGTGAATGCTACTACTGAATCCTCAAGTCGCCCTTCTTCGTCGGTTGCTCCTGAGAAGAATGTTGCAAAATAGAAAAACATTGCATGCTTTGAGCGCGTGGTTAACATGCTCGGATGTTTTGTTAGAGGACACCTTTTAGTACTGAATGCTACTATTGTTCTCCTATTGTTTAGAATTCAATAGTATCTACATTTGTAGAAGTAAAATGCAGCGTGATGGTTTCGAGATTTCTTCATGGGACATAGAGGCCGCCCCTGGATGAGTAACTGTATACGCGCCGAGTGTGTTGCGCCAATTTAAGTTAGTATTAACTCAAACCGATCACTCTGTTAGTGTGGTTTAGTGGCCACCCCAAGTTAAGCAAGCGCGAGCATGTTGCACCGTCTTAAGTCATCGCCGAATTAAGCCGATTGCTTCGTTAGTTGGGTATAGTGGTCACCCCGAGTTAAGCAAGCGCGAGCATGTTGCACTGTCTTAAGTCATCGCTGACTTAAGCCGATTGCTCCGTTAGTAGGGTATAGTGGTCACCCTGAGTTAAGTAAGCGCGAGCATGTTGCACCGTCTTAAGTCATCGCCGACTTAAGTCGATTGCTCCGTTAGTAGGGTATAGTGGTCACCCTGAGTTAAGTAAGCGCGAGCATGTTGCACCGTCTTAAGTCATCGCCGACTTAAGCCGATTGCTCCGTTAGTAGGGTATAGTGGTCAACCTGAGTTAAGTAAGCGTGAGCATGTTGCACCGTCTTAAGTCATCGCCGACTTAAGTCGATTGCTCCGTTAGTAGGGTATAGTGGTCACCCCGAATTAAGTAAGAGTGCAGGTCGACAATGAATAATTTGAGCATTATTGAAGTCTTTTTGTTGATGATATATTTCCCAGTTTACAAAGTACATTGTCATCCCAATAGCTTTTGAAATACGGCTAGGGGTAAAACTTCCTGAGGTGTTCTATGTTCCATGAGTTCCCAATTTCTGTGTCGTCCATCTGAGTGAGGCGATATGATCCCGGCCGAGTGGCTTCTGCAACTATGAACGGTCCTTCCCATAGAGGTGACAACTTGTGTCGTCCTTCCCCCGTTAGAATTCGGCGAAGGACGAGATCTCCTACTGTGAAAGATCGATGTCGCACGGTCTTATCGTGATAACGCCTCAGAGTTTGTTGGTACCGTGCTGATTGAATTACCGTGTTCAGCCGTTCTTCTTCGAGTACATCAACATCCTCCATCCTAGTAGCCTCGGCTTCTGCTATGTTTTCAAAGATCAACCTTGGCGCCCCAAACTTGAGATCAGCAGGTAGTACTGCTTCTGAACCGTAGACCATGAAGAAAGGAGTATTTCCATGCAGAGCCCGACTAGGTTGAGTTCTTAGGCTCCAAACGACGTAGGGAAACTCCCTTATCCATTTTCCTGTGAACTTTTCATTTTTATCAAAGACTTTTTTTCCTGAGTGCCTCCAATATCATCCCGTTAGCTCTTTCAACCTGCCCGTTGGCTCTTCGGTGTGCCACCGAAGCATATTTGATCTGAATGCTCTTTTGCTCACAGAAATCGAAGAACTCTGAACTTGTGAAGTTCGATCCTAGGTTAGTTATGATACTATTCGGTATTCTGAACCTGAATATTATGTCTTGTATGAATTCCACGACCTTAGCTGAACTTAAAGAAGCAATGGGTTTGAACTCTATCCATTTAGTGAATTTGTCAATTGCTACGAGTATATGAGTGTATCCTCCTTGAGCTTTCTTGAAAGGTCCAATCATATCCAGTCCCCAGCATGCGAACGGCCAAGTTATGGGTATGGTCTGCAGTTGCTGCGCTGGTAGATACTGTTGTTTTGACAAGTACTGGCAGGCTTCGCACCTCTGAACTAACTCGGCTGCATCACTTTTTGTTGTTGGCCAGTAGAATCCCGACCTGAAGACTTTCCCGACCAGTGTCCTGGATGCTGCGTGCATTCCAATTGTCCCGCATGGACCTCATTCAGAAGTTGCGTTCCAGTAGTTGAGAGAATACATTTCATGAGGACTCCTGATGCGCCTCTTCTGTATAGCGTTTCCCCGATGAGTGTGTAGTGAGCTGACTGTCTAGCAATGCGCTCGGCTGCATTTTTGTCATCTGGTTCCTCTTCATTCTTTATATATCTGATGATCGGCTTCCTCCAGTCATCAGAATCTGACTCTGGTTGGCTCAAGGTATTACATTCTTCTACCTGATCCAGTGAGATGCTTGGGTGTGGTATTTCTTGAACAAAGACTCCAGATGGGACCTGAGTTCGACTGGATCCTAGCTTGGACAATACATCAGCTGCCGTGTTTCGATCTCTCTCTACATGGTGAAATTCCAGACCTTCAAATCTATCTTCTAGTTTCCGGACGGCAGTGCAGTATTTTCCCATTGAATCGCTCGAACAATCCCATTCTTTGTTTATCTGACTTATGACTACCAGAGAATCTCCGTATACCATCAGTCTCTTGATGCCCAATGATATAGCAATGTTTAGTCCATGAATCAGAGCTTCATATTCGGCCGCGTTGTTAGATGCCGGAAATAACAGTTGAAGGGCATACTTGAGTTGTTCACCTCCAGGTGCGATAAAGAGAATCCCTGCACCTGCTCCCTGCAGCTTCAACGAGCCATCAAAATACATTCGCCATACTTCTGCAGTTTCTGGGTTATCTGGTACTTGTTGTTCAGTCCACTCTGATACGAAATCAACAAGTGCTTGAGTTTTGATGGCAGTGCGAGGTCGAAATTCAATGTCATGAGATCCCAGCTCGCAGGCCCACTTGGCTATTCTGCCAATGGCTTCTTTGTTGTGAAGAATGTCCCCTATCGGAAAACCAGTGACTACTATGACTTTGTGGTCGTCGAAGTAGTGACGTAGCTTGCGTGCAGTTAGAAGTACTGCATATAATAGCTTCTGAACTTGAGGGTATTTTTTCTTCGAGGGACCCAGAACTTCACTGATGAAATAAATAGGATGTTGCACTGGGTAGGCATGTCCTTCTTCTGCTAGCTCGACTACCAACGCGGTGCTCACCACGTGAGTCGTGCAAGAGATGTATAGTAGCAGATCTTCAGCCGGTTGAGTCGACGTGGCCCGTCGTGGCGGTTTCAGCACTGGTGGTGTCGTTAAGAACTTTTTCAATGCGTCTAGGGCTTCCTGTGCTTCTGAAGTCCACTGAAACTTGTCCACCTTCTTGAGTAACTTATAAAATGGTAAGCCTTTTTCTCCCAGCCTGGATATGAATCTGCTCAGGGCTGCCATACATCCGGTAAGTCTTTGAACTTTCTTTTGTGATCACGATGCCTCCATCCTCATGATAGCTTTGATCTTTTCTGGATTAGCTTCAATTCCCCGGTGGCTGACAATAAATCCGAGTAACTTTCCTGCTGGTACCCCGAAGACACATTTTTCGGGATTAAGCTTCCATCGATATCGTCGTAGACTGTTGAAAACCAGCTGTAAATCTTCAATGAAATTTTCTGAATTTTCCGTTTTGATTACCACATCGTCCACATAAGCTTCCACACGCTTGCCCCAGTAATCGGCTAAGCATGTTTGAATGGCTCTCTGATAAGTCGCTCCAACGTTTTTGAGGCCGAACGACATGGAGGTATAGCAGAAAGCACCGAATGGAGTGATGAACGCTGTTTTTTCCTCGTCTTCTTTTGCCAGGCTAATCTGATGATACCCAGAGTAGCAATCCAAGAAGGACAGCACAGAACATCCAGCGGTGGAATCTACCACCTGATCTATCCTAGGGAGCCCGAAGGGATCCTTTGGACAGTGTTTGTTGAGATCCGTATAGTCGACGCACATGCGCCAATCCACTTTATTCTTTTTGAGTACAAGAACAGGGTTGGCTAACCACTCGGGATGTAACACCTCTCTGATAAATCCAGCCGTGACCAAGCGAGCCAGCTCGGCGCGAATGGCCTCTCTCTTGTCGGGCGTGAAACGACGTAATTTTTGCAGAATCGGCCTCGCCTCGGTATAGACCTTCAATTTGTGCTCGGCTAGTTCTCTCGGGACTCCCGGCATATCCGCAGGGTGCCATGCGAATACGTCTCGGTTATCTTGCAGGAACTGGATGAGCGCGCCTTTCTATTTGTCATGCAGGCTGGAGCTGATGATGGCCATCTTGCGTTCATCAGCGAACCTGAGGTTGATCCTTTTGGTTTCTTCAGTCGGCCGCATAGAGGTCGCAGCTTGAGCCTCGTTCGCGGGTACCGTGAGGTCTTCCTCAGGCTTAGAGTTTGCCTGCACAGAAGAAGTCACCGACGATTTGGTGGTGAGGGCCGCCTGGATGGCCACTCGAAAACATTCTGCGGCGCCTTGGAAGTCAGCGCGCACAGTTATGATCCCTTGCGGCCCTGGCATCTTCAACATCATGTATGTGTAATGCGGAATGGCCATGAATTTTTCCAATCCAGGCCTCCCGATGATGGCGTTGTACCCGCAGTCGAAGTTTGCCACTTCGAACCTTAGGAACTCGGTTCTGTAGTTCTCCGAAGTTCCGAAGGTGACCAACATGTAGATGTGGCCCAGCAGGTATTCTCCTTCAGTCGGCATGATGCCGAAGAAAGGAGTATCTGACTCGTGGAGCTCTTTGAGGTGAACTCCCAAGCCTTGGAGTGTACGGGGGAAGGTGACGTTGATGCTGCTCCCCCCGTCCACTAATACCTTCTTCACCCTGCTCTCTCGGATCACCAGATCGACGAGGAGCGGGTATTTGCCTGGGTGGTCGAAGTTGAGCCACTGATCTGCCCGAGTGAAGGTGATCGGGTGCTCCGACCATCGGTATGGGGCGGCAGGACCGATGGTCGCCACCAGTATTTGGCGATCATTGAGCTTTTGTTGTCTCTTGTTCTCCTACGATCCATGTCCGCCAAAGATGACGTTGACCTCTCTGTCGACACGCGGGAAGGCTCCACCTCCTCCCTCCTGTTGCTGGGGTTGTCGCGGTTCTCCTGGTCCTCTTCGCGGCGGAGGAGGAGGTAGAGGTTGGAAGGGTCGGCCGTGCCCGACGGAGTGCTTGAAGTCTCTACAGTTCCGAAGGGTGTGGCGCATGTCCTTGTGGTACGGGCACTGGGCGTCGAGGATGTCGTCCAGCATGTGTTCGCCTCCACGAGGTCCTCCCCGGGCGCGAGAAGCAGGTGGTCCGGCGGCGTGGACTTCTTCGCGAGGTCTCTTCTCCCAACGCTTGTCGGGCTGCTGATTCGTGTCGCGTCGCGGTGCCGCTGGTGCTGGTTTTACTCCTCCAATGAGGTCCTGAGCTCGCTCGTCGGCGGTGATGTACAGGTTGGCTTCCCGGAACAGTTGCTCGGAGGTAGTCGGTGCCTTCTGTAATATGGTGCGGACGAAGGCCGAGTCATTGGATCCTCTGTAGAAGTCCTCGATCACTACCGCCTCCGCGACCTTGGGGATACGATTTCTCATGGTCTGGAACCTTTTGAGGTACGACCGGAGAGTTTCATCCCCCCAGCGCTTGATGGATTTGAGGTCCCATGGTTGCGCCAGTTTGTCGGAGAGGGACTGAAAGTTGGCTGTGAAGCGCCGACTGAAGTCACTCCAGTCGTCCATGCAGTGTCGAGGTAGATGTCGCAGCCATTGTAGCGTGTCTTGCCCTAGGACAATGGGTAAGTACGCGGTCATTACGTCCTCGGTCGCTCCAGCAGCTCGAGCAGCGGTGGTGTAGACAGCCAGCTAGCCTCCTGGATCCTGCTTAGGTTCATATTTGTCGACATTGGATACCTTGAAGTTAGGGGGCCATTGAATGGCCCTGAGGCGTGGAGTAAGTGCCGATACTCCACACGTTTCCTCCTGGCGTCGATGATGTTGTCTGTCCCGGGGAGGGGAGTGGTTGTCGTGGTGCCTCGACCGTCCTCGGGTGGTACCGCCAGTCGAAGCCGTTGCTGATTCAGTTCTGGTGGCCTGACTCCGGGCTGGGATGCCGTGGTCCCTGTCGTACTCTTCCCGGCAGCAGATCTCGTTCTCGTGTCGTCGTTCATGCGAGGCATTGATGGAGCTCCGTGCGTCCCGGCGACTGTTGATGGCGTGTCGTAGATCATTCGGCGGGTGAGTGAGAGGTAGAAGGTGATTGGCTGCCTGAGTGAACAGCCGCCGAAAGCCCTCGGCGTCGGGTGTCCGAGGGAGCCCATCAGCTATCCGAGCCAGCACCCCTCTGACTTCACTCGGCTTGTTCATGGCTCGGGTGAAGTCGGGGTTCAGGTTGCGCCCGAAGACTGGATTTTCCCGACGTTGCCTTGCCTCCTGCTCGGCTTGTTCTTGAGCCCGTCGACGGTCGCGCCATCGGGAATTCCTTCGTTCCCTGAAGACACGTTTCTCCGGAGTGTCTCCTATCTCTGAGACCTCGTCTCGCCATACAGGCTGAGCCGGGTCCCACTCCCTGGCCTCGTGATGTCGCCGGATATTTCGGCATCGGTTCCTTCGTTGGTGGGATTCCCGCTGAGGAGGTTCCTCTCCGGGTGCAGTCAACTCATCGTCGGAGACGGGTGGCGACTCCACTCTCCCGATGAAGAGGACGTCGGGGTAGAATGGTGCAGCTGTCGTGACAATCTTCTTTCTGTTCTCCTTTGAGGGTAGAGGCACAGAAAGAACAACTTGCTTCCTCCCGGTTTTATTTGTTTCTTTCTTCCTTGCGATTTGTGTCCATTCTTTCGTTGGAGAGGTAGACAGTGGAGTTCTCCGGGTTGACGGACCCTGGGCCTCTAGCTTGCCAGAGGCAATCTTTTTTAGGAGCATTGGAGATTGCGTCTTTTCCTGCCCTGCCCCGATTTTCCTGGAGATTTTTGAGGAAGATCTTCTCTCCGCCGGATCCGCAATGCGATGCAGAGTTCCCTCCTCATCCGCTACAGATGAGATGGTTCTGAAGTAGAATGTGGACCCAAGGTGGAAGACGATCTTGTGCAGGAAGGTGACGACCATTGAGCTAGCTTGAATCGATGACACACCCCCTACCTGGTGCGCCAGCTGTCGGTGTTTTGGGTCCGACCGCGCACCCGGGGTAGCCCCTCGATGTGCTTTTAGGAGTAGGACGGTGTTATCGACTGTAGCTCAATGGTTCGTGCCAGATGCACGAGAAACAGTGGACAATGGTTTACAGGTTCGGGCCGCTTTGAAATGCGTAACACCCTACGTCCTGGCGAGAGTGCTTTATGTGGTGGGTTACAAGAGGGTTCTCTAGCACTGAAAGCACAGAGAATTGGGTGGATGGCTAAGTACTGAGCATGTGTTCTGAAGGGGTGCCCCCTAGGCCTTATATATTCGACCGTGGGGCAATACATGCAGGTATGATAACAATGTGTACCTAAGAAATAGTGAACCGATTGAGTCTATCTTCCTATAGTTCCGCCGACCCATCCTCGCTCGGTTCCGTTGTACGGGGCTCCAGCGCGGGAAGGTCAGGTCACTGTTGTGATTACTTGCTCGAAGTCATTGGGCCGTTTGGGCTTGCACCGATACGGCCTTATGTCGATCCCCTTCACAGGTCGTCTCTCCCAGGCCCACAAGGGGATGACCTTACGAATTATGGGGCCCTTGGGCCTTTCGTGAGGTCTTTTATCCTTCTGGTGGACCCGGGGGATATCTGTCCCCCACAGCTGAATCCTCCTAATGGAAGCTCCAAAAGTTTCCTGTCTGTGGGCACACCGGACTGTTCGGTGAGCCACCGGATTATGCATAGTAATGGTCGGTAGATCAACTAATTAGTGCCCTTCCTTTCCTGGGTGGCACCGGACCATTCGGTGACGGCATCGAATCATCCAGTGACCCAAACTAGTCATTGGATCTCCATGCAAAGGTCGAAGTAGCTGTTGGAGGGGTTGTCCGGCACACACTAGACCGTCCAATGAATTTCATAAATAAAATTCCCAAGTCCAAGGACTTTGTTCGTATGGGACACTGGACTATTCGGCGCACCACCGAACTGTATGACGCACCAAGGGACCGTCCGGTGAATCCCAGACTTGCTCAACTTTGGCTTGCTTGAGCCAAACTTCTCCAACTCCTTTTTGTTTCCTTTTGTAGCTTCCCTACAACTTAGACAAAGATATTTAGCACATAATCCAATTAACTAAGTGTAGGAAACATAAATTTTAACCATTGTTTCACTAGTGTTTGCAATAAGACCAAAACTAAGTCCAAAAGTCACTTTTCTTGCGTAAAAGAGTTAGTAGCCAAACCAAGGTGCAAGAAACGTAGTATAAGGTTTGTGCAACTTATTCAAATACGTAAACCTCATGTTTTTGTAGTTTTACCCAACGTTGAACTTTTGGCCTTCATTTCTACTCATTTGGAATTGTTTCCTTCAGTTTTCTCTTGCTAGAACATGTGTTCATGCTCATATCAAAGTAGTTAGTCTAAATTGGTGTGTTGAGCACTTAATCACCAAACAGATAGAAATGGCCCTACGGTACATTTCCCTTTCATGAGTGTGATCCCATGTCAGCTTGACTATGTGCTATGGATGTTTATGGAGTCTTTGGGCAGGGAAATCATCGTTTATGTTTATCGTTGTGTTCCTTTTGTTAGTCATGTGACGTTGGTTGGACATCACCCTGAGTCACAGGTCAAAGTTCTAAGCACTAAACACTTGGAAACTTTATGTTGGTGGAAGACATGTTGTAATGGATAAACATATAACAAGTTTGTAAGTTAAAATTTGCTCTGTTTGATTCATGTGTGATGTGCATCTTGCGAGATACATGTGTTGATCATGGGCATGACATGTGAAAGAGAAATGGACTCAAATCATTTTCTATATTTATTTTTGGTGATTGAATGACCAACACAACACTATGAACTAATTGGTTTGATAAGTGATTGTATAAATGTTCATAAGAAGAAATGATTCTAAGATTGACAAAACCAACATAAGGGTATAAAATCAAGTTCTGAATCTATCAGGTCTCGGATAGTCCGGCTCCAGGTCTCATACCATCTAGATAGTCAGGCCACGTATTTTCTAGAACCAAGGTTCAGATCCTCTGCAGTATAATTGTCCCAAACTAGATAGGAACTATGTTGATTTATACATTTAAGTTACTGACTTTCTGAATCCAAGTCACGTAATGTACGGCCCCTCGCGCAGACCATCCTTACCAAGGAGTGCGGATCGTCCGCAGTTTAGTGTTGGTTCAACCCGAAGGCGATGAGTTCAAGAAATGAATTTTAGAGCCAAGCGTGAACCATCCAACTATAATTCGAGGACAGTCCACCACACTGAAATAAGTGAATTTAGCAGGGTTAGGTCAGATAGGTGGACCATCTAGGCCTAAAGGGAGGACCATCCGCATGACATCACCAAGAACAGATAGTCGTTGATTTGTTTGTTATAACCGTTAGATTGTCGGTTATAGCCATTGAGATGTTAGATTCAACTATATTGTGACAGGGGCAAATCGTCAGGACAAAGATCGCGGACCATTCTCAAGTGTGCAGAAATGGCAAGAAGAGCATAACAGCTATATGGGTGGTTGAGGGCTATAAATACTCCCCAACTAGCCTATTCAAGCCATTCATTTATTCACACTCAAGACAAGAGCTAAACATTCAAGTGTTTATACTAGAGGAACACTTCCAATTGTCCAAAGCCTCCTCAAGTGCCACATTCAAGTGAGTTAAGCTCCAAGATAGTAATGGTGCCTAGTGTGAGTTATAGAAGAAGTGTGTGCTACATTCGTGAGCTCTTGTGCTTGGAGTTTACACTCATATTCAGTTGTAAAGCTAGTGAGAGACTCCAGTTTATGTGGAGATCCTCGTGGAGACACTCTGGTCTCTCATCCAAATAAAAAGAGGACTCAAGCTCGATCTATGGAATTACTTGAGAAAGTTGAAGGAGACCCTATAACACCCCGGGATCCACAAACACCCCAAAATGCTACTAAACTACACTTCTAACATTCGTATATAAAATTTCGATAACATCTCCTTTGAAAATTGCATAAACGGGGAAGCAACAAAGTATGAATAGATATCATGATAAGAAAACGTAATCGACATTAATAATCTGCTAGCAATGAGAAAACAACCATAACGGCACGAACTAAATTAACCAGTGCGCACAACTAGTTAGAAACAAACATCCTTTGACAAGAAGCTTCTAATTAAATCATGACTGCGCCTAAGCAGCGTTATTATGAGAGTGAAGGTGAATGTGCTGCTACTTCCTACTTCCCTGGATGAGCAACAAGCACCTGCATTGAGTAATGCAAGAGTGATATGAAACATCTCAGCAAGCGAATTGTTTTGACGAGATATTTAAACCACAAATTGAATTAATCAACATTTTAAAAGAATCACAATTAAGATCATAAATACTTGTAGATATAGAACTCAGTAGTCCCAATATAACCAATACCATCTGATTTCCTCGAACAACCACAATAGATTATATAACACTTCCCTGCGTCAACAAAACCTACAAATATCACTTCTATGTATGCATAGGAGTACAAGTGTAGGTACTCTGTCTTCACAACTCTGAGGGTATAAAACCACATCATCTGCAAATATCGCTTCAATGAATGCATATGAATGCAATGCATATGTCCTCTGCCTTCATACCTCTAAGGGTATGAAGCCGCATCGTACCCCTCCTCGGGCAACGTACGATGCTAAGTTGTACCGGTACGGTCGGATCATAAGTCACGACAAAACTTCAGATGCAAATGAATCATGCAATGCATATGGTATGCTGCATTTATCAATATACTTCACTTCCTTCACATACAATACAAACCTCAAACAATACTTCATCTTCCTTCAGATACAATACAAACCTCAAATAATATTTTACCTTCCTTCAGATACTATACAAACCTCAAATAATACTTCATCTGCCTTCAGATACGTGAATTAATCTCATGGGTCATACTCGAACCATAATCATCCTCAATATATGATTGAGCATCAATATAATACAATCAAGTACAACATCAACATAGAGTTCAATTATGAAAGAATTTCCATAATTCTGAATCTTAGAGTGTAGGCGATAAAAATAACAAGTCAAAACGGTAGCAACCACCACTACATTCACTTGCCTTTATCGTAGAAGAAAAATATACTATGCATGATCTGGAGTGTAGCCACCTGCTAGCAAGCATAACACTTAGTACAAATATTTCACTAACATTTGCCAACAATCAACAAATCACTCCTACACCTGAAACAAAGACCTGGTGGAAAACCTCCCACTCTGAACCACATGCCATACAACAGCAACACTGTTTGTTAATTTTGTATGTTTAAAATTATAACAGTGGTGATATCAAACAAATACTCTAGGAGTATCTACATAAATACTCTACAACTTCGGCATTCGATGGATAATTAAATTCTGCCATCTATAAGTTCTAAAACATCTGACAATATAACTGACTGAATCTGTTTTAGATAGCAGCATAGTTAACTTTCAAAATTCGATATCTCACAAAATACTCAACCAAAAATCATGAAATTCTGCTGGAAGTAAGAACTTTTATCCCTCTACAAAAGTCTCCATAGCTGGGAGAGCCAATTCGGCCATTTACCTAATGAAACCTACCAGTGAACAGACCCACTCATTTCTGTCAGGCCAACAGAAACAGCCATAGTAAAATAAACATAACTGGAGTTTCATAATTCATATGAATGCACTCTTTAACAATCTGGAAAGCTTATAAAATTATATACAGCTTCTCTTACAAACCCAAGGTTTAATTCTGTTGATAAAATTGCCTAAATCTTAAGAGAACAGATTCTGCACAGAATTAAGAGACTGAAAAACTTCTATAATCAAACTGCAATAACTCTCTGATCTGATGTCCGATTGAGGTGTTCTTTGCGGCCACGGAAATATCTACAAATTATTTACGACTCATATATAGACATTTTTTTTGAGGCCACTAGGACCACGGAAAACTGGCATGAACAGAAACTGTCGAATCTGCCAATCTGCAGAAAACTAAATTCGAGATCAAAACCTAACCCCACATCTAATCCAACCTCTAATCCTATAATTCCCATGATCCACAACCTCCAAAAGCACATAATTACAGGGAGGAACAAGGATCTCATCCATACCTAGGGTTTCCCCATGAAATTCTGCAAGAAGAGATGGGGAAGAACATCTCCTTGATCCTCTCTTCCCCTTCAATTCAACGTGCTCCTCCTCTTCTCGATCCTTGCTGCGTGGGGGGAGATCTAGAGGGAGGAAGCCGTGGAGAGGGGCTGTCATGGGAGGAGAGGACGGCCAGCCCAAGGGGAAAGGAGGGAGGGGCGGCCAAGTGTGGGAGGGGGGGAAAGGGGTGGCGGCCAAGTAGGGGGAAAAGGCCACCACTAGGGTTTTCTTTGCGGGAGAAAAGAAGCGACACCACAGATGACTCCGATTTAGCATCCAACGGCTCACAACCCTTTTCCCACATCCACGCACCGAAGATCAACCTTTGGCAACAACTTTTTTGGGATATTACAGACCCGATCCTTTAGGACACCTCAATGGAGACGTAGGTTTGATTTGGAAACCAAACTTCTGTTGCCAAATTGTAGTATCATTTGTGTTGTCTTGCTTGTGATTTGTTGTCCCCTGCCCATCTCTTAGTTTTTTTGTTTGATCGTCATCCAAATCATTTTGTGTTGCTCCCAAGCTAATTCTGCAATCATAAGAGCAACACTAGCAAGAAGAACTACTTACACTACACCAAACCGGTTAACTTCCTAGAGCCTAAACTCTAGGAAGTTAGCTGTAAACTCTCAGAAATTAGCTAAACCGTCGGAAGTAAAGCGATCCCCTCAGAAGTTAGCTTAACTTCCTAGAGCCCTCCAGGAAGTTATGGTTCTTTCCTAGAGCTACCAGTAGCCTCTCAAAAGAGTTGAAATCTAACTTCTGAGAGCCATGTTTAAAATCATAGGAAGTTTTGGTTATTTTCTAGAGCTACCAGTAGCCTCTCGGAAGTTAGTGTAACACCTCAAAATCATAATTTTTGGATGTATGAAAAAGTCTTCAAAGATTTTAAGTTAAGCGACCTTTTAATAATGATTTACATACCTCTAAAGTAATTTCTCGCAAATTAAATACATGTCTAATAAGAGACTAAATAAAAGACACTAAATTATCCTCGATTGGAGGATATAAACTGGGTCATATAAAAGGGTTGTGTAAAACTATTTCTTAGTATATAGAATTTACATTAGAAATTATATTCCCTTAAAAAGGAAATAATGTGTGTGCATGTCATATTTTAGGCCTTTGCTTAAATAAAGAGAAGGAAATAGTTAAAATAAAAATTAAATTGCTGCATTCATCCTAGAGTTTTACTTTTGATTGTGCATTAAAATTTGAAACAAAGATGTGATTTTGATTTGAATTTGTAATTGAATTTGAATTTGGGAAATTGAAATAAAAAAGAACAGAAAACCCTACCTGCTTGGGCTGATTCCTCTTCCCTCGACCACTCTTCCCCCACTCGGCCTCGACCCAGCAGTCTAGCGCCGGCCCATTTTCTTTCATCCAACAAGCCCACCCACGCCGCAACCCAGTTACGCTGACGTGTGGGGCCTCTCGGTCAGCGACCACCGCAGCTCGTTCCACGGTGCCTACCGAAGCACTTCGCGCGCCTGTTTGGCTTTGTTTCACTGGTGGCTGGGGCCTGCCTGTCGGGTTCACCGCTTTGTCATCCCCAAGCCGAAGCCTATGCCAACAGACTCCATGGATTCCACTGTTGTTTTTCCTCAGGTCGGACTCCACCGTGGCCTATAAAATCCATGCTCCGTGACCCCTTCGTCAATCCTATCTTGCCTCAGCCAGCACCATGGTGTCGTGAGCAGAATCGTGCGCCCTCGCGATGCCATAGAGGGTAGAAGAGAGAGAGAAGCACGGCCGTCGCGGGGTTCCATCTCGGTGTGTACTTGATGTCTGGCCAGGGAGGATTGCTGCACATCTTGGGCAGGCCCCAAGCGATGCCGAGTGCAGGGGTGGCCGGTGTCCGGCCAAATTCCTCGCCGGAATTGGAGTTTGCGGCCAAGCCACCGATCACTCTGGTCAACACACCGTCGACTACCGTCCCCAGTATGTAAACCCCTTTCGTGTTCACGTTAATACCCGCATCAAATAGAACCAATCAAATTTGTTGGTGGGGTCCTTGGGTGCTGGCGTGGCCAACTCCGACGGGTCCGCCACCGCTGATGAGGACATCACTATGAGTACGACTACACCAGCAGCACCTCCATATCAAGCGCCACTTCCTTCATTAGCTGGGCCAATCACTCGGGCCCGTGCCAGAGATCTTAACTTCGTCATGCTACTAAAGAATGAGGGCCCAGAAGAATAGACGACCAGCCCAACTGCAGCCCATAGTGGACGACCTAGGGTTGGCCGCCCCTAGGGGTTGCGCCCCCCCTCTCTATTTATCCAGGAGTTGCGCCTCCTTTGTTCTTCGAGTTTAGTTTTATGTTAGCTTTAGCTACTCTCGAACACGTGCAAATCAGCGCTGTCTTCGTGTATTCAGAACTCCACCCTCGAGTAAGAAATTAGATTGCTCGCATCTTTTTCTTGTTCGTTCTTCGATTGCGCACCGGAAACGATCTTCGTGATCATGCCGATCTCGCATCAGCAAGGTCGGTAACCACATGGAGTTGGTTCAGCGATTGCATTGGCGCCTCGGGCTTGCTCGTCGTAGTCGGATTGCGAGGGTCATCTTCCGCCAAATCGAAATTATCTCCACTCACCGAAAGATCGGGCACTTCAGCTATATCAAGTGGTATCAGATTTCTAGGTTGATCGATGAGTTTATCGAGTGTTTTTTTTCTCCTATAGTCCACAAAACCACATCAAAATTCAGGTTAGACCTTATCCCAGCACCCTTTTGAGCCTCGCACTTTCTTTCAATAATCTGCATTGTTGAATTTGTTGCTGGTCGCATTGTGTTTTTTTCACCATCCTTCTTTCTTCCACCATTCAAACCTTAGCGCGCTGCCACCATCTCCCGATTGATCACGCCACAAACCGAGTCAACGCCGCTTCCTTGTTTTTCTCCTTCGGTTACGTAAAAAAACAGAAAAAAAAAAGAAAAAAAGAAAAAAAGAAAAAGAAAGAGAAAGGATAGAACTAGAGAACAAACAAAGAAGAAAGGGGAAAGGATACAAAGCGGTTGTCTCATCTCGGTCGTTTTCGTTCGAAATTTCCCGCCGATTCGGACGTCCTGTAGTAAAACGGCCATAACTTTTCGCTCGGAACTCCGATTTCAGTGCTCTTTTTTTCCGGAAAGCTCTCGAAAAGTTCTATACAGGTCACCCGGCATAGCGCCCGGTGATCACTCGAAAAAATCAAAAAAATGTAAAGGCAGTGTACCGGCGCCGAGAAGTTTTCTACACACTCTTGCTTGCCTTCATTGGTAATTCTGCGTTGCCGCAGTTTTTTTCCCATCTGTCCTTTGCACTTGTGGCCAGCAATATAGTTTCATGTTTTGCACTATAATTCAACTTTGCTTTATTGTTTGATCGTGCTAATCCTTGACAAGAGTGCAGCCTACCCAGAACTCCACATATTTTTACGACGAGCAGGTTTCTGTTTCTCTAGGCAATCGCTCATCCAATCTTTCACCGGTTCCACCTGTTGGTTGCAGTTCACCCCTATGGCTTGGTAAGAATGGATAAGAACTTGATAACAACATTCCATTAAGCGAGTTGTCACCACAATTCCCCTGTTGTCATCGGTTTTTTCTACTTTTGGTGTTTTGGTGTTTGCGCTAACTATGGCAGGAGCACACGACACGGTGGATGTCCAGTTGTAGGAAGTAAGGGGACAAGTTGATGGACTTGTTGCTGACATTAGGATGATGCATGAACAGCTTTATTCAACGGTCACTTCGACGACCACGCGTTTCAACCAGCTTGACCTTGCTCAAACGGCGACTCGCACCACACTCGACACCATCCTGGCATTCCTTGATGAGTTGACCACAAAGATGGAGCAGGACTATGGTGGTGACACTAAGCAGCACGATGGAGATCGCCGTGGTCATGCATGCCGTGTGGTTCGTCATCCCCCTAATGACTCATTTGCTAAGATTAAATTTAAAATTCCATATTTTAATGGTAAATATGATCCTGCTGCATATCTTGATTGGGAATTGGAGGTAGAACAGAAATTTTCATGCCATGATATTCCTGCTAATAGCGAAGTGAAGGCTGTCATTAGTGAATTTACTGATTTTGCTTTAATTTGGTGGCGTGAGTATAAACAAAAACTTCCCATTAAAAGTGTCACTACTTGGACCCAATTAAAAACTGCCATGCGCCACAGATTTGTTTCTTCCTATTATGCCCGTGATTTGCTTAACAAAATGCAGCATTTTCAACAAGGTTCACAATCTGTTGAGGAATATTACCAGGAGTTACAAAAGGGTATGCTTCGTTGTGGTTTGGTTGAGTCGGATGACACTGCTATGGCACGTTTTCGTGGTGGTTTGAACAGGGAAATTCAGGATATACTTGATTATAAGGATTATTTTGATATAACCATATTGTTTGAATATGCTTGCAAAGCTAAACGTGAAGTGCAGGGACGACGATCAAAGACATATACTAACTCTTTTGCAGGCCGGGGTTCGGCACACAGCTCAACTCCTTGCATCCCTGCACCTTCTACGCCTTGCACTACATCGCGCACAGGGACGGCCAAACCAGCGGCGCCCCCTGCCAAAGGCGCCGTTTCTTCCACAGGACGTACACGGGATATTCAGTGCCATCGTTGCAGAGGGTTTGGGCACAAGATTCGGGACTGCCCAAACAAGCGTACCTTGCTTATATGTGACAATGGTGAGTACTCTTCAGCCAGTGATTCTGAGGAAACTAGTCATGCTATGATTGCCACTAACCATGCTGAAAATGAGGAAGTCCATGTTGATCCCATCGACGCCGATAGGTATGAGAGTCTTGTTGTGCAGCGTGTTCTTAGCACACAGGTTTCCCAGGCCAAAAAAAATCAGCGACACACTCTATTCCATACCAAAGGCGTTGTGCACGAACGTTCGATTCGCATCATCATCGATAGTGGCAGCTGCAACAATTTGGCAAGTACAGCTTTGGTAGAGAAATTATCCTTGCCCACTCGCGCACACCCACATCCGTATCACATTCAATGGCTTAATGATGGTGGTAAAATAAAGGTAACACATTCGGTACGTGTCCCCTTTTCGCTGGGTTCTTATTCTGATTATGCTGATTGCGATGTTATTCCTATGGAAGCATGCTCTTTGTTATTGGGTCGACCTTGGCAATATGATACTGATAGTTTACATCATGGTCGTTCAAATCATTATTCTTTCATGTTTAAAGGCCAGAAAATAATTATACATCCAATGACCCCTGACCAAATTTTGAAAGATGATCTTACTAGGGCTGCTAAAACTGCACAACAAGTCAAATCGACATCAGTCGCACCTATTAAATCTGAAATCAAGTTGCACTCTCCTGTTTTACTTGCTACACGTGCTGATTTTGATGATCTCCATGAAGCTCATATGCCCTGTTATGCACTTGTATGCTCGTGCATGCTTGTTCCGTTTGATGATGCCCCGTCTTTGGATATACCCCCTGCTATTGTTAACCTTTTGCAGGAGTATGCTGATGTTTTTCCTACGGACTTACCACCTGGTCTTCCTCCGCTCCGTGGCATTGAGCATCAGATCGATCTCATCCCCGACGCTTCTCTTCCGAACCGCGCCCCATATCGTACAAATCCAAATGAGACAAAGGAGATCCAGCGCTAGGTGCAGACGCTGCTTGATAAAGGGTACATTCGTGAGCCTCTTAGCCCTTGCTCGGTTCCTGTTTTACTCGTTCCAAAGAAAGATGGGTCATGGCGTATGTGCATAGATTGTCCTGCTATTAATAATATCACAGTTCATTATCGATATCCTATTCCACGCCTTGATGTTATGTTAGATGAGCTTAGTGGTGCTGTTATATTATCTAAGGTTGATTTGCATAGCGGTTACCATTAGATTAGAATGACACTCGGTGATGAATGGAAAACGGTTTTTAAAACGAAATTTGGTTTATATGAATGGTTGGTTATGCCATTTGGATTGACTAATGCTCCTAGCACCTTTATGCGTTTAATGAACGAAGTTCTACGGGCCTTCATAGGTTTTTTGTTGTTGTTTATTTCGATGATATCCTTATTTACAGCAAGTCTATAGAGGAGCATTTAGAACATTTGCGTGCTGTTTTTTATGCTTTGCGTGTTGCTCGCTTGTTTGGTAACATGGAAAAGTGCACATTTTGCACGCAACGTGTCTCGTTTCTTGGTTATGTGGTTACTCCGCAGGGCATTGAGGTGGATAGCAGCAAGGTTGAAGCCATTCAGGACTGGCCTACACCAACGACGGTCACGCAAATTCGGAGTTTTCTTGGACTTGCAGGATTTTACCGCCGTTTTGTGCGTGATTTTAGCTCCATTGTTGCCCCTTTGCACGAACTCACAAAGAAAGGTGTGTCTTTTGCTTGGGACCCCCACAAGAAGAGGCGTTCAACACTTTGAAAGATAAGTTAACCCATGATCCACTCTTACAATTGCCCGACTTTCAGAAAGTGTTTGAACTTGAATGCGATGCTAGTGGAATTGGGTAAGGTGCTGTTTTGTTACAAGAAGGAAAACCGATTGCTTATTTCAGTGAAAAATTAAGCGGTGGAAACTTGAGATGTTCTACTTATGATAAGGAATTTTATGCTTTAGTTCGCACTTTGCAAACATGGCAGCACTACCTTTGGCCTCGTGAGTTTATAATTCATTCTGATCATGAGGCTTTAAAACATATTTGTACCCAAATAAATCTGAACCGTCGTCATGCTAGTAGGGTAGAATTCATCGAGTCCTTTCCTTACATCATTAAACACAAGAACGGGAAGGAAAACATCATTGCTGATGCGTTGTCCTGTAGATATACCATGCTTTCACAGTTAGAATTTAGAATCTTTGGCTTGCAAACTGTGAAAGATCAATATGTGGATGATGCTGATTTTAAAGATATCTTTATACATTGTAAGGATGGCAAACCCTGGGGAAAATTTCACATACAAGATGGATTTTTGTTCTGCGCTAACAAGTTGTGTATTCCAGCAAGCTCGGTTCGTCTTTTGTTGCTGCAGGAAGCTCATGGAGGCGGTCTCATGGGGCACTTTGGCGCTTACAAGACACATGAGGTGCTGGCCGCACACTTCTTTTAGCCTCAGATGCGCCGTGATGTTTGGGCAACCATGGTTTGTATATGCCTTTGCCTATCCCTTCTTATCCTTGGCTTGATATTTCTATGGACTTTGTTTTGGGCTTGCCTAGAACTAAGAAGGGGAGGGATAGTATTTTTGTGGTTGTTGATAGATTCTCTAAAATGGCTCACTTTATACCTTGTCATAAAACTGATGATGCTAGCATTGTTGCCGAATTGTTCTTTAGAGAAATTATTCGTTTACATGGTATTCCAAAAACAATAGTCTCTAATCGCGATGCTAAGTTTCTAAGCCATTTTTGGAGATCACTTTGGAATAAAATGGGAACTAAATTGCTGTTTAGCACTACTTGTCATCCTCAGACTGATGGACAAACTGAGGTAGTAAATAGAACTTTATCTACCATGCTTAGGGCTGTTTTAGACTAGAATTTGAGACATTGGGAGGATTGTTTGCCTCATGTTGAATTTGCTTACAATCATGCCACACATTCTTCTACAAAGATGTGTCCTTTCTAGATTGTTTATGGTTACATCCCTAGGGCACCTACTGATTTGATTTCACTTAATGCTGCGAACGCCTCACATGTAGATGCTGCTGCACATGTTGAACGAATGATTACCATACATGAACAAATGAAACAGAACATTGCTGCTACTAACGCAAAAAATCAGGTTGCTGGTAGTAAAGGAAGAAAACTTGTTACTTTTGAGCCAGGTGATATGGTTTGTTGCACTTGAGAAAGGATCGGTTTCCTACTTTGCGCCGTTCTAAATTAATACCTCGTGCTGCTAGCCCTTTTAAGGTGCTAACAAAGATTAATGATAATGCTTATATCCTTGACCTGCCTGCGGAATTTGGTGTTTCCACTAGTTTTAATGTTGTAGATTTGAAACCATATATGGCCGAGGATGAGGAGTTGCCATCGAGGACGACTTCACTTCAAGAAGGGGAGGATGATGAGGACATCACTATGAGTACGACTACACCAGCAGCACCTCCACATCAAGTGCCACTTCCTTCATTAGTTGTGCCAATCACTCGGGCTCGTGCTAGAGATCTTAACTTCGTCATGCTACTGAAGAATGAGGGCCCAGAAGAATAGACGACCAGCCCAACTGTGGCCCATAGTGGACGACCTAGGGTTGGCTGCCCCTAGGGGATGCGCCCAATCTCTCTATTTATCCAGGAGTTACGCCTCCTTTGTTCTTCGAGTTTTGTTTTACGTTAGCTTTAGCTACTCTCGAACATGCGCAAATCAGCGTTGTCTTCGTGTATTCAGAACTCCACCCTTGAGTAATAAATTAGATTGCTCGCGTCTTTTTCTTGTTCGTTCTTCGATTGCGCACAGTAAATGATCTTTGTGATCATGCCGATCTCGCATCAGCAAGGTCGGTAACCATAGGGAGTTGGTTCAGCGATTGCATTGGCTCCTCGGACTTGCTCGTCATAGTCGGATCGCGAGGGTCATCTTCAGCCAAATCGGAATTATCTCCACTCACCGAAAGATCGGGCACTTCAACTATATCAACCATGGGTGCGTGGGGGCACCACCGTCCTTGGCCACCAGGGGATGGTGATCATCTTGGGGCATCGGATCCTAGGGATGCGGCTTGGATTAGATCTCACCCCTGAAAAATCTAAGTCATAGATCTAGCAGCGAACGGGTAGGATTAGGTTAGGATACCGCTTGGATTATCGCCATACACTCTACGATGAACGAACTAGATCAGATGGATCCTATACCCTCTCGGCCTTGCAATCCGGGCCCTTAATTTCTAATCCAGCAGCCAGAAATCACAAATACCCTATCAGTCGTGCCATTTTGCGTAAGAGCCCCTGCAATTATCTAAATATAACCCGCCATCCTTGCCCTATTGGAAGAAATATAAAACAGGCCCTAGAATTTATACAGAACACCCTGTACTTCAAATAAATAGTGTCAGCAGTCCAGATAACGAATAAGGTGAGTAAATTAATATAGGAAAAAGGATTTCTAGAACAAAAATAATTTTAGAAACTTGTTTAATTCATAAGTAGTTCATTTTAACTCCTTTTTGATCCGTTCCAGTTGCATTAATCTCATATTGATATTGTTTATCATCTAGTAACTTTATTTTGTTAGGAAATCTAAGGTGAAATTATGCACTTAATTTCTTTTGTACCCAACACTTGAATCTTCAGAAAATCATAACTTTATAATCGTAACTCTGAATTTAGTGGTTCTTGAACCTAGGATATAGTTACGATGCGTAGAATATTATTATGCAGTTTATGCTTATGTTTGGTGTGATGTTAATTTTGTCTATACCATGATTGTTTGTATTGCTACGATTAGCAGCGAGGTTACGAGTCACTTGAAGACCAAGTTGGTACCTGGGAATCTCGAGTTTAAGGCAAGTTGTGCCCTTGATCACACCTTTTTACCTAATAATGTTCTTGTTAATCACTGTGACATGCTCAGGTTAATTTGATGGGATCTAATAGGTGTCCCTAGAATTGTTTATCCACCACCTTGCAAACAGATGAATTATTGGGTAGATTTGCTACTGCTCTACCTGGTTTCGGAAAACTAATGTTTTATTATGATCATGGTCCAATTATGTTGTTTAATTATTGTTCATGATAAGATCATATTGTTAATTAAAACATGGAGACCCACTTGGGAAAACAATGCTACCACAAGGGTGGTATGGGACGCCATTGGCTGACTAATTAGGAAAGCTAGTGGAGGACTACTTTACCTGAAAGGGGCAAGTGCAGTAGGGGAGTGGTCGGTATAGGGAGGTTCCCGGGTTGATTTTGCTGCGATGGCTTTTCGGATGGGGGATTCCTATACTGCGCTTCCAAGAAACTGTAGCGGATTTTCTAAAGCTAGATGAACTTTGTAAAGGCCTCGTAGTGGTACCCTGCCTCGCTTCCTTGGTAGAGGTCTATGGGGTCTGATCAACCCCGTGGCAAATGGGTAACATAACTTGTGGGTAAAGATGTGCAACCTCTGTAGAGTGTAAAACTGGTATATCAGTGATGCTCACGGTCATGAGCGGCTCAGACACTCACATGATTAACTTATAGAATTAAACTCAATTTATCATTTGCATTACATTGTAGGTGTTGATTAATCTTGATCTCTTATTTCATTGGGTTGGTATCTACTTATACTTAGTAACTGCTAATAAAATCTTGGCCAACTTTAAAAGCAATGCTCAGCTTTAACCATCCTCTTTGGTAAGCCTTACACTTCACATGAGCTCCCACCTTTGGTGAGTTCATGCACATTATTCTCCACAACTTGTTGAGCGATGAACGTATGTGAGCTCACCCTTGTTGTACTCACATTTCCACATGTCAAGAACAGGTACGATAGGATGAGGCACATAAAGGATGTTGTGATAAGATCGTGAGAGGTCTAGGCCGTCGTCTCTCAGTCAACTTTGGGTTGCTAGATCGTTGTCTTCATATAATGTAATTATTTAACTATTTTGTACAGAACTCCATTATATACTAATGGTGTGACATTGGTTTCTGTACCATGAGTCATCATATGTGTAAGACTTGTTCCTAGCACACTTGGTGATTAATTCGCGCCCGGGTTTTGGTGCCCCTAAAACCCGGGTGTGACAGTTAGTAATTTCCTATGGTTTGTTATAAAAGATGTAGGAAGTTATAAGAAGCCATATGAAGTTTATATTTTTGGTGTAGTGTTACTCGGATTGTTTTACCTCTCGTTCTAACGCCTAACCAAATATCAAAGTTTTTGTATTAAGTGTTACATTTCATTTTTCGCATATTCACTCCCTCTAAGCGACTTACAACATTAGCCGGGGCAACTGGATTTGTTTTCTTTTTAAATGAACTTGTTGTTTGAACATATATCCTTTGATGTGAGTTATCATGTAGCAAACCGTGGGGTGCACATATGCTAGCTCTCATCATGATGGAGTGGTCGACAATTTATTTAAACCAAGTACAAATTGGAGTTCTCCACATCTACCAACAAATTTCTAAGGTTGTCCCAAGTACATATCTTTTATTTTTTAATGTTATCACTGATATCAATCTATTTGTACTAACGTTAGCTTTAATACAAACCACAGCCCTTGCCCAAATCTAGTGCTAGTGTAAATCAAGAATTTGTACCGGCAGTAACTTTAAGATCATCTGTGTAGATATGTTTGCACTGATCATTTTTTAATCTTATGCCAAAACAAATAATTTAAAATAAATTTTAAAAATTTTCAATCGATATAAATGACCTAAATCAAAGATATAGTATTTAAAAAAACTATAAATTTATAGTTTTTTATTTAAATTGTTTAGGACCCATTAATTATGTTTTAAGATTAATGATTTCAAAACTTTTTTTTTAATTTTCCATATTCTGGATTGTAAAATAACTAAGGCCCCGTTTGTTTCTTTGGAATTGAATTCCATTCTAATAATCATAATTTAGACACAAATTAATTATGTTAATATATTGGTATATGTAATATATTTGTATATTGTCCTAAATCATATGAGAGAGATAGTTATACACTACACTACACTTATATTAAAGAGAAGAAAGTAGAAAAGTATAATATAAGATGTATATTAGAAAAGTAGCATGTAAATTTGCCACATATTTATAAATGTTGGAAAACTATTTAATTCATATATACTAGCAGTTTTCTGTAAGCATGCCACCAATTTACACTAAATGCAACCTTAGTTTTACATCATCGGCAGTTTTTATACCTAATGTTCACAAAATCGTCAGTGCAAATAATATAAAAAAGTGTTATCTGTAAAAACATTTTCTACACTAGCTAGTGAGAGATGTGTCTAACTAAGAAACGTTTTCTGTACTAGCTAGTGCTAAATGTGTCTCTAGCTATTTCCGCCGTTAGGAATATTGTGGGGGTATATATGGCTCTTTGACTCAGCAAATGGATGCATGGGATCCATGACCTGGTCACAGAGATACCGGGAATAATGGTACAAACAAATACGATGATGTTGGTGTGAGTGCGTGACTGAATGATTGCGAGGTACGTGCTATGCGAGTTGGCAGGCTGAGCAGCTCAGTGAATGCGCAAGCAAGAAGGGGTCAAACTTGTGAGCCAAGTCAGCCAACACTGAAAAATAGTGTTAGAGTTAGTTTATTAGGCTTGACTCATTTACTCTGTAACAAAATATAAAATAAATTTTAAAGGTATAATCATATAAGGTAATAGTAGAAGTGGTAAGTTTTTAGAAGTAATTAAAAGAGGGTGATGAAGCCAATCTAAATAGTTTCTCTCTTATCATTGTTTGAAAGAAAGCATGAGAGGGAGAAAGCTAAAGTCATACACACACATTTCGAGTTTTTTTTGTTGCGTGACTTATGACTTGCAGCATGGTAGTAACTGACACCAATCTCGTTTCTATCTTTTGTCGTTACCGTGTGGTGATAAAAAAACAATTTGTTTTCTTTCTATTGCGCATGGTTTCTGAGGCTAATTCCCTATATGATATAGAAGGTGTTCTTTCCGAAAGATATGAGAAATAACCAACCTACAATGGATTAAGGATTTAGATGATGGAGTCATCGGTGTTGCAGAACCACGGGCTCATCCCTCCTTGATGCGGAGTGAGAACAATGGCAGGGAGCAGTGTTTCTGATATCTCGCTCTACTGAATAACTTGCACTGGTTCGACAAATCAATTTAACCTTAAAGGTGCATAATTTTCTAATAAATAGAACGTAAAAAGGGCACTAAGTTTGCATGTACCTGGGGGTAGTGTTGCTCACTGTGCTCAGCTAAGCATATACTTGCTCTACGGTCTTGGCAGCGGCAGCTAACGTACATTTCCGTGCATGGCAGTGGCACATGGTCTACTTGCTCTACGGTCTTGTGATCGAGGTGATCGAGGGCCGGAGAATGTACGCTGGTACCGCGCAGTAGGTGAAATGTGCATGACAGTTGGTGAAACCGTCGTACTCGTACCGACGACCAGTTCTGCGAGAAACTCTGGCACATGCATCCATAGTGCGAGAAACCCTGTACCTAATAGTTGCATATATCAGATAGGATCCCACACTCACAGATTAAATCTACAATGTCAATACTAAATATTTTATGCATATAGTAATAGCGAATATCAATAAGAATATATTATCCTCTCCATATCCTAAAATATAAGAGATTCAAGCGATTTTCATAGACCTTCCCTTCATTAATTAGGATAGAAAGAGTAGTTAAGTTGTTACTTTTTTAATTACCAGGTGGATTTTTAGATAACACCAAAATTTTACAGAAATCTTATTATTCTCTATTTCCTCATTTGTTTGAAATTATAATATATTTGACTTTTCTATATATTGTGGTACTAAATAGTCCTCATAGCGCCAGATATATTGTCGGTAATAGCGAACCGCTACTGCTATGATGTTAGAACTTAGTTATTTAAACCGAATAGAATTATGGGCTTGTCCTGATGCAAGTCATGCTTTTATCTCCCGTTGCCACGCGTGCCCTCGGTCACACCCAAGTCTACTGTTGTTTTACATACGCACGCAAAGAAAACACAATGGCCCACTCCTACATCCGCATCTCGCACCCCCTCTCGCTGCCTCTTGCCCGCGTCGTACGTCACCGCTACTTCAGCGCCCATGCATTTCGCCAGGGCAGAGATTGCCCCCGCTTTGCGCCACGCTCTATCCGATCTCGGACTCCCCTCTCACCGGCGATTAGGTGCCCATAATGCGTCGTACGCAGCTGCCGTGTTGTACACTACAGTAAACGAATCAACTTCAAGCCGTCGGATATAAGCTTTACACCGTCGGACGTACCTTATGTCCGACGGTTTTTAGTCGTCGGAGATAAGGGGTCGAAAATAGTGTTATGTCCGACGGCTGCCGTCGAACATAAGTAATCTTCGATGGACAAACCCGCCCGTCGGACATAAGAGATGTCAACCGTTTTACCGGTCGACTGGTGAGCCCCACAGCTGTTATCACTACTACAGGGATCCTCTGTACAGGCGGTCCGGTTAGCCTCTACACAGGCGGTTCAACGAACCGCTTGTGGTGCACCGCCTGTGATGTAAAACAACATCACAGGCGGTCAATCAAAAACCGCCTGTGATACACACACATCACAGGCGGTCCGGTTTAAAAGAACCGCCTGTGATAGACACACATCACAGGCGGTTTTAATTATAAGCCGCCTGTATTCCAGAAACAGAATTAATAACAGAATTAATAACAGAAACAGAATTAATAACAGATTCAAACACAGATTCAAACACACATATTCATCATACAAAGATTCCATACACAGATTCAAACAAGTTCTACAGCAGGTTCCATACACAGATTCATCCACATATATATCAAGTTCCATCATACACAGATTTATACACATCAAGTTGCATAACAACTCAACATCTCAAAGTTCCATAGACAACTAAACATCTAAAGTTCCTAACTAAAGACCTAAACACTGTGTGATATTGTGTACAAACTTAGTTCTGGGAATTTTTGCAAATTTCCATTTACATTGTAGAATAGCCCTTGTTGATGAAGAACTTCACGACGCATAAAGTAAAGCAAGTCTCTTACAAACTTAGCCACGCCGGTGGAAACCATATCTCTTTCTAACCATTCAGCATTGATCTTAGATTTAGGAACCTGCAATGAAAGCAAAAAGCAATTGGTGCTAAGAGTAATGTGATGAGCAACAATATAACATAAAAATTGCAACATAGAGAATGATAGCGAACTTACATCCTCACGATTGACCATGTAATGGAAGGTGACACGACACCATTCGCATACATAATAACCGCACAGGACAGTACCCGGAGGTTGTTTGTCACCATATGGAAATAATGATATTGACAAATTAGGCTTGTCCTCTGGATGTTCGCCGCCAAGATCTTTCCAATAAAAACGGTATGCACTGCATATAAGAATAGCATTGTGAGATTAAGAATACATTTGTTAAGTTGTAATAAGTACAAGTGTGCAATAATAATCATACTTCTCTAAAATCTTCAAGAAGTCATTATACGTAGCCTTTTCCATTCTCAGTGAGTCGAAGACCACGACTTTACCATCCTTTGGCCAGATCATGATACAAATGTAGTGGTCACTATATAGACATAGACGAAAACACATGTTAATATCACGATTGCCATAATTTATAGTTCAAAATTAAACCATGTCGATAACTTACTTAAAGTGGTGCGGAGCTATTATTAAGTCCTTGCCATGTTGTACATGATTATACATGGCTCGTCCAATGTATGCCGCCATTACCTTCATTTTCTTTCTCTGATTCTGTTTGACGGCTTTCTCAAATTCAGCATCGTCCAAGTCTTTGTATTCTTCTCCTTGCCTCCGAGCAACTACTTTGTAGCGAGCTTGGGATATCATCAACGGGTCAAGAAACCCTGTCTTAAGTTGTTTCTTCTTATCATCCATGTATTGCATCCTACGTGTAATAGTGTTAATCGATAGACTCTCGTTTATGTGTGCGTGTACAAAACTAACAAATATGAAAGTTTAGAGGTACTTACAAGCAAAAGAGGGTTAAGTAGTTGGTTTCCATCCTTTGTCGGTGGTACAACGACCAGAGATCGTCAAAGAATAAATGCCGCACAGGATTTATATGATCATTGCTCCAAAATGCATCTTCTGGCACAACAAATGTGAATTCCTCGAGTTTGTATTTGTTGCTAGCCACCATGTACCACTCATGCATTCTAATCTCCGGAGTCGACAACTTAGAAAGTTGCACCGTCGTTAAGAACGGCCTCCCATTCACAAATTTAGGAGGAACATCCTCCTTCTTGTATACCGAGATATTGGTTTTAAGACGTAATGATTCTCGAGTATGAATCATTCCATCTTCTTCCCATACTTCGAAATTGTCTATTTGGGCCGACCGTGTGCCTACTCCATGAGATGCTGATACTGCTTTTGATTGATTAGTCATAACTCTCTGCAATTTATGTAGGTAGCGTGCCACTGATTCTGACGGTTTCTTGACATCGTCTGTGGCCATTCGCTTATGAATTTTCTTTGAAATAGTTGTGAAAGGGAATTAGGCTTACACCTAGTTCCTATATAATTTTGGTGGTTGAATTGCCCAACACAAATAATTGGACTAACTAGTTTGCCCAAGTGTATAGATTATACAGGTGAAAAAGGTTCACACTCAGCCAATAAAAAGACCAAGTTTTGGATTCAACAAAGGAGCAAAGTGGCAACCGAAGGCCCTCTGGTCTGGGAGCACCGGACGGTGTCCGGTGCACCAGAGGACTCCGACGCAAACTTGCCACCTTCGGGAATTTCCAGAGGCGACTCCGCTATAATTCACCGGACTGTCCGGTGTACACCGGACAGTGTCCGGTGCGCCAAGGAGAAGCGGCCTCAGGAACTCGCCAGCTTCGGGAAACTCCAACGGCTAGTCCGCTATAATTCACCGGACTGTCCGGTGTGCACCGGACTGTCCGGTGCGACTCCGGAGCAACGGCTACCTCCGCGCGAACGGCTCTCTACCGCGCATTTAATGCGCGCTCTGCGCGCGCAGATGTCAGGCGCGCCCATTCCGGCACACCGGACAAGGAACAGTAGATGTCCGGTGTGCACCGGACACCCTGGCGGGCCCACAAGTCAGAAGCTCCAACGGCTAGAATCCAACGGCAGTGATGACGTGGCAGGGGGCACCGGACTGTCCGGTGTGCACCGGACTGTCCGGTGCGCCATCAAGCAGACAGCCTCCCAACGGCCACATTTGGTGGTTGGGGCTATAAATACCCCAACCACCCCACCATTCATTGCATCCAAGTTTTCCACTTCCCAACTACTACAAGAGCTCTAGCATTCAATTCTAGACACACCAAAGAGATCAAATCCTCTCCAAACTCCACACAAGGCCATAGTGATTAGAGAGAGTGATTTGCTTGTGTTCTTTCGAGCTCTTGCGCTTGGATTGCTTTCTTCTTTCTTGATCCTTTCTTTGCAATCAAACTCACTTGTAATTTGAGGCAAGAGACACCAAACTTGTTGTGGTCCTTGTGGGAACTTTGTGTTCCAAGTGATTGAGAAGAGAAAGCTCACTCGATCCGTGGATCGTTTGAGAGAGGGAAGGGTTGAAAGAGACCCGACCTTTGTGGCCTCCTCAACGGGGAGTAGGTTTGCAAGAACCGAACCTCGGTAAAACAAATCTCCGTGTCTCACTTGCTTATTCGCTTGGGATTTGATTTGCGCCCTCTCTCGCGGACTCGTTTCTTCATTACTAACGCTAACCCGGCTTGTAGTTGTGTTTATATTTGTAAATTTCAGTTTCGCCCTATTCACCCCCCCCCTCTAGGCGACTTTCAATTGGTATCAAAGCCCGGTGCTTCATTAGAGCCTAACCGCTCGAAGTGATGTCGGGAGATCACGCCAAGAAGGAGATGGAGACCGGCGAAAAGCCCACTACAAGCCAAGGGAGCACTTCATCGGAAGAGTCCCGCACCAAGAGGAGGGAGAAGAAGAAGATCTCCTCCAACAAAGGGAAGGAGAAGAAATCTTCTTCTCATCACAAAGAGAAGAAGGAAAAATCTTCTTCCCACAAGCCGCATCGGAGTGGGGACAAGCAAAAGAGGATGAGGAAAGTGGTCTACTACAAGACCGACACTTCATCAACATCGACCTCCGGCTCCGACGCGCCCTCCGTAACTTCTAAACGCCAAGAGCGTAAGAAGTTTAGTAAGATCCCCCTACACTACTCTCGCATTTCTAAACATACACCTTTACTTTCCGTTCCATTAGGCAAACCACCAACTTTTGATGGTGAAGATTATGCTAGGTGGAGTGATTTAATGCGATTTCATCTAACCTCACTCCACAAAAGTATATGGGATGTTGTTGAGTTTGGTGCACAGGTACCATCCGTAGGGGATAAGGATTATGATGAGGATGAGGTGGCCCAAATCGAGCACTTCAACTCTCAAGCGACAACGATACTCCTCGCCTCTTTAAGTAGAGAGGAGTATAACAAAGTGCAAGGGTTGAAGAGCGCCAAAGAGGTTTGGGATGTGCTCAAAACCGCGCACGAGGGAGACGAGCTCACAAAGATCACCAAGCGGGAAACGATCGAGGGGGAGCTCGGTCGGTTCCGGCTTCGCAAAGGGGAGGAGCCACAACACATGTACAACCGGCTCAAGACCTTGGTGAACCAAGTGCGCAACCTCGGGAGCGTAAAATGGGATGACCATGAAATGGTTAAGGTTATTCTAAGATCCCTTATTTTCCTTAACCCTACTCAAATTCAATTAATTCGTGGTAATCCTAGATATACTAAAATGACCCCCGAGGAAGTAATCGGGCATTTTGTAAGTTTTGAGTGCATGATCGAAGGCTCGAGGAAGATCAACGAGCTTGATGATCCATCTACATCCGAGGCTCAACCCGTCGCATTCAAGGCGACGGAGGACAAGAAGGAGGAGGCTACACCAAGTCGACAACCAATAGACGCCTCCAAGCTCGACAATGAGGAAATGACGCTCGTCATCAAGAGCTTCCGCCAAATCCTCAAGCAAAGGAGGGGGAAAGATTACAAGTCCCGCTCCAAGAAAGTGTGCTACAAGTGTGGTAAGCCCGGTCATTTCATTGCTAAATGTCCTATTTCAAGTGACAGTGACCGAGGCGACGACAAGAAGGGGAGAAGAAAGGAGAAGAAAAGGTACTACAAGAAGAAGGGCGGCGATGCCCATGTTTGTCGGGAGTGGGATTCCGATGAAAGCTCAAGCGACTTCTCCGACGACGAGGACGCCGCCAACATCGCCGTCACCAAGGGACTTCTCTTCCCCAACGTCGGCCACAAGTGCTTCACGGCAAAGGACGGCAAACGGAAGAAGGTTAAATCTAACTCCTCCACTAAATATGAGTCTTCTAGTGATGATAATGCTAGTGATGAGGAGGATAATTTGCGTTCCCTTTTTGCCAACCTTAACATAGCTCAAAAGGAGAAATTAAATGAATTGGTTAGTGCTATTCATGAAAAGGATGACCTTTTGGATTCCCAAGAGGACCTCCTTATTAAGGAAAATAAGAAGCATGTTAAGGTTAAAAAGGCTTATGCTCTTGAAATTGAGAAATGTGAAAAGTTATCTAGTGAGCTAAGCACTTACCGTGAGATGATTGACAACCTTAGGAATGAAAATACTAGTTTAAATGCTAAGGTTGATTCTCATGTTTGTAATGTTTCAATTCCCAATCCTAGAGATAATAATGATGATTTGCTTGCTAGGATTGAAGAATTAAACATTTCTCTTGCTAGCCTTAAGGTAGAAAATGAAAATTTAATTGCTAAGGCTAAAGAACTAGATGTTTGCAATACTACCATTTCCAATCTTAGAGATAAAAATGATATTCTTCATGCTAAGATTGTTGAACTTAATTCTTGCAAACCCTCTACATCTATTGTTGAGCATGTATCTATTTGTACTAGATGTAGAGATGTTGATATTAATGCTATTCATGATCATATGACTCTAATTAAACAACAAAATGATCACATAGCAAAACTAGATGCTAAAATTGCCGAGCACAACTTAGAAAATGAGAAATTTAAATTTGCTCATAGCATGCTTTATAATGGGAGACGCCCAGGCATCAAGGATGGCATTGGCTTCCAAAGGGGAGACAATGTCAAACTTAATGTCCCTCCTAAAAGATTGTCCAACTTTGTTAAGGGCAAGGCTCCCATGCCTCAGGATAACGAGGGTTACATTTTATACCCTGCCGGTTATCCCGAGAGCAAAATTAGGAGAATTCATTCTAGGAAGTCTCACTCTGGCCCAAATCATGCTTTTATGTATAAGGGTGAGACATCTAGTTCTAGGCAACCAACCCGTGCTAAGTTGCCTAAGAAAACTCCTAGTGCATCAAATGAACATAGTCTTTCATTTAAAACTTTTGATGCATCTTATGTTTTAACTAACAAATCCGGCAAGGTAGTTGCCAAATATGTTGGGGGCAAGCACAAGGGGTCAAAGACTTGTGTTTGGGTACCCAAAGTTCTTATGTCTAATGCCAAAGGACCCAAAACCATTTGGGTACCTAAAGTCAAGAACTAAACTTGTTTTGTAGGTTTATGCATCCGGGGGCTCAAGTTGGATACTCGACAGTGGGTGCACGAACCACATGACTGGGGAGAAAAAGATGTTCTCTTCATATGAGAAAAACCAAGATCCCCAAAGAGCGATCACATTCGGGGATGGAAATCAAGGCTTGGTCAAAGGTTTGGGTAAAATTGCTATATCTCCTGACCATTCCATTTCCAATGTTTTTCTTGTTGATTCTTTAGATTACAATTTGCTTTCAGTTTCACAATTATGTCAAATGGGCTACAACTGTCTTTTCACTGATGTAGGTGTCACTGTCTTTAGAAGAAGTGATGATTCAATAGCATTTAAGGGTGTGTCAAAGGGTCAGCTATACTTAGTAGATTTTGATAGAGCTGAACTCGACACATGCTTAATTGCTAAGACTAACATGGGTTGGCTCTAGCACCGCTGACTAGCCCATGTTGGGATGAAGAATCTTCATAAGCTTCTAAAGGGAGAGCACATTTTAGGATTAACAAATGTTCATTTTGAGAAAGACAGGATCTGTAGTGCATGCCAGGCAGGAAAGCAAGTTGGAGCCCATCATCCACACAAGAACATCATGACGACCGACAGGCCGCTTGAGCTCCTACACATGGATCTATTCGGCCCGATCGCTTACATAAGCATCGGCGGGAGTAAGTACTGTCTAGTTATTGTGGATGATTATTCTCGCTTCACTTGGGTATTCTTTTTACAGGAAAAATCTCAAACCCAAGAGACCTTAAAGGGATTCTTGAGACGGGCTCAAAATGAGTTCGGCTTAAGGATCAAGAAAATTAGAAGCGACAACGGGACGGAGTTCAAGAACTCTCAAATCGAAGGCTTCCTTGAGGAGGAGGGCATCAAGCATGAGTTCTCTTCTCCCTACACTCCACAACAAAATGGTGTAGTGGAGAGGAAGAATAGGACTCTATTGGACATGGCAAGAACCATGCTTGATGAGTACAAGACTTCGGATCGGTTTTGGGCCGAGGCGGTCAACACCGCCTGCTACGCCATCAACCGGTTATATCTTCACCGAATCCTCAAGAAGACATCATATGAACTCCTAACCGGTAAAAAGCCCAACGTTTCATATTTTAGAGTTTTTGGTAGCAAATGCTTTATACTTGTTAAAAGAGGTAGAAAATCTAAATTTGCTCCTAAAACTGTAGAAGGCTTTTTACTTGGTTATGACTCAAACACAAGGGCATATAGGGTCTTTAACAAGTCCACTGGACTAGTTGAAGTCTCATGTGACGTTGTGTTTGATGAAACTAACGGCTCTCAAGTAGAGCAAGTTGATCTTGATGAGATAGGTGAAGAAGAGGCTCCGTGCATAGCGCTAAGGAACATGTCCATTGGGGATGTATGTCCTAAGGAATCCGAAGAGCCTCCAACTACACAAGATCAACCATCCTCCTCCACGCAAGCATCTCCACCGAATCAAAATGAGGAAGAGGCTCAAGTTGATGAAGAAGAAGATCAATCAAATGAGCCACCTCAAGATGACGGCATGGATCAAGGGGGAGATGCAAATAATCAAGACAAGGAGGATGAAGAACAAAGACCGCCACACCCAAGAGTCCACCAAGCAATCCAACGAGATCACCCCGTCGACACCATCCTCGGCGATATTCATAAGGGGGTAACCACTAGATCTCGTGTTGCTCATTTTTGTGAACATTACTCTTTTGTTTCCTCTATTGAGCCACACAGGGTAGAGGAAGCGCTTCAAGATTCGGATTGGGTGGTGGCAATGCAAGAGGAGCTCAACAACTTCACTAGGAATGAGGTATGGCACCTAGTTCCACGTCCTAACCAAAATGTTGTAGGAACCAAATGGGTCTTCCGCAACAAGCAAGATGAGCATGGTGTGGTGACAAGGAACAAAGCTCGACTCGTGGCCAAGGGGTATTCACAAGTCGAAGGTTTGGATTTTGGTGAAACCTATGCACCCGTAGCTAGGCTTGAGTCAATTCGCATACTATTGGCCTATGCTACTTACCATGGCTTTAAGCTTTATCAAATGGACGTGAAAAGTGCCTTCCTCAATGGACCAATCAAGGAAGAGGTCTATGTTGAGCAACCTCCCGGCTTTGAAGACAGTGAGTATCCTAATCATGTCTATAAGCTCTCTAAGGCGCTTTATGGGCTCAAGCAAGCCCCAAGAGCATGGTATGAATGCCTTAGAGATTTCCTTATTGCTAATGGATTCAAAGTCGGAAAGGCCGATCCTACGCTTTTTACTAAAACACTTGAGAATGATTTGTTTTTATGCCAAATTTATGTTGATGATATTATATTTGGGTCTACTAACGAATCTACTTGTGAAGAGTTTAGTAGGATCATGACACAGAAATTCGAGATGTCTATGATGGGGGAGTTGAAGTATTTCTTAGGATTCCAAGTCAAACAACTCCAAGAGGGCACCTTCATAAGCCAAACAAAGTACACTCAAGACATTCTAACCAAGTTTGGGATGAAGGATGCCAAGCCCATCAAGACACCCATGGGAACCAATGGGCATCTCGACCTCGACACGGGAGGTAAGTCCGTGGATCAAAAGGTATATCGGTCGATGATAGGTTCTCTACTCTATTTATGTGCATCTCGACCGGATATTATGCTTTCCGTATGCATGTGTGCAAGATTCCAAGCCGACCCTAAGGAAGCTCACCTTACGGCCGTAAAACGAATCTTGAGATATTTGGCTTATACTCCTAAGTTTGGGCTTTGGTATCCTAGGGGATCCACATTTGATTTAATTGGATATTCGGATGCCGATTGGGCGGGGTGCAAAATCAATAGGAAGAGCACATCGGGGACTTGCCAGTTCTTGGGAAGATCCTTGGTGTCTTGGGCTTCAAAGAAGCAAAATTCGGTTGCTCTTTCCACCGCCGAAGCCGAGTATATTGCCGCAGGCCATTGTTGCGCGCAATTGCTTTGGATGAGGCAAACCCTGCGGGACTACGGTTACAAATTAACCAAAGTCCCTTTGCTATGTGATAATGAGAGTGCAATCAAAATGGCCGACAATCCCGTCGAGCATAGCCGCACTAAGCACATAGCCATTCGGTATCACTTTTTGAGGGATCACCAACAAAAGGGAGATATCGAGATTTCATACATTAATACTAAAGATCAATTAGCCGATATCTTTACCAAGCCTCTTGATGAACAATCTTTTAACAAACTTAGGCATGAGCTCAATATTCTTGATTCTAGGAACTTCTTTTGCTAGATTGCACACATAGCTCATTTACATATCTTTGATCATATCTCTTTCATGTGCTATGACTAATATGTTTTCAAGTCTATCTCAAACCAAGTCATAGGTATATTGAAAGGGAATTGGAGTCTTCGACGAAGACAAAGGCTTCCACTACGTAACTCATCCTTCGCCGTCGCTCCAAGCAACTCTCCGTTCTAGGGGGAGAAAGCATGAGCACCAAGAAAAGGACTTTGTCTTTGGGGGAGAGAGTAGGAGCCCAAGGCAAAAGGTCCGGACTTCGTCTTTGGTATAATCTTAACTCATTTATTTTATGACCAAAGGAGAAGATAGATCTTCAAGGGCTCTAATGATTCCGTTTTTGGCGATTCATGCCAAAAAGGGGGAGAAATGAGCCCAAAGCAAAAGGACCGCACCACCACCAAATTCAAAAACTTAAGTATTGAATATTTTCAATTAGTATCCTATTGTGTTCAAAAGGGGGAGAAAAATAGTATTTCAAAAGTATATATCAAAACCCTCTTGAACACTAAGAGGAGGATCTCATTTAGGGGGAGTTTTGTTTAGTCAAAGGAAAAGCATTTGAAACAGGGGGAGAAAATTTCAAATCTTGAAAATGCTTCTCAAAATCTTATTTATTTACCTTTGACTATTTGCAAAAGAACTTTGAAAAGGATTTACAAAAGATTTTGCAAAAACAAAACATGTGGTGCAAGCGTGGTCCAAAATACTAAATAAGTAAGAAACATTCCATGCATATCTTGTAAGTAGTTATATTGGCTCAATTCCAAGCAACCTTTACACTTACATTATGCAAACTAGTTCAATTATGCACTTCTATATTTGCTTTGGTTTGTGTTGGCATCAATCACCAAAAAGGGGGAGATTGAAAGGGAATTAGGCTTACACCTAGTTCCTATATAATTTTGGTGGTTGAATTGCCCAACACAAATAATTGGACTAACTAGTTTGCCCAAGTGTATAGATTATACAGGTGAAAAAGGTTCACACTCAGCCAATAAAAGACCAAGTTTTGGATTCAACAAAGGAGCAAAGTGGCAACCGAAGGCCCTCTGGTCTGGGAGCACCGGACTGTCCGGTGTACACCGGACAGTGTCCGGTGCACCACCGGACGGTGTCCGGTGCACCAGAGGACTCCGACGCAAACTTGCCACCTTCGGGAATTTCCAGAGGCGACTCCGCTATAATTCACCGGACTGTCCGGTGTACACCGGACAGTGTCCGGTGCGCCAAGGAGAAGCGGCCTCAGGAACTCGCCAGCTTCGGGAAACTCCAACGGCTAGTCCGCTATAATTCACCGGACTGTCCGGTGTGCACCGGACTGTCCGGTGCGACTCCGGAGCAACGGCTACCTCCGCGCCAACGGCTCTCTGCCGCGCATTTAATGCGCGCTCTGCGCGCGCAGATGTCAGGCGCGCCCATTCCGGCACACCGGACAAGGAACAGTAGATGTCCGGTGTGCACCGGACACCCTGGCGGGCCCACAAGTCAGAAGCTCCAACGGCTAGAATCCAACGGCAGTGATGACGTGGCAGGGGGCACCGGACTGTCCGGTGTGCACCGGACTGTCCGGTGCGCCATCAAGCAGACAGCCTCCCAACGGCCACATTTGGTGGTTGGGGCTATAAATACCCCAACCACCCCACCATTCATTGCATCCAAGTTTTCCACTTCCCAACTACTACAAGAGCTCTAGCATTCAATTCTAGACACACCAAAGAGATCAAATCCTCTCCAAACTCCACACAACGCCATAGTGATTAGAGAGAGTGATTTGCTTGTGTTCTTTCGAGCTCTTGCGCTTGGATTGCTTTCTTCTTTCTTGATCCTTTCTTTGCAATCAAACTCACTTGTAATTTGAGGCAAGAGACACCAAACTTGTGGTGGTCCTTGTGGGAACTTTGTGTTCCAAGTGATTGAGAAGAGAAAGCTCACTCGATCCGTGGATCGTTTGAGAGAGGGAAGGGTTGAAAGAGACCCGGCCTTTGTGGCCTCCTCAACGGGGAGTAGGTTTGCAAGAACCGAACCTCGGTAAAACAAATCTCCGTGTCTCACTTGCTTATTCGCTTGGGATTTGTTTTGCGCCCTCTCTCGCGGACTCGTTTCTTCATTACTAACGCTAACCCGGCTTGTAGTTGTGTTTATATTTGTAAATTTCAGTTTTGCCCTATTCACCCCCCCTCTAGGCGACTTTCAAGTTGGCCCTTCAACATTGGTGCCTACCTTTGGTTCCTTTTTGATGTTGACGTCGACATTCTGAGGAACAATTTTGTCTACGTCCCCCTCGTCGAGTTCCTTTGCAAGAGGCGATATGATTGTTTCAACGATTTTTTTGGAGGTCGGTGTCATATCTTCCTGCACCATGGGGTGTGGAATGATCGAACTAGCTTTTTGTTGCATTGGTGTTGAATTCGGCTCATCACCAAACTTGATGTCGCATCGATGCTAAAGGACCAACTCGTTCATTGCCTCCTGCAAAGTTATGATCCCCTCAACTGGAAAATCTATCTCCCAATCTTCACAACCACTGTCTGTGATTTCTAGAACTTGGACCACAACATAGTGTGGCGGGACAGGATTGTCCTTGTAGTTAACAAGTCCTGGTTTTACCAAACCAGTAGCAGCTTGCTTTGTTTTTGTCCCAGATCGATTGATTGGAATATGAAGAAAGCAAGGCTTGTCCTCAACAATATCGTCTACAGGGTACTTGGTCAAGTCTTGCACAGATCCAACGCTGCTAGGGACTATAGGTGGACTCATGTGGCTTGGCTTGAGTTCAAATGATATGCATTCTGTTTTCTTCATTTTGTTCATCACGTCATTAATAGCCTTTTGTACCCTTTCATCAATAGTCTCTTCAAGGGTCCTTTTCGACTTCTCGTGTTTCCTATATGACGACGCATACTCTGGAAACGCCTCTCTCCAGGAAATCTTAGAAGAGATTCCCCGAGCCCGTCCAGTGTGTTTAGGATTGCCTAGTGCTGCAGTTAGTATGTCATTCTCCCTTCTAGGCTTAAATTCTCCTTTTTTCTCTTATCTGCATATTCTTGAATTTTGGTCGAAACTTCGCCTACCAATTCTGGATGCAAAAGTTTGCCGTCCTCACTCAAACCTGCCCGACCTAAGATCCAACGAATAGCTCTCTCATCGATATTTTTTAATATTGGGTCCAAAGTGCCGTTAGTTATAGCTTCCTCGATAATCCTGTTCCACTGCACAACTTTATGGTGATATCCGCTTGACCCCAGGCGATGGGGGTGTTTGTTCATCTTCGCTCTCTGAGAATTAGTTTCGCCCAGTTCTTTGGCCTTCAGTTCGGTCTTCTGACGAACAAATTCCTCCCACTGAGCTTGAGTGATTTTCCCCCATTTTCTTGGGCGGAGGAACCTTATTCTTCTTAACAAAGTCCCTATTCATCTCGGCCTTCCACCCACGAAACATCTTGGCCATAACAGAGAGCATCGACTTCCTTACTGCATCCTCTGTGCCTTTTGGGAACTTGAATGACTCAGACAACTTAGCCCATAGCTTGTTGCGGGTGTCTTCATCTAAATCCTTCCATTTTTGAAGTGTGATTGGCACTATATCTCTAACAGTAGCCCCGCAGGAATTTCGAAACTTTGTAACCACGTCAAGTGGTTCTTCAGGAAACCCCTCTGCATTTAGTTTTGTTACATACATAACTGCACCTTCTTTCATCTGATTTGGACCTCGTCGCCCTCGTTTCCGCTTATGTGAAACGGATGATTCAGGCATCGGAGCATCCTCCGTGTTTCGTGTAGAAGATGCATCCTCTTTCTTCTCTTCATTTGAAATCTATATAGTGAAAAAATTAATGGCCTTTCATATATGAACATTATTTTACAATATAGTCGGCATATTTCTATTTACCTCTTCATTGCTGGGAATATAGTCGGCATCAAGCTCATCTGATGTTTTTTTCTTCCTTGGAGGTATAGGAGTACAAGGATTGTCGTCACTAGAACTATCCTCCCCGCTCCCTTCACCGGAGCTGCTCGTTGTCTGCCATTCAAGTTTGGTCGCGTCTTCATCAACTTTGTTAGACGCACCGGTGCAGACCACATCCATACTAGGCTGCTCGTTGTCTGCCATTCAAGCTGGTTCCATCGATAAAGGGATATACTGTTAGTCTGATATACTGGTTCCATCAATAAGGGAACTTGGAGAAAAGGTGATTCAAAAGAAATCGAGCCCAAACCCCCCTACGGGGCAGGATCGGGTCGGGAAGCAAGCTCGCAGATAGAAGGGCACTTTCCAATGCAGTTAGACAAAGAAGGCATGGCTGTGATGTTATAATGCTGAAGGACCCCAAGAAGAGATTATGCCCTATAGTCTACCACCTCTCGTTATTTGTGGGCTTCACCGAGGGCGGGAAACATTTGGTGACATCAAACGACCTTCGGGCTGGGGACGTCTGCGAGCTTGTTAAGGGGCCAGACGATGGTGAGCCGGTGTACTCTGTCCGGATGTGTGGTCACAAAATTTAAAGCCGCCCCGGCTTCATCTATGCGCTTCTCTTCTCTTATGTCGGCTACTAAGATCACTTAGCACCCCACCTAAGAGAAGAGAAGCACACACATGCAGCCGGGGCAGCTTTTAATTTTGTGACCACACATCCGGACATAGTACACCGGCTCAACATCGTCTGGCCTCTTAACAAGCTCGCAGACGTCTTCAGCCCGAAGGTCGTTTGCTATCACCAAATGTTTCCAGCCATCGGTGAAGCCCACAAATAACGGGAGGTGGTAGACTACAGGGCTTAATCTCTTCTTGGGGTCCTTCAGCATTATAACATCACAGCCATGCTGAAGGACCCCAAGAAGAGATTAAGCCCTGTAGGACCCCAAGAAGAGATTAAGCCCTGTAGTCTACCACCTCCCGTTATTTGTGGGCTTCACCGAGGGCGGGAAACATTTGGTGACATCAAACGACCTTCGGGCTGGGGACGTCTGCAAGCTTGTTAAGGGGCCAGACGATGGTGAGCCGGTGTACTCTGTCCAGATGTGTGGTCACAAAATTTAAAGCCGCCCCGGCTTCATCTGTGCGCTTCTCTTCTCTTATGTCGGCTACTAAGATCACTTAGCACCCCACCTAAGAGAAGAGAAGCACACACATGCAGCCGGGGCAGCTTTAAATTTTGTGACCACACATCCGGACATAGTACACCGGCTCACCATCGTCTGGCCCCTTAACAAGCTCGCAGACGTCTTCAACCCGAAGGTCGTTTGCTATCACCAAATGTTTCCGCCATCGGTGAAGCCCACAAATAACGGGTGGTGGTAGACTACAGGACTTAATCTCTTCTTGGGGTCCGCCGATTCAGGCATTCCGCCGATGCCATTCTCCATATAAGTCCCAAACAGAGAATAGGGATGAGGTAGTCAAGATTGTAGGCGCTAGTGCTCAACTACTAGCATCTATAGATATGGACACAAGTCCAAATTTGGTGCTACTCGGCACCATCGATATCACTAGAAAAAAAAATACATCAAAGAGATCCACTTCCCAATAGTACTCGAAGATAGTTCCTTGACTTGACACTCTCTAAGAGGTTCATACAAAATACATTCTCTCTAAGAGTGAAACCTACGATACTCATATCGTGTTGTTTAGGACTAAACATCAACAACCCCTTGACTGGTCGCTATCATACTCAATTCCAAAATATTTTTCCAATATGTCGGCTTGAGTAAGGAGATCTGGGCTTGGGAGTTCCTCCAAATCATCTGCAGCTTCATCATCTTCAGCATATTGCAGGGCTTCATCTTGAATAATTTTAGCCCTCTTGGAGTCAGCATACTTTTTGATGGACAGAGCACACTTCTCAAGCATGTCGCATACATCTCCAATTTGAAACAAAGTGGTCTTAAGTGTGTACACTGATTCCGGTTCACTAGTATCCACAACCCCATCAGTCACTAGACTGCGAATGATGTCAACATGTGTCTCGATGACTCGAACTGAGCTCTCAACCATGACAAGTGGCTCTTTTTCCATCTCTAAAACTGAAAATGGCCAAGTCTCACAATCAAAATTGAGATCGCAACAAAGGCAGGGATCAGAGGGAAAACAAGGATGTGGCTTATAGGGCAAAAAGAGGGGTCCAAATAACATTGTCATGGCTATGAACAAGTCAAAGATGGGAGATAAGAAAAAGTCTTATAACATAGGGTTGGGAAGCAAAGATAGGTAGTCAAAAAACTAAGAAGGGAGATAAGAACAAGTCTTATAACATAGGGAGATAATAACATTGCCATGGCTATGTACTTCCATGATGTATGTGGCCATAAGCACTAAAAATAGACTTGTTGCCCCAATCACTATGGAGATTTTCTACCAAGAAGGGGTCCTAGTAGTTGCATCAACTATCCATGACAAAATTCTTCATAAGCATAATGACCAACATTTAATCACAAGAGATACAAGCTACTAAAGCAAAAATGGTGACCTTAACAAAATATGTAAGTGAAAACACCAACAATATAAGCATAATGACCAACATTAACAATATAAGATTAACAATAATCAATCTAAGCACTGATAATTAATCTAATGTACACTATCTGCAATGTAGTGCACCATGATCAAGGAGTGGACTGAGGAATCAAGGCATGACTAGCAGAAACAAGTAATCAAGGCATGAATTTGTAACAAGTAATCAAGGCATGATCAAGGAGTGCACCGAGGAATCAAGGCATGACTAGCAAAAACAAGTAATCAAGGCATGAATTTGTAATTGAAAGGGAAATGTGCCCTTGGGCCATTTCTAAGTATTGTGGTGATTGAGTGCCAACACAAGTGCTTAAATGTGAATCTATGCTCATGGATGGACAAAGTGCAAATCAAGAGTAAAGGTATGTTTCTAAGCCTTAGTACATTGGTTTTGTGTACTAATATACTTGTCTAAGTGTTAGAAACAGAAAGAAGAAGAAAAGAAAAGAGGTGAAAAAGGCTTGGCTGTGTACAGCCAAGACTCAGCTCAGTCTGGCACACCGGACTGTCCGGTGGTGCACCGGACAGTGTCTGGTGCGCCAGGCTGACTCGGCGTGAAGTGGCCGCTCTCGGGAATTCGCCGACGGCGTACGGTTAAAATTCACCGGACTGTCCGGTGTGCACCGGACTGTCCGGTGAGCCAACGGTCAGCCGCGCCAACGGCCGGCCGCGGAATCTGCGCGCGACACGTGGCCGGGCCAACGGTCGGAAGGGGGCACCGGACTGTCCGGTGTGCACCGGACATGTCCGGTGCGCCAACGGCTCCCAGATCTGCAACGGTCGGCCGTGCCATATTAGGAAGGAAATCGGGCACCGGACTGTCCAGTGCACCAGTCGACAGAAGGCAAGATCAGCCTTCCAGATTTGTTCTCAACGGCTCCTAGCTGCCTTGGGGCTATAAAAGGGACCCCTAGGCACATGGAGGAGGACACCAAGCATTCCTACAACATTCCTAAGCACCAAGACATCGATTCCGCGCATTTGGTTCATTGTGATAGCATCTAGAGCTTTTTTTGAGTTGTGAACTCATTGAGTTGTGTTGCGAGCTCTTGTTGCGACTTGTGTGCGTGCTGTTGCTCTGATTTTGAGTCTTGTGTGCGTTGCTAGTTCCTCCCTTACTCCGTATTTCTTTGTGAATCTCAAGTGTAAGGGCGAGAGGCTCCAAGTTGTGGAGATTCCTCGCAAACGGGATATTGAAAAGCAAAGCAAAACACCGTGGTATTCAAGTTGGTCTTTGGACCGCTTGAGAGGGGTTGATTGCAAGCCTCGTCCGTTGAGAAGCCACAACGTGGAGTAGGCAAGCGTTGGTCTTGGCCGAACCACGGGATAAACCACTGTGTCATCTCTGTGTTTGATCTCTTGTGGTATTGTGTTTTGTTGAGACTCCTCTCTAGCCACTTGGCGATTATTGTGCTAACACTTAACAAGTTTTTGTGGCTATAAGTTTAAGTTTCACAGGATCACCTATTCACCCCCCCCCTCTAGGTTCTCTCAATTGGTATCAGAGCCGTTCTCTTCACAAAGGGACTAATCGCCCGAAGAGATGGATCCTAAAGGGAAGGGAATCGTGATCAACGACAAGGAGAAGGAGTCCTTCGTCAACGAGCCAAGGGATGACAAGTCCAACGACTCGGGCTCGGGCCATAGACGCAAAGATGGGAAGAAGAAGAAGACAAGACGCATCAAGGAGATCGTCTACTACGACAGCGATGAGTCTACTTCCTCCCATAAGGACGACGACCACAACGAATACGAGAGAAAGAAACCGGTCAATTCGAACTTTTCTTTTGATTACTCTCGTATTCCTCAAAGTACTAATGCTCATTTATTATCTATTCCACTTGGTAAACCTCCTCATTTTGATGGAGAGGACTATGGATTTTGGAGTCACAAAATGCGTAGTCACTTGTTCTCTCTCCATCCTAGCATATGGGAGATTGTAGAAAGTGGAATGCACTTTGATAGTACGGAGAGTCCCATGTTTATTAATGAACAGATTCATAAAAATGCACAAGCTACTACTGTGTTGCTAGCCTCTTTGTGCAGGGACGAGTACCATAAGGTGAGCGGCTTGGACAATGCCAAGCAGATCTGGGACACCCTCAAGATCTCTCATGAGGGGAATGATGTCACCTTGCTCACCAAGATGGAGTTGGTGGAGGGCGAGCTTGGACGGTTCGCAATGATAAGGGGCGAGGAGCCAACTCAAACATACAACCGGCTCAAGACCCTTATCAACAAAATAAGGAGCTACGGAAGCACGCGATGGACGGATCACGACGTCGTCCGCCTAATGCTAAGGTCCTTTACCGTTCTTGATCCTCATTTGGTGAACAATATTCGTGAAAATCCTAGGTACACCAAGATGTCGCCTGAAGAAGTTCTGGGGAAGTTCGTAAGCGGGCGAATGATGATCAAGGAGGCAAGATATGTGGACGACGCGTTGAACGGTCCTATTCATGAGCCTCAATCCATTGCTCTCAAGGCAACGAGGAGCAAGGAGGCGCTACCGAGCAAGGTGGCGCAAGTTGAGGCGGCCGGGCTAAATAATGAGGAGATGACCCTCATCATTAAGCGCTTCAAGACGGCGCTTAAAGGTCGCAAGGGACAGCCAAGCAAGACCAAGACAAAGGAGAAGCGCTCGTGCTTTAAATGTGGTAAGATTGGTCATTTCATTGCTAATTGTCCCGATAATGAAAGTGACCAGGAAAAGAGGAACAAAAAGGAGAAGAAGAAGCATTACAAGAAGGCCAAGGGCGAGGCACACATCGGAAAGGAGTGGGATTCGGATTGCTCCTCCTCCGACTCCGACAATGAAGGACTCGCCGCCACCGCCTTCAACAAGTCATCCCTCTTCCCCAACGAGCGTCACACTTGCCTCATGGCAAGGGAGAAGAAAGTAAGCACTCATGATACTAGTACTTATGCTTCTTCAAGTGAGGATGAGTCTAGTGATGATGATGAGATAGATTACTCATGCTTATTCAAGGGATTAGATAGATCTAAAATTAATAAAATTAATGAGTTGATTGATGCTTTGAATGACAAGAATAGATTACTAGAAAAACAAGAGGATCTTTTTTATGAGGAGCATGATAAATTTGTTAGTGCACAAAATTCTCTTGCTCTAGAAATTAAAAGGAATGAAATGCTCTCTGGTGAATTATCTACTTGTCATGAAACCATTTCTACTTTACAAGGTGTTAACAATGATTTAAATGCTAAATTAGAAGTAGCAAATAAATCTAATTCTTGTGTAGAACATGTTATAATTTGTACTAGGTGTAAAGATTTTGACATTGATGCTTGTAGTGAACACCTAGTTTCAATTTCCAAACTTAATGATGAATTGGCTTGTCTTAATGCTCAACTTAAGACTAGCAAGAATGATTTCGATAAGCTAAAATTTGCAAGGGATGCCTACACGATTGGTAGACACCCCTCAATTAAGGATGGACTTGGCTTCAAGAGGGAAGCCAAGAACTTAACAAGCCATAAGGCTCCCATCTCCGCCAAGGAGAAAGGGAAGGCCCCTATGGCAAGTAGTGTTAAAAAGAACCATGCTTTTATGTACCATGATAAGAGACAAACTAGAAATGCTTATAGGAGTTACAATGCTTATGATGATTCTGATTCTCATGACATGTTTGCTTCTAGTTCTTTCTATGTGCATGATAGAAATGTTGGTAGGAGAAATGTTGTTCATAATATGCCTAGGAGAAATGTTGTTAATGTTCCTAGGAAAGTTAATGAACCTTCTACAATATATCATGCTTTGAATGCTTCCTTTGCAATTTGTAGAAAGGATAGAAAGGTGATTGCTAGGAAATTAGGGGCAAAATGCAAGGGAGATAAAACTTGCATTTGGGTCCCTAAGACAATTGTAACTAACCTTGTAGGACCCAACAAGAGTTGGGTACCTAAGTCCCAAGCCTAAATTTGCCTTGCAGGTTTATGCATCCGGGGGTTCAAGCTGGATTATCGACAGCGGATGCACAAACCATATGACGGGGGAGAAGAAGATGTTCACCTCCTACGTCAAGAATAAGGATTCCCAAGATTCAATTATATTCGGTGATGGGAATCAAGGCAAGGTAAAAGGGTTAGGTAAAATTGCAATTTCTAATGAGCACTCTATCTCTAATGTGTTTTTAGTAGTCTCTTGGATATAATTTGCTATCGGTTAGTCAATTATGCAATATGGGATATAACTGTCTATTTACAAATGTAGATGTGTCTGTCTTTAGAAGAAGTGATGGTTCACTAGCTTTTAAGGGTGTATTAGACGGCAAACTTTATTTAGTTGATTTTGCAAAAGAAGAGGCCGGTCTAGATGCATGCTTAATAGCTAAGACTAGCATGGGCTGGTTGTGGCATCGCCGCTTAGCACATGTGGGGATGAAGAACCTTCACAAGCTTCTAAAGGGAGAACACGTGATAGGTTTGACTAACGTGCAATTCGAAAAAGATAGACCTTGTGCAGCTTGTCAAGCAGGTAAACAAGTGGGAGGAGCACATCACAGCAAGAATGTGATGACCACCTCAAGACCTCTGGAGCTGCTGCATATGGACCTCTTCGGACCCGTCGCCTATCTGAGCCTAGGAGGAAGTAAGTATGGTTTAGTTATTGTTGATGACTTTTCCCGCTTCACTTGGGTGTTCTTGTTGCAGGATAAGTCTGAAACCCAAGGGACCCTAAAGCGCTTCCTTAGGAGAGCTCAAAATGAGTTTGAGCTCAAGGTAAAGAAGATAAGGAGCGACAACGGGTCCGAGTTCAAGAACCTTCAAGTGGAGGAGTTCCTTGAGGAGGAGGGGATCAAGCACGAGTTCTCCGCTCCCTACACACCACAACAAAATGGTGTGGTAGAGAGGAAGAACAGGACGCTAATCGATATGGCGAGGACGATGCTTGGAGAATTCAAGATCCCCGAGCGGTTTTGGTCGGAAGCTGTGAACACGGCTTGCCACGCCATCAACAGGGTCTACCTTCACCGCCTCCTCAAGAAGACTTCGTATGAGCTTCTAACCGGTAACAAACCCAATGTATCTTACTTTCGTGTTTTTGGGAGCAAATGCTACATTCTAGTGAAGAAGGGTAGAAATTCTAAGTTTGCTCCCAAAGTTGTAGAAGGGTTTTTGTTAGGTTATGATTCAAATACAAAGGCGTATAGGGTCTTCAACAAATCATCGGGTTTGGTTGAAGTCTCTAGCGACGTTGTATTTGATGAGACTAATGGCTCTCCAAGAGAGCAAGTTGTTGATCTTGATGATGTAGATGAAGAAGATGTTCCAACGGCCGCGATACGCACCATGACGATTGGAGATGTACGGCCTCGGGAACAATTGGAGCAAGATCAACCGTCTTCCTCAACTATGGTGAATCCCCCAACCCAAGATGACGAACAGGTACCTCAAGTGGAGGCGCACGATCAAGGGGGAGCACAAGATGTTCAAGTCGAAGAGGAAGAAGCACCTCTGGCACCTCCAACCCAAGTTCGAGCGGTGATTCAAAGGGATCATCCCGTCGACCAAATTTTGGGTGACATTAGCAAGGGAGTAACTACTCGTTCAAGATTAGTTAATTTTTGTGAGCATTACTCCTTTGTCTCTTCTATTGAGCCTTTCAGGGTAGAAGAGGCCTTGCTAGATCCGGACTGGGTGTTGGCCATGCAGGAGGAGCTCAACAACTTCAAGAGAAATGAAGTTTGGACGCTAGTGCCTCGTCCTAAGCAAAATGTTGTGGGAACCAAGTGGGTGTTCCGCAACAAACAAGACGAGCACAGAGTGGTGACGAGGAACAAGGCTCGACTTGTGGCAAAAGGTTATGCCCAAGTCGCAGGTTTGGACTTTGAGGAGACTTTTGCTCCTGTGGCTAGGCTAGAGTCCATTCGTATCTTGCTAGCATATGCCGCTCACCATTCTTTCAGGTTGTTCCAAATGGATGTGAAGAGCGCTTTCCTCAACGGGCCAATAAAGGAGGAGGTGTACGTGGAGCAACCCCCTGGCTTCGAGGATGAACGGTACCCCGACCACGTGTGTAAGCTCTCTAAGGCGCTCTATGGACTTATGCAAGCCCCAAGAGCATGATATGAATGCCTTAGAGATTTCTTAATTGCTAATGCTTTCAAGGTTGGGAAAGCCGATCCAACTCTTTTTACTAAGACTTGTGATGGAGATTTGTTTGTGTGCCAAATTTATGTCGATGACATAATATTTGGCTCTACTAATAAAAAGTCTTGTGAAGAGTTTAGCAGGGTGATGACGCAGAAATTCGAGATGTCAATGATGGGCGAGTTGAACTACTTCCTTGGGTTCCAAGTGAAGCAACTCAAGGATGGCACCTTCATCTCTCAAACGAAGTACACGCAAGACTTGCTAAAGCGGTTTGGGATGAAGGACGCCAAGCCCGCAAAGACTCCGATGGGAACCGACGGACACACCGACCTCAACAAAGGAGGTAAGTCCGTTGATCAAAAAGCATACCGGTCAATGATAGGATCGTTACTTCACTTATGTGCTAGTAGACCGGATATTATGCTTAGCGTATGCATGTGTGCTAGATTTCAATCCGATCCTAAGGAGTGTCACTTAGTGGCGGTGAAGCGAATTCTTAGATATTTAGTTGCTACGCCTTGCTTCGGGATCTGGTATCCAAAGGGGTCTACCTTTGACTTAATCGGATACTCAGATTCCGACTATGCTGGATGTAAGGTCGATAGGAAGAGTACATCGGGGACGTGCCAATTCTTAGGAAGGTCCCTGGTGTCGTGGAACTCTAAGAAACAAACTTCTGTTGCCCTATCCACCGCTGAGGCCGAGTACGTTGCCGCAGGACAGTGTTGCGCGCAACTACTTTGGATGAGGCAAACCCTCCGGGACTTTGGCTACAATCTGAGCAAAGTCCCACTCCTATGTGATAATGAGAGTGCAATCCGCATGGCGGAAAATCCTGTTGAACACAGCCGCACAAAGCACATTGACATCCGGCATCACTTTTTGAGAGACCACCAGCAAAAGGGAGATATCGAAGTGTTTCATGTTAGCACCGAGAACCAACTAGCCGATATCCTTACCAAGCCTCTAGATGAGAAGACCTTTTGCAGGTTGCGTAGTGAGCTAAATGTCTTAGATTCGCGGAACCTGGATTAATTTATAGCATACATGTGTTTATGCCTTTGATCATATTCCTTATGCATTTTGGTGATCAAGTTGTACAAACACTCCCCGGACCTCACAAGTCCGTTGCAAAGTGATGCACATATTTAGGGGGAGATGTGTTACAACTTGACCCTTTGAGACTAACCATGTGCTTGAGTTTGCTTGTTTTAGTCTCAAAGGAGGTTTGAAAGGGAAAAGGTGGACTTGGACCATGAAAGACTTCCACTGCACTCCGATGAGAGGGTAACTCATTCCAAGTTCATCTCATGTCCTCTTATTGCCTTTGTATTCTTATTGAAGAATTTGGTGAGGCAATGGGGTTCTGGGGCCAAGATTAATCCCGTTTTGGTGCTTGATGCCAAAGGGGGAGAAAATAAAGGCCAAAGCAATAAATGGATCAGCTACCACTTGAGAGATTTTGAAAATGGTAGAATAGAGCTTTTGGTTTGTCAAAACTCTTTTATTGTCTCTCTTGTCAAAAAGTTGGCTTCTTGTGGGGAGAAAATGTTGATTATGGGAAAAAAGGGAGTTTTTGAAATCTTTGATCAATCTCCTTTGGAATGACTCTCTTTATGCTTCAACATGTGTGTTTGACTTAGAGATAGAGATTTGAGTTTGATTTGCAAAAACAAACCAAGTGGTGGCAAAGGATGATCCATATATGCCAAAATTAAATCAAAATAAATTTGAGTTTTATTTGAAGTGATATTGCACTTGTTCTAGTTGCTTTATGTTGTGTTGGCATAAATCACCAAAAAGGGGGAGATTGAAAGGGAAATGTGCCCTTGGGCCATTTCTAAGTATTGTGGTGATTGAGTGCCAACACAAGTGCTTAAATGTGAATCTATGCTCATGGATGGACAAAGTGCAAATCAAGAGTAAAGGTATGTTTCTAAGCCTTAGTACATTGGTTTTGTGTACTAATATACTTGTCTAAGTGTTAGAAACAGAAAGAAGAAGAAAAGAAAAGAGGTGAAAAAGGCTTGGCTGTGTACAGCCAAGACTCAGCTCAGTCTGGCACACCAGATTGTCCGGTGGTGCACCGGACAGTGTCCGGTGCGCCAGGCTGACTCGGCGTGAAGTGGCCGCTCTCGGGAATTCTCCGACGGCATACGGTTAAAATTCACCGGACTGTCCGGTGTGCACCGGACTGTCCGGTGAGCCAACGGTCAGCCGGGCCAACGGTCGGCCGCGGAATCTTCGCGCGACACGTGGCCGGGCCAACGGTCGGAAGGGGGCACCGGACTGTCCGGTGTGCACCGGACATGTCCGGTGTGCCAACGGCTCCCAGATCTGCAACGGTCGGCCGCGCCATATTAGGAAGGAAATCGGGCACCAGACAGTGTCCGGTGTGCACCGGACTGTCCGGTGCACCAGTCGACAGAAGGCAAGATCAGCCTTCCAGATTTGTTCTCAACGGCTCCTAGCTGCCTTGGGGCTATAAAAGGGACCCCTAGGCGCATGGAGGAGGACACCAAGCATTCCTACAACATTCCTAAGCACCAAGACATCGATTCCGCGCATTTGGTTCATTGTGATAGCATCTAGAGCTCTTTTTGAGTTGTGAACTCATTGAGTTGTGTTGCGAGCTCTTGTTGCGACTTGTGTGCGTGCTGTTGCTCTGATTTTGAGTCTTGTGTGCGTTGCTAGTTCCTCCCTTACTCCGTATTTCTTTGTGAATCTCAAGTGTAAGGGCGAGAGGCTCCAAGTTGTGGAGAATCCTCGCAAACGGGATATTGAAAAGCAAAGCAAAACACCGTGGTATTCAAGTTGGTCTTTGGACCGCTTGAGAGGGGTTGATTGCAACCCTCGTCCGTTGGGACGCCACAACGTGGAGTAGGCAAGCGTTGGTCTTGGCCGAACCACGGGATAAACCACTGTGTCATCTCTGTGTTTGATCTCTTGTGGTATTGTGTTTTGTTGAGACTCCTCTCTAGCCACTTGGCGATTATTGTGCTAACACTTAACAAGTTTTTGTGGCTATAAGTTTAAGTTTCACAGGATCACCTATTCACCCCCCCTCTAGGTTCTCTCAGTAACAAGTAATTAAGGCATGATCAAGGAGTGCACCGAGGGCTCGGAGATGGGCACGGCGGCGCACTCGGCGCTCGGGCTCGGCGGCGCTCGGGCTCGGGGACGGGGACGGCGGCGCTTGGCCTCGGGGACGGGGACAGAGGCGCTCGGGCTCGGAGATGGAGACGGCGACGCTCGGGCTCGGAGATGGAGACGGCGACGCTCGGGCTCGGAGATGGGGACGGGGACGGCGGAGTTGGGCTCGGGGACGACGGAGTTGGGCTCGGGGACGGCGCGGCCTGGCGGGCGCCCAGCTCGGAGACGGTGGCGCTTGGGCTCGGGCTCGGCGACGGCGTGGCGGGCGCTCACGGCTCGGAGACGGGGACGGGAACGGCGGCGCAGCAGCCTGGCGGCGTAGTATCAGCTCCGGGCGAAACCTAAACCCTAAGCCACCGTACCGATGCTTTTATATAGTAAACACATCACAGGCGGATTTTTAGAAAAACCGCTTGTGATGTATAACATCACAAGCGCTTTTCTATTTCGACCGCCTGTGATATGTAAACTTCAAAGGCGGTCCAAATAGAAAACCGCTTGTGATGTTATACATCACAAGCGGTTTTTCTAAAAATCCGCCTGTGATGTGTATGTAGTATAAAAGGCTCGGTGGTTCCAGCGCAAGAACCCTAACTTCCGGAGCCCGACACGCCGCTAGGCTGCGCACTACTGTAGCGGCGGCGGATTTTTTTGATCTACGGGGAGAAGGTTTTGTTTTTGATTTTCGGGCTTGATTTCAAGAGTTTATGCATAAATATGATCTCCGTTTGTTTTCTTTCTCATTTTGATACGATTTTTTGCCTCAATTTTGTAATATAGACCGGAATTGAAGAAAATCTCAGGAATTCCAAGATTTGGACTTGTAGTTGATCTAATTTAAAGATTTTTTTGAAGAGTTGTCTCACCTCAAGGTACCTATATTGCTGCAATCTTGTTTAATTTTCATGCACATTAATTCGTTCATGATTTAGGGATTAAATTCAATTAATTAGGGATATTTTAAAATTTTTTTGTCTCATGTGCTAGGCACATCTCGATATGATCTTGTTTCACTTTCATGAACATTTATTTTTTCATGTTACATCTCGATATTGACGTTAATCAATATAGGGATAGGTAATGGACCGAGGTTGGATGTACAATGTGCCAAGACCACATCCGTCGTACATTCGAAATTTGAGAAGCTTTATTGAAGCGGCCAACAAGCACGTGAATTTGCGAAAGAGCAAGGAGATATTATGTCCGTGCATCGATTGTGATAATAAGATAGCTTGGAGAGATATAGGAGTAATCCAATCACATCTGCTAAAAAGAGGGTTTAAAAACAATTACACGATATGGTCAGAACATGGTGAGTTGGATCCGTGTGAAGTGCCTGGTAATGACGAGAGAGTTGTCGGAATTTTAGATCTTAAAGTTGATGGTAAAGTGGATAATGTGGATGCTAATCAAGATTTTGAAGAATTTGATTGTGAAGAGATGTTGCGCCATATGGAACCAGAAATGTTAAGTTCTGTGGGATCGCAGAAAGGGCTATCTAAAATGGAGGGACTGGAAAGTGCCTCAAAAGAACCTTTATATGATGAATCAAAGGGTTGTGACAAAGAGTTTACTACACTGCGTACAGTTCTAGAACTTCTGAAGTTGAAGGCTAGCGCCGGATGGTCTGATACTAGCTTCACAGATCTTTTGAATTTTCTGTCTCAATTACTACCAAAACCCAACAAACTACCAACAAGCACTTATAAAGCGAAGAAGCTTATATCTCCCATAGCTCTGGGTGTGCAAAAAATTCATGCATGTCCGAACCATTGTATTCTGTATCGTGGCGATTTTGAGAACGCATCAAGATGCCCAGTTTGCAATGTCAGTCGATACAAGAAGAGCTACAATCAAGACTGTGTAAAAAAATTCCCGAAGAAAAATAAAAACAAGAAATCCACTATTGGACCTGAAAGTGACGATGACACTTTTGATGACATGGATGGGAAAAAGAAGTCAAAGAACCCAGCTTTGGTGATGTGGTATCTTCCAGTAATTGATCGCTTAAAACGTTTGTTCTCAAACCCTAGGGAGGCTGAGCTTATGCGTTGGCATGCTGAAAATCGCAAGCAGAATAACAAACAGATTCGACACCCTGCTGATGCATCACAATGGAAAAATTTCGATCTTATGTATCCTGAGTTTGCCAAAGAAACCAGAAATGTAAGATTTGCTTTGGGTACAGACGGAATGAATCCATTTGGTGAAAAAAGAAGTGTACATAGCACCTGGCCCGTGACTTTAACGATGTACAACCTTCCATCATGGCTGTGTCACAAAAGAAAGTATATTATGTTGACTATTCTTATTCAAGGTCCGAAATCAGCTGGTGTTGATATTGATGTGTTCCTAGAACCTCTTATGGAAGATATGACAAAGCTCTGGAATGAAGGAGTTAGAATATGGGATGAGTATTGCCGTGAGTATTTCAACTTAAGAGCAATTATATTTGTTACCATCCATGATTCTCCCGGTGGCGCCACACTATCAGGGCAAAAGACTAAATGAAAGAATGGTTGTGTAGTGTGCGTCGATGGAACTGCTTCCATGTACCTTAAATCATCCAAGAAGTTGGTGTTCATGGGACACAGACGGTTCTTGATGAAGCAGCATAAGTACCGAAAGATGAAAGAGGAATTTAACAATCAACTGGAAAGTGAAGGTGCACCAAAGCCTTATAGTGGGAAACTTGTTTTTTAAATTGTAAAGAACATTCATGTTGTATTCGGAAAGGGAAAAAACAAAGGAGAAAAGAGAAAGAGAACTGACCCTTCAACTTACACAACTTTCAAGAAGCAATCAATATTTTTCAAGTACCTCCCATACTGGAAGGATATGGAAATTTGCCACAGCTTTGATTTGATGCATGTAACAAAAAATGTTTTTGACAACATCATTGGAACCTTGCTGGGCATGCCGAGTAAGACAAAAGACGGACTTAAATCACGCAATGATCTAGTAGATCTTCAAATCAGACCGGAACTTCATCCAGTGGATAGTGGCAAAGGGAAGCCTTACCTCCCCCCAGCTAGCTACAACTTGTCAGTTGAGGAGAGAACAAAGATTTGCAAATGTTTGCGTGGGGTCAAAGTGCCCACAGGTTTCTCATCCAATATCAGCAGACTAGTCAGGATGAAGGACTTGTCTCTATTTGGCTACAACTCTCATGACTGCCATGTGATGATGACGGTGTTCCTCCCAATTGCGGTAAGAGCCCTCGAAACAGAGCATGTCAAAGTTGTCATCACACGCTTGTGTTACTTTTTCAATGCGGTTTCACAAAAAGTAATAGCTTTAGAAGACTTGGACTATCTAAAGGCATACATCATCGAGACTATGTGCAAGCTTGAAATGTGTTTTCCTCCATCATTTTTTGATATGCAAGTACACCTAATCATACATCTCGTGGATCAGATAAAAATATTAGGGCCACTATATTTACATCATATGTTTCAGTTGGAGCGATACCTGGGAGTATTAAAAGGTTATGTGCGAAATCGCGCTCACCCAGAGGGTTCAATCATGGAGGGATACACTACAGAAGAAGTGATTGAGAGCTGTATAGATTACATCAGTGACGGAACAATGATAGGTGTGCCTGTACCTAAACATGAGGGTAAACTATGTGGGAGAGGGAGAATGGGCAAGAAAACTTTTCGCGTTGAGGATTACAAGCTAGTACATTGTGCTCATGGTAGTGTACTACAACATCTCACGATAGCCGAGCCTTACATAGAGGAACACCTGAATGAGCTTCGTAAAGAAAATCAGAACCGCACAGAGGACTGGATCATGAGGGAGCACAAACATCGTTTCAGCGAATGGTTAATGGACAAAAACATCCCATTCGGAGACTCTTCGGATGAGAAAACAATGAAGAATTTGGCTTCTGGGCCATCGTGTTTTGTGACATCATGGCAAGCATATGACATCAATGGGTACACATTCTACACTAAATCAAAAGACATGAAAAGTGTTGCACAAAATAGCGGTGTTTGTATCGATGCTTTTGACCTACATGGACAGAAGACCACATATTTTGGATTCATAGAGGAAATATGGGAACTTGATTATGGCCCAAGCATGAAAATACCCTTATTTAAGTGCCAATGGGTACAACATCCCGTGGGGGTGATAGTGGATAACTACGGACTCACACTGGTAGACTTAAAGAAAGTAGGATATAAAGATGACCCGTGGGTTCTCGCCGAATGTGTTGCACAAGTGTTCTATGTACTCGATCCAGCAGATGAGAAGATGCATGTAGTTATTTCTGGAAAGCAAAAAATTGTTGGAGTTGAGAATGTGGGAGACCAAGATGAGGAATACAATAAGTATGAAGAGATGTTCGTCTTTAACGGTCCAGAGAGAATCAAGCGTTTGGAAAAGAAAATTGATAAGAACTTAAAGCCATACATGCGGAAAAATGGTAGTTCATGAAAAATTGTATGAATCAAATTGTATTTGTTATCATGTATGATCGACTATGAATTGTGGTTGCCAATTAATTTAAAATCTCTCTAATTATCTATGTGTGCTATTATAATTCATTTAAATTGTATTTGCATATTATTGTTAAAAATGAAATATTAATTCATTTAAATTGTATTTGCATATTTCTGTTAAAAATTAAAATTATTTTCATATTTAAATTGTATTTTTCATATTTTTACAATCACAGGCGGTTTTGTCTTAGGGTCCGCTTGTGAAAATGATAGAGCACCACAGGCGGTCCTAAACAAAAACCGCTTGTGATACTATTACATCACAGGCGTACTGAACCGCCTGGGACATCACAGGCGGTTTTCTAACCGAACCGCCTGTGATGTAAAAATCCTACCGCTTGTATAGAGCCAAATTGTACTAGTGTATGTCCGATGGCTGACGTCAGGCCGTCGGACATAAGCTTTCTTTATGTCCGACGGCTTATGCCAGGCCGTCGGACATAAACAACCCTTATGTCCGACGGCTTACGTCTGGCCGTCGGACATAAAAATTTCCAGAAATTACACTCAATTCTGTTTTTTTAATCTGTCATTTACAAAAAAACAGATTTCATGCAGATATACACATTCACAATCACAAATATACACATTCACATAAGTATTCACATTCAAAATCACAAATATACCCACATAAATATTCACAATCACAAATTTAACATAACGACATATAGTTCCAAATAGTTCCAAACAAGTGTTTTACATCAACATATAGGTCCAAAATAAAAACTAGCATTGTTCGACAGATAGTCTTCTTTCACATGAACAACAATAGTTCCAATTTAAACACATTTGATGAACTATCACTCATATCCATCGCCTGGATGGTTCGAGTGATAGCCACTTCCTCCGGCTGGACTATGCGTGCTGAAAAGGTTGTTCACCCAAGATTGCGATGCGTTGTCTTGACCAGACCCATCTCCTGGTGCGGCAACTGAAATGGGTGGTGTCTGAAATCCCTATAACACACGCACATGAAATAGTAACCACTCAGTTTTTTATTTAAACACATAAGACATCTATAAACACGTCACACACGCATATGTGTCCATACCGTAGAGAATTGTGATGGAGGCGGGGGTGGAGGCGCCAGCATTGGCATCGGCAGTGCAAAGTCCGGAGGCGACATCCCATATGTGGGCATCGGGAGGCCCGCTAGTTGGGCTAGTTGCTACAAATTATATACAAGTCATTGTTGAGCAAATAAGATACACATCATTTGTTTTGCAAAATAAGGTACAAAATGTTAGTTCAACTTACCGAGAGAAGAGCTTGATTTTAGGCCTGGAGGTTTGCATAATACTCGTCCTTCTACTTCTGGTACTCAGCTTGTTGTCTCTGGTACTCAGATTGTTGCCTCTGGTACTCCAATTGTTCCCTCAAAACTAATTGCCTGTTGACGCAACATTGCAAGACACTAGTAGAAAAAGGCTCAAAACCTGTGGTGCGGTATATTTTTATAGGCGGATTCGATTATCAACCGCCTGTACTATTTTTAGTGGCGGTTTTTAAGAAAACCGCCACTAAAAATCGTATTTCTAGAGGCGGTTCCTTATGAAAACCGTCTGTAGAAATCCATGATTTCTAGTGGCGGTTTTCTTAAGAGACCACCTGTAGAAATCGATTTCTAGTGGCGGTTTTCTTAAGGAACCGCCACTAGAAATCATTTTTATCCTTAATTTTTCGAGTTTTTCAAACGACCTCGTATGACAAAACCACCAAAATAAAAGTTGTAGATCTCTAAAAGTTACAAAACTTTGTAGTTGATAACGTTTATATTTGAAATCATTTCGGCTCTCAAAAATTGTATCTAAATTTGTCAAATTTAAAATTCAAATTTTGCAAACGACCTCGGATGAAAAAAGTGTCAAAATGAAACTTTTAGAACTTCAAAAATTATTCAACTTTGTAGTTGACAACTGTTTTATTTGAATTCGTTTACGGTCTCAAACAAGCAATTTACACTCAGTTGGTTGTAATATGTGGGCAACAAAACTACAAGTTAGATACAAAGCATGCCATAGCCGGAGTGATAGAGGAGGGTACGTGTGAGGGTGAGGTCAGGGGTTCGATTCTTAGTAACCGCGTAGTGCACAAAAAATTCTGCGATCTGTGACTTCAACGGAGACGGATAGCCGCGAGGCCTCCCTAATAAAAATATTTTTTTTGCTATTTTTAAAATCCGTTTTATGTTTCCTGGAAACGATTTTCACTAGCGGTTTTATTACACCGACCGTTAGTGATATTCGATTTCCACTGGCGGTTACGAAAAACGCCACTGTAAATAGGTTACGACCGCCACTATAGAGCTTATCTGTACTAGTGAGCTCTATCTCCTGGGCGGATGATCATGAACGGGGCGACTGTGAAGACGACGATGCGGAATGTCGTCCACGGCGTCTCAGCTCCCTAGAATCAATCGTAGAATCAAAAATACCCAACCTACAAGAGTGAACCATGCACTTAATATAGTAAATCATGGACTTGTATCGCAAGAATATGAGGATAATTTTGTGATATGGACTTGTATCATGGACCAGCATCGTCTCCAGCATCATCTCCCACATCATCTCCACCATCATCTTCAGCATCATCTCTTGCATGATCCTCTACCACTGGTTCCTCAATTTCAGCATCCTATGAAACAAATAACTTACATCATACAATATTATATTAAGTAACTTAAATAATGTAATTTAACACAAACTTACATCGTGTGGAGGCAAATGTTCTGCCAGCGCTCTCCGTCTGCTCATGGTAGAACATGTGCCCTGAAAAACTGAATCCTCACCCCTCGAGCTGCTCCTCGAGCTACTCCTCGTCCCAAGTAAACTACGAGAAAAATACCTCATTTTCTTTGGCATCCTATTTTAACAAAAACAAGTTAGTACAAAAATCGACAATAAAATAATAAAATATTCAATAAAATCATGATCCATACTCGTCAATCGTAATCGTAATCAAAATCAGGATCTAGTTGCTTTCGTCGATTTAATGGACGCCAAGTAGCTTTCTTATTTCTCGTCACTCGTTTTCTTTTTGGAGGAACCTCTACATCATTTTCATCGCCTAATAAAGATTCTTCCAACATTTCAGTTTGTACATTAAACGTGCTGGTAAGTTCTTTGTCTTGGAAAATCTCAGTAGCCCCCACTTCCTGCTCGATTGACTTTCAACATAACCAGCATCACCATGAGCATATAGTCGTTCACGAGGATTAATTTTGTACACTACCCTCCAATCAACCAAACCCTTTTTCTTAGATGGATATGTCATATAATACACCTGCTCGCATTGGTGGGCAAGGATTATAGTGTCGTGGCCTTTTAATCTATCGTTGTGTTTTACTTCCACCATGCCATATTGGTTTTCTCGTGTTGTATTTGGAAAAAACCAATCACAATCGAAGAACACCACTTTGAGTTGTTTATCTCCAAAAAAAAATTACTTGAGTATATCATTAATGACTCCATAATAATTAGTCACCTTCCCTTCATCATCAACAGCTCTAGTTACAACTCCGGAATTTGTCGTGGCTGCTAGAGGATGATCATCTTCGAACCTTGTAGAACGGAATCTAAAACCATTGACATCATACCGACCATAACGTCTGGCAGTTACTGCTCCTAAGGATAATTGTCAATGGTCCGGGTGTATATTGTCATTTTTATCTACATAATCTCGAAACCAACACAAGAAATTAGGTCCCCCATCTTTTCCCTCTTGACGAATCTGGTCACGTTCACAGCCAGAGATGCAATTTTGAGAATCAAATTCACTGTTAGTACAAGAAAACAAACCTTTTAGTATAACAACAATAATTGTAGCGGCAATGACTAAAATTAAGTTTACACTTACAGGAGAAACTGACTTATCTCTTCCATGTTGTTATACATCTACAGTAAAGCAGTCTTCCATTCGTCATTTGTGAAACAATATGTTGTGCTGGGTCCTACAGTTTTGCCCCTCCATTGAAAAATTTCAATATCACTGATAGGGGGCCCGTCGACATGATACCACAATGTAGGGGCATTGACATTGCATTCCTCTGCAAAGTACAGGCCCATGAACGATGCTATCTCTTGGTATTTGAATTCTTCAGCGATGCACCCTTCAACTCGTCTCTTATTACCAACCATTGCACGTAGCTTCTTTAGTGTCCTTTTCAATGTGATACATCCATCTAAATTGTACAGGACCTCCTACCTTAGCTTCGTATGGTAGGTGAACAAGTAGATGTTGCATCAGATTGAAGAAACCTGTTGGAAATATTTTTTCAAGTTTGCATACCAAAATCGGTATTTGTTGCTCAAGCTTCTCCATCATCTCTTTCTTAATTTCTTTAGCACAAAGATGTCTATAAAAGTAGCTTAGCTCCACTAATGCTTTCCAGACATCATTTTTTACAAAACCACGAAACATAACAGGAAGGAGTCTTTCCATTATTATGTGGTAGTCATGACTCTTCAACACAGAAAACTTGCCCGTCTTCAAATTCACAGACCTTCTAAAGCCCGCGACGTAACCATCTGGGAACTTTAAGTTTTTCAACCATTTCATCAATTGTTTCTTCCTTTTAGGTTTAATACTGAAAGGAGCACGTGGCTTCTTCTTGTTCTCTCCTATCTCCATAGTTGGTCTTCTACAGATTAAGGCCAAGTCTTTTCTAGCCTTAGGGTTGTCTTTTGTTTTGTCAGTGATATTCATGCAAGTTGTAATACCCAAATATGTAAACAATGAAAATAGAGTTGATCTCAATGTTTGGTGACCACTACTTATCATCACATGTGACTAACCCTATTTAAAAGTGAATAATTAACAGGTGGCACATAAACAACTTATGCATCATGTTGGGTCTTATTTGTTTGTGCATCTAATAACATAATAATAACAATGATAATATGAATATGAATAAAAATATAAAAAAATAATGTGATGAAGATTTGAGGAAAAAGGGGAGAAAAGAAAAAGAGAGTATATAATATAAAGAAAATTTATATGTTTCCAAAGTTGGTACTTCTTAATTTCATAGTATAATTCGAGGATAAATTTGGCTCAAGGTTTGAATTTAAAAATTGAATTCAAATTGAATTTGGGAATAGAGAAAAGAAAATAGAAAGATAAAAAGAAAAGAAGAAAGAAAAAGGAAAACGCTGTCTGGGCCCAATTCTGCCCGGCCCATTTATTCCCTTGCCTCCGCGCGACCCAGGCTAGGGATCGGGGCGCCGACAGCTGGGCCCGTGCGTCAGCCTCACCATGCGATCGTCCGCGAACACAGTGCGATCTTCATCACTGACCAGTGGGGTCAGCCTGCAAGACCCTTTCTTCGAGCTTCGGTTGTTGCGATTTGCGCGTCGTAGCTGCCGCGCCCTCCCCCTTGCTCGGACTGATCGAACCCTCTGAACCGTGCGGAGTATGACCCGGTCTCCTAGGGATAAATAGGCCTCTCCATGGCTCATCCCGCCCTCACGCCCAGCTGAGAGATCCCATTGAGTTCACTAGAGGAGGGAGAAAGCGGGAGACAGAGAGAGTGGGAGGCCGCCGCCGATGTTGTCCTCCCCTACCGCCAATCTCGGACCAGGAAGGGATCGAGTGAAGTCGCCTGCGCATCTAGAAACCGTCCGTGATCTTTCCGGGTGCGATTGTGGGCCAACGACGTCAGAATCGCTCGTCGTAGCTTAAGCGCAGCCGTGATCAGTAAACCATAGTTTTGGTGCTCTTCTTGTTCTTCTGTAGTTCCAAGCACCTCTCATTAATCTTGTTTGCACTGCCCATCTTCAAAACACATGTAGTTAATTACATCACCTCTTAACTTGTCTTAGATGCAGTGGCACATCCTAAAATAAAAAATAACATATTTAATAGATCTTGTTACCCTTGTTAATGTATATGCAACAACATGGCAAGAGCACCCCTCATCCCCCTTCTAAGTTTCTCTAACTTGTTCCATTGACAAATCTTTTTCAATTATTATGCAATTCTATTTCTACTGGAAAATTATGTCTTCCAATTGCAACCACCACTGCCTTTAATAATAGTGTTTAGTTAAATATATATATATGTATATATGTTTGGAGGGTGCACACTTGTGCTTATTCCTAGAGCTATGGACATGGCACCATCTATAGAGTGGACTAAAATAGAATCTCGGCCAGTTCTGCATCAGGAAAACACATCATGAAATATATACCCAATCAGCAACCATCATCACACATGTAGAGAGGACGCCAAGACTATCAACACAATTACCTGCTTGCTGGATGGAACAGTGGGCTTACTACACTCTAGAGCCTTCTTTTCAAGCATATCAAGTCTCCTTTCTTAGCATGTTTAGAGCCATAGAGCAATGTTACAACCTACACAAATTTGAATTCAATTATTCATGAAAAACAAACCAAACTCCACTTGAATGTGACGTACCTCAATCAAGGCACCAATCTCACTATCAAAGCTCTGGTACCGCTTGCAGAAGAGATCATCTAGGGAAGTATTCCCAACATCATAGAACAACACTTCCAGTTTAAAAACCTCTGGATGGGAAAAGTTCAGTGGATCTTAATGCTTTTTTAGTTACCTCAATCAGCTTGGCAACGTTGTGAAGGCCATGGGCTAGGGTGTCAATTTCAGAGATATGAGCAACAAACATGTCCTCAACTTTAGTACTTTCCCTCCGCCTATTACCACAAAAGAATCCTATATATGTTGGTTGACTTCCATTTTTTCACATAACAAGAATCACATGACAATGGGACTGACAACTTGGCATCAAAGTTGAAACCACCAGTGCAACTGTACAAGTCCACCCTGTTAAACAAAAACACGACAACTTATGAGGGAAACAGGAAGTAGATAGGCAAACTGCAGATTTTAGTAAAAAGGGAGAGAGCTGAATAGCTGATTCATGTCGTTCACATTCTTAGCTACATTGACATAACCAAAGTAGCTTTTGCAATGTCTGTCATAAATTGATATGTGTCCTAACTTGTCCATAACAGTAAGGTAAGTTACTATGCATGCCTCATTTTATTTCTTTCTGTATAAAAATAAAAAAATAGATGTATGTATGCTTTCGGTGTAACACATATAATAATATTAGGCCATACGCTTTTTCAAAAAACAAAGGAGTTATATATAGTAGTGACACATACCAACTTGAGGATCACCATTGTTTGTTTCAATGGTTACAAGCATCCCCTTAATTCATCCAACAGGAGGACACTGATGGATTGCTATAGATTCTAGAACAAAAATAAGAAGAGGAGACAAACGGTGAAATCAGTAACAATCTAAAAAACTCACTATGAGTGTTTGCCCTCTCGATCCTCTCCTCCTTCAGGAGCAGGAGGACGTTGAGGGTTGTGCTTCTAGACATTCTCATGACCCTGCTTGAAGTGGCGGCGTTGTGTGTGCCCATGCTTCAGCCCACCACTCATCTTACCCCTCTGTAGCATGAGTGCGTGCTCCTTCTCCTCCTCGCCGGCCTTGCCATGTTCGGCTAAGCATGGTGCTGGATCTATGGAGCCGTCGGAGGTGTCACACGCTCGTCGCCGCCGTGCCTTACGGAGGAGGAGGGGGCGTGCAGGAGCGCAACCTATGACTGCGTCTCCCGCATCTGACAGCGCCAAGTGATGGGAAGTCCACGATGCCGAAGACAATGTGGCCGAGCACTGTTGCCCATGCTATCGTCCTCATGGGGAACTCCGTTGGGAGGAAGGAGACATACTCGCGGTGGCGTGAACAGAGATTGGGGCATGGCGCGGTGGCGGCGGCTGACGAAGATATGCGCGTCAGTGTCGTCTTTGGGGTCGTGTGGGACATGGTGAGGGCCCTGCCCAAAGCAGAGATCGAGGCATGGCGCGGTGGTGTCGACGTCTTCTTTGGGTCGTGTGAGGCGCTCAGCTCCTATTGCAACAGAGACGACGAAGGGATAGGCGAGAGAGGATGGAGAGGGGAGAGGACCATGGAGATTGGTTGGAGCATGACACGGGTGGGAGAACGATGGCAGAGGATGCGGATGCGGAGGGGAGGACCATGGAGGATGCGTCTGCCCGGAGCAGAGATCGAGGAGCGTTGATGGCGGGGAGCATAGTTGGTGGATCGAGGATGGCAGATTGAGGGTGCGTTGATGGTGGCCGCGCTGCTGGGGCCCTGGATCACAGGATCGGCGTTGGTGGCGGCTCGGCGTCGAGTTGATGGCGGGGAGCAGAGGGGGCGGTGGGTGGGCAGAGGGATCGGCAGAACCGTGCACCAAAATAATCTGTGGACGCCTACAATAGCGTCTTAAGAGTAGTAGAGATTATCTTTATTCCTCTGTATTCTTCTATATTCCTTTACTTTCTTATTTATATTCATGTTTATACGATAAAATGATGAAGGTATGTCCTTCATGACCTTCGTCTGAAGATCATTTATCTGAGAGGAAATAATGATTCGAAGGACGAAGGTCTTTAACCATTAACAATTGTGTTGCCTTATTCTTGATTTATAGCATTTGAGAACAAGTGACCAACATTGGCGCCCACCTCTAGTGAACTCACTTCCACAACCTTCGGAAGAGCATCCATTTTCGACATGTCGTCGAAAAAGGCAACGGTGCCAGGGGCTACTCTGCAACCACTAGACACAAATTAGGATGCCCTCTCTCTGCGAGAGGACAGTAACCAAAAGAGAAAGGCGATCAGCCCAATTCTTCAGGAGGAGCAAATTGATCAAGAAATCAGGGCCTAGAGGCCATCCATCAGCAAGTGCAAAGGAAAAAGGAGAAGGTGGCCTAGCTGGCCGACCTTTAGAAGAAGATTGATGAAGCCACTGAAGAAATGCGTCATCTTACTCAAGATGACCAGGACTGAAGGCCTCAGTACAGGGAGCTTCATTAGGAGAGCTCATTCAACGAAGATGAATGGTACGATGACTTTCATCATGGTAACTTTACTTTTGACGATGCTTCTCCTCTGGTAGTAGAATTGCAGGCTATCCCATGGCCACATTCTTACAAGCCACCCCAGTTGCCCATGTATGATGGGCACTTGGATCCAAAGAAATTTTTGATGAGCTACGAGGCAACAATATCCTCGTATGGGGGTAATTCCGCTGTCATGGCAAAATCCTTCGTCATGGCAGTCCGAAGCGTGGCCCAGACATGGTACTCCTCTCTTTGGCCAGGAACAATTACATCATTGCAGAAGCTCAAGGATATGCTGGTCACCAGTTTTCAAGGTTTTCAAATGAATCTAGTGACTGCTCAGGCCTTGTTTCAATGCACGCAAGACCATGAGGAATACCTTCAGGCGTATGTCCGAAGGTTCTTGCGCCTAAGAGCACAAGCGCCCACATTGCCCAATGAAATTGTCATTGAGGCCATGATCAAGGGACTTCGGCCAGGACCTACAACCCAATATTTTGCCAGGATGCCTCCACAAACCCTGGAGAAGCTCCTTCAGAAGATGGACGAGTACATCCGGGCCGATAATGATTTTCGCCAAAGAAGGGAGGAAGCCTACAAGTTTTCTGAAACGACCAGGGGCTTCGGAGGGAGACTTCATCCTAGGCATGTCCGATCAATTCATTACTCCAATGCCAATGATGAAAGGGCCAGCAATGTTCAGCATAGCCATCATAGTTCTCAGTCTTCGAGCATGCAACACACTTCTTTCAGACCACCAACTCTGAGAGGCAGAGGAGGAAGAAGTTTCAGTGGAGGAAGGTTCGGTAATCAACCCAGAAAGTTGTACTGTCTTTTTTGTGGTGAGGACAAGGCCCACACAACAAGGACATGCCAGGTCACAATTCAGAAATAGAAGGAAATTGCTGAAGCCGAGGCGCAATAGTGTCAGCCAAAGCAAGTCCTCCACACTGCTTCGTGCTATTCTCCATACATCCCAGAATACGTAGGCAATCAACAACCTATAGCTTCTGTTGCTTCGACAAGCCATTCCCGCGCCTCCTGGCCTCAGTTGCCACCACCAACACCGTTGGTCCACAATCAGCAGTCAGAAGGGCACAATCATACTCAGCAACAGCGCGACCTTCGGGAGGAGTCCGAAGCTCGCACAGTTAACAGCACTGTGCCTGAATCGAAGCATATTTACTAAAAGGACTACAGTGGCTCGGCCAAGGAATATGTTGATCTAATGTATCTTAACTCTTTTTGACTTTTATATTTTCTTGAAAGAAAAACAATACAGAAGGGATAAATTTCAACTTGATGTAATAATATTGTCGTTACATCATCGAGTGTGACAGAAGTAAGTTCCGAAGCTACAAAGCCGTTCCTAACGGAGCGCAGAGTAAGTTCTGAAGCTCAAAAGTCGTTCCTAAGGGAATGCAGAGCCAAAATGCCACCTAAATTAAAGGTGAAGAAGCTCCAAAGTCGTTCCTAAGGAGATGCAGAGCTTAAATACCGCCTAAATCAGAGGTGAAGAAGTTCCAAAGTCGTTCCTAAGGGGACGCAGAGCTAAAATACCACCTAAGTAAAAGGTGAAGAGACTCCAAATTCGTTCCTAAGGGAATGCAGGGTCTGGGTGTGTTTTTGTGTGGGTGCTCATCTTCGACATAAACATCATTTGGCATCATACCATCACATCATCTCGCATATCATTGCATCATACATCATATCGCATCAACAAGAAAATTGTAAAGAAGGAAAAATGCTCCTCCTAAAATATTTGATGGATTATGAAACAATGTGCAACAGCTGAAACAGGTTTTCAACTCAGTGGGAGCTAGTTCTGAAAAATTTGAACCTTCGGTTGAAGACCTACCAAGCACCTTCGAACATATTGAGGGCGAAGTTGAGGCGCTTGACGAAGTTATAGCTGGGCACGGTGACTTCTGTGCCCTGCTAGCTTCTCACGGCATAGCTGTTGCTTTCATGAAGGCTGGTTGCACGCATGGGAAGATCGTAAATAGGCCGAACTTCAGCCTATCACTAGCAGATTTAACTGACATCCCCAGCCTGGCCCGAAGCATTGGAAATAGATTCATAACTCAAATTTGGACGAAAGGTGGGCGGAATTTAGGTGGTGATGAAGCTCGAAATCATCTTAAGCCGGTATTAAACTTGTGCCTGTTGCTTACCTTCTCCCGAGATTTGTATTTACCTTATACCGTTTTGTTATGTATAGGATGACGAAGCCGAAGGTCAATGATTCGAAGCTTGATGAATACTGATGAAGCTGCTGCAAAAAGCTCTAGAGAAATTTGAATTATCTTTGCAAAAGATATTGTAATTTAGGAATGAAACATTGCTCTGTAAATTTGTCCATACCTTGTAATATATTTTTACCTTTTCATCCGTGTATGAATTGCTTTGATGTGAACGAAACTTATATTTTTTGAGTCGAAGGCGAAAAACACCTTCCCTTCTTTTCATACACAACGAAGCATAACTTTGCTTCTTTTATACCCATCGAAGCCTTGTCATCAGAGCCGAAGCAACTGGTTGTACTCTATGTTATGATGATGATGATCCTACGAATGTCTAAATGAATGTGTATGAATGCAATGAATGATGTGATGTAATATGCAAATGAATGTCCAAACACACGCATACGAAGCCACACCCAGACTCTGCATCCCCTTAGGAACGTCTTTTGAGTCTTAAGCTCTGCATCCCCTTAGGAACGTCTTTTGAGCTTCTTCACCTTCTATTTCGGTGGTATAAGTTCTGCATCCCCTTAGGAACGTCTTTTGAACTTCTTCGCCTTCTATTTCGGTAGTATAAGTTCTGCATCCCCTTAAGAACGACTTTTGAACTTCTTCGTCTTATATTTCGGCGGTATTTGGCTCTGCATTCCCTTAGGAACGACTTTTGAGCAGAAAACTTATGCTGCGCTCACTTAGGAACGACTTTTTGTAGCTTCGTCGTGCTCTGCGTCACCTTGGGGATGACTTTTGAGCTTCTCCCTGCTTTTTTTTCTTTTTCTGCACTCAATGGTGCATGCTCAGATTTTACATTTTACATTCTTTTGGGGGATTTGGCTCTGGTGGAGCTAAATAAGAAAGCAAAAATTACAAGCTATGGCCCCATTAAAAACCTTTGTCCCCCTTTGGAAAGGAAAAGGGTGCTATAGAAAAAATGAAAAAAGATTACATCATATTACACATAATATCGTCGAAGCTCGTCTGCATTACAAGATCTTGGTATGTCGTTGCCGTCCATATCCTTCAATCTATAAGAACCGGGCCTCCACGAAGATACCACCAGAAAAGGTCCTTCCCACTTCAGCTGCAATTTGCCTACTGTGTCCGGATTGGCCACTCACCGAAGCACCAAATGCCCTGGCTTAATATTTTTCAACCGGACTTTTCTGTCACGCCATTTTATTGTTTCGGCTTGATATTTATTGATGTTCTCCACACCCTGAAGTCTGGTCCCTTGTATAGTATCTTTTGCTATGTGGTAATCAGCTTCGTCTTCTGCCGAAGCTGCTGTTCTTATTGACCCTGCTTTAGCATCTTCTGGAGTCATAGCTTCGTCACCAAATAATAATTTAAAAGGTGTAAAACCTGTTGATCTTGATATGGTTGTATTGTGGCTCCACACCACTTTAATCAACTCATTTGGCCACTTTCCTCTGGGTTGATTGAAGATTAGCTTCATTATTCCCGTCATTATAATGCCATTTGCTCTTTCTACCAGCCTGTTTGACTCTTGATGCCTAACTGATGCAAAATGAATCTTCGTGCCAATTTGGTCACAGAAATCCTTGAACGCTTTGGCATCAAACTGTGTTCCATTGTCCACAGTTATAGCCTTCGACACGCTAAAGCGACAAACAATGTTTTGCCAGAAGAATTTTTGGACTGTAACCGAAGTTATTGTAGCCAAAGGCTTCGCTTCAATCAATTTGGAGAAGTATTCTACAGCCACCACAACATATTTTAGGCCCCATCTTTGCAATGGCCAAGTAGGTTGTATTAGTTGGGTGAGAGACGAAGGTTGTTTCTGGTCTTTTGCACATTTTTGACAATTTTCACATTTTTGAACTAGCTTTGTTGCATCCGAAGATGCCTTCGGCCAGTAAAAACCTTGTCTAAATACTTTTCCCAGCAAGGGCCTATACCCAATATGAGATCCACACAGACCTGCATGTATCTCCTTCATTAATTCAATACCTTCAGCTCTTGATAAACACTTGAGGAGTGGAGAACAGACTCCATGTTTATATAACTCCCCTTCTATTATCACATACGATCTTGTCCTTGCTTCCATTCTCTTATTATAAGCTTCGTCATCCGAAAGACAATTACCTTGGAGGAAAGATATAATTTCAGTCCTCCAATCTTCACTCTGTACTGGGAAATTGCAAGCACTGCTCTCTCCATGAGTTCAACCGAAGGTGCCTTTATTGTTTCAAAAATATACTTCCGAAGGTAGAGGGAGCCCCTGTGCTGCTGACTTGGCTAGCAGGTCTGCATGCTCATTTTCTCCTCTTGGAATATTCTTGACAGAAAAAACCTTCGAAAGAAGCCTCCAACCTTCAAACTCTATCCATGTATTTTTCAAGCTTCAGGTTTCTTGCCTTGCTACTTTTGTCTATATGGCTAGAAATGACTTGAGAATCAGTTTTCAGGATGGCCCTTCTTATTCCCATTGCCCTTAACTTCCGAAGCCCCAACAGAAGTGCTTCGTATTCAGCAATATTATTTGTGCAACTGAAGTCAAGCCTTATTGCATAACATGTTTTGACTTTCGAAGGCGCAACTAGGACAGTAGCCGCTCCTGCACCAAAGGTTCCCCAAGAACCATCACAGAACACCGTCCAAGTTTTGGTGTCTTTATTTATTTCTTCTTCCTGAGCCCCTGGCGTCCAATCAGCGATGAAGTCTGCTAACGCCTGGGACTGAATTGAGGATCTATGCACATAGTCAATGGTGAATTCGTTAAGTTCTCAGCCCATTTTCCAATCCTTTCAGTAGCTTCTCTGTTCCTCATTATGTTCTTCAGAGGCTGTGATGAAGGAAAAATTATGTGATATGCTTGAAAATAATGTCGAAGCTTCCTGGAGGCCATTAACACAGCATACAACACCTTCTCCAATTCTATATAATTTTTCTTTGATAAACTTAAAACTTCAGAGACGAAGTACACTGGAGCTTGCTTTTTGACTTGGTCATTTAGCTTCTCCTGTATAAGCACCGCACTTACTACAGAGTGCGAAGCCGCCACAAATAAGAGCAATGGAGCCCCTGGCGCAGGTGGAGTTAGTGTTGTTAATTCAATCAAGTATTGCTTCGGGCTCTTCGAAGGCTTTTTGTTGAGCCGAACCCCATTGAAAAACTTCAGCTGACTTCAGTATTTCAAAGAATGGTAGATTTCTTTCTGTTGATCTAGATATGAATCTATTTAATGATGCCAGTCTTCCTGCCAGACGTTGAGCCCCCTTCTTTGTGCTTGGCGGCTCCATCCGAAGGATAGCTTCAATCTTGCTTGGGTTAGCTTCAATTCCATTCGTTGATACCAAACAACCAAGGAACTTTCCCTTCTTCACCCCAAAAACACACTTTTCTGGATTTAATTTCAGGCCAGCTTGCCTGAAATTGGCAAATGTCTCTTGCAAATCAGTAATGTGATTTTCTTGCTTCGTGCTTTTCACTATGATATCATCAACATAGGTCAGTACATTTTGCCTATTTGAGAATGAAGGACCTTAGCTGTCATTCTGTTGAAGCTTCCTCTGGCATTTTTGAGCCCCTCAGGCATCCGAAGATAGCAATAGGTGCCACTAGGAGTTATGAAGCTAGTCTTCGAGTCATCTTCCTTCTTCATCCATATTTGATGATAGCCTGAGTAACAATCCAGTAAACTCATGAGCTCTGAAGAAGCTGCTGCATCTACTAGAGAGTCTATTCTTGTCAATGAGAACTCGTCCTTTTGACAAGCCTTGTTAAGATATGTAAAATCAATGCACATTCTCCATTTACCGTTGGCCTTCTTCACCATAACAGTGTTGGCTAGCCATTCTGGGTATTTCACCTCTCTAATAACACCAGCACTAAGGAGTTTCTTCACTTCGTTCTGAGCACCTTTAGCTTTGTCTTCAGACATTTTCTGAAGCCTTTGTTTTCTTGGCCTGAAGGATGGATCCACATTGAGTGAATGTTCAATGACATCTCTGTTGACACCACAGAGATCATTGGCTGACCAAGCAAAGACATCTTTGTTGTTGAATAAGAATCTTAGCAAAGTCTTCTCTTGCTCTTCAGATAGCTGAGACCCCAGCAATACCCTTTGCTCTGCTATGTCTTCACATAGGAGCATAGGCTTCGACTGATCCACCGAAGCAGCCTTCTCTCTTTTGTATTTATACTGCTCACAGGCTTCGGCTCCATCTATATTATGGATTGCCTTTGAATCTGTCCAGTTTCCTTCGGCTTTTCTGGCAGCTTTTTGACTCCCATGAACAACAATGGGCCCTTGTTCCGAAGGTATCTTCATGCATAAATATGTTGGATGAAGTATTGCTTCGAAAGCATTAAGTGTCCCTCGACCAATGATTGCACTATAGGGGTACTCCATGTCAACAATGTCAAAGACAACCTGTTCAGTCCTTGTATTATGGACGAAGCCGAAGGTCACTGGCATCATGATTTTGCCGAGTGCTACAATCTGCATTCCTCCGAAGCCATAAAGAGGGTGTGTAGCATCATGAATCTTATCTTCTGGTTCTTGCATCTGTCTGAAGGCCTTAGCAAATATGATATTCGCTGCACTGCCTATTTCAACCAGAACATTATGGACCGGATATCCCTTGATGACACAAGATATGACCATAACATCATTGTGAGGGTAATCTTTGAGCTGAAGGTCCTCCTAGGAGAAGGTGATTGGGATGTGGGACCATTTTGACTTGATGAAGGGTCCCTGCACCCCAACATGTTGCACCCTTCTCTGCGCTTCTTTCTTCTGCTTCTTGTTAGCCGGCTCTAAGCTTGAACTGCCTATTATCGGGAGCACCAGCTTCGTAGCCAAAGGTGCTTCGAGTTGGTTGTTAAACGAAGCCATCAGCTCAAAAGTGGAAGTGAGTTCACCGGAGGTGGGCGCCAATGTTGGGGACTTGTTCTCAAATGCTTCGGCTTGATGGAAGGTAAAAGTCCAAGCATGACACACGTGCGAATACAAGTCACGTGAACAGTACATGGGTACTGTTCACCTATTTATAGGCACGAGACGCAGCCCGGTCAAAATTACATTTATGTCCTCTACAATTAGTTACAATCATGGCACAAATTACCATGGGCCGATTGGTCTTTTCCTCTTTAAGTCGGTGCAGCCCTTCGTATCAAGGCATGTCGCTATGCTGAAGCTCCTTGGAAGGTAGCTTCAGCGTGTACCTTCGCGCTATGTTTGCTTCTGTGCTGATCTTCCGAAGGTGTTTCTTCTTAAAGGACCTCCGGTGACGAAGCAGACCCCCAACAGCTGGTATCGGAGCAAATACCACCACAGAGAAAGCAATAAACCATGAATACCAACTTTCAAAAAATCTAAAACTTGCCTAGAAACCAGTAATTGAATCGTCAGGACTAGAACGCAAGACCTAGGACGAAAGGCCTTAGGAATAGTGAGAGAAATAGGTGGCTAATTAAGTAGGCCCTATGGGCTAGTCTTAGGATTCCATTTTTTAAAGGATACCCTAAAAAGCACCCTTCTGATTCGGAGAGGAGACGTTATTTTCAACATGCATGCATTATAAAACTAAAAGGATTAGAAATTAAAGGAGTAAAAATTTGATCTAACCCACTTCCTTCTGAACCACCCAAGCTCTTTTATTTTCTTTCTTCCACCATAATCTTTACATCTGATAATCTTCCACAGATGACTTCACCCACCCCCGCCAATGGAGGAGACACTCATTTTAGTTCTGATTTCCTTTCTCACGATGGTTTTCCTTCCATCTTGTGGGATGTGCTCAACTCCACCAGTTACCCTATGCCCCTTTTGTACACGGTGCAGCTATACGAGGAGCATCGGGTGCCATGTTGCCAAGTCTGGCTGACTCTGGATGCACATCCCCTTAAGCCGGGTTGGCGTTCTCGTGATTCCGAGACTGTTGGATTCAGGACAGACGACACCACCGAAGCGGCAGCTATGAAGACCCTGATGACTTTCTATGGCTACCATCCCCTGGAGATGGTGATGCACCCCTTGGGACTCTTCCTCACTGAGAAGAGGGATGACCCCATGTGGTGCAACCGTGTGAGCCATGTGAAGGACGTATGGGCGATGTATCCTGACTTGGTTGGGAGGATCACTGTTCAGTGCATGAGCGCACTGTACCACCTTCAGGCCCTGCAGAGCGACGCTATGACACATCTTGCTAACCTCGCTTAGACCACCAAGCTCACCCTCGACAGCCGAGAGGACTTCGTGGTCGACTTGTCCTCGGAGTTGGTGCAGAAGGACCTACAGGTGGAACGGTTGAGCCAGCACATCACCACCCTAGAGCAGCAGGTGGAGATCCGGGGTAACACTATTGATGTCCTGGAAAACCAGCTCCACGATGTGCAGCAGGTGCTCGAGGAAGCTAATGACCACCTAGACATGCACCATCTAGAGATGGAGGCCAATGAGGCCAGAAGCGAGGGAGAAGAGGCTCCCGAGGAGTTAGGACCAGCCCCTGGTACCAATGCGACTGCCTCCGAGATGCCCCCTTCCCTCTTATCCAGTATCGCTTCCACTACTCAGGGTTGATGTGTCATTTTGATGCTTTAGGAGGATATAAACCCACGCGAGCTTAGTTAACGACATATTTTGGACTAGGCTTACAGGTACTGTCCCCTAAAAACAATGTAACCCATGAGAACTTTGGAGATCAGTGAAGTGATTGTATCCATGTTATCCTCTTTCGAATTAATGTTATGTTATTACATTTTCTTTCTGTATGATACAAAGCATGTTGTTCGGAATTGTGAATTGGGATAACGATGGCAAAATCTCTGTTTTCAGATGGCAGCTAGGCAGCATCGCAGGCAGAACGAGCAAGTTCCCCTGCCACCTCCTCCAACTCCCACGGTGCAGGAGCTGATGACTTAGCAGAACGAAATTCTGCGACAGCTCTTGTAGCGCCAGCCTCACCCTCAGCAGCACAGTGGAGGTCAGCCACAGCGACCTCTGGCTGCGGCGACCTACCAAGAGTTCCTGAGTACGCAGCCGCCCTTATTCACCAAGGCAGAGGATCTATTGGACGCTGACGTGTGGATACGCGTCATGGAGTCCAAGTTTCCCCTCCTCACAGGAGACTGCCCTGATGACACCAAGGCTCGCTTCGCCGCGTAGCAGCTTCGCAGACCTGCTCGGACATGGTGGGACCATTTTCGCGCGATGCTACCTGCTGGTCATGAAGTTTTTTGGGAAGAATTCAAGACTGCCTTCAGAGGACACCACATCCCAGCTGGAATTCTTGACCGCAAGCCGAATGAATTCCTAGCACTCAATCAAGGAACCCGCACGGTATTGCAGTATGCTCAGGCCTTCAATGACCTATGCCAGTACGCAGGGTATCATGCAGATTCTGATGAGAAGAAGAGAGACCGTTTCCACAGGGGTCTCAACACCAAGTTGTGTGAGCGCCTCAACACTATTCAGGCTGATAGCTTCAATGAACTGGTTAACCTGGCCATCTCACAGGAAGATTGTATTATAGCTCACCGGGCAGAGAAGAAAAGAAAGGCGCCAATGTCAGCACCCTCCGCTCAACCCTAGAGGTTCAGGATTGTTTCTCACAATCAGAGCAGAGGATTTCAGCAGGAGGCAGGCAGATGGGTGATCAGGCCACCTCAGCAGCAGCAATCACCCAATCGTTTTCCAGCTCCCGCTCCAAGGAACAATCAACCTCAGCAGCAGCAGTTCCGCCAGGGAAATGGGAACAAGTGCTTCACATGTGGCAATGTGGGCCATTATGCCAAGAATTGCCCAAGGAATCAGCAGAGGCAGATGCCAGCACCAAATCAAGACAGGGGAAGAAAGCAGAAGGTGCAAGTCAGGCAAGGGAAGCTCAACTTCACTACTCTGGAGGAGTTACCTGAAGGAGCCCCCATCATGACTGGTATCTTTTCAGTTTTTAATCAACCTGCATTAATTCTGTTTGATTCTGGTGCATCTCATTGCTTCATTAGCCAGAAGTTCAGTGCTAAGTGTCAATTGCCTTTCTATCATACTCGAGGATCTTTTATGATCGCAACGCTAGGAGGCAAGGTTGCAACAAACCAATTAAATCAAAGCGTGCATATTCGGCTGGGAAGCCACATTGTCAAAACCACCCTCCTTATTCTAGGATTGGAAAATGTGGACATTATTCTGGTAGCCAATTGGATGACCCAGCACCAAGTGGTGCTAGATATAGCCAACCGCATTGTTGAAATAAAATCCCCAATTTGTGGGAGTTTCACCTTATTTCTGCCCAGCCAAGATTCTACTAAATCATGTGCTTTTGCTATGATAGAGTTACTCTTGAAGAAGATTCCAGTGGTCTATGAGTATGCAGATGTTTTTCCTGATGAATTACCAAGAATGCCACCAGACCGAGATATTGAATTCGCCATCGAGTTGCAACCGGGAACGTCACCTATTTCCAAGAGGCCTTACTGGATGCTACCCGCGGAATTGGCAGAATTGAAGAAGCAGCTGCAAGAATTGTTAGACAAGGGTTTCATCCGCCCAAGTACTTCGCCTTGGGGATGTCCAGCCTTGTTTGTGAAGAAGAAAGATGAAAGCTTGAGGTTGTGCATAGATTACCGCCCACTTAATGCGGTCACTATCAAGAACAAGTATCCTTTGCCTCGTATTAATGTTCTTTTTGATCAATTGGTTGGAGCCAAAGTGTTTTCCAAGATAGACCTTCGCTCCGTCTATCATCAGATCAAGATACGAGCAAGTGATATTCCATGCCTTCTCAACCAAATATGGGTTGTATGAATATTTGGTAATGTCATTTGGGCTGACTAATGCACCAGCATACTTCATATATCTGATGAACTCTGTCTTCATGCCTAAATTGGACAAGTTCATGATGGTTTTCATCGACGATATCTTGGTGTACTCAAAGAACGAGGAAGAGCATGCCGGTCATTTGCATGTAGTGCTTCAACGTCTGCGAGAGCACCGTCTTTATGCCAAATTGTCAAAATGTGATTTTTGGCTAAAGGAAATCAAATTCTAGGGTCACACTATCTCTCAGGTAGGCATAGATATTGATCCTGATAAGGTGCAAGAGGTGATGAACTGGAAGCCGCCAACAACTGTCCGGCAGATTCGAAGTTTTCTAGGATTGGCTGGTTATTATCGAAGATTCATTCTGGATTTCTCTCGAATTGAGAAACCCATGACTGAATTGTCGAAGAAAGGAGCTAAATTTGTTTGGGGTCAGAAGTGCGAAGGTGCTTTCCACACATTGAGGCAACATCTGACCACAGCCCCAGTGTTAGCGCAACCCGACAACAACAAGCCATTTGATGTGTACTGTGATGCCTCCGGAACTGGACTGGGTTGTGTTTTCATGCAAGACATCCGCGTCATTGCTTAAGCATCAAGAGCACTCAGGTCTCATGAGCAAAATTATCCCACTCATGACTTGGAGTTAGCAGCCGTGGTTCATGCATTAAAGATGTGGAGACACTATTTGATGGGAACCCACTGCAACATCTTCACAGATCATAAGAGCCTCAAGTATATCTTTACTTAGGCTGATCTCAACATGAGGCAGAGAAGATGGCTAGAGCTGATCAAGGACTATGTAATACTCAAAATTGTATACAAAGAATAATAGAGAGATCTCCTCAATTATATGTGCCTCATTTGCATCATAAAAAGAGCATACTCAAAATTTAGGGATTAATCAAAACAAATGATTCTAAAATAAAATAAAGTGCATCTTGTTGGAGTTTTATATGTTTGTGCATGAATAAAATAATAAGGATAATAAGATAATAAATACTAGAAGTTAAATCAAACCCTAAACTAAAATTAGGGTTTTTGAAAATAAGGAGAGAAATGATATAGAAATATAAATGATATAATTATATTTCAAGAATTGGTATTCTTAACTTCACAAAAGTAATAAAGATTAATGTAGCACAAGTTTGACTTCAAAATTCAAATTCAAATTTAAACCTAAAAAGGAAGAAAAGAGAAAGAAAAAGATAAAAGAAAAAGAGAAAGGCATCTAACTGGGCTGCCTGGCGGTATTTCGGCCCACTTAACTTCATTTGCCGCGCAGCCCATCCGGAGAGTGGTGCCGACAGGTGGGCCCAATGGGGCAGTCGCTGTTGTTGCGAACAAGGCACCTATGTCCCTAATGGATGGCCCCCGCTGTAAGTCTCGTCTTCAACACCATAAGCCTCGGAGCGAACACGCGCGCGCGGACTCTGCCCTTCGCACTCGCCGGCCACGGAACCGAATCCCGGGTAACTCGGGAGCCTCCCTGTGATCCGAAAACGACCGTATAGCGCTACATAAAGGTAGTCGGGGATTTTTGTTCTTCCCCTCTCCATCTTCCTGACCCCGCCGAGAGATCGAGAGTGAAACCCGCCGTCCGCAGCCATGGTTAAAGCCTGCACATGCCGTGGCGCGGATCTGGCTATGGCTGTTGGGTGTTTGCTGGGCGTGGAGCTTCGGATCACGACGCACCTGCTCGGGACCTCGGCGGGTGGAGATTGGATCGGCTGGGTGGTGGATTGCTCGCCGGTAAGTAGCTTGGGGCAGCCGTCCGCATCGCCGCGTGGAGCCGCATTGTCAGCTCTTCCTTCTCTCTCGCGCGTTTCGTCCGCAACACTGCCGTGATGCCCGCCGCCAGGATCGCGCGGATCTCGCTGGCCATTCGAACCACCCGGCCAGAATCCCCTCGCAGTAGGGTATTAATAGTACCAAAGCCCCCTGTTGTCAGTCATCGTGCCGGATCTCGCCATCATTGACTCAATGGGAGAGAAAGGGAGCATTGGAACGCCTCTGGGTGCTGCTGCTGTTGTGGCGCCGCACTCAGAACCTCGGATTCATCCTCACCGGTCGCTGTGGTGCTTCGCTTGGACACGCCAAACAAGTCTGGGGCTTCTGCGGGCTGGACTTACGACCGGGGCGACAAGAATTTCTCGCCGGGGTCGCTGCACTGCCGTAGAATCTCGCCACTGCGTGGGCAGTGCTGCCACCATTCCAAACCAAGGTGATTAGCCCTACCCTGATTTTGTCGTGACTTCAATTAGGGCCAGTTGCGTTAGCATCGCGTTGGATCGTCCGCGTTGGGACTCCGCTGGCGTGCACCGCCGCGCGCGGCCGTGTGGGTGCTCGGTTGCTGGCGTGGGGGGGAGAAGAAGACCACGTGTCGTCCATCTTGGATTGACGGCTATGATAAGAAGTGGTGATGCCTCCTCGGTGGATAAATCAGGGCCGTGGGATGGTGATCGGACGAACCATAGGAAATCAAAACTTCATTAAATCCGTGACGCAGATCTCGGGATTGACGGTCTATAGCGCATACTGTTTTGATGAATCCATCATCTAATCTATGCCGCTTGGTTTTTATCCGACGGTGCAGATCAGATGATACCCTTTCACCGTGGACTATTTGCATATGAGCCCCTAGATTTATTCAGAACAACCCGCAGTCCACACTCTGGGAATACTGAGTCTTGGGAAAAATTGTGATTTAGGCCCCTGATCTTTTAAGAAATATTGTGCCCAGTCCAGAACACTTAGGATATTCAGAAATTAATAAACAAATAGGTTTTTAGCATGAAAATAATTTAATAAACTTTTATAATTCATAGTTAATTCGTGTTAGCTCCAAATTGAGTCATTCCAGTTGCAATAATTTTGTATTAACATTTTCTAACAACTAGTAACACTGTTTAGTCATGAAACTTGAATTAAAAATTTTCATTTGGATTAATCTATTCTAAGCGCTAAATAATTTTAGAAATTCATAACTTAATAGTCGTAGCTCCGAATTTAGTGGTTCTTGTTTCTACAATCTCATTAGGACGCGTAGAATATTCTTATATAGTTTGTTCTTATGTTTGGTGTGATGTAAATTTTGCCTATACCATGCTTGTTTGTATTGCTACGACTAGCACGAGGTTATGAGTCACCTGAAGATCATCCTGGTACCTGGAGTCTCAAGTCCTAGGCAAGTTGTGCCCTTGATCACTTTTTTTACCCAGTCATGTTCTGATTAATCATAATGACTTGCATAGGTTAATTTTGATGGGACCTAATAGGTTACCCTAGTTTGATTATCTTTATACCTTGACTCCACTAAACTTTTTGGGTAGTACCTGCTATTGCTTTATGTGGTTTTGGGTATGAAGATTACACTATTCATGATTATACTTTTGTTATCAGTTGTTATTTATTGTTCATGTTAAGATCATTATGTTAATTGGAACATGGAGAACCACCCGGGAAAACAGTGCTACCACAAGGGTTTATGGACGCCCTTGGCTGATTAACTAAGAAAGCTAGTGGATGATTACCTTACCCGAAAGGGGCAAGGACAGTAGGAGAGTGATCAGTGTAGGGGGGTCCTTGGTTGATTTTGCTGCGATGGCGGTCAGGCGAGGGATTCCTGCATTGGAGCTTCCTATAAACTGTAGCGGGTTTTCTGAAGCTAGTGGAACTTTGTAAAGGCCTCGTAGTGTTACCCTGCCTCACCTCCTCGGTAGAGGTGCATGGGATTGGCCGTCTCTTGGCAGATGGGTAACATGACTTGTGGGTAAAGATGCGCAGCCTCTACAGAGTGTAAAACTGGTATACTAGCCGTGCTCACGGTCATGAGCAGCTCGGACACTCACATGATTAAATTATGGAACTTAAACTCAATTTGTCATATGCATTGCATTGCAGGTGAGGTTGTTACTTTTGTTCTACTACTTAATTGGGTTGGTATTTACTTATACTTAGTAATTGCTAATAAAATTTTGACCAACTTTAAAAGCAATGCTCAGCTTCAACCATCTCCGTTGGTAAGCCTTACACTACACGTGAGCTCCCACCTTTGGCGAGTTCATGCACATTATTCCCCACAACTTGTTGAGCGATGAACGTATGTGAGCTCACTCTTGCTGTCTCACACCCCCACAGGTAAAGAACAGGTACCATAGGATGAGGCGCATGGAGGATGCTGCGATGTGTTCGTGAGAGGTCTAGGTCGTCGTCTCCCAGTCAACTTTGGGTTGTTGGACCGTTGTCTCCTTATAATGTAATTATTCATTTATTTTGTATAGAACTCCAATTATATAGTAATGATGTGACATTCGATCATGTGCCAAGATTCATCATATGTGTGAGACTTGGTCCCAGCATACCTGGTGATTATGTTCGCGCCCGGGTCTTGGTGCCCCGAAATCCGGGTGTGATAGAAGTGGTATCAGAGGAATGTTGACTGTAGGACGAAACCTAGATAGAACTGGACAACCAATGCTTACTTACCGTTGCTACTCTGATTCTTTCTAAACTTTTCTTAATCTTTTCTCATCTAATTCTGCTTTACTCTGATTATTCTTACCTTTTCTTTCTAAAGACAAATGTGGATTTCACACCTTGAAATCCTATGCCTAAAGTGACTTTTAGGAATAGGGGACCTACTCTTAGGAACAAAAACAAAATTATTTTTTTAGGTATCTATGTGCTTGAATGTTTGTTCTTATGATACTTGTCTGATTTGGATCTTTGATTGAGTGGGATGAGTTGTGGAGTAATGTACACAATTACATCTACATATACATATATGCATAAATGTAAATAAATAAAATTCATAAGATAACTAAACAACCTAGATTATCCTAATTAAAATATATCTAGCCTAATAGCTCCATCTTATCTTAAAAGACTCTCTTACCTTAATGGATTCATCTTATCTTGAAAAGATTTTATCTCATCCTAATAGATCTAACTAGCCTCAAAAGATTCTACCTTATCCTTATGGATCCATCTTGCCCTAATCAGCATATTTATCCCACTCTAGAATAACAACCATAAGCTAATCCAAAATTTATTTAGATTTTAACTAGTCTAATCTAGTCATATCCAACCTAATCTAGATTTTATCTAATCTATTATGATCTAATCTAGAGTAAGTTACTTAATGCTGGTACAAAAGATAAGGCCATACCCCTCATGCACTTAAAACTAAATTAGTGCCTTAAACCAACTCAGCCATATACTTGAGATTTGATCCAACCAATAGAGTTATGAAGAATTGCATAATCTATCGATACCCACCTAACATCAAACAAACTTTTTTTCCATGTAGTCTATCTCATCCATATTTACCTTAACCATACTTCCCCAACTCCGATAATATACACTAATGTCGAATCAGTAAGACCAAGACCGGAGAAGAAAAGATCAACATCAAATCAAGGAAGGATAAGATTCAAGCCAGATCTTCAAAAGAATCAAGAGCCACAATCTTGGATGGAGTCTTTTCTTGCCCCACTGCTTTTTACCCAAACCTATATATGCTTTAAAGATATCCTTTATCCTACATAATAAAGTGGCTATACCCATATATACCCATGTTTTCCTAATCACCTGATAATTTGCGATATAGAAAAAAGAAGAGTTTTGGTATTCAAATCAATTAGAAACTAATCCATAGACTACAAACAATTTCTTCTACAACCCTTTCTTACTAATCTCGAGGACGAGATTATTTTTAAGGGGGGTAGGATTTGTAATACTCAAAATTGTATACAAAGAATAATAGAGAGATCTCCTCAATTATATGTGCCTCATTTGCATCATAAAAAGAGCATACTCAAAATTTAGGGATTAATCAAAACAAATGATTCTAAAATAAAATAAAGTGCATCTTGTTGGAGTTTTATATGTTTGTGCATGAATAAAATAATAAGGATAATAAGACAATAAATACTAGAAGTTAAATCAAACCCTAAACTAAAATTAGGGTTTTTGAAAATAAGGAGATAAATGATATAGAAATATAAATGATATAATTATATTTCAAGAATTGGTATTCTTAACTTCACAAAAGTAATAAAGATTAATGTAGCACAAGTTTGACTTCAAAATTCAAATTCAAATTTAAACCTAAAAAGGAAGAAAAGAGAAAGAAAAAGATAAAAGAAAAAGAGCAAGGCATCTAACTGGGCTGCCTGGCGGTATTTCGGCCCACTTAACTCCATTTGCCGCGCAGCCCATCCGGAGAGTGGTGCCGACAGGTGGGCCCAATGGGGCAGTCGCTGTTGTTGCGAACAAGGCACCTCTGTCCCTGGTGGATGGCCCCCGCTGTTAGTCTCGTCTTCAACACCGTAAGCCTCGGAGCGAACACGCGCGCGCGGACTCCGCCCTCCGCACCCGCCGGCCACGGAACCAAATCCCGGGGAACTCGGGAGCCTCCATATGATCCGAAAATGACCGTATAGCGTTACATAAAGGTAGTCGGGGATTTTTGTTCTTCCCCTCTCCATCTTCCTAACCCCGCCGAGAGATCGAGAGTGAAACCCGCCGTCAGCCGCCATGTTTAAAGACTGCACATGCCGTGGCGCGGATCTGGCTATGGCTGTTGGGTGTCTGCTGGGCGTGGAGCTTCGGATCATGACGCACCTGCTCGGGACCTCGGCGGGTGGAAATTGGATCGGCTGGGTGGTGGATTGCTCGCCGGTAAGTAGCTCGGCGCAGCCGTCCGCATCGCCGTGTGGAGCCGCATTGTCAGCTCTTCCTTATGTCTCGCGCGTTTCGTCCGCAACACAGCCGTGATGCCCGCCGCCAGGATCGCGCGGATCTCGCTGGCCGTTCGAACCACCTGGCCGGAATCCCCTCGCAGTAGAGTATTAATAGGACCGAAGCCCCCTGTCGTCAGTCATCGTGTCGGATCTTGCCATCATTGACTCAGTGGGAGAGAAAGGGAGCATTGGAACGCCTCTGGGTGCTGCTGCTGTTGTGGCGCCGCGCTCAGAACCTCGGATTCATCCTCACCGGTCGCTGTGGTGCTTCGCTTGGAAATGCCAAACAAGTCTGGGGCTTCTGCGGGCTGGACTTACGACCGGGGCGCCAGGAATTTCTCGCCGGGGTCGCTGCGCCGCCGTAGAATCTCGCCACTGCGTGGGCAGTGCTGCCACCATTCCAAACCAAGGTGATTAGCCCTACCCTGATTTTGTCGTGACTTCAATTAGGGCCAGTTGCGTTAGCATCGCGTTGGATCGTCCACGTTGGGACTCCGCTGGCGTGCACCGCCGCGCGCGGCCGTGTGGGTGCTCGGTTGCTGGCTTGGGGGGAGAAGAAGACCACTCGTCGTCCATCTTGGGATTGACGGCTGTGATAAGAAGTGGTGATGCCTCCTTGGTGAATAAATCAAGGTTGTGGGATGGTGATCGGACGAACCATAGGAAATCAAAACTTCATTAAATCCGTGACGCAGATCTCGGGATTGACGGTCTATAGCGCATACCGTTTTGATGAATCCATCATCTAATCTATGCCGCTTGGTTTTTATCCGACGGTGCAGATCAGATGATACCCCTTCACCGTGGACTATTTGCATATGAGCCCCTAGATTTATTTAGAAACAACCCGCAGTCCACATTGTGGGAATACTAAGTATTGGGAAAAATTGTGATTTAGGCCCCTGATCTTTTAAGAAATATTGTGCCCAGTCCAGAACACTTAGGATATTCAGAAATTAATAAACAAATAGGTTTTTAGTATGAAAATAATTTAATAAACTTGTATAATTCATAGTTAATTCGTTTTAACTCCAAATTGAGTCATTCCAGTTGCAATAATTTTGTATTAACATTTTCTAACAACTAGTAACACTGTTTAGTCATGAAACTTGAATTAAAAATTTTCATTTGGATTAATCTATTCTAAGCGCTAAATAATTTTAGAAATTCATAACTTAATAGTCGTAGCTCCGAATTTAGTGGTTCTTGTTTCTACGATCTCATTAGGACGTGTAGAATATTCTTATATAGTTTGTTCTTATGTTTGGTGTGATGTAAATTTTGCCTATACCATGCTTGTTTGTATTGCTACGACTAGCACGAGGTTACGAGTCACCTGAAGATCATCCTGGTACCTGGAGTCTCAAGTCCAAGGCAAGTTGTGCCCTTGATCACTTCTTTTTACCCAGTCATGTTCTGATTAATCATAATGATCTGCATAGGTTAATTTTGATGGGACCCAATAGGTTACCCTATTTGATTATCTTTATACCTTGACTCCACTAAACTTTTTGGGTAGTACCTGCTATTGCTTTATGTGGTTTTGGGTATGAAGATTACACTATTCATGATTATACTTTTGTTATCAGTTGTTATTTATTGTTCATGTTAAGATCATTATGTTAATTGGAACATGGAGAACCACCCGGGAAAACATTGCTACCACAAGGGTTTATGGACGCCCTTGGCTGATTAACTAGGAAAGCTAGTGGATGATTACCTTACCCGAAAGGGGCAAGGGCAGTAGGGGAGTGGTCAGTGTAGGGAGGTCCTTGGTTGATTTTGCTGCGATGGCGGTCAGGCGAGGGATTCCTGCATTGGAGCTTCCTATAAACTGTAGCGGGTTTTCTGAAGCTAGTGGAACTTTGTAAAGGCCTCGTAGTGTTACCCTGCCTCGCCTCCTCGGTAGAGGTACATGGGATTGGCCGTCTCTTGGCAGATGGGTAACATGACTTGTCAGTAAAGATGCACAGCCTCTGCAGAGTGTAAAACTGGTATACTAGCCGTGGTCACGGTCATGAGCAGCTCGGACACTCACATGATTAAATTATGGAACTTAAACTCAATTTGTCATATGCATTGCATCGCAGGTGAGGTTGTTACTTTTGTTCTACTACTTAATTGGGTTGGTATTTACTTATACTTAGTAATTGCTAATAAAATTTTGACCAACTTTAAAAGCAATGCTCAGCTTCAACCATCTCCGTTGGTAAGCCTTACACTTCACGTGAGCTCCCACCTTTGGCGAGTTCATGCACATTATTCCCCACAACTTGTTGAGCGATGAACGTAAGTGAGCTCACTCTTGCTGTCTCACACCCCCACAGGTCAAGAACAGGTACCACAGAATGAGGCGCATGGAGGATGCTGCGATGTGTTCGTGAGAGGTCTAGGTCGTCGTCTCCCAGTCAACTTTGGGTTGCTGGACCGTTGTCTCCTTATAATGTAACTAGGTATATGCCCGTGCGTTGCAACGGAGACATATAATACATAAGTCCCCGTTGCAACGCATGGGCACCGTTGCAACGCACGGGTATATACCTAGTGAAGATTTATGTGTGGATGATGCTGACCTGACATTCGAGAATTATGAAGAGCTATTCGGTACCTCTCACATTTGAATAGAGGAACTCTTTGATGACGCTGGAATTGACAGTTACTTTGAAATGAAGGAAACACCACCTTTTGATTTCAATGAGGTATGTACTATTCTTCTATACTCTTTGTGATTCTAAATTAGTGACATTTTAGATATCAACATAGTCTAGAAGGTGTCAATTCGGCTAGGGACATCGCCTTTTGATTTCAATGAAGGATCGGCTTCGTGGGGATGCCGCCGGTGGGCTGCGTGCCGTCGCAGCGCACGCTCGGGGGCGGCCTCGCCACCAGGGCCTGCGAGCCCAAGCGAAACGAGGCGGCGCTGCTGTACAACGCCAGGGCCCAGGAGTTGATCGCCGCCTTCAACAACAACAACTCCGACGTGCTGGTCGTCTTCCTCGACATCTACCGCATCCTGGACGACCTCATGGAGCGCGGGGAGGAGTACGGCTTCTCCGAGACCACCAGGGGATGCTGCGGCACCGGCACCATCGAGGTCACGGGCCTCTGTGACTCCCGCTTCGTCTCCGTCTGCGATGATGTCTCGCAACACGTCTTCTTCGACAGCTACCACCCAACAGAGAGAGCCTACAGGATCATCGTCAACGACATCTTTCTAAACTACGGACACGTGCTCTTCTCATGATTATATATCACGTACTCGCTGTCTCTGTCTCTGGTAGCTGGCCCAATCGACCCAACAGCAACCAAATTAAATGAGCCCATCCTCCAAATACCGCAGCCCATTGTTACACTTATTTCCTATCAAAAAAAATCATATACTGAGATGCTTTTCTTACTGAAATCCGATTGCACTGCACACAATACGGGTTCAAAGAAGCTTTCGTACACGTACTGCAAGTCTCCATCTAATAGATTTTGAACTTTCCAGACATCATTTTAAATGGGCCAAATCTCTCAAGACGCCGACATTCGAAAGGCTATACCTACCGTAAATAGTCGCGCTGTCATCCTTAACTAGCATTATATTTAAGGTAATAATAGCTAGCCAGACAGCCAGTTAACAAATCATTATCTAAAAAATTAGCAGTTAACAAATTGTCTAAAAAAGACTTGCACTCAACCACACCTGATCTGACTGATGATCAGAGAGCTTTTTGTACCTAGATTTGAAACAGCATGCAAAATCACCCCAAGTGAAACTGTCGTACCAGCCACATATATATATGTGTATGCGATTCGACTCGATGATGAAGTGATAGATTCCTGGCCAGCCGGATCATATACACAGACGACAGCAGGGAGTGCAAGAACAAGTGATCCATCTCTCTCTGCTAGCTAGCTAGCTTTAAACAAACAGCTGGCCGCCGGAAGGAATGCTAGCTTTTGGAGGTGGTTTCATACAAAGCTAACTAAATGCTATAAAATTACTTCATGTAACATGTATCTTACACTGTCAAAGCACGTAACTGTCATAGTATATATTTTCCTGTGGGAATACCTGCCTCCTCCTCAAGCTCATCCATCGTCTACACCAACCTGCTCTGTCATCCTGGGTGGCTTGGGCCCAATCCGATGACAGGAACAAACCTGCACGGGATCACTGCAACCATGTGACAGATGTTGAACCAATTGTTAGCCAGGTTATGCAAACTGGTGTGATCAACAACCTTAGAACTCGTCTCAGTCGAACTGCCCAACGGGAGATGGCCATTCTCCAACTTGCTCTGAACAACGTCGATATCACTAATCTGCCAGATCAGCTCCGGAGTCCCCTCATTGACATCACTGGCAAGTTGCACTCCGGAGCCCTTTACACAATGATCCAATCTCTGTCAGCCCCCAACCTAGAGGAGCCTGACTTTGTGTGGAACGGTTGAAGCTCTTTATGTGGCTCCTCAATCAAAGCAAAATCAAGCACAAAGTAAGCTTGGTCGAGAAAGGTGTGATTGCCAACCCCATCTGTGACCTCTGCCTTCAAGCAGACGAAGACTGCTACCACATCTTCCTCTGGTTCCACTATGCAGCTTCCTTCTGGCACAGCGTCGGGGTCCAAATCCCCCCCCTGGACCTGCACCTGCTGCCCCACGACACCAGAGCGCTCTCGTCCATCTTTGCTGCTGGGCCATTTGGAAACACCGGAATACCAGCTGCTGAATACCAGAAAAAACAATCTAGTTACAGTTTATAAAATCAGTTCAAGCTTAGCCTCAGAATGATTATTTCACATGCTTTGAAACTTGTATTCTCTGTCGTACTCAACTCGGACGAATCAACATGTAAACTCTTGCTTAAATCTACTACACCCGACAAGTTCTTGAACATCCTTCAAAACAATATCTCATGGAGAACAAGCATACCTTGAGGTTGTGGAAGCCATCACCGGCCCGGATGGAGATCTTGCTGGGCGTGTAGCATCACAAGCCAGAGGGAATAGCATCCCTACTGAAGTAGGCACCTGCAGCTGCATCTTCTTCTGGAACTGGATATTCATCAGGTGCGGCTCCGCCCCATCAGACCTGAGACCAAAATCGCAGAACCCAAATCACCAACTCTGGCCTTCTAGCTTCAACTAATTCAACATAGAAACTAAGAAACTTGCTGGGCGTGTAGCATCACAAGCCAGAGGGAATCTCTCAGTAATGATGTCGACCACGAGCAGCGAAGCCAAAACGAAGAAGGCCACAACGCGAAATGCCAGCAGCCAGCCAGGGTGGATACCCTCAAGGCATGTCTTCCAGCAATCTTCAAGATAAACAACACCAGGTCTGACACGTGGTAACGCCTCTTCTCTGTCTCCACCGTCATCGCCATTGCTGTCTGGTGAACTGGCCCCCTCGTACTTCTTAATCAAGAAGAATGCCAAGGCCATGCAGGAGTAGACCCAGAGCGCGCACAGCAAGAACCTCCAGTTGAGCCAGTACTCCGGTTGAGTAGTGTCCACGGCCATGGCTGAGGATTGGAATGCTTAATTAACCGTCCCTGCCATCATATATCAGCAACACATTATATAAGTTTGCTGTCCTCGTCGTTCGCATTAAAATCTGATACTATACTTGCGCCAGTCCGTTAAAGAAACAGTGCCAAAGTCCCAGGGATAAACCGAGGCCAGCCCACAACAGAAATGAAAATATGTATCAGATGTATCATTCAAATTAATATAATGGAACTTTCAAGCATACCTTCCATTGGGCGAGACATCTTTATCACCCTTATTGTAGTGTAGAGCTGCCACGGGTTTTCTTCCAGGATCTTGTAACTGTTGCCTCAGCGACATTGAATAGACTGCACAGCCCACAACAGAAATGAAAATGAAGATCCCATACTTATGCACAGTCAAGTTTGAAGTACTCAACTAATCATCCACTAACCAATTTCCCCATCTCACCTCATCCTGGTACTCAATCGCTGCCTTGTCTCCTCGCTAGATAAATTGTTCACGGAAGTAAAAGATTTGTTTGAAACATTGATACGGAACGACAAACATCACTATAATATGCAAAATACGTGTGGAAAACATTATCAATATCACACAAATTAATTCTAAAAAGTTAATTTAGAATTTTTAATTACAGAATAATCCTTTTTACAAAATACGTGTCGATAACTGTTCACTAATCAGCTAATCCTTTTTAGCGATATCGATAATTCTTTGTTGTACGTTTGCAGGGATGGCATATCGACACGAATTGTCCTCATAACTTAAAAGGTCAATCACGAAGTTCCTTCGAAGAGTCTTTGCATCCTACAGACAAAGACATAAGAGAACAAAACATATTATATTGTAGAACGAGATAGCTAGAATGTAAGTTTGAACATAAAACGAACGTACTACACTCACCCCAACAAATTTCAGTGGTCTGTCATTCCCCCACATGGCCATAGCTTGTAGAACGAGATAGCTAGTATTAAACCTATAGAATAATATTTGGGCAACTATGTTTTATATACAATGAATATCATAGAAAAAATTTAAACTGCTGAGAAGATGGTACGAAGAAAATACCCTCTTAAGTCAATTGGAACACCAGTCTGAATTGTATGTTCCCACTTAAAGATATCCTCCGCCCATCCAGAACGTTTCTTGCTGTAAGCAATCTTATATTTTTTTGAGGTCATGATAATCGCTTCCGCGAACCTCTTGTATGGCATGTGTTTACACCAATCTTGAGTCGGTGTAAAGTCGATAAAAGTCACATGCTTTTTAACATGATCTATTACGAAGAGGGCGTAACATCCATTGAATTTCCATGGCATGAGAACCTGCAAAATATCAGTTATTAGGATCCTACAACAGAAGTGTCCTTTATAAATACATTTGAAATGAATACATACTTACATATCTACAACCCGTGATGTAATAATTCATTGATGGCCAACAATCGAGTGTTTTGGCTAACCCTTCTGTTGTAGGATCCTGATGGTACTTTGGAAGTTTACCAAAACCAACCATTCTCTGGACATTATATATACATGTCCACATGATGATTAGATGTAGATACTATATATTAATACATTAATGATTGGAAACAAACTTACCCAAAAACGCATGTCCATATAATGCTTTCTATTATTTATGATTTCTTCCTTCGGCCTACGTGACTCTTTATTGGCAAGCAGCCGAACAGCCATGTCAAAACATCTTAGAATCATATCTTGATTTGTCGTTAATATGTTTTGTAGGTCTTTGACAGATATTTCTATCTTAAAAGGATTGAAACTTCGCACCCATGTTCTCCTGTAATGTAGCATGACGAAAGTCTATATCAAGATTCTAAGTAGTTGATATACATAAATTAAATAAATCAATGAGCACTTACTCTAGTGTCGTATCGTCGTTTATTGCCATGATATAATCACATAAAACATCTATTGAATCGGCTTTAGTCACTGGCATATCCTTTGTGGAAAGACCAACCATTAAAAAGTCATTGGTGCAACCCTCGGAAGTGAGAGGTGTGACTTTTACAGGAGCTCTTTTATCCCAATCATCAACAAACCACCTTTGTAAGTCTGCTTGAGTAATAGGGCCTTCCTCATCTTCATACACTACTTCGCTATCATCAAGCACGTGGAGTAGTTTCCTCTTATTAGAATCTGTTGGGTTTTCTAATATCTCAACATCAGATGGGCTTCCAGAGTCAACTTCTTTTTCATTTTTGTATAACAGACACCCCCTTCTCTTATTCAGGTCTGAAGATAGTAATATAGCAGCCATTTTTTTCCTAAAGTGTGACATGTCATCCTACAAATAAGAATCAATTATTTAACATTATATATGTAACACTGACTGTAGATGTCCATATATGTCATAGTAGTAATAATATACCTGGGTAAAACTGTCAGACAGTTCATCCCCTGTCCAGTATTCGATATAGTTCAAAAGAAAGAGACCGCATGAAGAGCTACAATATACATTAATATCAACATAAATATTGGTATGAATGAAGAAATTGGTAAAGAAGATTTTAGGGCGTACCTATCTGTCTGCTTTGCATATCCCATGTCAATTTCTCTGAGCGGCCAAGAAGCAACTTGGAGGTCTGGCCACCTGTGGTCTTTTAACTCCATACGTTGAGATATCATATCAATTTGTCTTTGTAGTCCTTTAATCTTTATATATTGTAAAACAAAATTAGAGATTGGGATAAGTTAATATTGAATTCATAATTGTTTAGTTTGTGCATACTCACAGAGTCAGTGAGGTCTTTGCGGTCTTGTGAACTACCAAGTGAATCGAGCACTTGTATCTCCATATTTCTTGCATGGATAACAGCAAGATACCAGTGCGTCTCTCGGATGTTTATCGGAATAAACACCTACAAAACAGTTATAAATACTTGCATAAGAATAAATTACATATAAACACTAACTGTTCAAATTGCAAACTCATAAGTACCATGTCATGGTCTAGGTAAAGTAACACCCTTCGTTCAGCGCTACATATTTGTGTCATGTCTTTAATTGGATATAGCTCCTCTGTTTTAATTTCAACATCACCATCTCGCTTCAGGAAATTGAACTGGAAAGCATTTTCTATGTGAACGCGACCTCCAGATTGGCACTTTAGATGCTTTTGAGCTTTTATCAAATTTATGTAACAGTCTATAACCTGCAAGTGTGTAAGTTGTGGTTAAAAATACCAGGATGAGTAAAAAAACTTATACATAACAACGTCGCCAAATATAAAGATTAAGCATGGATTACCTCGTCTCCTAAATATGAGTTCGGCTGAAATAAACACTCCATCCACTTCCTTTCAACAAAGGCATCATCAATAAGCACGACTTCTACCCTTGGTTCACAAGGGATTTCCTTAATAAAATCGATGAGGGCAAGATCACCTTGTGTGCAAATATAGTCTAGGAGCAACCAGTCATGAGATAAAACTAAAATTAGTTATTACAAAAAATACAAATTGACCCATACAGAACTATGAAACTTATAATACCTTCTCGAACTATTGCGGTTGCCACCGATTTTTTTGGCTTGTTATGAGACAAGCCTACAAATAGAGATTCCATTCTCGCGAGACAAAAACCTACATTCATAACAAATTGTTAGATGCATAAAAATTAATATTGCTAATTTCACAAATGATCCAAAACTCAACAATACTTTAAGATATTATGCATGCAGTAAGAAGTTTGATGACTATCAAAAAATGTGCGGCTATAATAAAAACAATTGTAGCATGCTAACATGACTTGATAATACACCAGACCAATCAAACAGAAGACAAACATCATCCTATTAGTTTGTTAGCTGAACATGCAACTCTTACCATGGGTCTAATTTGTTAGGACCTCTTTGTAGACGATGTTCTTGGTATATGTCCCACAATCTACGGTGGGGAGTTTTTTTACACCCTTCCTTGACTTTTTCCTCCCATCGACAGCTGGGATGACAAGAATCTTTATGTTCGATCGGGCTGTCGCTCTAGATAGAGCAACATATAGTTGGCCATGAGAGAACACTGGTTCAGGCAAGTATACACCAACATTGGGAATAGTCTGACCCTGTGCTTTGTTAACCATCATTGCAAAGCTAAGCCGTACAGGAAACTGCTTTCTTTTGAACTGGAAAGGGAACATCTCTTCATCGGAGGGACACAACGGTATACGCGGTAGGAAAATCCGTTTTCCAACGTGTTGACCCAGTACAATCTCTGCGTCAATGCTATTTCTTTGGAAGCCACGAACGACCAGCCTGGTGCCATTGCAAAGTCCATTTGCAGGGTCTATATTCCGGAGCAATATAACAGGACATCCAATCTTGAGCTTCAAAACATGTGGTGGTAGCCCATTAGGCGTCAATGTGTTTAGGAACTCGGGTGGGTAGTAGTTATGGGGATCATCCATGGCGCTATCGAAACTATGGTACACCATATGCTCCCCTTGAGAAAACGATCAATCATCTTAACATTTATCATATCAACCCAGTCGTTCCGTGTTGACAGTATCGCCCTTGAAGTGATGTACGTGGAATCAGACATATTTTCGTTGAGATTTGGGAAAGCGAAGTCTATTAGGTTGTCAAGATCGTTGTCACTCCCAGTGTAAGGCACACACACATCATCAGGAAGACGGATGTCGCCGTCAATATTTGTTTCCTCAGTTCCACCGCCTACGCGCAGCAAAAACTCCGCAAACCAAGGGTCGTTTTTTGCTCTCATGTTGCTAACAAGCTTTAAGTGGGACATGGACTCCCATAGGTAAGACATCCGTAGCGAAGACGCGACCACTTGAGCCCTTGACCCTTTACGAACAACAGGCAATACCTGTCTGAAATCTCCACCGAAGACAATGGTTTTACCACCAAATGGCAGTGCGGGTCGACCCATTATATCGCGCATGCTATTGTCCAGTGCCTCCACGGCTTGTCTCTTAGTCATAGAAGCCTCATCCCAGATAATGAGAGACGCTTTCCGTAGCAACTCTGCTGTTCCACTCTGCTTCGTGAAGCTACATACAGCGCCATCGTCAATAGTGAGTGGTATCTTGAAGCGTGAATGGGCGGTTCTTCCTCCAGGCATTATGGAAGCTGCAACGCCAGATGTAGCTGTTGCCACTGCAATCTTGCCCTGGTTGCGTAGCGTCGCGAGGAGCACTCTGTATAGATAAGTCTTCCCGGTGCCACCAGGTCCATCCACAAAGAATAATCCGCCCTGATCGGTGTCAACGGCAGACATAATCTTATCATAGGCGGCCCTTTGTTCCTCGTTAAGAGAGTCTTTAAGAGCCACATCTCCCACTGTCGGTTGGATAATTTCCTCCTCGTAAACCTCCCTAGCAGTACCAATAGCATCGTCATACGCGTCGATGATAGGAGGTAGAGGTAATGTCTTTATGTCCTTTCCCATTGACTGCAGCATGTTCCTAATGTCAATCAATACCATCTGCTCAACATGAGTTTTGTTCTGACTCCTGTGTTGATAGTCCTCGGACATAGAATCTTTGTGTTTCTGCCAAAGTACAGCCACATCGCTTGGCTCACAGTACACCAGTATTGTGGCAAAAAGTCGTCGCAGCGCCGATGGCATCTGGAAAAGAGCACGCTCAGTGAGACACTCATCCAGTGTGTTGTCCGACTCAAGTAGTCCCCTTCTCTCTGCTGCCTCACGAAAAGTCGGTAGGGTGACACCATCAACTGTCCTTAGATCCACATATGAGGCGGCGCCAGTCACGTGGTTTAGGAGAACACGAAGATAATAGCGCTCACCCTCGGCCGGATGAGCAGAGACTATCCTACCGACTTGTCCACCTGTATCTCGTTTCCTTCGTTGCCATACTTTGCCCTTACCACTCTGCCAAGTGTACCACTCAGGGAAGTCACGATATAGGATGCCACGAGCCTCCTCGTGTAGCCTATTCGCCTCAAAATATGCTGTGAGCATCGACCTATCAGCACCTGGATGGTTGACGACTCGCTCGACCATTTGCCGCTCGTGAAACGCCACCATGTGCATGTTTGGAAGATGGAGTTGCATCTGCATAACAGGTGGAGATATCTGACTAAGCTCAAAGCCGTATATCCTCCATAAGGCTTCCGGAGGAGTCACCCACCTTGCATCTCTATACTGCTTGATCTCATCAACATCATCATCTGCTTTGCTCGCATCTCTCATAACAACAGACGCACGATCATGGCCTTTGTATATGTACTTGAACAGGTATTTAACAGCCTTGATGCTCCCACATGCCTCGACATTGATGTGACAGTTGAAGAGACGAAGGAGGTATGGGTTATAAGGGACAACCCATCTATTGTCCAGTTCGCACCCTCGGACCTTTTCTTTACGATCATCGTCATGACGTCTGTAAATAGGGTACGAATCCTTCCCTTGCAAGGTTGTGTCACTGAAAGGCCGAGGGTAATGATTCTTGCACGAGTTACGACCCTTAGTGCATGGGCAGTTAGGGTTTAGCGACCCACACGGGCCATGCATCATATGCTTGATAACCATCTTTCGTAGTTCAGGGTACTTGTTGCTTGGGATCTCGGCTGAGATCAAAAGGTCGTACTGCTCAGGACATGTGAGCTTGTACTTCCTCTGCATTATGAGTAGAAAATGGGCATGCGGCAAACCCCGCTTCTGAAACTCCACGACATAGACGTAGGCTCGGACCTTACCAAGAATATCCTGTTTAGTCAGCCTATGCTTTAACTCTTGTAGCTTCGCATGAAAGACACGCACTACAAGATCCGGACGATCTTGCGGTGTTTGCCCAGGGAGAAGCTCCCTCCTTATCTCATCCCAGTTAGGGTTACATGTCATGGTAAGAAATATGTCTGGTTTACCAAACTTCCGCACCAGAGCCATAGCATCCATATACCGACGTCTCATGTCACGAGGACCACCAATAAACGACGTCGACAGCACAGTTCGCTTGCCAACCTTCTCTGCTCTAATATCTCCATCTACCATGCTATCCACCAAGCCCTGGTACAGGTCTGCCCTTAACCGATCCTGATTCCTGCGTATGTAATCTAAACGAGAGCTCTCAATCTTTATGTATGTGTCGACCGCGAACTGCTGGAAAAGCCGCTTTCCATGAAGTATTGGATTGAATACCCCGGGGCGAATCTGGAATTTGTAGCAGTAGTAGTCACGTACAGACACACATAAATGGCTAGGAGATTCTGCATACGCAAGGTTTATAAAGTGAGTGATGCTGAAAAGATAGTTAATAATGCTGAAATAAATCAAATTATAAAAAAACAACTAACCCGCATCTTCATCATTTGCATTACTTGCCCTATGTGTCGCACGGTATGCATCAACTTCGTCCATGGATACTCCAACCTTTGGGATATTTGCATGCCATCCAAGTTCACCTCTAGGGAAGAACAATGGATATGATAGTGCATCGTAGCATCCATGGTATGAGCGGATGCAGTGGCTTGAACTGTCCTTCCCATGGAGCATAACACTCTTGCTAAACTGGCCTCGCCCTTCGCTCCCTTCGATCCAGACAGCGGCCACCTCGGAAGTGAGAGGTGTGTTATATGTCTTCTGGTTCAACGTCTGGTCTAGGTTCAACGCGATACGATAGTCATCAAGGTTATCAACGTGGCCCATGGTCCTAAGGTGCTCGGAGTACGGGTTTCCACGTAGTATGTCGACTATCTGTCGAATAACCTCTTTGTCTTTCTGTTGATGCTCTTCGCGACACTTACGGAACCGATGCTCGAGAGTGGGATCATCATCATAAAAGTAAAGCTCAAGGTGTTTATGCTCTGCCCCACCCTCCCTACCAAATGACTTGATATTGTGGTACATCATGCCCTGTGCTCGGAACGTGTATATACCAGAATCCCTTACATTAGTTGTCATACTATCGAGGCAACAATATAGGGAAGTGAAAGAAAAATGGCCATTAAAAAACCTAATGTTGTCACGAAAGTGCCTAGCATCAGAGTCTGCACTATCCCACAACCTCTTGAGTTGGGTAGGGGTCTCCAGTGGGGCTAGCTCAACCTTCCCACCACGACAACAAAAACCAGGTGACTCATACTCAAACTTCTTCGCGGTGCAATAACTGCAGTTGGGAACAGTCTTTAGCATATGTGTTTCTTCAGGGATGTTGCTATACACCTTGTCGTACGGGTCAGGAACATCAGTGGCAGTCGATTCATCTTGACTACCATCGATCTCTATATCCTCATCGGTATCCTCATCTGATATTTTTTTGGAAACAATGAGTAAGACATATGTATTTATATAAGCATTGGTACCATATCATAAAAAGATTTAAATTAGTACATTGCCCAGTGAATAGGTATCCCTCGTTCTCATCAGCATCGTCTTCAAATACGACACCGTCATCGTCATCAACTGGAGGGTGAAAATACAAGCCACATAAAATACCTAGGCATTCAGGATAAAAGGGTGGTTAAAATATGTAACCTGAATAAAGATTCTTAACAATTACCATTGGAAATGACCCTTGGCTTCGACTGGGTATGTGTCCAATCATCCCCTTCCTCGGCGTCACTAATAGTATCCTCAGTCGCAGTAGCCATGTTCCTTGAAATGGATGCTTCAAATTGCCGGTTTCGACGGGCTAAGATAGCTTGTCTTTCACCACGTGGCACATGTTGTTTACGTCTTAGTGGTCTAGTAGACATACGCAGTGAATCAGCATCCTCAGTCTTTGTTGAAGCTGGCAGGAACGGGTTACTGGCGATATCAGGAATAACCCAGTCGCAGGGGGTAACTGCGGATCCATCAGGTTCAATTGCATCTGTTGTAGGGTGCACAACCTTAGGGGTATATGTTGGGGACTCCATGGCGATGGACTCCTGACTCAACGTGTCAGCCAACAGTGCTCTACGTTTTCTTATGTACTCTATCTTTGACTCTTTCCGCTTTGGTGTATTATTATACAACCTAAGGCGTTCATGCCTAAGTTCCCTCTCGGCTGGAGTTAAGTTTTTGTACCGCTCTCTAAAGTAGGCGGTCCTTCCCAAATTATGGTTAGGCGTGTTACCAATAGTTTCATGCACACCGCCTGGAATAAGGCATGTATACGTTAAACCGCCTGAAATCAGCTGTTTTGCAAAATTAGTTGAGTGAACAGTCATGTACCTGGTGTCAGAAGGTCTCTCGTTGTGAAAACATCGTCTGACTTGAATGTCTCATTCCTATGCAACCAATCGCTATCATCATCTAGATTCAAATTTGGAACTGCCAAATCAACAGTGGCAAAATGATTTTTCATGGCTGCAAATCTGTATTTATAAAACGATGGGTTGAAAAAAATTGTGATAGGTATACCCGCAATACCTTGTGTTGGAAAGTTTGTGAAATCAATTGTGCTACACCCATCGGAAGGACTAACTGTGAAACACAATGAAAACCAAAATAAGATTAATAGACATTCACTAATCCACAAGAGGATCTATTAAAATAATTAGGAATTTAACTTTTTTCATCACCTCTAGATGCCTCTGGTTGTATAGGAGGTCCTTTATTTCGTTGGCGTACTTCACGACGTTTTATACTTTTCTCGTTTTTTTGTTCAACGGTCATCGCCGCATATCTTTCCCTTTCCCTTTGCCTCTTACGTTCCTTAGCATCGACATTTGGACCAAGCCTTTTCGATCCATTTTCATCAGCTACAATATAACCTTGTGTATTAGTGTTCCCCTAAATACTATGCTTCAAACGTTAATCGACACGCGTGTAAAAACCTTTACCTATAGTAATGGTGTTTGAGATGTTTGTCAATGGTGTGCGACCATTAGTATGGTCCATCTGATCTGTTTCTGTTGGTTCTCCGTTCTCCATAAAGAAACCTTATCATGGACATAGGAACTGGCTTAGTTAAGTTTTCACACAGTAATTGAGTAAGGGCTGATTTGGTGATGTAATGGAAAATCAACAAGGTATGTATATGGTTTTGGATATATATAGTCTTGAAGTCTACTCGTGGTCCCTCTTCCAGTCGCGGCCGAACAGCAGCAGCGCGTGGAGGAAGCGGTCGTGCTCCCTGCGGTCCACTTCTCCCATCATCGACAACTCTGTGCGCAGTTGCAGACTTGCAGGTGCAGCAGCAAAGCAACCGGGTTTGTGAGACAGAGCAGCTCGATCTGCTGGCAGTGGCACTGAGCAGCACTGCAGTTGCAAGGAGGGCGAGCGAGGATGGATGTGTTTTGTGTTGCCAGAAGAAGGAGAGGCCAAGAATTTATAGGCGTCGTTGCATCCCTCGACCAGAAGCTCGCTTAGGGTAATGCAACCATTGGAAGACCATATTACTATCAGGTACAGAGAAAAAAGTTTGTTTTCCTTTTTGTTTTGGTATTTACCGGACTGTGTACTTACATACTTCATGTTCAACAGGCTTTTCCAAATGCCCCTATCCAACCAAACCATATGTACATGCATACAAATATGCACACAATACCCCTTTGGACACCGCAGGCAACTCTACCATTTAGTTTGCCTTTTATTTTAGTTTCAATAATAATTTATCGAAATGTGCTTCAGCTTAGCTAAGAAGCTCCAGCCTGATATGGTCTAGATTTGTTAAATCACCATATTTCTCATGGGAGTTTCTAGCAAGTTTCAGCCTCGAATATAGTGTTGTTGAATTCTGCAATCAGAATGTTTTTTTGGTGTTGATGTAGAATTCTGAATTGAGTTGGAGTCATAGGTGAGCTCATGCTGATTTAGGCCCAGAGTCGTTGAGTTGAGCAAAGCCAGGAATTGCCTGCTTTGCTTTGGGATTTCCCTATTTCATGCAAGTATATTCTAAGCTGGACCACCGGGATACAAATTTGTCTTGTTTCTTCCACTACCCCCCTTCGACAGTGAAATATGATGGAAATGGATATTAAGCTGGAACCATATTATGGTAATATATTACCAAATTGAATTTATAATACCCTAAAAACCAAACCAGGTTTATAATCCTAATATGGTGTGTCCTACTGATGATCGGAGACCGTAGATGCATAGATATCGTCGAGACGATTCCGATCGACTACTAGTTTGCCTTGTTTGGAGTCTGAATGAGTTTTTTCAAGTGCCGGTCGATCTGAGCCATTGGATATTAGGATTGAGGGAGTTTTCTTCTATTTATACCTCCCTAACCCTAGCAGCCACGTCCTCCCACCCTAGCAGCCATCCCCTTTTGTGCCTTGCCCAAGAGAAGAAAGGAAGAACAAGGGAGAGAAGAGAGGGAAGATTAGGGCACACAGTCGCCTGTCGTCGTCATCGTTCCTCTTCAAGAATTGGTTGGATTTCCTTTCCTCTCTCCATTGTCCCCACTTGATGGATGTTTTACCTTGTTTTGGATGAGTTTTAGGCCCTGCAATTAGCCCTTTATGTTGGATTAGATGGGAGATTAGATTTTTGATCTCGAAATTAGTCTCTGTAGAATAACAGATTCGATAGTTTTTGTTCATGCCAGTTTTCCATGGTCTTAGACGCCTCAAAAAAATAAAAAGTATATTTATGAGTTGTAGATAATTTAGATATCTTTCCGTGGCCGCGAAGAACACCTCAATCGGACATCAGATCAGAAAGTTATTGCAGTTTTATTATAGCAGTTTTTCAGTCTCATAATTCTGTGCAGAATCTGTTCTATTAAGATTTAGGCAATTTTATCAACAGAATTAAACCTTGGGTTTGTAAGAACAGTTGTAGATAATTTCATAAGCTTTCCAGATTGTTAAAGAGTGCATTCATATGAATTATGAAACTCTAGTTATGTTTGTTTTACGGTGGCTGTTTCTGTTGGCCTGACAGAAATGAGCGGGTCTGTTCACTGGTAGGTTTCATCAAGTAAATGGCCGAATTGGCTCTCCCAGATATGGAGACTTTTGTAGAGGGATAAAAGTTCTTACTTCCAGCAGAATTTCATGATTTTTGGTTGAGTAGTTTGTGAGATATCGAATTTTGAAAGTTAACTATGCGGCTGTCTAAAACAGATTCAGTCAGTTATCTTGTAATATGTTTTAGACTTATAGATGGCAGAATTTAATTATCTATTGAATACCGAAGTTGTAGAGTATTTTATGTAGATACTTCTAGAGTATTTGTTTGATATCACCACTGTTATAATTTTAAAGATACAAAATTAACAAACAGCGCTGCTGCTGTTTGACATGTGGTTCACGGTGGGAGTCTTTTCACCAGGTCTTGGTTTCAAGCGTAGGAACGATTGTTGATTGTTGGCAAATGTTTATGAAATATTTGTACTAAGTTTTATGCCCCGCAACAGGTGGTTATGCTCCGGATCATGCTTAGTACATTTTCTTCTTCGATGAAGGCAAGTGAATGTAGCGGTGGTTGCTACCGTTTTGACTTATTGTTTCATCGCCTACACTCTAATATTCAGAATCATCGAATTCTTTCGTAATTGAACTCTATGGGATGCTTTACTTGATTGTATTATATTGATGCTTAATCATATATTGATGATGATGATGATTCGAGTATGACCCACGAGATTAATTCACACTCCTGAAGGTGAATGAAGTATTATTTGAGGTTTGTATTATATCTGAAGGTAAACGAAGTATTGTTTGAGGTTTGTATTGTATTTGAAGGAAGTGAAGTATATTGATAAATGCAGCATGCCATATACATTGCATGATTCACTTGCATCTGAAGTTTTGTCGTGACCTATGGTCCGACCGTACCGGTACAACTTAGCATCGTACGTTGCCCGAGAAGGGGTACGATGCGGCTTCATACCCTTAGAGGTATGAAGGCAGAGGACATATGCATTGCATTCATATGCATTCATTGAAGTGATATTTGCAGATGATGTGGTTTTATACCCCCAGAGGTATGAAGATAGAGTACCTACACATTGCATTCCTATGCATACATTGAAGTGATATTTGCAGGTATTGTTGACGCAGGGAAGTGTTATAGAACCTATTGTGGTTGTTCGAGGAAATGAGATGGTATTGGTTATAGTGGGACTACTGAGTTCTATATCTACAAGCATTTCTGATTTTTAATTGTGACTCTTTTAAAATGTTGATGAATTCAATTTGTGGTTTAAATATCTCGTCAGAACAATTAGCTTGCTGAGATGTTTCATCTCACTCTTGCATTACTCAATGCAGGTGCTTGTTGCTCATCAAGGGGAGTGGGAAGTAGCAGCACATCCACCTTCATTCTCATAATAATGCTGCCCAGACGCAGCCATGATTTAATTAGAAACTTCTTGTCAAAGGATGTTTGTTTTTAACTAGTCGTGCGCACTGATTAATTCAGTTCATGTTGTTATGGTTGTCTTCCCATTGCTAGCAGATTATTAATGTCTTATATGTTTTCTTATCATGATATCTATTTATACTTTGTTGCTTCCCCCGTTTATGCAATTTTCAAAGGAGATGTTGTCGAAATTTTATATATGAATATTAGATGTGTAGTTTAGTAGCATTCTGGGGTGTTTGTGGATCCCGGGGTGTTACAGTTGGTATCAAAGCATAGGCTTTAGATTCTTGGCAATTTGAAGATAAATTTGACACACTTGCACATATAGGAAGGTTGTGGGTTCAAATATCTTTGATATATGTTAATGTCTTTGAAGTGCAGATGAAATAATTTCACCCTTCCTAATCCTTTACGGTGATGTGGTAAGTTGTTTATGACTTAATGCCTAATATAATTCATTTCTAAATTTTGATATTATTTATTAATAAGATTGATATCGCTGTTCTTTTGTGAGATTGAAGTCGTTATTATGCTTGTGATATACGTGTATGCCTATGTTGTTTTCAACATGTTTTTCATGGTTGAGTTTTATTACAATAATATTGTTATATATGTTTGATCGAGGATGTTTCCAAGAGGAGTGTGAATTGCATGTTTTGGGTTACAAGGTAACCATTGATTTGGATTTAAGTTGTTGGGCGGTTGGTGGATAGCTCCAACTATCTTTGCAAGGAATGATTGTTTATGCCGAGAAACCAGTTCTGAAAGAAATGAATATTGGTACTTTTATATGGATTTTGGGGGGAAAGTCTTTACATAGCTAGCCAGAGTGGATTACATGTCTCCCTTCTATCTTGTGTTTTAGTAGCCACAAAGCCTAGATGTGGTTTAAAGTGGTTGCATGTTAGTCATGCTAATTGTAGAATAAATCTTTTATTTTCTTGATCCATTGATTATATATTAATACATTGAGGATCTGATGGTTATCTCCCTGATGCATGCTTGTGGAGCCATTGTTGGACCACTTATCTATTGGTTTGAATGAAGTCATTGCCTAGCCTAGAGTTGGTTGGGTGTGGTTAGTCACCTATTTCTAAATGATGTGGTTCTTACATCAGATTGAGATGTTTGTCATGTGTGTGAAGGATTACAGGGTTATTATTGACCCTGTATGTCTGGTACTTTGAGTGCATCGTATGATGGAATGAAATGTAAGTTTCTGAACTACAGTAGATGAAGACTTATATTATGAGTAGGTTAACCTTACTAGTTTGGATATTTTTTTTAGTTGATTTGTTGGATGAAGTATAGTGACATTAGTTAAGCAAAGTATTGTGTTGTTGCTGTGCTGTCAGTGCTCTTTGTGGAGTTTTTGGCATTTGTTCGATGAACTGTGCCGCACAGAATGTTATTGGCTTCTTGTTGGCTTTATTGCTCCATTAGTTCTGTAGACTTTCTCCCTTTTGTGGGGTGTAAAGAACATTAGATTACATGATTATCTTTTTCATGACGTCAAGAACAAGGTTTAGGAAGATTAGGAGTTTTGTTTCAATAGAACGACTTGTTTCGTGGTGCTTTGATGTGAGGTGTTTGATCTTCTTATACATTCATCTAGTGTGGATGTTTGACAATTGAATTAAAATGAATTGTTGAAGTTGGTAAGAGTTGTTCTTAGTGCATATTACCTCTTCATAAAAAGAGTGTTGTTTTAAGACATTGATCTTGATGTATAGTTGCATCCAAATTCAATGATAGCAAATCCTAGTGTTGATTGCACCTATGACAATGCCTTGTGAATTCATTTTATATTGTTTTATGATTGTTGTCAAGGTGTGTCATTTTCTTTGGTAAATTAGTCCGACTTAGAGGTTATTTCATGAAAAACTCTTTTCATGATCTCGTCAAGGCTACTAGTCTACTATATGAGTCTATTTAGGGTGTTTGGTCGAGTTTTACCGTTGGTGAATGTCTTGATTTGTAGAAGTGGCTGAATTCGAGGACGAATTCTTTTAAGGGGGGTAGAATATAATACCCTAAAAACCAAACCAGGTTTATAATCCTAATATGGTGTGTCCTACTGATGATCGGAGACCGTAGATGCATAGATATCGTCGAGACGATTCCGATCGACTACTAGTTTGCCTTGTTTGGAGTCTGAATGAGTTTTTTCAAGTGCCGGTCGATCTGAGCCATTGGATATTAGGATTGAGGGAGTTTTCTTCTATTTATACCTCCCTAACCCTAGCAGCCACGTCCTCCCACCCTAGCAGCTATCCCCTTTTGTGCCTTGCCCAAGAGAAGAAAGGAAGAACAAGGGAGAGAAGAGAGGGAAGATTAGGGCACACAGTCGCCTGTCGTCGTCATCGTTCCTCTTCAAGAATTGGTTGGATTTCCTTTCCTCTCTCCATTGTCCCCACTTGATGGATGTTTTACCTTGTTTTGGATGAGTTTTAGGCCCTGCAATTAGCCCTTTATGTTGGATTAGATGGGAGATTAGATTTTTGATCTCGAAATTAGTCTCTGTAGAATAACAGATTCGATAGTTTTTGTTCATGCCAGTTTTCCATGGTCTTAGACGCCTCAAAAAAATAAAAAGTATATTTATGAGTTGTAGATAATTTAGATATCTTTCCGTGGCCGCGAAGAACACCTCAATCGGACATCAGATCAGAAAGTTATTGCAGTTTTATTATAGCAGTTTTTCAGTCTCATAATTCTGTGCAGAATCTGTTCTATTAAGATTTAGGCAATTTTATCAACAGAATTAAACCTTGGGTTTGTAAGAACAGTTGTAGATAATTTCATAAGCTTTCCAGATTGTTAAAGAGTGCATTCATATGAATTATGAAACTCTAGTTATGTTTGTTTTACGGTGGCTGTTTCTGTTGGCCTGACAGAAATGAGCGGGTCTGTTCACTGGTAGGTTTCATCAAGTAAATGGCCGAATTGGCTCTCCCAGATATGGAGACTTTTGTAGAGGGATAAAAGTTCTTACTTCCAGCAGAATTTCATGATTTTTGGTTGAGTAGTTTGTGAGATATCGAATTTTGAAAGTTAACTATGCGGCTGTCTAAAACAGATTCAGTCAGTTATCTTGTAATATGTTTTAGACTTATAGATGGCAGAATTTAATTATCTATTGAATACCGAAGTTGTAGAGTATTTTATGTAGATACTTCTAGAGTATTTGTTTGATATCACCACTGTTATAATTTTAAAGATACAAAATTAACAAACAGCGCTGCTGCTGTTTGACATGTGGTTCACGGTGGGAGTCTTTTCACCAGGTCTTGGTTTCAAGCGTAGGAACGATTGTTGATTGTTGGCAAATGTTTATGAAATATTTGTACTAAGTTTTATGCCCCGCAACAGGTGGTTATGCTCCGGATCATGCTTAGTACATTTTCTTCTTCGATGAAGGCAAGTGAATGTAGCGGTGGTTGCTACCGTTTTGACTTATTGTTTCATCGCCTACACTCTAATATTCAGAATCATCGAATTCTTTCGTAATTGAACTCTATGGGATGCTTTACTTGATTGTATTATATTGATGCTTAATCATATATTGATGATGATGATGATTCGAGTATGACCCACGAGATTAATTCACACTCCTGAAGGTGAATGAAGTATTATTTGAGGTTTGTATTATATCTGAAGGTAAACGAAGTATTGTTTGAGGTTTGTATTGTATTTGAAGGAAGTGAAGTATATTGATAAATGCAGCATGCCATATACATTGCATGATTCACTTGCATCTGAAGTTTTGTCGTGACCTATGGTCCGACCGTACCGGTACAACTTAGCATCGTACGTTGCCCGAGAAGGGGTACGATGCGGCTTCATACCCTTAGAGGTATGAAGGCAGAGGACATATGCATTGCATTCATATGCATTCATTGAAGTGATATTTGCAGATGATGTGGTTTTATACCCCCAGAGGTATGAAGATAGAGTACCTACACATTGCATTCCTATGCATACATTGAAGTGATATTTGCAGGTATTGTTGACGCAGGGAAGTGTTATAGAACCTATTGTGGTTGTTCGAGGAAATGAGATGGTATTGGTTATAGTGGGACTACTGAGTTCTATATCTACAAGCATTTCTGATTTTTAATTGTGACTCTTTTAAAATGTTGATGAATTCAATTTGTGGTTTAAATATCTCGTCAGAACAATTAGCTTGCTGAGATGTTTCATCTCACTCTTGCATTACTCAATGCAGGTGCTTGTTGCTCATCAAGGGGAGTGGGAAGTAGCAGCACATCCACCTTCATTCTCATAATAATGCTGCCCAGACGCAGCCATGATTTAATTAGAAACTTCTTGTCAAAGGATGTTTGTTTTTAACTAGTCGTGCGCACTGATTAATTCAGTTCATGTTGTTATGGTTGTCTTCCCATTGCTAGCAGATTATTAATGTCTTATATGTTTTCTTATCATGATATCTATTTATACTTTGTTGCTTCCCCCGTTTATGCAATTTTCAAAGGAGATGTTGTCGAAATTTTATATATGAATATTAGATGTGTAGTTTAGTAGCATTCTGGGGTGTTTGTGGATCCCGGGGTGTTACAGAATTTGTCTTTTCTGTGACATCTGGGCTCTAGAATGTTCACCGTTTGTTGCAAAGCTTTTCTTTAAATCTACAACCATAATTCCTTCCAATAGATATGTTTCCTTCAGTTGGTTGAAAAAATACGCTGAGGAGTCTTATTTCTACATCAGCGGTTACACCCTCTTGAGGGATCCACATCACAACAAGGGTCTTGCTTTCATGGAGAAGGAGAGGGATGCACACCACTTGCGGGGGCTGCTTCCTCCTGCAGTTGTGCCTCAAGAACTCCAAGTATGGAGCACGATACTGGATAGAACAGTATCTGTTGTTATGCTGACCTTTCTTTCTTCTTTTTACTGAAGATCAATTTAATGTGATATAGGAGGTCCTTTTGTGATTGTACTGATTTGGAAATATTAATTTTTGCAGGGCACAGCATCAGTGGTCCTTGCAGGTTTGTTAGCAGCACTCAAGGTGGTTGGTAGGACCTTGGCAGAGCACACTTATTTATTCCTTGGTGCTGGGGAGGTTAGTTAAAACATGTCCTGGTGAACTGTTATTTCCTTTGTCACCAACTGTCGAAGCCTACTATAATTAGTATATTTTGAATTGAGATTGTGACCATTAGTAAGAATCTTTTTTGTTTGAGGAAAGTAGACCCATAGATAAGATTCTGATAATGTATTTGATTTCAGGCTGGAACTGGTATTGCAGAACTCATTGCTCTTGAGATTTCAAAACAGGTAACTAAGCTACATAGTTTTAGTATCTGAATGTGTGGTAGGTTTCCTTAGTCCTAGTTCTTACTCATACATGGCACCTAATTCTGTAATAGCTCATTTTCAAGCGGTGTGTGTTCTGAAGCTTTCTTTTACTATCTGAACTCTAAGTAATGCAGTGTGAAGCATGGAATGGATACAGAAAGCCACCATCAGAACAAAATTCATGTATATATCGCCAGCAAGGATGGTTCAATGGCAGCTGATAATCCATCAAGTCAAAAAATACAATTATCATTATGGTTCAATGGCAGCTGATAATTCATGTCTATATTTGCACGGTCAAAATTTTCACAAAATATCTCTTATTAAACCCATGTAATAGGTATTACAAACAAAATTCATAGACATACAAGTTTGCCTCATGTTGCTTTTGGTTGATCAATAACTGTACGACACGTATTCTATCATTATAGAATCTCTCTACGACTAAGCATAGTCTCAATTATTGTTCTTTGCGAATTTGTAGAATCTATCTACGCCTTTGTTCTTCAAGAAATGTAACCGCAAACTGACGGTTGTTCCGCGCCACCAAAGCTCTTTGAATTGCTGCAATGAATGCCACAATTAATCACATCTACACGTAGTTCATGATATAATGAGAACAATGACAGTTTAAATTTAATTAATTTTTTAGAATATACTTACGTCCAAAATGATGGGTGTTGTGATGGAACGGATTGAAGTGTATTGCGGTATGATCCGAAGACTCGAGGCACTCTAGAATTACACATATAAATCTTTGTTACGAATCATTATAAAGCAAAACTTAGTGACAGATGGTTTTGAAAGGCGTAAAGACATGTTGTACCTTGTCTTCTGAACCGTCTAAACATAGTCCCAATTATTATGCCATAATCCTCCTTAGCCAACGCCCAGCGGAGTGCATTTTTGTTTAGTAGGTCACCCCAAACTTTAATGATATGTAAATACCCCCTACGACATTGATTGTGGATAAGAATATGTTAGTAATATTTAAATTTGAATATATATACAATTAACGGATTATACCTAGCATCCATTATAACAATCTTTCTGAAAGGGCCCCACATTGTGCGATGAATTGTATCCAAGTGGACTACAATAGCCATTATGTCTACAAAAATAAGAATTTATAAATGGATTAATACTGAATTTTGTGTAAACGATATTATAATAATATTAAGAGATCGATATATTCTTACCGACTAAAGTCCTGTTTGGCAACTCGGCAATATCAGCAAGGTTCAAGAGTATTTGTTTTGGGAATGGCGCCATTTGAATTGGAACAGTGTATGGTTCCACGATAGTTTGTTGATCAAGACACAATTCCATGGGACCATTTAGATGACGAAAATTAAATTCACCCGGATGAAGACTGAACTTTACATTATGCATCTTGTAATCATGCTTTTCATGGAGCAAATTGTCGAAATGTTTGACTGTCTCATACATATATGTTATGGCCTCGATCTTGGCTCCCTAATAGTATTTTAGTAGGAGAAGAGGCGATGTTATGAAGAGCGTGTAAATTTGAAAATGAAAGTTAGAGAATTGTTGGCTTACATTGATGTCAGATAATATGAAATGTTGTCTATCACGAAAACGTGGTTCAATCGGGAATTTAACTTCTACCCGAGCCACAATACTGTATTTGCGCGGTAGCCCATAAAAATCTTCATCACGGTAGTCGTCGAACAACCTGAAGCTATATAGTAAACATCCTTTTAAATAACGGTCATAACTTTGATAGACAAATTAAGTGTTATTATATTTATATATAATAACTTACATAGGCATCCGTTTTCTTTGGGCCGTTGCGGCTCTTTCACGATTCAATACGATCGGTTCCATCAAAACCTTGCAGCGTGTAACATAAATGGAAACACATGTCATACTTTCGCGGTTCAATATTATAATTATCAAATAGTTTAAATGGTTATGTATTTAGTGTGTATTGTGTAGTAAGCAATCCTTTTACTTTATATTTGACTCGAACGTATGTATGAGGCAGTTCGTATCTATGATTCGGTACAAGTATGTTATTTAAAAGGAGGGAGAGCAAGGATATATAGCCTTGAGACCCCATACAGATAGCTGCACAAATATGTGTGCACAATTAAAACATGAACTATTGTTCTAATTTATAGTACGGGGCAGTTCGTATCTATGATTCGGTACAAGTATGGTAATTTAAAGGAGGGAGAGCAAGGATATATAGCCTTGAGACCCCATACAAATATGTGTGCACAAAAAAACATGATTTATTGCTCTGATTTATGATTTATAGTAGTAGAGATTAGCATCAACCGATATATACCGGAAGAATGCATATAAACTTTATACCACCAATACACACAAGCATCCACGGCATTAACAACATTGTTTGTTAGGAAAATTCAATTGAAACATGATCGCAAAAATGCAACGAAAGTGGTATTATTTTACTAACATATCACAGGCTATTAAAGAACATTTGCAGCAACAAATTTGCTTGAAAGCTTACCTAGGCCTGAGAAGCTGCGGATGCGTTGCAGCGAACCCCCGACGGTGTCCTGTCGTCCGGTCCAGGTAAACCAAACGCCTTATCCGTTCCTTCCTCCACACCCTCGCTAGCTGAAACAAAAAACTACTTCAATGAAACCACAAATCATAGATACGAACTGCCCCGTGATTGGAAAATTCTAAAGTCCATGAAGGGATTATTACAGAACAAACTACTACATCAGTCTGCCTGAATTAGGATCAACTTGAACCTGGGTTTAAGTTTTGTTAGTGTTAAACCCAGGTACATCAGTCTGCCTGAATTAGGATCAACACATACTTGTTTTTAAAGCTACATGAAAAATAATACTTCTTTCTGGCGGAGAACAAGGCGGTGGAAGAAATTGGGCTATGGTTGTTCTTTCTATCATCAATTGTTTTTTTTCTCCCCCAGCATGGAATTAACCACTTTAAGCATCATGTCCAGATTGAACATTGATGATTATCAGAAAGAAGGCAGTCAACCATCACCCCTGACAAAACAGCAAGAGTATGGTATGTGCAGGTCATCAAGAGTTTGGTATGTGTTGTACTCTGTCACATCGAGATAGTTTTTATTGTGTTTTACCCAACTCATTAAACTTAAGAGCTCCCCTAACAAAACAGCAAGGACTACTGCCATTGCAGTAATAAAAGTTCTGAGAAAAAAAAATCAGCAATTGAAAGGTGGAAGCAGATCATTATGAGCACAAACTAAACTAAACTGCAAAACTGGAAGCAGATCATAGTTTTTATTGTGTTATATCACAAGCAGATCATAAGTAAAACTGAAGTGCAACCATATTGAAACTACACCCAACCAAAAACACGCACCATCACTCAACTATTGATGTGATACTACAAGCACTAAAACTACTGCACATACAATATTTGTTCAAGTCAGGATTCAATACAGACGAAAGCACAAACAGATGAATAGGTAGGTAAACCAGATGAATAGGTAGCTAAACCAGATGTAATAATAAGGGCACTCAACCAAACACAAGCCCCAACAGCATGTCACAAGTAAAACTAAACTGCAAGCATATTGAGACTACACTCAACCAAACACAATAATTTATGCATCAATTGTGTACTGGGTCCCGGACACTCAACTGATGATGTTCCTGACCCGTACGACAAGGACGCAAATAGTTTATGCATAAATTATCGCAGTCCCCAACACTTAACTGGAATAAAATAGTTGTATGAGCAAAATAGTTTATGCATCAATTGTGTACTGGGTGCATAGGTTCTGGCATAGGTTCTGGAATAATAAAGAACTTAGCGACCGCTTACATAGGTTTTGGCATAAACAATAATTTGCATAGCTGCAGCAAAACAAGCAGGATCACACGCACAAGAACTGGTAGAACTGTTAGTAAGAGCAGGTAGAACACAAGAAAAGACACTGACCTTTTGCGTCGAGTGTCCTTAGCTTCCCGTCGCGCGGATGGCGTATGGCGTATGGCGTATGGATCGATTAGGGGTTTTTAAATACATAGAAGTGTGGCGGATCCGTGGGATTTGGGGGCGCAGGGCTACAACCTTCCATCGACGGGATGTAGGCGTAGCTGGCGCGGCTGATGAACGCCACCTTCCATCGACAGGATGAACGCCTCCGCGGAGCTTTGCCTGGCGCGGACTTCCATCGACGGGCGAGACGCGGGATGAATGCGCCACCTTCCATTGATGGGATGAATGCGCCACCTTCCATCTAGGGCCTGCGATTCCCCAAATCCCCGACCTTCCATCGACGGGCGAGTCGCGGGATCGGGGCGCGGCTCGACCTTCCATTCATGCGGACAGCGGCTCCCCTACCTTCCATTCATTCGTGAGCGGCGGATTGACGGGCGGGGAATTGGGGAGCGGGGCGCGGCCGCGGGAGCGGACAGCGGGCGATGGCAGCGGCGGATTGACGGGCGGGGAATTGGGGATCGGGGCGCGGCCGCGGGAGCGGACAGCGGGCGATGGCAGCGGCGGATTGACGGGCGGGGAATTGGTGGGGGACTGGGGGCGCGGGAGCGGGAGCGGACTGCGGGCGCGGGAGCGGGAGCGGGAGCGGACTGCGGGCGCGGAGCGGCAGAACCAAATAGGTGTGGACGCCTACAGTCCACACATAAGAGTAGTAGAGATTATTCATTTATTTTGTATAGAACTCAAATTATATAGTAATGATGTGACATTCGATCTTGTGCCATGAATCATCATATGTGTGAGACTTGGTCCCAGCATATCTGGTGATTATGTTCGTGCTCGGGTCTTGGTGCCCCGAAATCCGGGTGTGACAGACTATGGCCTGGAGGTACACTATCACCCAGGGAAAGCCAATGTGGTAGCTGATGCCTTGAGTCGGAAACCGCAATGCAACTGTGTTATGATGGATTCTCGCATTGACACCCTATGTGATGAGTTGAGCAAAATGAAGATTGAAGTGATTCCTTCTGGTGCTTTGTCTCACATTTCCGTTGAGCCAACCTTGCAAGACCAGATAATCATGGCCCAACTCAGTGACAAGGGAGTGCAAATCATTAAAGAGAACCTCCATCAGAAGACAGAGAAATACAAGTGTTTCCACCAAGATGGGAAGGGTATATTGTGGTTTGAAAGTAGTTTGGTGGTTCCTAAAAATATGGATCTCAAGAAGAAAATCTTGGATGAAGCTCATCTCTCCAAATTCTCCATGCATCTAGGGAGCACCAAAATGTACCATGATCTGAAGCCCTTGTATTGGTGGACCAGAATGAAGAGGGAGATAGCCCAATATGTATCAGAATGTGACATATGTCAGAGGATAAAGGCAAGCCACTTGAAATCAGCTGGTGCCTTGCAACCCCTATTAGTACCTTCATGGAAACGAGATGACATCAGCAAGGATTTTATTGTGGGTCTGCCCAACACCTCTCGACATCATGATTCGATTTGGGTCATTGTGGACCGACTGACAAAAGTGGCACATTTGCTTCTAGTGCACACCACTGATAAGGCTCAGAAGTACGTAGAGTTGTACATTGACCGAATCGTGTGTTTGCATGGATTACCCCGGACCATTGTCTCTGACTGAGGAGCCCAATTTGTTGCCAGATTTTGGGTACAACTGCAAGAGTCTTTGGGAACCAAGCTAATAAGAAGTTCAGCATACCACCCACAGGCTGATGGTCAAACTGAAAGGGTAAATCAAATTCTTGAAGATATGCTAAGGGCTTGTGCGATCGATTGCGGCAAGAACCGTGATAAGTACCTCTCTTTGGCAGAGTTTGCTTATAACAACAGTTATCAATCTAGCCTAAAGATGGCACCTTTCGAAGCCCTATATGGAAGAAGGTGTCGAACAACCCTCAATTGGTCTCAGCCTGGACAAAGAGAAATTTTTGGACCTGACTTAGTGACTGAAGCCGAAAGGAAAGTCAAGCTAATCAGGAAGAATCTAGAAGCTGCTTAGGCCAGGCAGAAGAGTTACCGTGATAAGAGAAGAAATCCTCTCTAGTTTGAAGTGGGAGATTTCGTATATCTGAAAGTATCACCCACCAAAGGAGTGCAGAAGTTTGGGATTAAAGGCAAGTTAGCCCCTCGTTACATTGGACCTTATGTGATCTTGGAGACATGTGGACCTGTGGCATACAAATTGAAGTTACCTCCAAAAATGTGTGCCATCCATAATGTATTCCATGTATCCCAACTAAAGAGATGTGTTCGATTGCCGACCGAGATCATAGCAGAACCAGAAGTGGAGATAGAGCCAGATCTATCGTACCAAGAGTACCCTTCCAAGGTTCTGGATTTCAAAGAGAGATCAACTCGGGCTAAATCGATCAAAATGTATAAGATCCAATGGAGTAATCACTCAGAGGAAGAGGCTACTTGGGAGACTGAGGAATTTCTACGTTCGAACTGCCCCGATTGTCTACCTAAGGGAATCGGTACGTAACCATGCCCAACCCCTCCCCCTGCCCTTTGAATCTAATATAAGGAAAATGACCTTAACATAAAAGGAGTTAATTGTAAGCCTAAAACTAAGAGGACTTCCTTCTGAAGTTGCAAAGAAGATGACATTCGAAGAGAAGTTTACTAAAAAGAACCTTGTTAAACAAACCACCAAATTCAAGCAAGCCTTAACCTTCGCTTCATCCCGGAGGACTCCGACCCGAATCTCGGGACGAGATTCCTTTAAGGGGGGAAGGCTGTAACACCCTAGTAATTCTCAATGCCCCTCTCAATGCTAACTCAAGAACCATTATTCCATGTGAACCAAATTGGGCAAAAGACACCTATCAACTTGAGAATAAAAGTTCCACTAAGTATTTTATCTTAAGGATCATGCCTAAATCATATGGTGCATTCAAAAAGGGGAAAATGTTGAAACCCTAGAACAACCCTAATTGAGCCACTTAAGTAGAAAGGACAAAATTGGTAAAAAGACCATGAAAAACATGGAATCATGGCTTAGACAAATTATTAAAGTTGAAATACACTAACTAAACTACAATAATTGTTATAAAAGTTTGGCCAAAATAGTTTATTAAAAACCCCAAAAAGGCCCTCCAAGTGGAAGCTGCCTAGGGGGAATCTGAAATTCATATTTCTGAATTTCAGCCTTCACCTAGATCTTGGGCGCGTTCACCTTAATACCTAGCTCAAATCCTTAAATTCCCATTGACAATTTTGTTCTTAACTAACCCCTCTGCAATGTGTGTGAAGATGGAATCGAGATGCGTGGCCTAGACATGTCAGACCTGAGATTTTCTCTCAAGTTCATCCCTCCATGTCTCTTGATCAAGTCAGCGAAACCCATAAGCCTCCTCACACAAACGACAAAGGAATGTCAGGGGAAGAGATCTCTCAACGGGATCATGGCCATAATCGCAAAGATTTGGAGCCAATCCGCGCTTGACCATGACCTCCCTCTGCGCTGCCTTGTGCTCGACGCCTTGCCCAGGCACCAGAGCACGTATTGGCGCTCGCCCGCGCACACCCTGAGCGCGTGTCAGAGCCACCCCTCGCCGTGCTTGCCCGCGCCTTTAAGACCACCCCCAGATGCGCCTCACCTCACTCCGCACTCACCCTCGCTGGCCAGGCACCACCCTTAGCTCCGGCAAGCTCTGTGCCACCCGCCCGAGCCACCCGAGCGTCGCCCACCGTGGCCAGCCATTTCCAGAGACCTTCAGCCTCAACCGAGCCCTTGGATAGCTTCCCCGAAGAGTCGTGAAGCTTCTCCAAGCATGAATCGAGGCCCTGTCTCACCGGAACTACAAGATCATTGTCGTCGAACTTCGGTTGCCCGCAGCCGCGCGTGGACTGAGCAATCCTGTGAGACATTCTCAAATTCCTCGCACACATGTCTTCCTTGACCTCTAGTGGAGCTCACTGACCAATTCAATTGAACTTTACCACCCAGGTTAGGCCGGAGCCCTTGCCGCCAACGAGCTCCCCAACCTGCGCGCGTGGACCGACCACCAGCGGAGACGATCCGCACATCGGCGTGACCGTCAAGACCTCCCCTACACCCTCGGCCACTTCACCGGAGCAGTCTCGCCGCCGGTAAGCCCCTCCGCCCTTTCCTCCGCCGCGACTACTGTTTCATTAGGGTAAGGACCACAGGTTTGATTTAGCAAAACCCTAGGGGGTTTTCTGCATAGTCAGAGACTCATGTGAATAGTAACCCAAGGACCCGTCTGAAAGGAAACTTAGAAACTTTCGCCAGGGACCCCAATGCAAAACCTTTTTCCTTTAAATATTTTTGTTTATTTTTTTTAAATGAGCAGAGAACTTAAGAAATTCATATCTTGAGAAATATTTATCCAAATTTAGTCAAACCAATTTTACTGGATTCATAATATTATGCACTATCAAATAAAAATCCTGAACCCTATGGGTTCTGTACTGATTTTTAGAGTTTGGAATTAAATAAGGAAACTGCCCAAACCTTATTAAAATAAGGAAAAATAGTTATGCTTATGTGCTGGACTTAAGAAAAATTGTAGAAACTGCCCAAAGTCAACTTAGGCACTGTTTAAAAATATTAAGCACCCCAGTACACAAGATTAACACAGGGTTATCTATTAAAAACTATATCTGCCCAAAACTTAGGAAAATGAGAAAGACAATAGAAATTAATGAACAGTGAATGAACATATTTTTCTAGTCCACTTAAGTAATGAAGAACCTAGGAAAAATACAAAGAACCCTAGTCCAGAACAAATCCAAGGTTAATTATTTTTTAGGCACAAATAAATCCAGAGAGGCCATACTAATAATTTAAGGACCATTTCAAAATAGTAAGAAAAATTTAGTAGACTCCTAGCTACTAGAACACCCCTACAAAAATAATAAACACCCCAGCCCATCATCATGAGTTGGTTGAACAATTAAAACTTGATTTTTGCCATATTCTAATTAAATCCTAAGGAAATCTAAACTTGTGCAACAATAGGCAAATTAATTTCTACCGAACTATTAATGAAGTAGACCACCAGATAAAAATGCAAAACCTATTCAAGACTACAAAATAACAGCCATTACCCCTACCTCATGAAAAAGGCCATTTAATTCAAGAAATTCTACCACCCTTTCCCTTAAGAAAAAAAGTTTCCAAATTCTAGAATGATTGCTCTTGCGCAAAGAAGAAGATAGAAAAATTTAGAAATCTATTGTTTGATATTTTTCAAGTATAGTGGTAGTAGAAAGCACCCCATTGGCTAGAAAATTTACAAAATCATAGTAAAATAACTAATAAGTATTAGTGACTGAAATTTGATACAAAGTCATGTTATTACACCTAGATGCCAGCAAAAATAAGCCTTAGAGAATAATCTACTGTTAAAAGGGAGTTGTAGTTCAAAGCACCCCCTCTGCCCTAATATTTGATAATTTTGTATAGAGAGACCGCTCACTTTTTAAGCCCCAAATTTTGAGACAGAAAGTTATACACCAGTGAGGAGCCACTGTAATTTTCACAGAATTTTTGGAAATTTATAACACTGGCTTGTAGTTCAAACTCACCTGAAGGACCTAAAAGAAAATGGAAAAGACCAAGTAGATTAGAAAGATTAATAAGTCTCACCCCAATAAATGCAGCTAAGAATCTTGTTAAAATTATCATTAATACATAAAAAGGAAAATCAGTGGAACACTTAGAATAGTCTAACCATTCAGTAATCAACTTGACCCTAATTTACTAAGTATACCACAGAAATCTCTAGTAGCAAGACTTAGCTCTATTTTTTATCAATTAATCTTTCACCATACAATTTTAATTGCTAAAATTGCATTACATACCATACATATATCTTATCCCTTGAATTCATTAGATTGCGACCTCATTGACGGAGAGTACATGCTCATTCCTGAGCAAGGAGCTGCCCATGAGGAAGATCACGAGCCAGCTCCCGAGCCTGCCATCGAGGATCTCCCCGCAACCCCAGCAATTAAAGGCAAGCCCCGGTTATATGCATAACCAATTTATATATATGCTACTTTACTACACTTAATGTTTGTAGGCTTGTAATGTGCACTTAAGTGTAGGAGTTACTTGAAACCCTTAGTTGCATGAATTCAGGATTCCTTTTTGAGATGGATACTAGTATGCTAGGTGCTATGAATTAAGAACAAGGCAATATAAAATGTTAAATATCAAAGCCCTTCGTCCGCTGAAGCATTATTTCCCTGAGGATTTAATGAGCTTCGGATGAAGGTCATAGATGATAAACTACGAAGGTCTTACCTTCGTAGTCAGAAGTAAAATAATGCGAAATAAAATATGAAGCATAAAACGTTAAAGAATATTAAGAATGGATAACATCATTTACTCATTTTACAATATAAACTCAGATATTAAAACATGATGTTTGGTTACATTTATACCTTTGCCTTGACAAAGAACAATAATTCCAGAGTAATGCGTTAGCAGTTACAAGATTGCGTGAACAGTAAAGGAATATTGTTCACTATTTATAGGCACAGGACACAGCTTATAAGGAATTACAATCATACCCCTTATAGAAGTTCACAACAATGACTCAGACCCTTATGGACTAAAAGGTCATTCCATCTTTAAGTCGGTTCGATCCTTCATCTTCGGATACGCTATAACATGAAGCTTCATGAGTGGTAGCTTCGGCATCACGTATAAGCAGCTTTTGCCGAAGCTGTTTCTTCCTGCAGGACCTTCGGCGATGAAGCATGGTCCCAACAGTAGCCCCTTCACGGTACTAGATCATTTTTCGTAACGAGCTTGATCCGTGAAAAAAGTCTCTTAGGCTTCGAGAAGCCGAAGGTCCGAAAACACCTTCCCTGAGCTTGTTGCCGGGAAACGATACACTTTCCGAACGCGGAGCGGTCCCACCATGCAGGTTCACCTTCTCGGTTTTTGCGGACCACCGTTCAGTGGGTGCGAGCGACTGTTTGTTCTGTGTAAAAAACTTGACGATTCACCTTCTTACCTGCAGCACTATATAAACAGACGGGTAGGTGTGAAGTTACCACAGCATTCATTGCTATTGCACTGTTTTGCTGCCAAAAATTTAACCATAGCCGAAGCTTGACTTTTGCATTCAAATGAAGCTCCACTTTGGATTCTGCTTTGTCACAAGAAGAGCTTCGGAAAAAAGGTTATTAATTTCCAAGGAATTTTCAAGAATTTTAAAATCAAAATGGCCAGAGTACGCTCCACTACTAGGGTTGAGCGTGATGGGGATGAGACCGAAGCCACTAAAACCGTTCCGATTTCCGAAGCAATGAGGCGTTCTGGGCTGGTTTCATCAGAGGACACACCTGCTGCCGAAGCAACACAAGCTGATGTTGAAGAAGTTGGTTCCGAAGATGAGTACAGCTGCGGGATGCCAAGTAAACCTAGTCATTTGGACATTGGAAAGTCCACCATCTCTGAAGCTGATCTTTCCAAAATGGTGAAGCTGGGCTATTTCAGTGAAGCAAAAAAGGAGCTGGTTCGTTTTGGCGGAGAGGAGATTACTCCGAAGCCGGAAAAGAATGAGGTGGTAGTGTTCAAAAGCTTCTTTAAAGCAGGATTAAGATTTCCTTTGAATGGGATGATTGCTGATGTTTTGAAGAAGTTTGGGGTTTACCTTCATCAGCTGACCCCTAATGCTATCGTTAGATTAAGCGTTTATATTTGGACCCTTCGTAGCCAAGGAGTGGAACCGTTCGGTGAAGGTTTCTGCCGAGTTCATGAATTACACTACCAGACTAAAGCCAGAGGAGATGGTCTGCATGAGAATTTTGGCTGCTACAACTTTGCTTATCGCAAGACTACGAAGTTTCCAGTGATAAGCTACCGAAGCAAATGGCCAGCCGGATGGAAGTCTGAATGGTTTTATGTTAAAGTTGAAGAAGATGAAGATAAATTGGTCCAGAGTCCGCTAGAGCTAACCTTCGGAGAGACGAGGCCCCGATGCAACATGATAAGGGGGAGCCCGAGCCAGATTGCTTTGGCTGAATTTCGAGTGATTTCAGATCATATTGGCACTAGAGACCTAGTGCAGGAATTCTTGGCTTTTAAGGTGTTCCCAACACTGAGGGAGTGGGAAATGCCGAAGCTAGTGGGAGAAAAGAAAAAGGGAGAACTTGTTCGATTGCCTTATCATTACAAGTTTAAGAAACATTTTAAAGCACCCTGCCAAGAGTGGCTGAACACAATTGAAATTATGTGCAACGAGATCCTCGGCAATTACTCTAAGAAAGAAGATCAATTAATGACTGCAGCCTTCAGCAAACGTCCGAAACGAAGATTGAATCGGGTGCTAGACGCCTTGAATTTTGATTACCCTGATTATGAGCAACTGGGCAGAGATGTCGAAGGCCCGAAGAGAAAAAGGATTGCCAGCGCCCTTGACAAAGAAGGCACAAAATTGGCTAAGAAGGACAAAGAAATTTCTGAAAAATTGAGCCCTGAGCCGAAGATAGCTGCTCCAAGGAAAAGAAAAGCTGCATCCCCAAAACCAAAGACGTCGGCCCGAGTGGAGGAAGCTCCTGCAACACCTTCTGCTGCCGAAGTGGAAGAGATTCTAAAGGTAATGACTAAACCTTTGCCTATCAGGCTAAGTCCGCTGGCGCCAGAACTGACGAAGTTTTTTCAGAAGGACAAAGAAGCTTCGGCAACAGAAAGTCCCGCAAAGACGAAAAAACGAAGAATTATCCAAGTGGCCGATGTCATTCACCAGACACCGCCACCGACGTCGGAGTCAAAAATTGTCACTGCCGAAATCACAGCCACCGGGGCCGAAACCACCGGAGCCAAAGCCACCAGAGCCGAAGCTACCAGAGCCGAAGCCACCGGAGCCGAAGCTACCGGAGCAACCACTAAAGCCGAAACCGCCGGAGCCAAAACCGGGATCACCGAAGATCCTAATCTAGAAACCACACTTGGCGATATTGACAATATACTTCTGAGAATGGCTGAAGAAGAAGCTGCTGCGGTTGCGGTGAACATGACAACTGAAAAAGGAAAAGAGCAGATTGAAGACACTTTGGAAGAAGAAAATTTTAATTTTCAAGATATACTTGGACAAGAGTTAACAGACGCTGAAAAAGAAGAGCTAAAGAAATATGCTATATCCTGTGGATACAAACCAGGGTATCTGCTATTTGGTGGAGTCAATGAAGGGAAGCTAAGATGCCTTCGGAACCGAACCGAGGCCAAAGTTGTTAGGACCTTCTCAAAAAGCGTTGGCCTGCCGAAGATAGAAGCGGACCTCTGCAGGTACCAGCGACAGCATATTGCCGGTAGCTTGCTCTATGCTAATTTCAAGGTAAAAACTCAACTTTTTTATTGCTTTTTGAATTAATATGTTTTCTAACGAAGGTTGTTTTAGCAGAGTATACTTCTAAGTAAAGTGCTGAGAATGCAACAAGATCTTGAAGATGAGAAAAACGAAGCTACCATCAAAGATCTGGAAAACAAAGTCAGAAATTATGAAGCTGCTCTAAAGGAAAAGGACTTCGTCATTCAAGACCTTGAAATCAAAATTAAAGATCACGAAGCTGCCTTGGAAAATAAAGACTTCGTCATTCATTCTATGGAAGGTTCACTGGCTGAAGCCCAAGCCGAAAATAACAAATTAAACAATGAATTACTTATAAAATCAGAAAAATCTGAGCAGGAAAAGAAGAATCTCGAAACAAGTCTCAAGACCGAAATCGAGAAGAATTCAAAATTGCAAAAATCATTGAAGGAGCTTCAGGAGAAATGCTTAGATTTCGGCAGCCAATGTGTGCCACGGCTGAAGGATGTGTTTCACTCAATTGGAGCCAGCTCTGATAAGTTTAAACCTTCAACTGAAAACCTGCCAAGCACCTTGGAATACATTGAGGGCAAAGTTGATGCACTTGACGAAGTTATTGCTGGGCATGTTGATTTCTGCGCCCTGCTAGCTTCTCGAGGCACCGCTACCGCTTTCCCTAAGGCTAGCTGCACGCACGGGAAAATTGTAAATAGGCCAAACTTCAGCTTGTCACCGGCAGATTTGGTTAACATCCCAAGCCTAGCCCGAAGCATAGGAAACATGTTTATGACCCAGATTTGGATAAACGGCAGGCGAAAAATGGCTGGTGACGAAGCTCGGAGCCACCTTAAACCAGTGAGAAACTTATACTTGTTACTTTTACCTTCTCCTTGAATTCTGCACCTTTCTCATTCTGTTTTAATTTGTATAGGATGATGAAGCTGAAGAATGACAAGCTGAAGCTTAACAGATGCTCCGAAGGACTTTTCTGCAAAAGATTCTAGAGAAATTTTTGTAATATAATTTTAAAGAAACTTATGTAAATTTGTACATACCTTGTAATATATCTTTTCCCCTTTGTCCGTGTACGATCTGCTTTGCTGTGGACGAAATTTTATTTTTGAGCCGAAGGCGAAAAACACCTTCCCTTCTTTTCGTACACAACGAAGCATGAAAATTTCCTCTTTCTCCAAAGTTTTTTCCTCATAGCCGAAGTATCTGCCTTTTCTGTATGATATGATGATAATGATCCTATATATGTCTAAATGAATGTTTATGAATGCAAATGTCATGATGTAATGTATCGTGCAAATGAATATCCAAATGTATATTCGAAACCATAATCATAGCCTTCATTCCCTTGGGAATGACTCAAATCTTTTTGCCGTTAATTTTTCGGCTTTACCGTTTACTTTTCGGTGTATCAGCGCTGACTTTTCGCTGTAAGCCTCCCTTAGGAGCTTCTTCGCCTTTTACTTTCGGCGGAATCAGCGTTTATTTTTCGCTGCAAGCCTCCCTTAGGAGCTTCTTCGCCTTTTACTTTCGGCGGGATCAGCGTTTATTTTTCGCTGCAAACTCTACATTCCCTTAGGAACGACTTTTGAGCTTCTCCCTGTTTTCTTTTCTTTTTCCTTTGCACTCGATGGTGCGTTCTCAGCTTTTACATTTACATCTTTGGAGGATATCACTCTTATAGAATTGAAATAAGAAAAAGAAAAATTACATGTTGTGGCCCCATTAAAAACCTTTCTCCCCCTTTGGAAAGGAAAAGGGTGCCACAAGAAAGAATATAAAAAATTACATCAAGCTAAACATAATATCGCCGAAGCTCGTCCGCATTCCATGATCTAGGAATGTCGTTGCCGTCCATATCCTTCAATCTGTAGGAACCGAGTCTTGACGAAGATATTACCAGAAAAGGTCCTTCCCACTTCAGCTGTAACTTGCCTACTGTTTCTGGGTTGGCTACTCTTCGAAGCACCAAATGTCCTGGTTCAATGTTCTTTAGCCGAACCTTTCTATCACGTCATTTTATTGTTTCAGTTTGGTATTTGTTGATGTTTTCCACAGCTTGAAGCCTGATCCCCTCTATAGCATCTTTTTCCACAGAGTAATCAGCTTCAGCTTCGTCTTCTGTCGAAGCTACTATTCTTATTGGTCCTGCTTTTGCTTCTTCTGGAGTTATTGCTTCGTCACCAAACAATAATTTGAATGGTGTAAAACCTGTCTATCTTGATATTGTTGTGTTGTGGCTCCACACCACTTTGATCAATTCGTCTGGCCACTTTCCCCTGGGCTGATTGAAGATTAACTTCATTATTCCTGTCATTATGATGCCATTAGCCTTTCAACAAGTCCATTTGACTCCGGATGCCGAACTGATGCAAAATGGATCTTCGTGCCAATTTGATCACAAAATTCTCTGAAAGCTTCGGAATCAAACTGCGTCCCATTATCCACAGTAATAGCCTTCGGCACTCCGAAGCGACAAACAATATTTTGCCACAAAAACTTTTGAATAGTGACCGAAGTTATTGTGGCTAAAGGCTTTGCCTCAATCCATTTAGAAAAATATTCTACTGCCACTACAACATATCTTAAGTTCCCTTGTGCTGGTGGTAATGGACCTAATAAATCAAGACCCCACCTTTGCAATGGCCAAGTGGGTTGTATTAACTGGGTTAAAGACGAAGGTTGTTTTTGATCTCTTGCACATTTCTGACAACCTTCGCACTTTTGGACTAATTCCGCTGCATCCGAAGTTGCCTTTGGCCAATAAAATCATTGGCGAAAAACTTTTCCCAGCAAAGGCCTAGATCCAATATGAGATCCACACAGGCCTGCGTGTATTTCCTTCATCAATTCTATACCTTCAGCTCTGGATTAACATTTGAGTAATGGAGAACAAACCCCACGCTTGTATAGCTCCCCTTCTATTATAACATATGGTCGAGCTCTTGCCTCTATCCTCTTATTATAAGCTTCGTCATCTGAAAGAAAGTTGCCCTGAAGGAAAGAAATGATCTCAGTTCTCCAGTCTTCACTATAGACAGGAGATATGTTGAGGACTGCTCTTTCAAGAAGCTCGACCGAAGGTGCTTTTATTGTTTCGAAAAATACTTCCGAAGGTAAGGGTAGCCCCTGTGCTGCTGACTTGGCTAACAAATTAGCATGTTCATTTTCTCCTCGAGGAATATTTTTGACAGAAAACCCCTCAAAAGAAGCCTCAATCCTTCGGACCGTGTCTAAATACTTTTCAAGCTTCGGATCTCTTGCTTTATAACTCTTGTCAAAATGACCAAAAATAACCTGGGAATCGGTTTTAAGAACCGCCCTTCTAATTCCCATTGCCTTTAATTTCCGAAGACCCAAGAGCAAAGCTTCATATTCAGCAATGTTATTTTTGCAACTGAAATCAAGTCTTGTTGCGTAGCAAGTTTTAACTTTGGAAGGTGCGACCAACACAGCAGCTGCTCCTGCTCCGAAGGTTCCCCAAGAACCATCACAAAATACTGTCCAAACTTCGGCATCTTTACTGATTTCTTCTTCGTGAGCCCCTGGCGTCCAGTCAGCAATGAAGTCTGCCAACGCTTGGGACTGAATCGAAGATCTATGCACATAATCAATACAAAATTCATTGGGTTCCGCAGCCCATTTTCCAACCCTTCCAGTAGCTTCTCTATTTCTCATAATATCCTTTAATGGTTGTGAAGAAGGAACAATTATATTGTATGCTTGAAAATAGTGCCGAAGCTTCCTGGAGGCCATCAAAACAGCATACAGCACCTTCTCCAATTCTGTATAATTTTTTTTGATAAACTAAGAACTTCAGATACAAAGTATATTGGGGCTTGCTTTTTGACTTGGCCTTCAAGCTTCTCTTGGACAAGTACTGCACTTACCGCTGAGTGCGAAGCTGCCACATATAACAACAGAGGAGCCCCTGGCGTTGGTGGAGTTAGTGTTGTTAGGTCTATCAAATATTGCTTCAGCTCTTCGAAGGCTCTCTGCTGGACTGGTCCCCATTGAAAAACTTCGGCTGACTTCAGCACTTCGAAAAATGGTAAATTTCTCTCTGCTGATCTAGATATGAATCTGTTGAGAGATGCCAGTCTTCCTGTCAATCTTTGAGCCCCCTTCTTTGTACTTGGTGGTTCTATTCGAAGGATAGCTTCGATTTTATTTGGATTAGCCTCAATCCCTTTTGTTGAAACTAGGCAGCCAAGAAATTTCCCTTTCTTCACTCCGAAGACACATTTTTCTGGATTCAACTTTAAACCGGCCTGTCTAAAATTAGTGAAGGTCTCCTGCAGATCAGCAATGTGATTTTCTTGCCTTGTGCATTTTACAATGATATCATCAACATAAGTTAGCACATTTCTGCCTATCTGAGAATGAAGAACCTTCACTGTCATTCTGCTGAAGCTTCCTCCAGCATTCTTGAGCCCCTCAGGCATCCGAAGGTAACAACATGTTCCACTAGGGGCTATGAAGCTGATTTTTGGCTCATCCTCCTTCTTCATCCAAATTTGATGATAGCCTGAATAACAATCCAGCAAACTCATTAGCTCTGATGAAGCTGCTGCATCAACTAGGGAATCTATCCTTGGCAATGGAAACTCGTCCTTCGGACAGGCCTTGTTGAGATCAGTAAAATCAATACACATCCTCCATTTACCATTGGCCTTTTTTACCATAACAGTGTTAGCCAGCCATTCTGGGTATTTTACCTCTCTAATAACTCCGGCACTAGGAGTCTTTTCACTTCATTTCGAGCACCTTCGGCCTTATCATCAGACATATTTCGAAACCTCTGCTTTCTAGGTCTGAAAGATGGATCAACATTGAGCGAGTGTTCAATAACATCCCTGTTGACTCCGCAAAGATCATTAGCTGACCATGCAAAAACATCTTTGTTGTTGAATAAAAACCTTATCAAGGTCTTCTCCTATTCTTGAGATCCCAATAGCACCTTCTGCTCTGCTATGTCATCGCATAAGAGCATGGGCTTCGGCTGATCGGCCGAAGCAGCTTTCTCCCTTCTGAACTTGTATTGCTCACAAGCTTCAGCTCCATCTATGATATGGATTGCTTTTGAGTCTGTCCAGTTTCCTTTGGCCCTTCTGGCAGCTTCCTGACTTCCATGAATAGCAATGGGCCCTTGGTCCGAAGGTATCTTCATGCAAAGATATGCTGGATGAAGAATTGCTTCGAAGGCATTGAGAGTACCACGACCAATAATTGCATTGTAAGGGTATTCCATGTCAACAATGTAAAACACAACTTGTTCAGTCCTTGTGTTGTTGATAAATCCGAAGGTTACTGGCATTGTGATTTTGCCAAGTGCTACAATCTGCCTTCCTTCGAAGCCACAAAGGGGATGTGTGGCATCATGGATCTTGTATTCGGGCTCTTGCATCTGTCTGAAGGCCTTGGCGAATATGATATCAGCCGCACTGCCTGTATCAACCAAAACATTGTGGACTAGAAATCCTTTGATCACACAGGAGATAACCATAGCATCATTGTGCGGGTAATCCTTGAGCTGAAGATCCTCTTGAGAGAAGGTAATTGGGATGTGAGACCATCTTGACTTGATGAAGGGTCCTTACACCCCTACGTGTTGTACTCTTCTCTGTGCCTCCTTCTTCTGTTTCTTGTTGGCCGGCTCTGAGCATGAACCGCCTGTTATCAGGAGAATTAGCTTCGGAGCCGAAGCAGTTCCAGCTTGGTTCTTGAGCGAAGCCATCAGCTCAAAAGGTGGAAGTGAGTTCACCGGAGGTGGGCGCCAATGTTGGGGACTTGTTCTCAAATGCTATGAATTAAGAACAAGGCAACATAAAATGTTAAATATCAAAGCCCTTCGTCCGCTGAAGCATTATTTCCCTGAGGATTTAATGAGCTTCGGACGAAGGTCATAGATGATAAACTACGAAGGTCTTACCTTTGTAGTCAGAAGTAAAATAATGCGAAATAAAATATGAAGCATTGAACGTTAAAGAATATTAAGAATGGATAACATCATTTACTCATTTTACAATATAAACTCAGATATTAAAACATGATGTTTGGTTACATTTATACCTTTGCCTTGACAAAGAACAATAATTCCAGAGTAATGCGTTAGCAGTTACAGGATTGCGTGAACAGTAAAGGAATATTGTTCACTATTTATAGGCATAGGACACAGCCTATAAGGAATTACAATCATACCCCTTATAAAAGTTTACAACAATGACTCAGACCCTTATGGACTAAAAGGTCATTCCATCTTTAAGTCGGTTCGATCCTTCATCTTTGGATCCGCTATAACATGAAGCTTCATGAGTGGTAGGTTCGGCATCACGTATAAGCAGCTTTTGCCGAAGCTGTTTCTTCCTGCAGGACCTTCGGCGATGAAGCATGGTCCCAACACTAGGTCGAGTAGCTGCTTTGCTAATTAGGATCTCGGTAGAAGTCAAGTGATTTTTCTAGCACTCGCACGAGGTCAATAATTGATTGTATTCATCTTGATAACGGGATCTATGATGGTCTATGGACTTTGATCTAGGGTGGATGCCTTGTCCATGAGACGGGAAAAAGAATTAAGTATTAATGTGTGGATACCTGAGTCAAGCGTTTGAAAGTACTAAACACATGTCAGGAAATATGGTATCCGGTAGACCTAGTACCTGAGTGAAGCCGGGCACAGACTTAACCCCTCACGCGTCCTGAGACTGGGTCTCCCATGCTAGCTATGGTGGGTACAAGTGCGGTCACTGCACAGCGGCAGCTGGGGTCAGTGGAGCATTGTATGCCAAGGCGGTGAGTCCTGGCCGCGAACGGGGAATCGTTGGGGATGGAGTGCCCCTACATGTCGTGTGTTTAGGTTTACCTTGCAAGGTTAAAACTCGATTCGAATCGTCTGCTTCTCGCAGCTAATGAGACTACTTGACCCCTTGTACTACATTGAGTAAGAAGTGAAATGAGGTTTCACATGAGATAACATGTTGATTGTATTAAAGTATGCTTAGAAGGATCAAACTTAGCTAAAGGTAATGAAATTAGAAGTGGGAGAGCTAAAAATGATTTAGACTCAGCTAGTGCTTTTAGCAAACCTAACCCCTCAGCCAAACAGCTGCATGGTCTAGAGGTAGAGGAGTACATTCCTCACACTGGGCAAGTCTAGCTGAGTATTAGTATACTCAGCCTTGCTTGTGGCATAATTTTGTAGGTACGCTTCAGGAAATGGTTGATGGTGTGACTTGGCCTACCACCCTGCCACCGGGTTGGACGGTCGAGTGGGATGCTGCTCCAACAGGAGAGGAGCAGGAGGAGTAGTGGGATAGGCCTTGCCCTATTCCTCGCTTTCGACGATATTGATTATCCACTGCAATTTATCTTATGAACTTACTTTAGTTACTTCAAAAGCTCTGATTTATGTAATAACTCCAGTACTTTAATTTGAGGTTTCCTGTTTTATTGTATTTCTTATGTGACTTAGCTTCGAGTGAGCTTGTGGTATTTGATCCTGGATAAGTGGCTTTATCAGGCTAGATCTAAGGGACTGATGAGTTATTTCGATTTAAGTGTGTTGCGACCTCTGAGGCGTGAGTTGGGCACTTAAGCTGGAATAATTCGGGCGGTTCTGTCACAATCTTCGGCATCTTTGTTTCCACATTCCAAATCAAAACTTTCACTATCGCCGGAATCCTCAGATAACCCAGCCATCATTTCATTGTTGATTTTCTTAGTGTTTGTCTTCTCCATAGCTTCATAAAACCCAGCCAATGCAGGGTCAACAACATTCTTATCTTCAGCCATTTAGTCAACGGTTATGCAAATGTCGAAGCTTACAAATTAATCAAAACTTGGCAGAGTAACAAAATTCAGAATGACAAAAAAAGCTCAAGCAGTTGAAATGGCACATCAAACGCTATCAATGCGAGTCTCTATTTATATGCCCAGCGCACCACAACTTGGTGGGCCCTACATGTCAGTGTCTTTCGCTATTCTAGTGAAGGGAAGGTGTTTTTCGGACCTTCGACTAAAGGCATTCGTTCACGTCGCAGTCTGAATTTGTTAATATAGAAACAAATTAATACTGCGAGGGGCTACTGTTGAGGGCCTTCCTCTTCCGAAGGTCCTCAAAAACGTGACTAATATGTTTCAGTGTAACATATACTTCTACAGGACGCTTCATCTTTGAGATGAAGGTATGCGTGATATGGAGATACGACCTGAAGGCAGAATGAACGGAACGAAGCTGTGGCTGAAAGAGCTTCGACTTAGTATAATGACGAAGGTGGAAGATGGAACCGACCTAAAGGAGAAAAGACTATTTATTCCTTGATAGCTCGCCTTATGATTAGCAGTAAATGTCAGGGACATGAATGTAATTTTGTCCGGGTTGCGTCCCGTGCCTATAAATAGATGAATAGTAACACCGTACTGTTCACGTTGAATTGTAATCACTCTTGCGTCACTCTCGCATTCCACCTTCTGGCAAGCCTAAGGTATTAATGTAATGTTTAAACCATTGGTGTTTATTTATATTTAAAACATGAGAATATAAATAATATGATAATTCATAGTGATTATTTGTATTCTTTTGTGTTTCATGTATCTTTATCTATATTTGTTCACTGAAATGATGAAGGTTCGTCCTTCATGACCTTCATCCAAAGATCATTATATCCCAAAGGAGATAATGCTTTGAAGGATGAAGGTCTTTAATCATTAACAATTGTGTTGCCTTGTTCTTGATTTGTAGCATTTGAGAACAAGTGACCAACATTGGCGCCCACCTCCGTATGAATGCCTAAGAGACTTCCTTATCACTAATGGCTTCAAAGTTGGAAAAGCTGACCCTACTCTCTTCCCTAAAACTATTGTAAAAGACTTGTTTATATGCCAAATTTATGTTGATGATATTATATTTGGGTCTACTAACAAGTCATCTTGTGAAGAGTTTAGTAGGATAATGATACAGAAATTCGAGATGTCTATGATGGGGGAGTTCAATTATATCCTTTGATTTCAAATCAAGAAACTCCAAGAGGGCACATTCATCAGCCAAACTAGGTACATTTAAGACATACTTAAGAAGTTTGGAATGAAGAATGGCAAACCCATCAAGACTCCCATGGGAACTAATGGGCATCTCGACCTCGACACGGGAGGTAAATCCGTAGATCAAAAGGTATATCGGTCGATGATAGGATCTTTACTTTAATTATGTGCTTCACGACTAGATATCATGCTTTTAGTATGCATGTGTGCAAGGTTCCAGGCAAATCCTAAGGAAGTTCATCTTAGGGTCGTGAAAAGAATCATGAGATATTTATTTTACACTCCTAAGTTCGGGTTTAGTACCCCAAGGGATCTACAATTGATTTAATTGGATATTCTGATGCCGATTATGCAGGGTGTAAAATTGATAGGAAGAGCACATCAAGAACTTGTCAGTTTTTGGGGACATCCATGGTGTCTTGGGCTTCAAAGAAACAAAACTCGGTAGCTCTTTCTACCACCGAAGTCGAGTATATTGTTGTAGTCCATTGCTGTGCACAATTATATTGGATGAGGCAAACCCTTAGGGACTATGGCTACAAATTGAGCAAAGTCCCTCTTCTATGTGATAATGAATGTGCAATCTACATGGCGGATAATCCGGTTGAACACAGCCGCACTAAGCACATAGACATCTGGTATCACTTTCTGAGAGATCACCAACAAAAGGGGGATATCGAGATTGCTTATGTTAATACCCACAACCAATTAGCCGATATCTTTACCAAGCCACTAGATGAGAAGACCTTTAGCAAACTTAGGAATGAGCTAAATATACTTGATTCTCAGAATTTTGATTGAAACATTGCACACATAGCTCATGTACATACCTTTGATCATGTCTCCTTCATTTGGTGCAAATGCATATTTCTTATACTTCTTGTGTCAAGGCTAAGACTAATGTGCTTTTAAGTGTATTTCTATGCTTAGTCTTAGATTGAAAGTGAAATGGAGTATTCGGCAAAGACAAGGTTTCCACTACAACTCTGACGGTATCATTTATCCTTTGCCGTTAATTAGGAACTCTCAATTGGTATAACTCTTCACTCATATTTCTTTTACCAATGGGGGAGGAAGTAAAAAGGGCTCTCAAGTTCTTCGTTTCTGCCGATTAATGCCAAAGGGGGAGAAAGTATTAAGCCCAAAGCAAAAGGACCGCACCACCATTTTAAAATTGTCAAAAACTAAAGGAAGTGTTTATTTCAATTGGTATCTTATTTGACTTCAATGAGTATATTTTTTTGGTATTTCAGTTAGCCTCAAAATGGATTTTCAATTGGTATCTAATTTGTCTTCAAAATTTCAATAAGTATAGAGATTTCAATTGGCATAATTTCATTTGGCATCTATTTCAAAAAGGGAAAATTGTTTCAAAAACCCTCTTGAAAGCTAAGGGGAGAATTTTTTCAGGGGAGCTTTCATTTAGTCAAAGGAAAAGCATTTGAAACAGGGGGAGAAATTTCAAATCTTAAGAATGCTTCTTGAAATCATATTATTATACCTTTGACTATTTGCAAAAGATTTTGAAAAGATTTTTCCAAAAGATTTGCAAAAACAAGCAAGTGGTGAAAATGTGGTCCAAAATGTTAAATAGGAGAAAAGCAATCACATCACTCTTAGACATATGTATAAAGTCTTTCAATGGTTTAATTCTAAGTAACCTATGCACATCTATCTCAATTGCAAACTAGTTACACTTCTACACTTTTTATTTGCTTTGATTTGTGTTGGCATCAATCACCAAAAAGGGGGAGATTGAAAGGGAAATGGACTTAATCATTTCCTATAATCGGTTTTGGTCATTGACGTCCATCACAAACCACGTTGACTAACTAGTTTGCCTAGATGTCATTTATCTCAGGTGCATAAGGTTCAACACAAACCAAGAAAGAAATTCAATTGGGGACACAAACAAAATTTGGAGCAAGATATGAGAGTGTGCTGCCAAGTGGCGCACCAGACACTATCCGGCGCACCAGGCCCGTGCCCAAACGAACAGGCCACTCTCGGGTTTCTTCTGGGCGCGCTCTGCTATAATTTACCGGACTGTCCGGTGTGCATCGGACATGTCCGGTGAGCCAGCGGAGCAACGGTCACTGTGCATCAACGGTCGACTGCAAAAGGGAACAATGATGAACAGTGCGTGGCAGAAGTCAGAGCAGCGAAGTCAGAGGTAACCGGACATGTCTAGTGTGGCACCGGACTGTTCGGTGCAACGGCCCCAACAGTCAAATCGCTCCAAACCCCAACGGGCGTGCTGACGTGGTGCGCACCGGACAGTAAACAGTACCTGTCCGGTGCGCCACCGGACTATCCTGTATGCCCATCGCCAACAAACTCAGCCAACGGCTAGGAAGTGGTTGGAGGCTATAAATACCCTGTAACACCCCTAGTTTTACAAGAACTAAAACTTTGGCATGGCATCATATGCATTGACATGTCATTCTATTTGTTACACCTAGAGTGCATCCACTAGGCTAAAAGTTCAAAATAAGTGTGATGTGATGACTTGAAGTGCTCCTTAACCCTAGAATATGATACTTAATCAAGGGATAGAGGAATGTGGGTGTGTATGACAATAACTTGAGTTTTATCTCAAAGGTTAGTGAAAATGTTCATAAGAGACTAAACTTGGAGAATTTGAGTGGCACATAAACCATAGAACACTCAAAACCCTAATTGAAACCCTATAAATCCTAATTAAGTGCCCTACAAGAGGATTTCAATTTCTATGCACTTTTGGAACAAAGTGCCTATATCAAAGTAGTAGAGTATAAAAAACTAAGCAACTTTTACATTGGAAGATTTTCAAGTGTAGTGGAACAAATTGGAGTAATTTGTAAAAAGCCCCAAGAGCACCCATATGGCTAACTCTAAAATCAGTGTGATCAGGCCAAGTTTATGCCCTTGTATCTCTTAATCCATGAAGATTTTGCCCTAAATCATTACAACAAAATGGTAGAGTTATGTTAGTAGTTCAAGTTTGGTTAAGTGACTAAGCCTTGGAGTTACATGGAAATGGGAGAAAAATGGACCTGAAGTTGGGCTGTCAGTCACCCTTGATACTGAAATTCGATTGTTAGTGAACTGGGATTAACTTTGAGATCGATTTTGCATAGGATCTAGTGGATGTTTGATCGAGGATGCTATAACGAAATTAAAGTTGGTTTATAGAAGAACAACTTTGCTACAGACGGATTAGTGGGTTGTTGAAAGGGAAATGTGCCCTTGGGCCATTTCTATAATGTTTTGGTGATTAAGTGTCCAACACATAGTAAGTGAGTTGCTATGTGCCAAACAAACAAATAGTGCAAATCATATAACAAGGTATGTTTCTAGACTTAGTACATTGTTTTGAGTACTAATGTATTTTGTCTAAGTGGTAGAAACAGGAAGAAAAGAATGGGAAAATGACTTGCCTCTGTGTAGCCAACTCCTGCTCGGCTTGGCACACCGGACAGTGTCCGATGCGCCAGGCTGGTTCGCGTGAAAAGGCCGCTCTCGGGACACGACGGCGGCGTATGGCTATAATTCACCGGACTGTCCGGTGAGTCATCCGCGGTGAACTCGTCGCCCTCGGGAAAAGCAAAAAGACGACGTGGCTATAATTCACCGGACTGTCCGGTGAGCCAACGGTCGCCAGCACCAACGGTCGGCCGCGCAATCTTTGCGCGACACGTGGTCGTGCCAACGGTCGGCAGGGGGCACCGGACTGTCTGGTGTGCCAACTGCCCCCGAGGACCAACGGTCGGATGCGCCACAAAAGGAAGGAGATCGCGCACCGGACAACTACAGTGACTGTCCGGTGCACCACTCGACAGAAGGCAAGATTGGCCTTCCAAGTTGGTCTTCAACGGCTCCTAGCTACCTTGGGGCTATAAAAGGGACCCCTAGGCGCATGGAGGAGTTAACAAAGCATTCACTAAGCATTCTAGGACTCCGACACTCGATCGATTGTGTTAGTGATTTGAGCTCCGTTCTAGTTGTGAACTCTTTGTGCTTCATTTCGAGCTCAAGTCTTGGCTTGTGTGCGTGTGTGTGCTGCGGATTTGTGTGTGTTGCTCTTCCCAACCTTACTCTGTGCTTTCTTTGTGATATCTATTGTAAGGGCGAGAGACTCCAAGTTGTGGAGATTCCTTGCAAACGGGAAAATACTCTAAGGAAAATATTGTGGTATTCAAGTTGATCATCGGATCACTTGAAAGGGGTTGAGTGCAACCCTCGTCTATTGGGACGCCACAACGTGGAAGTAGGAAAGTGTTACTTGGCTGAACCACGGGATAAAAATCGTTTGTCTTGTGATTGCTTTCTCTGTGATTGTTTTGTCCACAAGAACTCGCTTCTCAATTACTTAGTAGCACTAACACCTCTATAACTAATTTTTGTGGCTATTTAGTGTTGAATTTTACTGGATCACCTATTCACCCCCCCCTCTAGGTACTCTCAGTTGTTACATAAAAATTTGAGAAAAGGGCTCCTCAACTTGCTCTACCAGAACGACTCAATGGGATCGCGATGGTACAGTGGACTAAACAAGAATCCAGGTTCAGTGAACTCACCGCCGGTGAACCCGCGGCGCGATTCACGTCTACCGTCGTGATTCGTGAACAGCCCGGCGTGGATATTACCGGACCAGTGAAAAGATCTTGACCACAGATGAGATTGTGAGCTGGCCGATGTTCCCACTTGCCCCGCGACCGGTCGAGATGACCATCGCCGGAGTTTGCCGTTTGCCACAAGGATGCCACGTATTTGGAGGCGTTACCACGTCGCAGTAGATCGCAGTAGATAGCCCATCTGTCGCCTGAGACTTTGCCCCGGTGAGCGCCATGGTAGTTTTGCTCCGGTGACTCACCTCCTCTCCGGTTGCTAGCTTATCTTCCCCGAATTCGGAGCCACCGCTTGCAGATGTTATAAATTGAGTGTGCGGCCTACTCCGTTAGCTTGTTACGAAGCTAGAACACCAACTCTCGCCCCCCGATTAGCCACCATCGTGCCTGAATTTGGATTTTCCCCCAATTCGGTCGCCATCGTCGCCGAGGAGAGCTCTTCCGTGGCTAGCTTCGCCTAAGGTAGTTCCAGCCCAACTACCGTCCGTTCTAGCTTCCTTTAGGTGTGGTGATGCTCCCCATACTTAGAATTTTAACGCTAACACACCTAATAGTCGGGAACAACTCGGCCTGCCCTTGGTTTTCGCCGTCGTCGTGGGTAGGGGAATCCAGGACCATATTAGCTCTATTAAAGCATGGACTAGGCTCGCTTGGGCTCGGGGATGGCGATCTGATGCTCGGTTTCGACTGTCGTCACCGTTTGTGGCGAGTCGCAGTGAGGGATGGCCAACGGGCGAGCACGCCATCGCTAGGGATTGGTTTGGAGAAGGAATAGAAGTGCAAGGGGTTTTGTGCAAATGTCAGAGAGACACATGAATAGTACCAAGGGTTCTTTACCAGTTTTTTAAAAGGCCAGGCGCCTCTGCGCAAAGCCGCCAGCGCGGGCGCGCGCGAGCGCTTCTCCCCGTTCGCGGGCTCGCTTGGGCCAGATTTGGCCCAACAATGTTCATTCTTTTTCCTTTTATTTTTACTGCCAGATTAGGAAATTTGTAGAAAATAATAGAAAATGATAATTATGAGAACAATTTTGCTAGGCTCCTAAAATCATTTAGTATTTAATAAAAATAATTCCAAGATTTTTTATTCCAAACCTAGAATTATGTAGCCTTGAAAGGTGTTTAAACCAAGCCCTTTGGAATTTTAGAAATAATTTAGTAACTCCAAAAATGGTAAAACTTTTTGGGTAGACTTAGTTTGATGATTAAAGACCTTGGGTGAAGCTTGAAATGATTTGAACATTGTTTGGTCCCAAACCCAATAAACTAGCCTCCTATGGTTTAATTGCTTAATACTGATAGAATACTAACTTAGGAAACCCTAGTAATTCCATGAAGGAAAGTTGTATTCAAGATACAACTTAGTAAGTTTCTATTATATAACTGCATGTTCATAGCATCACATAAGCATTCATGTACATGTACTGTCATGTATAGAAAACGAGGAAGAGACTTTAGTTGAAGAAAAAGTTGTATTTCAAGCTGAGAATCCACCAGCCGAGAATAACTTCTACTTCGACATCTGTGGAATAGACCCAGAACCTCCTGCAACACAAGGCAAGCCCCGGTGCATTTACCCCTTTTCCTTGTTGTTTTAAACTCTTTATCACTTGAGATAATGCATTAGGTGATAGGAGTTGTGTGCTAAACAATTGCTGCATTCCCTTCCTTGGAAACTAACTACCATTCCTTGTTACCTGATTTACTTAAAAGTTTTCTGATGCTTAGCTTTGCTTTAGAAAACAAAATGATTTGTTTTAAACAAAAGGTGATGCTTCACATGGGACAGGAATTTTTGCAAAGAAAAGACTTGTGATGTGCATCCATCATGGCCATGATGGGTTCAACATCTGGAAAAGATGTACCTCTGTAAGGTACCAAACTTTGGGTTGTAAATGATAAAGATGAGACCGGACGAGTGACTTGCACAAGAAGCGAGTCTCGGTGTAGTGTCTCCATCTAAGTCGCTTAAGGACCGAGCCGATGTAGGCCTGCTGACCGAGGACCTTTTAACTGGCCATATGCCTCGTCATGGGTAAGCTTTGCCTCGGTCGGACCAATACCAGAAAGGCCACCATGCAATGGGAGTGGAGAGATGGCGATAGTAGTGTGTACCCTCCGTGGCAAAAGGCTGGACGGTGGTGTATCTATGCTCTCGGTTGGCATGAACCCATTCTGGTCTTGAGAAACTCGGTGGTGAGTTAACATATGCAAGGGTTAAGTGCTACATATGTCGTGTGGTTGGAGATTCCCCAGCTGGGTATTAATCGATTCGGATCGCCGTTACTTCTCGGACATGAAGACTTGGTCACTGACTTACACGTAGCAATCCAGTGAACTGAAGGGATGATAAAAGATGGCTAGTATAGGCCAAGTGTTTGAACTTGGATAGAAAGAACTCTAGCTGCAGGTAACTACTTAACCTGATAATAAAAATGGACTTTTTAAGGACCCACTCATAGTAAGCTTTTCTGCAAATAGAGTCTTTGAATCTTGAAAAGCTTTACCTTGATTCCCAAAAGCCAGCATATCCTTGAGAGTCTTTTTCCTTAGACGGGTAAGACTTGTGAAAGTACACTTCATACTAGGGTTTTCGAACCCATGTTGTTGTAGGTGATGAAACAACCGAGTTCTGTTGTTTCTGCTCGAAGGTGGTGCCAAAGCAGGAGGAAGATCACTAAACTTGTTTGTGGGAGGGTGTTTTGCCTCCCAGTTATGTAATAATAAGTGTTGCACTCGAACACCCTATTATGTAATAAGTACTCCTATATTTTTATATGAATGTAAATTATGTTATTGTAATCCTTTCTGCTCATTCTCAACTCCGATTATGTGTAATGTCTGTGTGATGGGTGAAGCGCTCTTAGGCGATATGATGAAGATACAGATAACCGAACTTGCCGAGTCATTATGCACACCTGCATGACTGTCTGAGGTCCTTAGGACAAGGACATCTGTAGGTGGGCCTAATACCTTGGGAGGTTCCGTCACATACACCCCCAACCACCTCCTTCAATGGTATCCAAGTATTCTGAACATTACATTCATTGCAAGAGCCAAGGTAACCACTCCAAAGAAACATCCAAAGTATTCAATCGACTCCAAGCCACAAAATCAACTCTATTGCTTAGAGACTTGAGAGAGGATCATTTGTGTTCTTTTGTTGCTCTTGTTGCTTGGATTGCCTTTCTCCTTCCACACTCTTATTCTCTTAAGTGCTTTGTAAAGCTAGCAAGAGACACCTAAGTGTGTGGTGGTCCTTGCGGGGTCTTAGTGACCTGATTGATTAAGGAGAAGGTGGTCTAAGTGACCATTTGAGAGAGGGAAATGGTTGAAATAGACCCGGCCTTTATGGCCTCCTCAACAGGGACTAGGTTCTTTGGAACCGAACCTCGGTAAAACAAATCAACGTGTCTACTTATGTTGATTTCCATTTGATTTGTTTTCCCTCTTTCCTCTCTCTAAAGTTTCCTTGCTAATATTGATTTGGGTTTGCTCCCAAACGTCATTCACATCAATTGAGCAACTCTTGGCAAGAGAAACAATCTTCCGCACTCGAATTTAATTCTAACACTAACCTTGGCCTTAGTGTGTGTTTAAGTTTATAAATTTCAGGTTTTGCCTATTCACCCCCCTCTAGTTAACTTTCACTTGGCCTTTCTCATCCATGCTCGCCAGCGCACCGTTGCCATGAACCCCCTCGACGGTGACACCCTATGCATGGTAGGATTGAAACCGAAGAGGAATCCTTGAATGACGACATCGATGGCGCTGCAAAGGATTTTAGATTTTTTTGGCCCGATTTGTTTCCTCTGCTGCTGGTCCATGTCTCCAAGACACTTCCAGTGGTGTATTGTAGGTCCAGATGGTTCGGCTAACACACGGTTAGGTGGTGGATGCGAGGTGTGCCCATCCCTATCCTCCAACATGTTCTACCTCTCTCTACGCTATACATTTCAAACTTTTGTTAACAGCGAGCAGTGCATTCCTATACTAACGTGTGAGCGGTAGTGCACGTCGGCAGGAACCCCTTGATCGGCATGTGGACCTTGGCTTTTCCATCCACTTCCCTACATATCTACAATTTCTGGGCAGTGGTATTTTTTCCTCTCCCTTCCCTCCGGTCGTTGGCTCAAATGCTGGTTGTGTTAGGATGTGTCCTCTACACTAGCCAGTTAATAGTAACCGGGGTAGGGTTAATCCTAACCGTCTAACAGCGCCCCTGATCGGGGGGGCTATCCTAACCATTGGTTGCAGCCCTCGGTCACACGACACCATATAAACAAATTAAGAGGGTCGACGAGTTTAGCCAATGCTGATCGCTCGACCACAAAACCCTAATTGACACTTTGAGAGGAACTAATCCACTAGGCGCTCAGAGTGACTAGAATCACTGTGACTATGTCTCAGATCCCCATCATCCCATCGAGATTTGAGATTCCCCCTATAGGCAACATTGGAGGAGCCAATCCACCGCAGATCCACGACGGGAACCAATATCCTCGACACCTGCAGGGAGATCGAGAAGGAGGAGGAGGTGGGTCTTTGCTGCAAGACGCCGCCGCAATGATGGCTAGAAACAACAATGATGGTATGTATACCTATACCCCTCAACAGAATAGATCTACTCATCATCGAGGTATTTTAGACACGAATTGGTATTCTAGGGACTTAGGAATCGATCCTAAGCACCAAAGATTCTAACAATGGTATTAGAGCCCCATCCTAAGAACCCTAGATCTACTAATCTGCATCGGTTTTATGAGATCATAGAAAGGTCTCGGATCATTGTGACTGAACTCATTATTTTATCATCGTTTATCATCCGAGAACAAAAAGATTATAATAGACAGAAAGAGTTTAGATCTCTCAGGTTAGGGTTTACCTAACCATAAATCTAGGGTTATTGGCCGCTGCAAGAGACTTGGTCTCGGCTAGAACCATGGAAATCGAGAATAAAACCGACCAACATTTTAGGGTTAGGGTTTAATAACCTAACCCTAATCGATTGAGCCGTCAACAGAGATGATGCACAGGCTTAAGGATCCAACGATCTGTGGCCAAGAAACTATAAGTAAGTAAAATAAACGCAGATCGTGTTAGGGTTTTTGAACCCTAACCGAATTAATACCAAAAAAGTTCAACAGAAATAGCGCAAGGTCTCGGATCTACGTTTTATCAACTCATGACTCGATCCCGAATAATACATTAGATCCATCTCATACATTCATTCATCTCAGTAAGGGATTCGAGTACATGAGGACTATATCCGAGTTCAAAAAAAATTTAAACACGGTCATGAGACCAACTCATTTTTTCTCTTGATTCGTCGTGCTCGGACCACCATCAGATTCCGGCCGACAGCAGCTCACCCGCCCGAAGGGATGAGCTCGTTGGCGGCGAGCTCTGTGGAGTCCCATGCTCATGGAGTTTCGGCCGTTCAGTGCACAGTGCCGTCCAAACATGGAGACGGGAGAGCTTGCAGAGAAAGAAGGAAAGAAAAGAACAGAGAGAAAGGGAAGAGACGGGCGTGGTCGGCTAGGAACCTGGCAGCTGGCTATTGGTGCGGCAGGGAAGAAAAATGGATTAGGTTTTCGGCTTAGCCCGAGATTACCGCATTTTATAACTTGCTCGGCAATTTCTTGTCGTTGATTTCATCCGACGGATGGATTCAAGGCGAGTGGCGGATGGGGGGCAGCACCCGCGCATGGGCTGGTTCGGCGGCCCGTGCCCAGGTTAAGGCCGAGGCACGTCTCGAGCTTCCCTCCTGCTGTCCGCCTGGGCTGACAGGTTTTCAAGCCTGGGCACATCCACCCCACCCCACAGGCAACCTTATGGGTTACCTGACGGCTAGGCCCAATGGCTGACCTGAGCGCACCCCTCTCCCGTGGCCAGGCTGCATGGGCCGCCTGTGAACAGGCCTAGTGGTCGAGTAGGCCATTTTGGCTATTTTTAGGTGAATTATTTTTTAATTACTTACTGGAGAATGTATACATAAAAAGAAATAAGAAAATTAGTACAGAAAATTCAGAAAAAAAACAGAAATATTTTTTTTCAGATCTAACAAATTACAAAAAAATTATGGACTATTTTATTCCGCTGCGTACTTTGGTACTATTATATTTTATGCAATTTTCAGTTGATTATGAAACCAACGTGGATTAATTATCGTTTAAATTGCATACAACGATGATTTAAAATTTTGTGGTGATTTAATATTTTAACCAACGTTGGATATTGTTACCACAATTTTATACAAGTTTATGTTTTCTAGATCATCCAACGATGATTTAGAATTTTGTGATCAGAAATTTTCATAGATAAGGCATGGTTGTTATTTGACCAACGTGAACATTTGATTCATGCATGTTCTATGATTTAGTATTTATTTTAGATGTCCTAAATATTTTTCGTTTTAATTTCACAAAGGTGCTCATAGTGCTATGTTGATTAGCCAGATTGCACAGATCAAACCGCTAGATGGTAGTAATTACCATTCTTGGCGAGAGGATATTGACATGATAACCATAGTGGGTGAGATAGATTACGCACTACGGTTTGATAAACCAATAGAGCCTACAGTGGGCACTCCCAACTATGACCACAGGTGGATGCAATACAATATCGACAAGGTCAAGTGGGAAAGGTCAAATGACAAGTGTATGATTATTCTTAAGAGGAGCATCAAGGAGCCTATTAAGAGTTCCATACCAGAGTGCGAGACTGCCAAGGAGTACCTTGAGAGAGTAGCCTCTCATCATAAAGGATCATCTAAGGCTTATGCTTGCTCTCTAATGACCGAATTCGTCAATGCAAAATACGATGGAAATGGTGTCATAACATTTATTCAGAAAATGATATCCATCGTGGCTATGATAAACAAGTACCTCGGGTCTCCTTTACATGAGAAATTTGTAGTGTTTATGATAATGAAGTCTCTATCAAAGGAGTTTAAGACTTTTCACATACAATATAACACCAGTGTCACTGATAAGTGGAACATAGACCAACTCCTGGCATAGTGTGTCCAGGAGGGAGAGGTTAAAGCAGACTGGAGACTCTGTCAACCTCGTAAAAGGCAATATCCCTAAACAGAACAAGAACTCAAAGAAGTTCAAGAAGCTGGGTAAACAGAATAACCAGACTTCCTCAAGCAACAATAATCAGCTAAGACAAGGAGGCGGTTTTTTAGTTCCCCTTGATACCTGCCTCTACTGCAAGAAGACATGTCATTACAAGAGAAAGTGCCCTGAATTCCTGCATTTTCTACTAGAGAGTGGTAAGGACCAAGTTACTTTTTGTAAATGAGTCTTTGTACTTAGAATATCCCAGTTATTCTTGGTGGATTGACTCAGGTACAACTGTTCATGTTGCAAACTCTCTATAGGGACTCCGTACAAGCCAAAGGCTCCCAAAGGGTCGAAGAACAATTAGAGTGGCAAATGGAGTTGAAGCAGCAGTCGAGGCCATTGGAGATCTACATCTTAATTTACCTAATGGTTTTGTACTGTTGTTGAGAGACGTACTTTATGTACCTTCCTTGCTAAGGATCCTTATTTCAGTTTCTAGATTAGATGATCAACACATTCATTGCCATTTCGGTGATAGACAGTGTGTCATTCAGTTTGATAATAAAGATGTTGGTCTCACCATCCGACGAGATATGCTTTATTTACTTTCGCACAGCGACGTTGTTAATGTATTAGATACACAGAAAATGATCCAGCCAACAATGGCAGGAAAAGAAAACAAAGTGATGGAGAAATCTCAACGAAATTATGGCACTATCGTTTGGGCCATATTTTGAGGGGGAGAACAGAACATCTCATTCAGGAATAGATTCTCCATCCCCTAGACTTCACAGACTTAGAGCAATGCAAAGATTGCATTAAGGGTAAATTTGTGAAGCGGATTAAGAAAAATGCTAAGCATAGTATGAGAGTGTTAGAAATTATTCATACAAATATCTGTGGTCCTTTTCCAGTTAGGACAGTAGATGGGTTTAACTCGTTCATAACCTTTACAGATGACTACTCTCGCTACAGTTATATTTATCCCATTAAGGAAAGATCAGAAGCTTCAGGCAAGTTTAAACAGTTCAAGGCTGAAGTAGAAAATCAACACGATTTGAGGATAAAGATTGTCCGATTAGATCGTGGGGGTGTACTATGGGTGTCATACCGTGTATGGCCAGGTCCCAGGACCTTTCACGAGGTTCCTAAGGGAAACGATATTGTTGCTCAGTATTCAACACCTGGCGAACCACAACAGAATGGGGTTGCCGAAAGGCGTAACAGAACGCTAATGGATATGGTAAGGAGTATGCTAAGTTACTCTGACCTACCATTGGGTCTATGGATGGAGGCTTTAAAACCCGCTAGGTATATACTCAACAGAGTTCCTAGTATATCAGTGGCTAGAACTCCATATGAGTTGTGGACTGGCAGAAAACCCACGCTCAACTACTTCCACATATGGGGTTGTCCAGCAGAAGCTAGAATATTTAATCCTGGACAGGGAAAGCTAGATGAGAGAACCACTGGCTGCCATTTTATTGGCTACCCTGACAGATCGAAGGGTTATAGATTCTACTGCCCTGATAGACAAACCATGTTCATAGAAACCAGACATGCCATTTTCTTAGAGGATGACATGATCAAGGTGTAACACCCTAAATTTGGGGGTATAAAATTTCTTTCTAATTACCTACCAAATTCACGTGTTACTTTTCTCTCTCTAGTTTCTCTCTCTCTTTCTTTTTGGTAGAATTAGCTTAATTATTGAGGGATTAATTATTTTATTTTGTCCAAACAATATGAGTCATGAAATGTTGCATCATGCTGAGCTCCAAATATTCTTTGAATTGTTGCACATGTTTGATTTGGTTTGAATTTGAAACTTGGTTTGAATTTGAATAAAAAACCCTAGAGAAAATAAAAAGAAAAGCAATTAGAAATTCCCTGGAAAAAGAAAAAGCCTTTTCAGCCCAGTCGGCCCAACTCGGCCCAGCCAGGCCGCGTCCGCGTGCGCCCGTGTCGCCTGACAGGTGGACCCCACTTGTGTCACACCCGGATTTAAGGGACAAGCCGGGTGCATCTCATATATGCGCCAAAAAAGACAACACATAATAACAGAGTGTATAAAGATAAATGTCACAATATCATCAGAGTACTTATTACATAGAGAAAGTCTTACAAAATAAAAGATAAATATAAAACGAACTAAAGTCCATCCTTGGGGCCATAAAGTCAACTAGGAGACGCCACCTAGATCAAGTCAAACTCCTCGTTGTGCGGCTCCTCTTGAACGACCTGTTCTTCTCCTATGGGGGGTGTGAGATAGCAAGGGTGAGCTCACACAAGTTCATCGCTCAACAAGTTGTGGGGAATAATGTGCATGAAGTCACCAAAGGTGGGAGTTCATGTGAATGTAAGTAAATACCAAACCATAATAAGAATAATAGAACAAAATTAATAAATAATCCCATGCAATGCAAATGACAAATTGAATTTAGTTCCATAATTTAATCATGCGAGAGTCTTGAGCTGCACATGACCGCGAGCTCGGCTAGTATACCAGTTTTACACTCTGTAGAGGTTGTACCATGTACCCACAAGTCATGTTACCCATCTGCCACGGGGTTGTATGGGCCCCATACACCTCTACCAAGGAAGCGAGGCAGGGTAACACTACGAGGCCTTTACAAAGTTCCACTAGCTTCCGAAAACCCGCTACAGTTTCTGGAAAGAGCAATTGCAGGAATCCCTCGTCTGACCGCCATCGCAACAAAATCAACCCGAGAACCTCCCTACATGCCTACTCCCCTACTGCCCTTGACCCTTTCGGGTAAGGTAGTCTTCCACTAGCTTTCCTAATTAGTCAGCCAAGAGCGTCCCATTCCACCCTTGTGGTGGCACGTGTTTCTCAACTTAAGCTCCATGTTCCAGTTAAAATTAATGATCTTGACATGAACATAAATAACATAACAGAATAATTGGAACATGGATATAATGAAATATTATCCAAAAACCATATAAAGCAATAGCAAAACAACCCAAATGATTCAAGGGTAAATAAGGTAAAAGATAATCAGACTAGGCTGACCTATTGGGTCCCATAAAAATTAAACCTATGCATGAATAAGTGATATTAAAGAACGTTATTAGGTAAAAAGTGGTCAAGGGCACAACTTGCCTTCAATGAGCTCATGCTCAGCAACTTCTACCTACTGAACACCGGGATCCTCAGCCACTGGCTCTTCTACTCGCCAAAATACAAACAAACATAGTATAAAGAAGAAATTAACATCACACCAAACATGTATAAAAAAATACATATTAATAATCTACATATTAAAATTAGATCATAGGAATAGGAATCATTAATTTTGGAGTTATGGATTTTAAGTTATGAATTTCCAAAGGCTCTATGTATTTGATACAAGATTAACTAAGAGATGAATTTAATATGATTTTCATGTCAAAACAGAGACACTATGTGATGAACAATATTATTACAAAATTATAGAAACTGGAATGGATTAATTTGGACTAAGTATGAATTTTCTATGAATTAAACAAGTCCTAGCATTTATTTTTAAATTAAAAATCCATTTCCATATTTATTTATTTAACTTCTCGGGTCTCTGGTTTGCGCGCATAAAAACAGACTAGAACAGGGGTCTCAATGCAAAACGTGCTAAGACACAGACGTCACACCGCGAAGGATGGCAGGTTTTATTTCCTAATTCATCGGGGGCCTAACTGCAAACCTGACCGACCGAAGGGTATCAGGGTGATCTGGTCGTCTGATCTGACGCGAACGACACAGATTAATCCTAACATAAAACGAACTGGTACACGATCTGGGCAGTTGGATCAATGATCCATGATCCACATTCACCAAGCCCGCGATCTAATCGCCACCATTGGATCCAACGCCAACGGCCCGGATCCCACAGAACGAAGGGGAATCCTATCATCCGATCTAAGCCGTCCGAAGGAAATCGCACGACAGCCATGTCCTCTTCCTCCCCAACCGAACACCACCAACCCACCACGCTGCCGCGGCGGCGACGCCATGGCCGATCGGCTGAATGCGAGTTATAAGCTACTAGCACGCGATTAACCGAAGATTTATGGAGACCAGGGTTCGGTGAGTCGCCAAACGGAAACATACCGGAATTTGGGGCAGTGGCGAGGCCGGTCGACGGTGCACCGCGGATCTAGGGATTGAGCTCCACACTGGCGAGAAATTCAGCCAACCTCCTCTGCACCCCAGGCCTCAATCCACCACGGTCGCAATCAGCGCAACCCAGCGAGTTGCCAAGACCCTGCGGCGACCCCGAAACGACGGCGGACAACGAGTTAACAGCGGCGCTAGTATTCGGCTCCTCACAAACTTCGCTGCGCAACGCTACGGTCGAGACGAGGGGAAGGAGGAAAAAGGAGCGTTAGGGCCACACACTTATCCTGTGGCCACCGACTGCGCGAGGATTCCACCCCGACGGTTGCACCCACTGTCGCTGCGGAGCTCCGATTATGGCGCCCACCACCGTGGGTGATGCGGACGTCAGCCGGTCGTGGTCTAGCGGATGACTTGCGGGGCCCAGCCGTCAGCCAACAGAGGACGGAGCTAGGCGCGTCTGGAGCCATTGACAAGCGGGCCCGGTTGTTCAGCACACGCAGATACACCCGCGCGCGCCTACTGATTTGCGGGTCCCCGCTGTCAGCGCTAGGTATAAGTGGGTGGAGAGCGCGCACGAGTTGGGCTTTGGTGGGTGGACTCCCGGTGATTTGGGCCCAATGCGTTGTTTCTCTTTTTCTTGCCTTTTTCTTTTTATTTTCTTGAATTTATATGTGTGAAGTTCAAACTCAGGTTAAATGTCTACATTTACATAACAATATGAACTGAATTTTAATTCATTTATATTTTTATTTTATCATATTTGTATAGTGTTTTCTTCTCTTTTCTCAATTTTAGAATTCCCTTTGGATCTCAAATTCCAATTTGGGTATTAATATATTTATATTTACGTTATTTTTATATTGTCATCAAATGCACACAAAATGAAATCTCAGCATGATCCATATTTCATTTAAGTGTCCTTAGTTACTTATAATCTTTAAATGTGATTATTCACATGCTCAGTTAAACAAAGGCAAAACACTCCTATTATATGATGTACAAATTTTGGGTATTACAACCTGTCAGCGACTGCCGCGCCCACGTTCTTCTCCCTCTCTGTCTCTCTCTCTCTCTCGCTCGCTGCCAGTGGGGCCGATCTATCGGTGCCGATTCCCTCGCGCTCACGCTCATTCTCTCCCGGTGCTCGGTGGTCCCTTTCTGTCAGTGTTGACCGCCCGTACGCGGATCCCCTCTCACTACTCCGCGGACCCCACCCGTCAGGTCCCCTGTTGCTAACCTCTCGCCCACGCTCCCATCGTGGACATGCCCACGTCCGCGCATTTTCCGGCCACCTCCGCACGACGTCGCCTCCTTTAGAGCCCACACCCCGCTTCCGCACTTCCCCTACTCATTTGCACCCTCAGCTGAGCTCTCTCGTCCCCTCTCCCGCCCTGCGCGCGCACCAGGCAACTCCGCCGCTATTCATCGAAGCCCGCTGCCCGTTACACGACCGTCGTTCAGTCCCCGTCGCGTCCGTTGCCTCGGTGAGTTCTGCCTCGCCGTCAGCAACGCGGGACACCCCTTGGTTCGCCTTCTTCCCCTCTGGTTTGCCCGTTCCACGCTCACCGGAGTGTTTTCCGGTGCAGCCGGAGTCCGCCGCCGTCGACTAGTGGCTTCACCGCATCCCCGCCGTCTCCCAGGTGCTCCTGAGTTTGCACTCAAGGTGAGCAACCTCCCTATGCACTTAATTCGTCCGTTATTGCCCTAGTGACTGCGCAATTCCTTGCCGGAGTTGATCCGCGCCACCGTTAGACCGCCTCGCCGTGTTTCGCGCTCTCTGGTGCCCCAGCGTCGGTATTGCGCCCGAGACTGAGTTCGCCAGGTCGCCCTGATCGTGCTTGAGCCCTTCCGCAAGCCCCTAGAGCCCTGCCATGCACGTTCCTCTCGTCTCCGGTGACCTCACCACCGAGAGGCAGGAGTGGTGCCGCCCACAGCCGTAAAACATTCCCGGCGTTGATCTCCACCGTTTGATCCTGATCGCATGGTCCAGATCACCGGGTCGATTCGCGCCCGCGTGCCCTGTCCTCAGGCCCGCCAGTCAGTGCCTGGCCCCCCTGGCGCTGGGCCCGGCTGGTTAGCCCGCCTTCTCCTTTGGTCGCTGACGCCCTGTCCCCGCCTGTCAGCGCTTGCTGCACGCCCGCGCCCGCTCGCGTGTCCGCAGATCTGATCTTGGCCATTGATCTGCGATCTGAGGGTTGAGATCGCCTGATACCCCTTTGCGTGTACTTTTGCTTAAGAGACCCCCAGGTTTTAGAAAATCAACCCGTTGTCCTAAGTTTTAACGCGCATGCCCCTGTTTTCTTTTAAACAGACCCCTGACCTTTTAAATAATCACATAATTGGGCTTAATTTCATATTTCAAACTTCAAAACTTGTTTATTTCATATATTTTCTATATGAACTCCAAATTTAGTGGTTCAAATTGCAAAATGCTCATAGAAATTATAATCATCCACAATTTGTGCACTTTAATTTTATGCCTAAACTAAAGGTTAAGTTTAAGTAATAATGTATTTGTTTAATAAAATAAATAAAAAGGAAATGCTAATGGTACTTAGATGTTTAATTTTGTGTGATTAGTAAAATGTTATGCATGAATTGACCCCTGTTATAATTTTGTGTCTCACTAAAATTAGTGGCACTAAACTAAAAGTCCATAATATCTAAGGAATCACTGATCTTTAATTATATTAAACCCTAACATTTAAGTCTACCCTTTTATGTTAATAATGTCTTGTCAAACTAGTATATACTTAATTGTACTTGTTTGGTGTGTTGTTCATTTGTACTTTCCAAATGTATTGAATGTATGAACGCTTTATTTAGACAACGAGCAGCCTGTGGTTCCTGAGTGTGTTGCCGAAGATCTTCCTGAGCAACAACCCGGTGAAGGCAAGTGTCCTCTGACCTATTATGTCCTACATACTTCATAATTCACTTACCTGCATTACATTGTTGAAACCTAAGGATTGACTAGTCTGTATTTACCTTATCCTTGTTTACCTTTTGGGTTATCATGGTTAGCTTTATGCTATTGCTTTACCTTAATCAATGAACATGATGTGAATACTTATGATACAATGATGTTATCCTGATGATGTTCTTGTGATACTTTAGGGGTCTTAGGCCATTTTCCTGAGTACCTCTCCGTGAGGACCTGTTTTGGGAGTGACAACCCGGGATAACAGTGCAACCATGAGGGTGGAATGGGATACCCTTAGCTGATTAATTAGAGGAACCAGAGGAGTAGTTGGCTTCGCCATAGGGCCGTCAATGGGGTCCAGGCACAATACTTGCTCTGCCGAGGCTGGTTGCAGAGGTTCTTGATTTGGTTTTGTTAGTCACCCTTCCTTTGGGGAGAGGTACTTGTTTATCAAACTGGAGAAACCTAACGGACGGCTATGACCTCTTGGAAATCTTTATAAAGGCTACGTAGTGAGACCCTGCTAGGTCACCTTGGTAGTGATCAATGGGGAGGCTAGAACCCCGGGCAGAATGGGAATCACGACTTGTGCGTAAAGTGTGCAACCGCTGCAGAGTGTTAGAAACTGATATATCAGTCGTGCTCATGGTTAAGAGCCCTTGGGATCTTCTTTGATTAGAAGAACTTTGGTTACTTTTACGATGATGATTAATGATGATGGCATAATTATGACCTCTAGTATTTCCTCTCAGAGGGAGTGCTTTTGGGTAATAACTAGGTTTATACTAAAACTTGGCTCCACTTATAGTAATAAATACTTGACCAACTAAAAGCAACTGCTTAACCTTAACTCCATATACAGCTAGTCCACTTTACCCAAACGGGACATTTGCTGAGTACGTTGATGTGTACTCACCCTTGCTTTACAAACCACCCCATCCTGGGTTTTCCCCACTATACTCAGTGCTTAGGACGAGATGCTGGCAACATGGAGGACTTTGAGGAGTTTCAGGACTATGATTTGTTCTAGCTTATCTTATTGGCAAACCCCCTAGTCAGCTACCTGTGAAGGCCTTATCTTCTACGTTTAGTATTTCCGCACTTTGATGTTAATGACTATGTTATAGACTCAGTGGATGTCTTGGACATCTTGTTGTAATAAAGTACTTTTCTGCTAGTTACTTTGAGCAATGTGTGATGATGTCCAATTATGTAATCTCTATGTACGTGAGTTTTTGATCTTGGCACGTACATGGTTCGCATTCGGTTTACCTTCCAAAACCGGGTGTGACACAAGGGGAGTAAGGTACTTAGAGAGGTTGACCTTTAGGAAAATAGGATATATGTCCCATTTCCGATGGTTGAAGAACCATACTTCTCGATACCCACTGTGGTTCCACCAACAGTCATTCCGATTGTGGGAGAAACCCCTGCTGCGAATGTGGCATCACCTAGTGCAACTACTACAGAGCAAGTAGCTTCACCTTCTACGCATATTGGCCCTGAGCTAGTTGCATAGGAAAGTTCATAAAATAATGATAGTGTTGCGCCAAGTGACGTACCATTGCAAGAGCCCTAGGTAGAATCTGAACCAGAACCAAGTCTCAGGAGGTCACAAAGACTCAAAAAATCTGTGATTCCTGATGACTATGAAGTCTATGCAGCAGAAGGCACAGAATGTGTTGAGATTTATATGAGTGAGGACATTGATACAGTAGGTGATCCCACTTCATATGAAGCTGTTATGAGAAGCGCAAATTCATCCAAATGGTTATCCGCCATGGAAGATGAATTATAATCCATGAGAATGAACAAAGTTTGGGACTTAGAAGGCATTCCCCAATGAGCCAAAACAGTAGGCTATAAATGGGTCTACAAGACAAAGCATGACTCTAGAGGGAATGTAGAAAGATACAAGGCTAGACTTGTGGCGAAAGGGTTCACACAGAGAGAAGGCATTGACTACCATGAAACCTTTCACCTGTCTCAACAAAAGATTCATTCAGGATCATCAGGGCACTTGTTGCTCATTTTAATCTAGAGCTCCATCAGATGGATGTAAAGACAACATTCCTAAATGGAGAGTTAGTAGAAAACGTGTTCATGGAACAACTAAAGGGTTTTGTTGTGAGCGGTAAATAACACATGGGATGTCACTTGAGAAGGTCCATTTATGGATTGAAACAGTCCTCCGGACAGTGGTACATCATGTTTGACCAGACTATCAGAAAATTTTGTTTCGAGGAAAACAAGGAAGACAATTGCATTTATACAAAATTTAGGAAAGGAAAGTATATCTTCCTTGTTCTATATGTCGATGACATACTCTTAGCTAGTAGTGATAAGGATCTACTAGCGGAAACAAAAAGGTTTCTTTCCTCGAATTTTGATATGAAAGACATGGGAAGCCTCTTATGTTGTTGGAATAGAAATTCACAGAGACAGACAAAGGGAGTATTAGGACTCTCATAGAAGTCATTTATAGAAAATGTACTAAAGAGGTATAATATGCACAAGTGTAATGCCTCGCCTGGTCCAATAGTCAAGGGTGATAAGTTTGGGGAATATCTGTGTCTCAAGAATCAGTATGAGAAAAACAAGATGAAGTCAGTACCATAAGCTTCAGCTAATGGAAGCATTATTTATGCTCAAGTATGTACTATCCCTGACTTAGCTTTTACCACCGGGATGCTTGGACACTATCAGAAGAATCAAGGCATAGATCACCGGAAAGCAGTCAAGAAGGCTCTAAGATACCTTCAAGGTACTAATGGTCTCATGCTTACTTACAGAAGATATAATTCCCTACAAATAGTTGGCTATGCAGATGCCGACTGGGGTGGGTGTAGAGATACACTAAAGTCCACTTTCAGGGTATGTCTTTATGCTCTCTAGGGAAGCTATTTCTTGGAATAGCTGCAAACAGACAGCGAGAGCATCATCGACAATGCACGCTGAGTTTGTAGCTACGTATGAGGCAACTGGATAGGCGATATGGATAAAGAAATTCTTACCCGGATTGAGAGTGGTTGATAGCATAGAGCGACCACTGAGAATTTACTGCAACAATCAGCCATTGGTATTTTTCTCCCATAACAATAAGTCAAGTGGCTTTGCCAAGTATATTGACATTAAGTGTTATATTGTTAAGGAGAAGATTCTGGATCACACCATTCAAGTTGAGCATATAAGAACCCATCAGATGCTTGCGGATCCGCTCACAAAAGGTCTTCCACCCAGCGTGTTTAGTAAGCACGCAGCTGGCATGGGATTAAGGGAGTACCTATGATCCTCAATCACAGGGGCTACATATTGCAACCTAGTAAAATCTTTCGTTCTAAAGAAGAGGAGCATGGTGTAGTCAATGAGTGCAGTGATACCTAATAGATCATTGTCACGCATTGTGTAATACCCAATTTGTAAGAGATAATATTAAAGGAAAAAACTATTTTTCCTTTATTTATATGTGTATTGCATCTATTTATCATCACATGTGAACACTATAAAAAAACCAATAAATAATAAAAGATACGTCACTAAAATTGTGCATCATGCTGGACCTTATTTTGTGGCAATACAAAAAAATAAAATAAAGAGAAATATATTAATACCTAAACGGGAATTTAAGATTTAAAGGGAATTCTATAAATGTGGAGAAGAGAAAAAGATAAAGGATATGAATAAATAAATAATATATGTAAATAAATACCTCGAGAATTAGTATCTCTAAATGCTACAAGTATAAATTGTACTGATGGGCCACAAGAGTTTGAATTAAATTTGAATACAAATTGAATTTGAAAATGGAGAAAAGAAAATAGAAAATAAAAAGAAAAAGACCAAAACCTCGTATTGGGCCAGCTAAACCCGATTCGGCCCACTAAAGCTTACCATGCGGTGAGCCCAGTATCACTCCCGTAGTCCCGCCTACTGACACCCAGGCCCGACCCGTCGGTCCCTTAGCTTGTGCACGCTGTTTGGCAATCTGGCGCCGACACAAGGGTCCCACTGACCAGTCACTCACCCATGCTCGCTCCTTCTCCCGTTCCCTGTAGCATGGGTCCAAGACGTTAGCTACACCGCCGCGCCCAGCTCAACGGAATGGACCGCATCCGTCGCCGGAGTGCTCACGGGCTTCGGTGGAACCGTGGCCACCGACCGGGGTATAAAATCGCCCTGGTCCGCATCGTTGACCGGCCATAACTCACATGCAGGGGCAACCTCCACAATCGCGGAGATTCAGGAAGAACGCTGCTGCCGCCGCGCCATTCTCTAATTGGGGGGTGGTCCGGTGTCGTGGTGGGAGTCGAGGGCTTCCTCGTGTGGGCGCGTGCGCGGTAGTGTCAACCTGGGCGATCGGAGGACACTGGGGTACCCGTAATTGCTCGTCGTGGCTCTCATCAGACGGCGGATCCGCACGGAGCATGGGCAGTGACCTTCCTCGCCTCTATTTCCGATGAGTATCTCCCACCCATTTCGTTTTAACTCTGCGAGCATGTAGTGTCAATCGGGGAGTATTGTGGTGCGGGATTGCGCCTGGGCGGGTCGCCAGAGTGGTTCCTCCCTCGCTCTGCGTGCCGCCGTGGTTCGGTGCTAGAGGTAGGAGACGAGCTGCCGGGCCGTTAGATCGGGCGTTGAGGCTGGATTAAATCAGGGGCGTACCGCTTTGAGGGGTTAGCAGTCGCCATTCGGTTTTGATCGTTCGATTGGCGATCGGCGTAATCTACATTGAATCTGGACCGTTGATCATGCTGTGAGGGGTCGGGGTTATGTCGCAGTTGTTGATAAGCCGATCTGATCGCGACCATCCACTTCTAATCGGGCGGTCAGGGTGATCGTGTACCCCCTTCGGCCGAGAAATTTATAATAGAGACCCTGTATTATCCCTGAATCAACCCGCCACCCATGCGTTAGCGGCCTGAGACATGGGATAACTTTGGTTTAGTCCCCTGCACTTCTCTGTATTTGAGGCCCAGTCCAGATAATTGATAAAACCAGGAAAGTTATTTAGAAAATAGTTATTAGTACATATTTAAGTGCAGAAATTTGTTTAATTTGTAGAAAATTCATATGAACTTCAAATTGATCCATTCCAGTTCCTAAATTTTTGTCATATTATTGTTTATCCATTAGTGCCACTGTTTTGGCATGAAAGACATTAAAATTTATCTATTACTTAATCTTGTATCAAACACATAAAACCTTCAGAAATTCATAACTAAAAATCCATAACTCCAAAATTAATAATTTATGTTCCTCTGATCTCATTTTAATGTGTATATTATTGTCAAGTATTTTGTTTACATGTTTGGTGTGATGTTAATTTTCCCTTTATACTATGTATGTTTGTACTGATGCGAGTAGACGAGCAAGTCACTGAGGATCCTGGTGCCCAGCAGATAGAAGTTGCTGAGCAGGAGCTCATTGAAGGCAAGTTGTGCCCTTGATCACTTCCTTTTTACCCAGTCATTTTCTTATTAATCATAATGATCTGCATAGGTTAATTTTGATGGGATCCAATAGGTTACCCCAGTTTTGGCTATCTTTATACCTTGTTTTACCACTGTATATTTTTGGGTAGTATATGTTATTGCTTTATGTGGTTTTGGGTATGGAGATATACATCACTTATTGTTACACTTTTGTTATCAGTTATTATTTACTGTTTATGATAAGATCATTATGTTAATGGGAACATGGAGAACCACCCGGGAAAACAGTGCTACCACAAGGGTGGTATGGGACGCCCTTGGCTGATTAACTAGGAAAGCTAGTGGATGACTACCTTACCCAGAAGGGGCAAGGGCAGTAGGGGAGTGGTCAGTGTAGGGAGGTCCTTGGGTTGATTTTGCTGCGATGGCGGTCAGGCGAGGGATTCCTGCACTCGAGCTTCCTAGAAACTGTAGCGGGTTTTCTGAAGCTAGTGGAACTTTGTAAAGGCCTCGTAGTGGTACCCTGCCTCGCTTCCTTGGTAGAGGTGTATGGGGTCTGATCAACTCCGTGGCAAATGGGTAACACGACTTGTGGGTAAAGATGTGCAACCTCTGCAGAGTGTAAAAACGGTATACTAGCCATGCTCACGGTCATGATCACATGATTAATTTATGGAATTCAATTCAATTTGTCATTACATTGCATCTGGGATTATTTTATTATTACTTTTACTTATTATTATTATGGTTTGGTATTTACTTACACTTAGTAACTGCTAATAAAATTTTGACCAACTTATAAAAGCAATGCTCAGCATCAGCCTTTATTACTTTGATTTGCCTTACACTTCACATGAACTCTCACCTTTGGTGAGTTCATGCACATTATTCCCCACAACTTGTTGAGCGATGAACATGTGTGAGCTCACCCTTGCTGTCTCACACCCCCACAGGAGAGGAACAGGTGGTCGAAGAGGAGCCGCCTAGGACTGAGGCTTTTGACTTGATCTAGGTGGCGTCTCCCAGTCAGCTTTGTGGCGCCAGGGAATAATATTTAGTTCGCTTATTTTATCCTTTATTTTTGTAAGACTTCCGCTATGTAATAAGTACATTTATGACATTTATGACATTTATCTCTATGCACTCTGTTATTATATGTGTTGTCTTCTCTAAGCATATATGAGATGCACCCGACTTTGTTTCTTAAACCCCGGGTGTGACGGAAGTGGTATCACAGGAAATGTTCACTGTAGGACGAAACCTAGATAGAAATGGACAAAACCCTTACCTACTTACCTTACTCTGATTCATTCTATACTTACGTTATCTTGATCCTGTCTCACCTTTTGCTGTCATACTCTGATTACTCTTATCTTTTCTACTCTGAGCCATGATGGATTTCACACCTTGGAATCCTACACTTATGGTCTTTTTAAGAGATAGGAAAACTAAAGACAAAATTAAAACTATTTTCTCTATTTAAAAAATGTTGGTTGATTGTTCTGATGATAAATGTCTGATTTGCTTCTTTGTTTGATTGAAATATTATAGATGGACATCTTAGCATGTACCACCATAAGGTAATGAATTAGCTTAGGTAGATAAAACATTAATCTGCTTAGCTAATAAATCCCCCAAAGTAACTTGATTCGTAATCAACTGCCTTGTGTACTATTCTTTCTTACCATAAGTTTCTAACTCAGATGGTCAATACCAGGAAGGGTGGTGGAATTGATCTACCTCCCAATCAACACACTTGGAGGATATTTAGACAACCCCAACCACAACCAGTTGTGATGGATCCTCCACCGCCTCCCCCAGTCGGAGCCGATCCCATAGTTACTGCCCAGATGCGGATAATGCAACAGATGGCAGACACCGTGGAGGATATGCACGCGCAGATGCGGTAGGAACGCCAGGAGATGCACCAAGAACGAGAGGATATACGACAGGAATTGCGCCAGGAGCGAGAGGAGATACAGTAGGAGAGAAGGGCGCAACAACAACAGCAACAACAACATCAGCAAGCACCACTGCCTCCTCCACCACCACCACCAGTTCCACCCCAGGACAAGCACCGAGAATTTATGAGTCACAAGTCGCCGACCTTCGCCAGTTCGCTAGATCCACTAGATGCTGATGATTGGCTGAAATCTATAGAGAAGATGCTCAACTTCACCCAATGCTCTGACCGGGAGAAGGTTCTTTATGCTTCTGATCGTCTGACAGGTCCTGCTGCTGACTGATGGGATTCTTATGTTGCTGCCCATGATGCTGCTGACACTATTACTTGGGTGGAATTCACAACTCAGTTCAGAAACTACCACATTCCTGCTAGATTGATGAAAATCAAGAAGAAGGAGTTTCTGTCATTGAAGCAAGGCAACATGTCTGTCAGTGAGTACCATGACAAGTTCATCCAGTTGTCAAGATATTCTCCTGATGAGGTGGCAGATGATGAAAGGAAACAAGAGCACTTCACAGAAGGACTCAATAGGCCCCTACAGTATGCACTGGTTGCTCACACATTTCCGTCATTTCAAAGATTGTTGGATAAGGCTCTTGCTATTGAACACAAGCGTGTTCAAGTGGGAGACTTGAAGAGGAAAGCCATTACCCAGGGGCAGGGTAGCAGTAGTGTTTTTCCTCGCTACGTTCCGCCACAGGGTACACCGACTCGTTTAGGAGGAGGACCACGCCTAGCTCAGTACACTCCACAGGGGTCTCCACGGACACCTCCCACTCGTCAGGCTGCCCCCACTGGCACCCTGATGAGGCCTACAAGACAGAAGACAGGCCCTACATGCTTCAAGTGCAGTCAAGTTGGGCATTATGCTAATGCTTGTTCGGTGGGGAATTCTAGTGCATCAGCTCAGAACAAGCAACAGACTCCTGGCAAGGGATTCAGCATTGCCATGGTGAATCAAGTTAGTGCTGAGGCCACTGCTGATGGTGCAGACATCGCTATCGGTATGTTTTACATTAATGCAATTCCAGCCACATTATTATTTGATTCTGGAGCTACGCATTTGTTTATGTCTGCTCGATTTGCAACCACCAATGAATTACCACTGCAAAACATGAAAACACCTATGGTAGTAATTACACCTAAAGGGCCTGTTGAGGCAAACTTTATGACACAAAGATTAACACTGACAATTATGGGAAGGGAATTCTGGTCTACACCCATAGTACTAGAAGAAAGCAGTATAGATTTGTTACTTGGGATTGTGACGGAACCTCCCAAGTTATTAGGCCCACCTACAGTTGTCCTTGTCCAATGGACCTCGGAGAACCCTGTAGATGCACATAATCACTTGATAAGTTCGGTATTTGTATCCTTTACCTTTCCCAAGAGCGTTTCACCCGTCACGCAGATATTACAACACATCGGAGGAACGAATAAGCGGAAGCGGATTACAATAACTTAATTTACATTCATTAAAATACAGAAGGAGTATTAGAGTTATTACAACCCAAGGTATAAGAGTGCATGAGTATTATTATTACAAACTTGGGAGGCAAAAACCCCTCCCACATAAAAGTATATTGTTTTCAAATGGAAGGACCACGTCCTTCCTCAACCACGTTACTGTTGACGCTCATCCTTGGGCACCACGTCCTTGGGCACCACCTTAGTGCAAAAACAGCAAAATTCTGCTGTTTCCTCACCTACAACAACATGGGTTTGAAAACCTTGAGTACGAAGTGTACTTTTGCATGTCTTACCCGTCAAAATAAAAGACTCTCAAGGATATGCTGGCTTTAAGAGAGTCAAGGTAAGGCTTAGTCAAAGATAAAGACTCTGTTTGCAAAAATTCTTACTAAAAGTGGATCCTTAAAAATCCAATTTTATTAGCAAGTTAAGTTATTACCTGTCACTAGAGTTCTTTCTACCCTAGTTCAAGCACTTGGCCTATATTAGCCATCCTTTTAACAACCCTTCTTGTTTACTGGAATGCTACGTGTAGGGCAGTGACCAAGTCTTCATGTCCAAGAAGTAACGGCGATCTGAATCGATTAATACCCATCTAGGGATCTCCAATCACACGACATATGTAGCACTTAACCCTTGCATATGTCAACTCGCCACTGGGGTTCTTAAGACCAAACCGGGTTCACGCCAACCGAGAGCACAGATACACCACCGTCCACCCTCTTGCCACAGAGGGTACACGCTACTCTTGCCATCTCTCCACTCCCATTGCGTGTTGGCCTTTCTGTTTTTAGTCTGCCCGAGGCAAAACTTACCCATGACGAGGCATGTGACCAGTTAAAAGGTCCTCGATCAGCAAGCCTACATCGAGACGGTCTTTAATCGACTCAAACGGAGACACTACACCGAGACTCTCTTCTCGTGCAAGTCACCCGTCCGGTCTCAGCTTTACCATTTAAAACCCCAAAGTTTGGTACCTGGCAGAGGTACATCTTTTATGATGTTGAACCCATCACGACCATGATGGATCCACCATCCAGTTTTATTTTTGAAAACATCCCATCCACTGTGAAGCATCATCTTTTGTGAAAAACAAAACATTTGTTTTTCTAAAGCAGGACTAAGCATCAGAAAACATTTTTAATAAAACAGGTAATCAAGGAATGGTAAATAGTTCCAAGGAAGGTAAATGCAACAATTGGTTTAGCACCCAACTCCTATCACCTAATGCATCATTCAAGTGATAGAGTTTAAAAACAGCAAGGAGGTGGCAAATGCACCGGGGCTTGCCTTTTGTTGTAGGAGAGTCGGGCTCTGTTCCACAGATGTCAAAGTAAAAACAGTTCCCGGCATAGGGATTCTCGGGTGGTGGTGTAGTTCCTTCTTCTTCATCCACTATTTCTTCTTCGTTCTCTATACATAACCATATATAACCATGAATGCTCATGTGATGCTTATGAAATGCAATGACAATAAGGGTATATCAAGTTATGTCTTGAATACAATTTTACTTCACTGTGCACTAGGGACACTATGGTTTTCGAGGTCAAAACCTTAGTACCCTAAGGAGCTAGGGTTTTTGGTTTAGGAATCAAACAATGTCCAAAGCAAGTCAAACTTCACTCATAGAATCTAAATGTCATATTAGGCTTATTTAAAAAGTTTGGTGATTTTTGGAGTCACCAAGTATTTTCTAAAATTCCAAAGGTATAGGTTCAAGCTCTTTTAAATACTACATAATTCCTTGTTTGGACTAAAAATCCTAGAACTGTTTTTATTAAATACTATAGAATTTAGGAGTCCAACAAAATTTGTCTCATATTTTAGCATTTTTCTAGAATTTTATACGGATTTCCTAAGTATGGCAGAAAAAGAAAAAGGAAAAGCATCAACAGTACTAGGCCGATACCGGCCCAACCAGCCCAGTCCCATACAGAAAACGGGCGCGCCCGTGACCGCGTGGTTGGTTTTGCAGAAAAGCCCCTACCGGTTCAAAAATGAGGAGAGAAGTCCTCGACACTATTGACGCGTCTCTCTGACATTTACACTAAAGTCCTCTATTTTCTGTTTCTTCTCCAAAACGAACCTTGGTAATGACCGGCATTGGCTGCCCAAATTAACTAATGGGCAAGCATTACCGACCTGAAGCAAACCTAGAACAAGCCTTAATTGAACTAATATGGCCCTGGATTCACCTAACCACAGTGACGGCGAATACCGAATACAAATCAAAATGTTCTAGTTGATTGAGTGTGGTAAAGCACAAAGGGTTGAGCCGATGAGTATCACAAGCATGTGTGGGTGCGAAAACATGACCAAGGAGAGCGAGAGCAGACCTAGAGACGGCTGGCCATGGAGCGCGGAGAATTTGTGCTCGACAGTGGCTGAAAAGGGAAAAACGGCGTCGCGACGATCTCTGGTGGAATTAGGGGGTCACTTTGGGGCTATACGGTCGCAAAGGGCTATCGATTCACCAAGGCGAAGGTATAAATGTGCCCAAATACTATGTTTTAATATTTATATTCATATGATAAAATATGTGAATATCTTGTATACTTTGTATTTCATTTTTCATTATTCATTGTTTTACAAGTATGATCACGAAGGTGAAATCTTTGTGATATTTTACTCATGACCTTCGTCCGAAGCTCATTAAATCCTTGGGGAGATAATGCTTCAGCGGACGAAGGGCATTAATACTTAACATCTTTGTGTTGCCTTGTTCTTAATTTATAGCATTTGAGAATAAGTCCCCAACATTGGCGCCCACAGCCGGTGAACTCACTTCCACTTTCTGAGCTGATAGCTTCGTTCAAAGCTGGAGTTGCTTTGGCTCTGAAGCTCGTACTCCCGATAACAGGCGGTTCAAGCTCAGAGCCAGCCAACAAGAAGCAGAAGAAGGAGGCACAGAGAAGGGTACAACATGTCAGGGTGCAAGGACCCTTCATCAAGTCAAGATGGTCCCACATCCCGATTACCATCTCCCAAGAGGATCTTCAGCTCAAGGATTACCCTCACAATGATGCTATGGTTATTTCTTGTGTTATCAAAGGATTTCTGGTCCACAATGTTCTGGTTGACACAGGCAGTGCAGCGGATATTATATTTGCTAAGGCCTTCAGACAGATGCAAGAGCCCGAAGATAAGATCCATGACATCACACATCCCCTCTATGGCTTCGGAGGAAGGCAGATTGTAGCACTTGGCAAGATCACGATGCCAGTGACCTTCGGATTTATCAACAATACAAGGACTGAACAAGTTGTGTTTGATATTGTTGACATGAAGTACCCTTACAATGCAATCATTGGTCGTGGTACTCTCAATGCTTTTGAAGCAATTCTTCATCCAACATATCTTTGCATGAAGATACCTTCGGATAAAGGGCCTATTGCTATTCATGGAAGTCAGGAAGCTGCCAGAAAGGCCGAAGGAAACTGGACAGATTCAAAAGCAATCCATAACATAGATGGAGCCGAAGCTTGTGAGCAATACAAGTACAGAAGGGAGAAAGCTACCTCGGCTGATTAGCCGAAGCCCATGCTCTTATGTGACGATATAGTAGAGCAGAAGGTGCTATTGGGATCTCAATTGTATGAGGAGCAGGAGAAAACCCTGATAAGGTTTCTGTTCAACAACAAAGATGTCTTTGCATGCTCAGCTAATGATCTCTGTGGTGTCAACAAGGTTGTTATTGAACACTCGCTCAATGTTGATCCATCCTTCGGACCCAGAAAGCAGAGGCTTCGGAAGATGTCTGATGACAAAGCCGAAGGTGCTCGAAATGAAGTGAAAAGACTCCTCAGCGCTGGAGTCATCAGAGAAGTAAAATACCCAGAGTGGCTAGCTAACACTGTTATGGTGAAGAAAGCCAATGGTAAATGGAGAATGTGCATTGATTTTACTAATCTCAACAAGGCTTGTCTGAAGGATGAATTTCCATTACCAAGGATAGATTCTCTGGTAGACGCAGCAGCTTCGTCAGAGCTCATGAGTTTACTAGATTGTTATTCAGGCTACCATCAAATCTGGATGAAGAAGGAAGACGAGCCAAAAACCAGCTTCATCACCCCCAGTGGCACATATTATTTCCTTTGGATGCCTGAGGGGCTCAAGAATGCTGGAGGAAGCTTTAGCAGAATGACAGCAAAGGTCCTTCATTCTTAGATAGGCAGAAATGTGCTAACATATGTTGATGATATCATAGTAAAAAGCACAAAGCAAGAAAATCACATTGCTGATCTGCAGGAGACATTCGCTAATTTTAGGCAAGCTGGTCTGAAGCTGAATCCGGAAAAATGTGTCTTCGGGGTAAAGAAGGGGAAATTCCTTGGTTGTTTGGTTTCAACAAAAGGGATCGAAGCTAATCCAAATAAAATCGAAGCTATCCTTCAGATGGAGCCGCCAAGCACAAAGAAAGGGGCTCAACGGCTGACAGGAAGACTGGCATCTTTGAATCGATTTATATCCAGATCGGCAGAGAGAAATTTACCATTCTTTGAAGTGCTGAAGTCAGTCGAAGTTTTTCAATGGGGATCAGCTCAGCAAAAAGCCTTCGAAGAACTGAAACAGTATTTGAGAGATTTAACAACTCGAACTCCACCAGCGCCAGGGGCTCCTCTGCTGCTGTATGTGGCAGCTTCGCACTCTACAGTAAGTGCGGCGCTTGTTCAGGAGAAGCTTGAAGGGCAATTGAAAAAGCAGGCTCTAGTGTACTTTGTTTCCGAAGTTCTCAGTTTATCAAAGAAAAACTATACAGAATTGGAGAAGGTGTTGTATGCTGTTTTAATGGCCTCCAGGAAGCTTCAACATTATTTTCAAGCATACCATATAATTGTTCCTTCATCACAACCTTTGAAGGATATTGTGAGAAACAGAGAAGCTACTGGAAGGATTGGAAAGTGGGCTGCGGAACTCAATGAGTTCTGCATTGATTATGTGCATAGATCTTCGATTCAGTCCCAGGCGCTAGCAGATTTCATCGCTGACTAGACGCCAGAGGCTCAGAAAGAAGAAGCAAGTAAAGATGCCGAAGCTTGGACAGTATTCTGCGATGGTTCCTGGGGAACCATCGGGGCAGGTGCAGCTGCCGTTTTAATTGCACCTTCTAAAGTCAGAACATGCTATGTAGTGAAACTTGATTTTAGTTGTACAAATAATATTGCTGAATACGAAGCTTTGCTTTTGGGTCTTTGAAAGTTGAAGGCAATGGGGATAAGAAGGGCGGTTCTCAAAACTGATTCCCAAGTTATTTTTGGCCATGTTGACAAAAGTTGCAAAGCAAGAGATCCAAAGCTTGAGAAATATTTGGATACAGTTCGAAGACTTGAAGCTTCCTTCGAAGGGTTTTCTGTCAAGAAGATTCCACGAGGAGAAAATGAACACGCTGATCTACTAGCCAAGTCAGCAGCTTAGGGGCTGCCATTACCTTTGGAAGTATTCTTTGAAACAATAAAAGCACCTTCGGTTGACCTTCTTGAAAGAGCAGTGCTCAATATATCTCCTGCTTATAGCGAAGATTGGAGAACTGAGATCATGTCTTTTCTTCAGGGCAATTTCCTTTCAGATGATGAAGCTTATCATAAGAGAATAGCGGCAAGAGCCCATCCATATGTAATAATAGAAGGGGAGTTATACAAGCATGGAGTCTGTTCTCCATTACTCAAATGTTTATCGAGAGCTGAAGGTATAGAGTTGATGAAAGAAATACATGCAGGCCTGTGTGGATCTCACATCGGATCTAGGCCTTTGTTGGGTGAAGTTTTTCGTCAAGGATTCTATTGGCCGAAGGCAGCTTCGGATGCAGCAGAACTAGTCCAAAAATGCGAAGGTTGTCAAAAATGTGCAAGAGATCAAAAACAACCTTCGTCTCTAACTCAATTAATACAGCCCACTTGGCCATTGCAAAGATGGGGCCTTGATTTGCTAGGCCCACTTCCACCAGCACAAGGGAATTTAAGATATGTTGTAGTGGCAGTAGAATATTTTTCTTAATGGATTGAGGTGAAGCCTTTAGCCACAATAACTTTGGTCACTGTTCAAAAGTTTTTCTGGCAAAATATTGTGTGTCGCTTCGGAGTGCCGAAGGCTATTACCGTGGACAATGGAACGCAGTTTGATGCCGAAGCTTTTAGAGAGTTTTGTGAACAAATTGGCACGAAGATCCATTTTGCATCAGTCCGGCATCCGAAGTCAAATGGACTTGTCGAAAGAGCTAATGGCATTATAATGACAGGAATAATGAAGTTAATCTTCAACCAGCCCAGGGGGAAGTGGCCGGACGAATTAGTCAAAGTGGTATGGAGCCACAACACAACAATATCAAGGTCAACTGGTTTTACACCATTCAAATTGTTGTTTGGTGACGAAGCAATAACCCCAGAAGAAGCTAAAGCAGGATCAATAAGAACAGTGGCTTCGACAGAGGACGAAGCTGATTATTCTGTGGCAAAAGATGCTATAGAAGGGATCAGGCTTCAGGCTGTGGAGAATATCAATAAATATTAAGCCGAAACAATAAAATGGCGTGAGAGAAAGGTTTGGTTAAAAAATATTAAGCCAGGACACTTGGTACTTCGGAGAGTTGCCAACCCAGACACAGTAGGCAAGCTACAGTTGAAGTGGGAAGGGCCTTTCCTGGTAGTATCTTCGTCAAGACCCGGTTTGAAGGATATGGACGGCAGCGACATTCCTAGATCTTGGAATGCGGATGAGCTTCGGCGGTATTATGTGTAACCTGATGTAATCTTTTTTATTCTTTCCTATGGCACCCTTTTCCTTCCCAAAGGAGGAGAAAGGTTTTTAATGGGGCCATAGCAGGTAATTTCTCTTTTTCTTATATCAGCTTTACAAGAGCAATATCCCCCGAAGATGTAAATGTAAAAACTGGGCATGCACCATCGAGTGCAACGAGAAAAAGGAAAAACAGGGAGAAGCTCGAAAGACGTCCCTAAGGGGATGCAGAGCACGACGAAGCTACAAAAAAAAGCCGTTCCTAAGGGAGCACAGCGTAAGTTTTCTGCTCAGCAGTCGTTCCTAAGGGAATGCAGAGCTTACAGCGAAAAGTCAACGCTGATTCCACCGAAATAAAAGGTGAAGCGCGAAAAGTCAACGCGAACACCGCCGAAATAAAAGGCGAAGAAGCTCCTAAGGGAGGCTTACAGCGAAAAGTCAGCGCTGATACACCAAATAATAAGCGGTGAAGCCGAAAAATAAACGGCAAAGATTTGTTATTCCTAAGGGAATAAGAGTTGTGATTATGGTTTCGTATGTGTCTTTGAACATTCATTTGCACGATACATTACATCATACATTTGCATTCATAAACATTCACTTAGACATACATAGGATCATCATCATCATAACATACAAACTTGCTTCGGTTTTGAAAAAGAAGGCTTCGGAAAAAAGGGAAAAAGAGGCAATTTTATGCTTCGCTGTGTACGCAGAGAAGGGAAGGTGTTTTTCGCCTTCGGCTCAAAAGTATTAATTTCGTCCACACCAAAGCATTTCATACATTGACGGAAAAGTAAGATTATATTACAAAGTGAAATTTAATTACATCATACTTTATACAAGTTATCACAGGAGTTTTTTGAGCTATTTTTACAGACTATTCGAGCTTCGACAGCATCCATGGAGCTTTGTCTTTTTACTCTACAGCTTCAGCTTCGGCTTGGTCAACCTGTATGTAAGTATTATAAGCTAAATTCAAAATTCAAAGGAAAAGGTAAGCATAAGGTATGATTTTGTTACCAGCTTAAGGTGGCTTCGAGCTTCGTCACCAACTTTGCTCCGTCCACCCTTTGTCCATACTAATTTTACAAATCTATTCGCAATACTTTGGGTCAGGCTGGGAATGTTATCTAAGTCTGCTGGTGACAGGCTGAAGTTGGGTCTATTAACAATCTTTCCGTGTTCACAGCCAGACTTCAAAAAGGCAACAGATGTGCCCTGAGAAGCTGCCAGGGCACAGAAGTCACCATGCCCAGCTATAACTTCGTCAAGATCATTAATTTCACCTTCAATATGCTCAAAGGCACCAGGCAGGTCTTCAGCCAAAGGAGTGAACTTCTCACTACTGGCTCCAACAAAATGGAACACCTGCTTTAACTGTTGAATGCATCGATTGCTGAACTCCAGGCACTTATTCTGAAGATTTGTCAAGGATTCTTTCAGCTCCGAACTTTTTTGGACTTCGGCCTCAAGCTTTGCATCAAGTTTCAGCTTTTCTTGTTCAAAATTTCCTGATTGGGAAAGAAGCTTCGAATTTAGTTCTGTTATTTTGGCTTCAGCATCCGCTAATAAGCTTTCGGCTGTTTGAAGCTCGAGGTCTTTCTTATCGATGGCAGCTGATTGCTCTTTTATCTTGTTTTCTAAGTTCTCAATTATAACTTCGTGCCTTTCATCCTCTAAGTCCTGCTGCATTTTTAAAGCCTTGCTCAAAAGCATACTCTGTGGACAAATAACCTTCGTTAGAAAATATTTATGTTATTACAAATAGTAAGGGTTAGACACAAGATGTTTACCTTAAAATTGGAATAGAACAAACTGCCGACAATATGTTGTCGTCGGTAGCGGCTGATATCTGCTTCGAGCTTCGGGAAACCGATACTCTTTGATAGAGTACCGATAACCTTCACGCCAGTCTGATCTCGTATGCAGCCTAACCTTCCGTCATCAATGCCACCGAAGAGAAGCGCTGCCGGCCGATACCCGCAGGATATAGCATATTCTTTTAATTCCTCATTCTCAGCTTTTGTCAGCTCTTGGCCAACTAAGTTTTGAAAGTCAAAGGTTTCATCTTCCGAAGTATCTTCGGTCATCTCTTCCTTCTCGGGTTTTGCGGCCGTAGTCTCTTCGGTGGCTGCGGTAGCTTCTTTCGCGGCCATGTTTAGTAGCATTTTGTCTATATCTGTGATACCCGGTTTGCAAAGAAGAGAAGTTGGGGGTTGTTCTTTTTGTTTTTTCCTCATCCGGTTGTTGTTTTGGGTATTTGGGATTTTGTGGAAAACATTCACAACTAGGGCAGTAGAATTTATTTGGTTTGACGCATGTGTTGCGGTCGGGAGCTGTCGCGTGGGTTAGTTGGGCCGCAATTGGAGTTTCGGCCCATTAACCCTCCCAAACCCTAGCCGCCTCCCTCCTAACCCCCTCCCCCCATGTGCAGCCGCCCCCCCCACTTCTCTTCCCCCTTGGCCGCCTCCCCCCTGCCCATCTCCTCCTCTCTCAATTCTTGCAGCCACCAAACCCTAGCCGCCCCCCCCTCTCAATCCCCTCCTCCCAAGGTGCCAATCCTTGCCGCTCGGATCATCGTCGTCGTGGTGCGAGTCTTCAATCGTTTTGGTGGAGGGAAGAAGGGAGGAAGGAAATGGGGAGAATCCAAGGTGATTTTTGTGTTCATCCCTTGTTCATTTGCGCTGCAATTTAATTGATTAGAGGTTGCGTTTGCGATTGGGGTAGAGGGGGGCTGTCCAGAATTTTAGGTGGTGGGTGAACAGCAGTAGTCTAGCAGTTTCTGTGTTTTTTCGTGAGGAATTAAGGGAAATCAGTTTAGGGATCATGTAGAACTTTACCTTACCTTTCCAACGAGTATTTATGCGCTCAATTTGGACTTATAAATTGAAAGTTATCACCGTTTGAATCCGGGTATGTGGCTGTAAAAAAACAGATTTTTCAGGGGGATGAACAGCAGCAGTATTAGCAGTTTCTGGGAATTTTTCGTGGGTAATTAGTGTTAATCAGTATGAGAATCATGTAGGGCTTTATGTTATCTTTCCAACAAGTACTTATGCGCTCGATTCGGAGTTATAATTCAGGAGATATCGTTGTTTGAATCCGGTTATGTTGCTGTCCAAAAAAACAGATTTTTCAGGTGGGTGAACAGCAGTGGTATTAGCAGTTTCTGTGAATTTTTCGTGGGTAATTAGTGTTAACCAGTATGGTAATCATGTAGGGATTTGTCTTATCTTTCCAATGAGTACTTATGCGCTTGATTTGGAATTATATTTTAAAAGATATCGCTGTTTGAATCTGGGTATGTCGCTGTCCAAAAGACAAAGAAAAACAGATTACAGGGTTCATCTTGTGGACTGCTTTGGGCTAATTAGATATTGGAATTTAATTATAAATTGTATACAAAACTTGTGGGGAATTTTATGTAGATGCCTCTGGAGTTTTTGTTTGTTACCACTGCTGCCATAATTTTAAAGTTATGAAATTATTAAGCAGTGCCGCTGCAGTTTGGTGGGTGTAGGGAGAGATGTAACCCGCGGCGGGGTTTGAGTTTGTGCGTAGGTACGGCGTCGCTTATGAGCCTGATTATGTGAAATTGGTGTACTAAGTTGGGTGTCAAAAACAGGTGGTGGACTTCCGGATCGTACTTAGGAATTTGCCCGAACTTCCGGTAAAGGCAAGTAAATACAGTGGTGGTTGCTACCGTTTGGTTTGCATCCTATTCCCTGTCATTGAGTATGCATAAGTTTTAATTATGTTAATCATTGAATTCTATGATGAAGTTTATTTGTTTGGAAGTATTAATTCTCAATTGTCTAATATTGTGGATGATCATAATTTGGTAATGATATATGTGGTTGATTCCCATCTGGATGAAGTTGAAGTGTCTTTTTGAATCATGTTATATGAAGTGTTGTAGGCATGACATGCACATCGCATCATCCATCTTGCATTTTGAAGTTATGTCGTGATCTTATGGTCCGACCGTACCGGTACATTTTTAGCATCGTACGTTGCCCGAGGAGGGGTACGATGCGGCTTCATATCCTTAGAGGTATGAAGGCAGAAGTCATCCTTGCATTTGCAGACATTTGCACTCATGAGGAATATATGAAGTGTGACATTACTATGTTACTATTGTGGTTTCTACCTGCGAGGTGTGGTAACTAGGTGCGTTGTACGTTGTATACGTGCTGCACCTTCGTAATAAGAAGGTTGTGGAATTAAGTGGTGGTAAAACAATGTTCTTATGTGGTTAAATTGTTTGATATTATTTTACTTGCTGAGATGTGTCATCTCACTCTTGCATTACTCAATGCAGGTACTTGATACATGTTGGGAATGAGGGGAGTAGCAGCACGTCCACTTTCACTCTCACAATAACGCTGCCCAGGCGCAGCCATGATTTAATTAGAAACTTATTGTCAAAGGAAGTTTGTTTATTTTTTTTTATATGGTCGTGCGCACTGGTTAATTCAGTTCAGGTCGTATGTTTATCTTTCCTTGCTAGCCGAGTAATAATACTTAGTATGTTTTAGTCATGATATATGTTTATACTCTGTTGCTCCCTCTTTTATGCAATCTTGCAAAGGGGATGCTGCCGAAATTTTATATATGGACGTCGGAAGTGTAGTACAGTAGCATACCGGGTTGTTTGTGGAACCTGGAGTGTTACAGTTGGTATCAGAGGATAGGCTTTAGATTCTACGCAATTTGAAGATAAATTTGACACACTTGCACATATAGGAAGGGTATGGGTTCATATATCTTTCATATTAGTATTTTATTGTATAGATGACTAGAATTTTCTTACTCCAAACCCCTTTATGGTTTGATGAGGTATGTCGTTAACGACGTAATGCTTGATATGAAATGTTACTTCTATATAATATTGGTTTCTTAATGTGGTTGTTATTGAAATTATTATGCGAGTGAAGCTACTAATGTACTTGTTTTATATACATATCGTCATGATGTTTTTTGGGATGCAATGTTTACTAATCTCTGAGCTATTACCATCATATATTTCTATATGCTTGACTGTGGATGTTTTTTTCCCAAAAGGATTCTTGGGTTCTAGTACTTGTAGGACCGATTGTTTATTGAGCTTGTGTATAGAGGATCTAATCCGACTTGGTGTAGTGTGAAAACACTATACAATGAAGTTTTATGGTGTTGTTGAGTTGGATTGACTGTTGGGTTACAACCCAACTTATCAATGTAATATTTCCATGGGTGCAGTGCTTTACACCTCACCTTTTTTTTGGCTAGTGTGGCTACTTGCCAACTTGATCTTAGAGTACAATAGGTTTGTCTCCGTAGAGCAAAGGCAATGTTGTACTGTCTATGAAATCTTGAGACTAGAAGAACTCAAGTGAATTTGCAAGATGACGTGGGTAGATAAGTCCAACCATGTTTACATGATAGGTTTTCTTATTGTGTGCAACCTTATCTTTAATAATAAATAGGGTGATTTCAAGTGGATTTTATGTCTATATTATAGTTGAAGAGGCATGCATGTTTTCCTTCTATGGTTTGTTTCTATAGCCAAAAAGGTTATGCATAATTTCTATTTGTTGGAGGCTAGTCATGCGGACGATATGGACAACCCGTTTTATATTGTTTTTAATCGCCGATGATACATGGTAGTTTTTTTTATATGATCAGTTCTCTATGCAGGCTTGTGGAATTATTATTTGGACCGCTTTATCTTAAACAAAGTCAATGTTTAACTGGAAGTTGCTTATGTTTGTTAGTCATCTATCTCTATAATGATGTGGTTGTTGCATTAGATGGAGATTTTTATTATATGAATGATGGTTTGATAGATCATGTATGTCTACTACTTTGAATTCATCCTATGACATCACTAGGTACAAATTGTTCAAGTGCAATAATAGGAGGTATTGTTGTATGTGAGGTTAATCAAAGTAGTTGGGTTAGGTGGATTATCTTATTGAAGTCCAATTACTCCTGTTGAGCATAGTACCGTGTTATTATTTTAGTGTTGAAAGTAATATTTATGAAGCTTTTGCATGAGTCTGTGTCAAGAAGTACATTAGTTTTTTCTTGTTGTTATCCCTCCATTGCTTTATGAGTATTGCAAATTTTATCTCTTTTGAGAGGGGGAAAATATGTTATATGACATGAGCACCATTTGCTTCACGTCAACAGAATAGTTTTGGAGATTTCTAGTAGTTGGATTCTAGTGTAATAACAACCATGTTTTATAGAGCTGGAGACGGGTATGTCAGGTGTTTCATACATTGTCGGTACATGGATGTTTGACCTTAGTGGCATTAACAAACGAGGTTGTTGAATTCATTGATTGTTGTGCTTAGTGTTCTAACCTATTTGGTAGAGTGTTATTTAAAGACTTTGTGGAGTTGCATCCCAGTTTGGTAGTGGAAAATCCTAGTGTTGATGGCACCTGCCAATGACTTGGGTTTCATTTTATATTATTTTTTTATTGTTGATAATGTGTTGTTTGGTTTCGGGAGGCATTTTAAATTAGTTGGAGGCTGAATCAGGCTTCACTTATTTAGAATGTTTTGTAGTATGTTTCTGCATCTTTCCATAGGATGCTTAATCACCATGTTTGGTCTAAACATTTGAGAGATATGGGTTTCTTAAAACATCTTTGTTGGTGTCTCTAGCAGAGTGAGTCTTTAATTTTGTACGGAAGAGTAGACATTGAAGACGGTATAATTTGGTCTTTGTGGATTATGAAAGTTTTAGTAATTTCATGATCTTTTCAAAGAGTATGGGTTTCTAATTCTCATTGCATATAATTGGAGTTAGGTTGCTCTGAAGTTGTTGCACTGTTGTGTCTAAACTTTAGGCGTCGTTATAATCACCAATGAATCGACCGCGTTTTGATAGTTGCAGAGCACAAATTTGCGAATTCTCTTTAAGCAAAACTTGTAGGTATTTTTCAGTACCTTTTTAATGGGTATTTACTTGTAACTGTCTGTTAAATAGATTTGGAGAGGTGGTTGCCCGGATATAAGTCGAATCTCTAATGTGCAGTATCTCAGGCTGAGTTTAGCTGTAGGTCATGCAGAGTTGTGGGCTATAAGGATAAATTGGGTGCAACTTTATTGCAAAAGTCGTGGACAATTTTCAAAACTTTTCCAACGCGTGTTCGTTGTAGTTTAAGTTGAGTATAGAAGGAGTTATAGGTTTTTGAATTTTAGTTGTCCATTGTTTCAATCTTATCAGTTTTGAAACAAAAGAGTTGCATTGTTTTATCGGTTTGGAAACCAATTCCGAGACACTCATTATAATAAAATTTCTAGGAAATGTTATAATCTTTTCAGTGAGTTTATATTTGCAAAATTTTGTTAGCTGCAGTGAGTTATGATATCATGTATAGAATGTGCTTGGATGAATATGTGGGCAGACATAACATGCTTAAATTGATTCTTGTTTGCATGATGTGAGATTAGGCTTAAAGGATTTAAAAAGTTATCATATTGCTTCTATACTTATATTTGTTCTAGGTGTCTCGTAATGAAGAACCTAAAGTTATTAGTCTTTCAATGAACGCTTAATCTTAGAAGAGTAATGAACCTGATAAAATCTATTGCTTGCTATTAGGACTGCATGACCAGTTTTAGTTATGCAGCTAGTTCAGTGAAGTAAACCATCTTTTCTGTAGAGATGTTATATATAAAAGTTGTAGCCAACTTATTTATCTTACTTATGTAAAAATTTCATGACCATAGGTCTAGTAGTTTGGGAGTTATGATTTTCTCAAGTCCAGTCTTGAAATCTGTGCAGATTATACAGATTTCGAAGCTGACCTTGTTTGCCCAATTTAAACTTCGAATAACTTATTATAAATTATAAATAAGTTGTAGTACTTTTCTTAATCGTTACAACAAATTTTGGATTAATTTTTTTTTGGAGATCTATAAGTTAAGTTACAACTGTTTTAAGTGTGATCTCTGAATGTGTCCAAATTTGGACAGCAGAGCCTTTCTCGTGTCTTTTGACCTTAATATGCATTGAATTAACTTGATATGTTTATAAATGAATTATAGACAATTCTACTAGCTTTCTAAAAAGTCTGGGAGCACCTGAATTGGATGATTGAGACTCCAATTATGGATTTTTGAATTGAGTAGTTGAATTATGTCCAAGTCTGGACAGAATTTACGTTTAGCACTGTTTGACCTTTCTAAGTGTCAAATCTTGTTGTGATGATAATACCAAGGGTATAGTGGACTTTATAAGTTTTCCATAAAGTCCTAGTTTACTAATTTTCGATGCATATTTTTGTGAGTTAGGAGCAAAACAATTAACCGATGTGCTGCTATCTAGAAATATGCAAGCATTAAGTTGCTCTCTTGAAGTTGCTCTTGTGTGGCTAAGTTTGGTTTAGCCTATAGGAACATTATATGCCTTGCATTCATATATACATTCCTTGAAGTACTTGCATATGTCAATGATTGATTTGGTGTCAGGAAAGCTTGATCCGAGGTATATAGGAGCGTCTGCTATCTTGGCCGAGTTGGCAGCTGGGCTTAGCACATGTAATTGTCGGAATCTGTTATCAGAGTACACCAAGTATTCCATGTCTTTTTGTTGAGGAAGTATTTGCGGAATCCAGACCATCAAATCGAGCTAGAGCCGATTCCTGTGTAGCAAGAGCAGACTCTAGAGTGTCGTCTGCTGCGTATCTGAGAATCCTAGGAGCTTGAGGAGCTGATACGGCAGAAGTACTCGAACTTTTCTTTATGTGTGAGTTTTGTTGATTCATTAACCTTTCTTTTGTTGTTCCGATAGAAGCGTCAGAATTCGAGGTCGAATTCTTTTTAAGAGGGGTAGAGTGTGATACCCGGTTTGCAAAGAAGAGAAGTTGGGGGTTGTTCTTTTTGTTTTTTTCCTCATCCGGTTGTTGTTTTGGGGATTTGGGATTTTGTGGAAAACATTCACAACTAGGGCAGTAGAATTTATTTGGTTTGACGCTTGCGTTGCGGTCGGGAGCTGTCGCGTGGGTTATTTGGGCCACAATTGGAGTTTCGGCCCATTAACCCTCCCAAACCCTAGCCGCCTCCCTCCTAACCCCCTCCCCCCATGTGCAGCCGCCCCCCCCCCCACTTCTCTTCCCCCTTGGCCGCCGCCCCCCTGCCCATCTCCTCCTCTCTCAATTCTTGCAGCCACCAAACCCTAGCCGCCCCCCCTCTCAATCCCCTCCTCCCAAGGTGCCAATCCTTGCCGCTCGGATCATCGTCTTCGTGGTGCGAGTCTTCAATCGTTTTGGTGGAGGGAAGAAGGGAGGAAGGAAATGGGGAGAATCCAAGGTGATTTTTGTGTTCATCCCTTGTTCATTTGCGCTGCAATTTAATTGATTAGAGGTTGCGTTTGCGATTGGGGTAGAGGGGGGCTGTCCAGAATTTTAGGTGGTGGGTGAACAGCAGTAGTCTAGCAGTTTCTGTGTTTTTTTCGTGAGGAATTAAGGGAAATCAGTTTGGGTATCATGTAGAACTTTACCTTACCTTTCCAACGAGTATTTATGCGCTCAATTTGGAGTTATAAATTGAAAGTTATCACCGTTTGAATCCGGGTATGTGGCTGTCAAAAAAAACAGATTTTTCAGGGGGATGAACAGCAGCAGTATTAGCAGTTTCCGGGAATTTTTCTTGGATAATTAGTGTTAATCAGTATGAGAATCATGTAGGGCTTTATGTTATCTTTCCAACAAGTACTTATGCGCTTGATTCGGAGTTAAAATTCAGGAGATATCGTTGTTTGAATCCGGTTATGTTGCTGTCCAAAAAAACAGATTTTTCAGGTGGGTGAACAGCAGTGGTATTAGCAGTTTCTGGGAATTTTTCGTGGGTAATTAGTGTTAACCAGTATGGTAATCATGTAGGGATTTGTCTTATCTTTCCAATGAGTACTTATGCGCTTGATTTGGAATTATATTTTAAAAGATATCGCTGTTTGAATCTGGGTATGTCGCTGTCCAAAAGACAAAGAAAAACAGATTACAGGGTTCATCTTGTGGACTGTTTTGGGCTAATTAGATATTGGAATTTAATTATAAATTGTATACAAAACTTGTGGAGAATTTTATGTAGATGCCTCTGGAGTTTTTGTTTGTTACCACTGCTGCCATAATTTTAAAGTTATGAAATTATTAAGCAGCGCCGCTGCAGTTTGGTGGGTGTAGGTAGAGATGTAACCCGCGGCGGGGTTTGAGTTTGTGCGTAGGTGCGGCGTCGCTTATGAGCCTGATTATGTGAAATTGGTGTACTAAGTTGGGTGTCAAAAACAGGTGGTAGACTTCCGGATCGTACTTAGGGATTTGCCCGAACTTCCGGTAAAGGCAAGTAAATACAGTGGTGGTTGCTACCGTTTGGTTTGCATCCTAGTCCCTGTCATTGAGTATGCATAATTTTTAATTATGTTAATCATTGAATTCTATGATGAAGTTTATTTGTTTGGAAGTATTAATTCTCAATTGTCTAATATTGTGGATGATCATAATTTGGTAATGATATATGTGGTTGATTCCCATCTGGATGAAGTTGAAGTGTCTTTTTGAATCATGTTATATGAAGTGTTGTAGGCATGACATGCACATCGCATCATCCATCTTGCATTTTGAAGTTATGTCGTGATCTTATGGTCCGACCGTACCGGTACATTTTTAGCATCGTACGTTGCCCGAGGAGGGGTACGATGCGGCTGCATATCCTTAGAGGTATGAAGGCAGAAGTCATCCTTGCATTTGCAGACATTTGCACTCATGAGGAATATATGAAGTGTGACATTACTATGTTACTATTGTGGTTTCTACCTGTGAGGTGTGGTAACTAGGTGCGTTGTACGTTGTATACGTGCTGGACCTTCGTAATAAGAAGGTTGTGGAATTAAGTGGTGGTAAAACAATGTTCTTATGTGGTTAAACTGTTTGATATTATTTTACTTGCTGAGATGTGTCATCTCACTCTTGCATTACTCAATGCAGGTACTTGATACATGTTGGGAATGTGGGGAGTAGCAGCACGTCCACTTTCACTCTCACAATAACGCTGCCCAGGCGCAACCATGATTTAATTAGAAACTTATTGTCAAAGGAAGTTTGTTTATTTTTTTTATATGGTCGTGCGCACTAGTTAATTCAGTTCAGGTCGTATGTTTATCTTTCCTTGCTAGCCGAGTAATAATACTTAGTATGTTTTAGTCATGATATATGTTTATACTCTGTTGCTCCCTCTTTTATGCAATCTTGCAAAGGGGATGCTGCCGAAATTTTATATATGGACGTCGGAAGTGTAGTACAGTAGCATACCGGGTTGTTTGTGAAACCTGGAGTGTTACAATATCAACAGCTATGCTCTCTAAATTAATATCTTCGGATTTGGCATCTTCGGCTCTGGCCTCTTCTGCACAGCCTCTGAATGTACAGCTTCAGTGGCTGTCGTGCTTTCAATAGCCGGCACCTTCGGAGCTGAAGCCCTTGGTAGTGTTGCTTCAATGACTTCTGTCACAGTAACGATTCTTTGTGGGCTCCTTTTCCTTCTGAAAAAGCTTCGTCAGATGTAGCCCCAGTGGACTTAGTTTGACAGGCAAAGTTTCAGTCATTACCTTTAGGATTTCCTCTATTTCAGTAGCAGAGGATGTCACAGAAGTCTTTTCTTTTTCATCAATTGATTTTTGCTTCGGAGTCGAGGCCTTTCTTTTCTTCGAAGCAACTGTTTTTGCCTCAGAATCTTGTTTTTTCTTCTTTGATTGATCTTCGTCGTCCTTATTCAGAGCACTAGCCACTCTTTTTCTTTTTTGTCCTTCGGCACCCTGTCCAGTCGCTCGTAGTCAGGATATTCAAAGCCTATAGCATCCATCACTCGGTTTAGCCTTCGTTTCGGACGGGTGCCGAAGGCCGCTGTCATCAATTGATCTTCTTTTTTAGAATAATTTCCAAGAATTTTGTTACACATTACTTCGATTGTATCCAGCCATTCTTGGCAGGGTACTTTGTAATGTCTCTTGAATTTGTAGTGGTAGGGCAGTTGGATAAGTTCTCCCTCCTTCTTTTTTCCTTCAAGCTTCGGCATGGCCCACTCTTTCATAGTTGGAAATACTTTGAAAGCCAAAAATTCCTGCACTAAGTCCCTAGTGCTAATGTGCTCTGCAATAATCCTGAATTCAGCTAGTGCAGTTTGGGTTGGACCCTCTGGTGTCATATTACATTGGGGTCTGGTCTCTCCGAAGATCAGCTCTAACGGGCTTTGGACCAACTTCTCCCTATCATCGTCAACTTTGACGTAGAACCATTTTGATTTCCAGCCTGCCATCCACTTGCTTCGGTAGCTGATCACGAGAAATTTTGTAGTCTTCCGGTAGGCAAAATTGTAGCAGCCGAAGTTTTCATGTAACCCATCTCTTCTGGCCTTGGTTTGGTAATGCAGCTCATGCACTCGGCAGAAACCTTCGGCAAACGGTTCCACCCCTTGGCTTCAGAGAGCCCAAATATAAACGCTATGCCTAACGATAGCGTTAGGAGTTAGCTGATGAAAGTAGACCCCAAACTTCTTCAGCACATCAGCAATCATCTTATTCAAAGGGAATCTCAAACCAGCTTTGAAGAAACTCTTAAAAACTACTATTTCATCTTTTCCTGGCTTCGGAGTAGTTTCCTCTCCACCAAAGCGAACCAGCTCTTTCTTTTCTTCATTGAAATAGCCCAATTTCAACATCTTAGGTAGGTCACCTTCGGAGACTGTGGATTTTCCAAAATCCAGATGGCTGAGTTTGCTCGGCACCGCGCTGCTATAATCATCCTCAGAATCGGTCTCCTCAACATCAACTTGCTCTACTCCAGCGGCAGGGACGTCCTCCAATGTTACCAGCCCGGACCGCTTCATGGCTTCGGAAATCGGAAAAGGCTCAGCAGCTTCGGTCTCATCTCCCTCATGATCAACCCTAGCAGTAGAGCCAACTCTGGCCATTTGATTATGACTTTCTTGAAATTTTTCGTTGTTGACTTTTCTAATTTTCCCGAAGCTCTTCCTTTTGTGACGAAGCAGAATCAAAAGCGGGGTTTCGTCTGAGCACGATGATTAAGCTTCGGCTATGACTAAAATTTTGGCATCAAAACAGTGCAATAACAATGAATGTTGTGGTAACTTCACACCTACCCGTCTGTTTATATAGTGCCGCGGGTGAGAAGGTGAATCGTCAAGGTCTCCTGCACCGAACAAATAGTCACCGCACTCGCTGAATGGTGGGCCACAGGGTTCGAGAGGGTGAATCGCCAGGGCGCGTGTAACTGCTGCAAGATGGAGCCACCTCGAGCGCGGATTATTTTAATCGTTTCTCGCCAATGAGCTCAGGGAAGGTGTTTTTCGGATCTTCGGCATCCCGAAGCATAGAAGACTTTTTCACAGATCAAGCTCGTTACGAAAAACGATCTAGCACTGCGAAGGGGCTACTATTGGGGGTATGCTTCGTAGTCGAAGATCCTAAAGAAAGAGAACACCTTCGGTAGACCCTCCCAGGAGCAAGCGCCGAAGCTATTACTTAGAGAGCTTCGGCACAATGATAGATCTTAAGACGAAGGGCCGAACCGACTTAAAGATGGATTGACTTAAAGACCCATGATGTTTGTGTCATTATTGTAGTCAATTTTAAAGGACTTAAATGTAATTTTACGCAAGTTGCACCCTGTGCCTATAAATAGGTGAACAGTACCCCGGCACTGTTCACGCAATCCTGTAATCACTGGCACATTACGCTTAAATTATTGCTTTCCGCCAAGGCGAAGGTATAAATGTGCCCAAATACTATGTTTTAATATTTATATTCATATGATAAAATATGTGAATATGTTGTATACTTTGTATTTCATTTTTCATTATTCATTGTTTTACAAGTATGATCACGAAGGTGAAATCTTCGTGATATTTTACTCATGACCTTCGTCCGAAGCTCATTAAATCCTTGGGGAGATAATGCTTCAGCGGACGAAGGGCATTAATACTTAACATCTTTGTGTTGCCTTGTTCTTAATTCATAGCATTTGAGAACAAGTCCCCAACAAGCCTTTTAATCAAACTTGACCTCCTATCATAGCTCTATCATCTTGATTTATTGATCCAGGATAGAATCCTCATGGATTTGAAGATATAAGGCTCCAAAGATGCTCCAAGTTCACTGAATTTCAGACTTAACCCTAGGATGCTTATAGAGTCCTTTTTGCAAATAAGTCCAATTCCCACAATTTTGACTTGCAAATCCTTAAATGGGAGTAACACATAGTTTATAGTGTTGCATTATTTTGGTATTAGCACTTGGGTCCAAAAGTGCACAACATTTACACTTAGCCCCCTAGGGTTCTAGTATAGGGTTTTTCAGGGGTCTTTTCAGGGTTTTTGGTGTCACTAAAGTCCTTCCAAGATGATATCTTATGATCATGTCTCATGTATTTTGAGGTTTTCACATATTTGGGCTTTACTTATATCCATAAGCCCTGATCTGAGGTTAAGTACTTTATCCTAGGGTTAACCACACATCAAGCCACATCAGTACAACTGATTTGAAATTTTTACCTAGTGAATGCACTCTAGGTGTAACAAACACATGATATGCCAATGCTCATGATGTTATGCTCAAGTTTTAGTGACAGTAACACCAGTGATGTTACATCCTTCCCCCCATAAAAGAATCTCGTCCCGAGATTTAAAGTCCTAGGGCAAGTAGTGGAAAAGGAAACGCGTCATATTTTTATTTCCTTATTTCTTGTACAAGGTAGGGGTGATGCGGGTCTATCCCATCTTTACAACAATTGTACATATCTCACAAATTACATGAAGCTAAAAACCAAGGGAATTTCTTTTCTAAGAAGTCTTGGGTTTCCCATGTAGCTTCCTCTTCCGTATGTTGGTTCCATTGTATCTTATAGAATTTGAGAACTCTTCTTCGGGTGACCCTATCCTTTTGGTCAAAGACTCAAATGGGATGTTCTGAATATGTCAAGTCTGGTTCCAAGGTAATATCCATCACATCAATGGTTCAATCTGGAACCTGGAGACACTTCTTTAATTGGGATACATGGAACACATTGTGCACTGCAGACAATATTTTGGGTAGTTGGAGTCGATATGCTACTGGTCTACATCTTTCAAGAATAGGAAACGGACCAATGTACTAGGGTGCAAGCTTTACTTTTACACCGAAACAAGATACACTCTTCATTGGTGGTACTTTCAGGTAAACATAATCTTCAACTTGCAAGTACAAGGGTTGGCGTCGTTTGTCTGCATAACTCTTTTGTCGTGCTTGTGCTTCTTTCAAGTTATGTATGATTCGTTGAACCTTTTCTTCCATTTCTTTCACCATATCAGGCCTGAAAAACCACCTTTCTCCTGGATCAGACCAATTCAATGGAGTTCGGCACCGTCGTCCATACAAAGCTTCAAATGGTGCCATCTTAATACTTTCTTGATAACTATTGTTATATGAAAATTCCGCTAGTGGTAAACAGTCATCCCATTTCTGCGGAAATTCTAGAACACATGTCCGTAACATGTCCTCGAGTATTTGATTTACTCTCTCAGTCTGCCCACTAGTTTGAGGATGATAGGCTGAACTGTGGAGCAACTTAGTACCTAGAGCTTTGTGGAGTTCTTCTCAGAATTTGGATACAAATTGCGGTCTGTGATCCGACACTGTTGTCTTCAGAACACCATGCAAACTGAGAATACGAGCAATATATAGTTCCGCATATGTGGCCACTGTATATTTTACTTTTACTAGAAGAAAGTGGGCGATCTTTGTGAGTCGATCAATTATAACCCAGATAGAATCAAATCGTATTGCTGTCCTGGGTAATCCCACAATGAAGACCATGCTAATGTCCTCCCATTTCCAAGTTGGGACCGGCAAAGATTGCAATGGACTAGCAGTCTTCATATGTATGGCTTTGACATGCCTACAGGTGTCACATCTCGCCACATAGCGTGCAATTTCGATCTTCATTTTTGTCCACCAATAATGTTGCTTTAAATCTTGATACATCTTAGTGCTTTCGAGATGAATGGAATATCATTTTAGGCACAACTATGCGGTTATTAAACCATACTATGCCTTGATCATCCTTTCTAAAACAATTTGCTTCGTCGGTGTTAGGGACTTGTTCTCAAATGCTATGAGTTAAGGACAAGGCAACACAAAGTATTAAATGTTAAATTCCTTCGTCCTTCGAAGCATTATTTCCTCTAGGATATAACGATCTTCGGACGAAGGTTACGAAGGACTTACCTTCGTAAGCATGATATATGAAAGTAGAGAAGAAATCATACGAAGTATAAGAGACAACATGAACAATTAAATATGTTGTTATTGTTGAATCATTTCTTTTTTATTACTATGAAGAAATAGAAATGATATCATGTTGCAAGTGTACCTTCGGCTTGAGGGAAGGTAAAGAGTACAAGCGTGACGCAAAAGCAAAATGCCCAGTCAGTGTCCCCAGTACTGGAGCACTGTTCATCTATTTATAGGCACGGGACGCAGCCCATGTAAAATTACACTCATGCCCTTTACATTTGCTAATAATTCTATAGTAATTCATCGGGGTCTAGATAGCCTTTTCCCCTTTAAGTCGGTTTCCTTTTCTGTTATCACGCCGAAGCTCCCTTGCGCACAGCTTCGGCTTCGTTCCATCCTTCGTATCCCTTGTGTTTCTTCACACTGTGATTTTGACTCAAGTCCGAAAGGTCCAAGTTCGAAGGTACCTGCTCATGTATTATACTCCAGAAACATTGTTACATCATGTTTTTGAGGACCTTCGGAAGCCGAAGGCCCCAACAGTATCCCCTCGTAATATTAATTTGTTAGGATGATAAATTCAGATTGCGATATGGACGAAGGCCCTAAGCCGAAGGTCCGAAAAAACACCTTCCCTTTGCTAGATTAGCAATAGTCAATGACAAGCGGGTCCCTCCCACTTGCAACGCCCTAGGCGTATAAATATGAGCACACCACGAGCTCACTTGGTACGCTCTTTGCCATCTGCTTTGCCTGCTCAAACAAATCTTGCCTACAAATGCTTGCCTAGCTTTTTAGATTTTTTAGCTTCAGCCTTAAGAGCACATTTTCAGCATTTTTGAAGGGATGTCTCAAGATAAGAAAGCTGTTGCTGAAATGAAACTAAGCCTTTCTGAGGAGAAGAATTTGGGCTTTCTTGAATCAATAGCGAAAACAAATACAGAGAAGATTACTAGAGAAATTTTAGAAGGCTTATCTGAAGATACCGGTGAAAGTGACAGTTATGATGTGGAAAGTGGCGGCGAAGACTCCGAAGATCGACCATGGCGACCAAGCCATACAATTTTCGGAAAATCAAGTATTAAACAGAGTCATCTTGATAACATGAGAGGAAGATATTTTCGAGATATGACTGTTGTGAGGGCAGATGATGGAGAGAGGACTGTGCCTACTCCCGAAGAGAATGAAGTTGTGATCTTCCGAAGCTTTTTTAAAGCTGGGCTTCGGTTCCCCTTAAACAGATTTGTGGTTGAAGTTCTGAAGATATATCAGGTCTACCTTCATCAGCTTACTCCCGAAGCAATCATAAGAATGGGAATCTTCGTATGGGCCGTGAGGACCCAGGGCTTGGAGCAAAATGCAAAAAGTTTCTGCAATATGCACGAGCTATTATATGAGACGAAACCATGGGGCAAAGAGCAATATCATAACAATTTTGGCTGTTATAGCTTTGGTGCCCGCTCTGGGTCAAGCTGTCCCGTGCCGACATTTCGGAAGAGATGGCCCGGAGATTGGATGAAAGAATGGTTCTATGTAAAAAAATGATTTGAAGGCACGAGAAGATATTAAAGATATTATCATGCACCCTATCTGGCAGCGCTTCAGCCTCCGGAAACCGAAGGTGGATATTGATGAGGCAGCCGAAGAATACCAGAGGGCCTTCGGCGTAGTTTGCTCTTTCACCGGGACAAGGGATTTAATCTAGGAGCACATAGCCTTCAGAGTATGGCCACTTGTAGAAAAGTGGGAAATGCCAAAGGAGACTATCACCAAATCTGACGAAGGTGGGTTGATTAGGATGAAGTTCACCTTCAGGTACGAAGGTAAGTTTGTTGAGCCAGATGATGATTGGCTGAAATGTATTGAAGCTACAAGCGATGAACTGCTTGGGCCATACTCGAAGGCAGAAGATATTGCGTTATCTGCGGCCTTCGGAGGCCGGAAGAAGAAAAGACTCAACCGAGTTTTTGATGCTATTGGGTTCATGTACCCTGACTACCGCTACCCGCTACGGGGGCGAAAAAGAAAAGATGCAACTTCCGGGAAAGATGATGCTTCAGCTGCTCCAAGCGAGCCTACGCCGAAGAGGAAAAAGGTGAAGGTCCTTACTCACCGACCGTGCTTTATTGAACCGGCCATAGTGCCCGAGTTTGTCGGTGAGACCTCTTCGGCTACTGAAGCCAAAGAACCTACACCTGCACAGAAAACTGAAGAGCTGACTGCAACGCCAAAGGCTAAAAAAATTGAAGAGTCGTGGGCTAAAGGGTCAAAAACATCAGAAATTTTAAGTCCTTCGGCAGAAGTTGAAGTGCAAAAAACCCAGAAAGGTCCAACAATGACCCTCAAAAGAAAAAAGGATGGTTAATATTCTGGATGTACTGGAGACAATAAAGTCTTCAAGCTCTACTTCGAGGAAAATTGAGACAACAGCCTCTGAAGCCGAAGCTACAAAGCACCAGGCTGAGATCGAAGCTGGGCCTTCAGAGCCCGCCAAGGAGAAGTCCTTGGAAACCGGAGGAGAAATGACATAGGAGGCTATAAAGCAAATTCTGCCTGAAAAAACTCTCTCTTCAACTCCCGAAGCATCTTCCAGAGTACCTGATTATATTGTACGATATGCTTCGGGCAAAAGGCTATCTGAAGAGGAAAAGCGAGAAGCTCATCATTATGCACAGAAATTAAAATATCCAAAAGGGGCGTTGATATTCAACGGCAACGGAGAAGAAGACTTCTTGTATTGTCTCCCAGACAGCAAGGAGATCTCTGTCTGCCGGGAGATGGCAAGAAGCTTCGGATTCCCGACGCTAGAAGACAGGCTCTCAGTGTTATCAAAAGATGAATTGGCCGACAGCTTAGCGTACAACAACTTAAAGGTGAGAGAATAAGATTTTTGTACTTAAAAACAAAAAATTTTCGTTTGCTTATACTTAATACCACGCTCCTTTTGCAGGGCCTTATTCTTAGCAATGCCCTCAGGGCGCAAAAAAGCGCTGAAGACGAGGGATGTACCATGGCCTTGAATAACCTTCGTTCTGAAGTAATTGAGCTAAGGAACGAAGGTCTTGAAAAAGACAAAATATTAAACTCATTGATAAACAAAATAAAAGAATACAAGGCTACTTCAAAAGCCCAAGCCAAAGCCCAGAAATGCGAAATTGATGATCTTCGGAGACAGCTGGCAGAAGCAAAATTAAAATGTGCAATTGCCGAAGCTGACCGAGACGCCAGTGATTACTTGAAAATCATTGGGAGAAAACAACTGCAGAACTTCGGTCTTCAAAAGAAAGATGTTATGAAAAATCCATAGAATGTGTGGGAAAAATTAAGACTAGTTTCGCCAGCGTCGGCGCATATTCGAATGAAGACAACTTTGTACTAGGCGATCCCGAAGGTCCAATCGACTGGATCAACAGCGAAGCCGAAGCTTTTGAGGAAGTTTTAAGTGGCCGCGAAGATGTCTGTGCCTTCTCAGGTGTCAGGTGAATTGCAGCTATTTTGGAGAAGGCAGGATGCGAGCATGTGAAGATTCTGGCCCAAGCCGAAGCTGCGTTCTCTATTGAAGATATAAAAAGACCCCTCAGCCGAGGCAAGCTTTGTTGGCGAAAAGTTTTTCATCGACATCTGGGAAAGTGGTGGCCGAGGGATGGCTCACGAAATTATAAAGAAAAGTGAAAAAGATAGCCACGATGCTAGAGAAGCAGCAAAGGCAGCTGAAAAAACTACAGAACTTGAAAGGCGGATAGGTGTTGTCTAATTGCTTTTTGACTTTATGTTTTATTCTTGTGACTTCGAACTTATTCATGTTTTATATCACAGCCGAATTATCTCCTCCCCCGGAGCCCTTCAAGTCACAAGCCGACCCCGAAGCAAAGAAGGAAGATGAAATTACTAAGATGGCCGAAGCTATTATGGACAAAGTTGTGACTCAACTACTAAACGAAGTTGTGGAAGTAGTTTTAAAAGAAGAATATCTATTGCTGTAAAAACATTCGGAATACTGATGTAATATTTGCTGAACAAAGTGTGTAATATTCTATAGTTTTGAAAGTAATATATATAAGCTGTATGTAATTCAGTTCTTTACGATGCATGAAACTTTACATACATACCGTTTTTGAGCCTTTGGCGAAAAACACCTTCCCTTCTTTTCATGCTTCGTGAAGAATATCCATATTCGCGAAAATATTATGCTTCGTAAGCAATAGATCTTCTCTGATACTAAGGTTGACGAAACTGTACTTCTTCAATCTTTATTTTGTTCCTTGGCACAATTTCTTTGAAACAATTTTCGAAGATTAACATTGTATTCCCGTCTTGTGCCATTGATGCAATATGATGTATGATGTCATGTTATGCGAATGATGTGATGATGCTATGATATGCAAAATGATATTTGTGCCGAAGATACACACACGTTCCCACAGTAGAACACAATCTCTTTGCTGCTTATTTTTTGGCTTCATCGCTTATTTTTCAGTGTATCAGCGTTGACTTTTCGTTGTAAGCCTCCCTTAGGAGCTTCTTCGCCTTTTATTTCGGTGGTATCAGCGTTTATTTTTCGCTGTAAGCCTCCCTTAGGAGCTTCTTCGCCTTTTATTTCAGTGGTATCAGCGTTTATTTTTCGCTGTAAGCTCTGCATTCCCTTTGGAACGACTTTTGAGCAGAAAACTTACGCTGCGTTACCTTAGCAACGACTTTTTGTAGCTTCGGAGATACTTTCTGTAACCACAAGCTCTTAAGAACGAGTTTTCATGCTTCGGCAACTTTTTGGATTCCGTATGTCTGTGTATAAGATATATTTTCATTATGACAAAAACGAAGTTGTTACAAGAAATTGAAAACGACAAGAAAAACTTAGGCTTTCAATGATTGTTCCTTATTAAAAAGAAAATGGTAACAAATGCAAGAACTATTTCAGTAGCAGGATATCTTCTAGTAGATGTGCTTCAACTCTGGTACAGTACTGTTGACTGTGCGAGCTTCGGACTCCTCTCTGAAGTCTCATTGCTGGTGAGTGTGCTGGCTCCCTTCTGGCTGCTGGCCTCATTGTATTGGTGGTGGAGGTGGAAGCTGTTGCCAAGATGCCTGAGATTGGCTCGTCGAAGCAACAGAAGCTGCAGAATGGTTACCCACATACTCTGGAATGTACGGTGAGTGGTACGAAGCAGTATGCATAACTTGCTTCGGCTGGCTCTGTTGGGCTGCAGCTTCTACTATCTCTTTCTGTTTCTGGATGGTGACATGGCACATCCTGGTAGTATGGCCCTTGTCCTCACCGCAGAATAGGCAATAAATTTTTCTGGGCTGATGCTCAAACCTTCCTCCGAAGCCCCTGGCGCCTCTGCCCCTTGGAGCTGGGGGCCAAGGATAGCTCTGTTGCTGCCCCGAAGCCTGGGAGGAATATTGTGGCCTCTGTTGCTGGCTTCCTCTGTCATCATTCTGAGTGGAATGAATTGATCTGACGTGCCTAGGATGGACTCTTCCTCCGAAGCCCCTGGTCATTTCAGAGAATCTATAAGCTTCCTCTCTTCTCTGTCGAAAGTCATTATCAGCTCGGATGTATTCATCCATCTTCTGGAGCAGTTTCTCCAGGGTCTGAGGAGGTTTCCTGGTGAAGTATTGGGCTGTAGGTCCTGGCCGAAGCCCTTTAATCATGACCTCAATGACAATTTCATTGGGCACCGTTGGCGCCTGTGCCCTTAGTCGTAAGAACCTTCGGACATACGCCTGAAGGTATTCTTCGTGATCCTAGGTGCACTGGAACAAAGCTTGAGCAGTGACTGGCTTCGTCTGAAACCCTTGGAAACTGGTGATAAGCATGTCCTTCAGCTTTTGTCATGAAGTGATTGTTCCTGGCCGAAGAGAGGAGTACCAGGTTTATGCAACATTTTTGACTGCCGTGACGAAGGATTTTGCCATGACTGCAGTATTGCCACCATATGAAGATATGGTTGCTTCGTAGCTCATCAGAAATTGCTTTGGATCTAAGTGTCCGTCATACATGGGGAGCTGAGGTGGTTTGTAAGACGGGGGCCAAGGTGTAGCCTGTAGTTCAGCTGACAGAGGAGAAGCATCGTCAAAGGCAAAATTTCCATGGTGGAAGTCCTCATACCGGTCATCCTCGTTGACGAGGCCCTCTTGGTGAAGCTCTCTATGTTGGGGCCTTCGGTTTTGCTCATCCTGAGCAAGATGACGAACTTCTTCAGAGGCTTCGTCTATCTGCCTTTGCAGGTCAGCTACCCGAGCCATCTTTTCCTTCTTCCATTGCACTTGCTGATGAAGCATCTCCATATTCCAGATTTCTTGGTCCAAGTCGTCCTCCTGAGGCATTGGACTAGTGGCCTTCCTCTTCTGGCTTCGGGCCTCCCGAAGAGAAAGGGTTTCCTGGTTCGGGTCCAGCGGCTGCAGAGCAGCAGCCCCTGTTGCTGAAGCTTTCTTTGGCGGCATGACGAAGGTCGATGCTTGCCGAAAGTGGTCGAAAAATGTTCACCGGAGGTGGGCGCCAATGTTGGGGACTTGTTCTCAAATGCTATGAGTTAAGAACAAGGCAACACAAAGTATTAAATGTTAAAGTCCTTCGTCCTTCGAAGCATTATTTCCTCTAGGATATAACGATCTTCGGACGAAGGTTACGAAGGACTTACCTTCGTAAGCATGATATATGAAAATAGAGAAGAAATCATACGAAGTATAAGAGACAACATGAACAATTAAATATGTTGTTATTATTGAATCATTTCTATTTTATTACTATGAAGAAATAGAAATGATATCATGTTGCAAGTGTACCTTCAGCTTGAGGGAAGGTAAAGAGTACAAGCGTGACGCAAAAGAAAAATGCCCAGTCAGTGTCCCCAGTACTGGAGCACTGTTCATCTATTTATAGGCACGGGACGCAGCCCATGTAAAATTACACTCATGCCCTTTACATTTGCTAATAATTCTACAGTAATTCATCGGGGTCTAGATAGCCTTTTCCCCTTTAAGTCGGTTTCCTTTTCTGTTATCACGCCGAAGCTCCCTTGCGCACAGCTTCGACTTCGTTCCATCCTTTGTATCCCTTGTGTTTCTTCACACTGTGATTTTGACTCAAGTCCGAAAGGTCCAAGTTCGAAGGTACCTGCTCATGTATTATACTCCAGAAACATTGTTACATCATGTTTTTGAGGACCTTCGGAAGCCGAAGGCCCCCAACAGTCGGCTTCTATTTTCTCACGAATATGTTTCATACCCTTATCACTTCTTTGTGCATCAATAATTCTTTGCAGAAGAATCGACTCAAGCTTCAATTGGTTCAAGGTTCCATGTTGAATCATTCCCAGGTTTAACTTCTCCATTTCCTGGCATAATGTGATGTCAAATGCCTTTACTGTAAGACAATGGCAGGAAGCCTTGCGACTTAGTGCATCTGCCACCACGTTGGCCTTTGCTGGGTGATAGTGGATTTCTAATTCATAATCCTTAATCAGCTCAAGCCATCTTCTCTGCCTCATGTTTAGTTCTGACTGGGTAAAGATATACTTCAAACTTTTATGGTCTGTATATATATGGCAGATATTCCCTAGCAGATAATGACGCCATATTTTAAGGGCATGAACCACAACAGCTAATTCTAAATCATGAGTTGGATAATGTTCCTCATGCCGGCGCAACTGTCTTGAAGCATATGCTATAACTCGGCCCTCCTACATTAAGACACACCCGAGGCCACTGCCCGATGCGTCACAGTATACATCAAAAGGCTTTTCAATGTCCGATTGAGCCAATACCGGAGCAGTGGTCAACAATACCTTCAACTGCTCGAAGGCTTTGTTGCATCTTGAGGACCAGTCAAATTTTGTATCATTCTTCAATAGACTTGTGATTGGCTTCACAATCTTAGAAAAATCCGGGATAAATCTGCGGTAATAGCCAGCCAGTCCAAGGAAACTTCGAACTTGATGCACAGTGGTTAGCGGTTTCCACTCTAGAATATCCTTGACCTTGTTGGGATCGACCACAATCCCATTTGCAGACAACACATGTCCCAAGAATTGGATTTCCTTCAGCCAAAACGCGCATTTGCTAAATTTAACATATAATTGATGTTCTCTTAAGCGCGTTAATACGATCCGTAAATGTTTAGCATGCTCCTCTTCATTCTTGGAATAAATCAAGATATCATCAATGAAGACCACCACAAATTTATCCAACTCGGGCATAAACACCGAGTTCATTAGATATGTGAAGTGGGCAGGAGCATTCGTCAACCCGAAGGACACAACCAAATATTCGAATAATCTGTACCGCGTAGTAAATGCGGTCTTGAGTATATCTTTGGGTCGGATACGGATCTGATGATAGCCTGACCTGAGGTCAATTTTGGAGAATACCCTTGCTCCAGTAAGTTGATCGAACAAGATACCGATCCGGGGGAGAGGGTACTTGTTCTTGATCGTGACCTCATTAAGGGGTATGTAGTCCACGCACATTCGAAGCGTTTAATCCTTCTTTTTGACAAAGATTGCGGGACATCCCCAAGGTGATGAACTGGGCCGAATGAATCCTTTTTCAAGAAAGTATTGTAATTGTGTCTTGAACTCCGCCAATTCATTTGGTGGCATCCAGTACGATCTTCTAGAAATAGGAGTTGTACCGGGCTTCAGTTTGATCACAAACTCTACATCCCTTTCTGGAGGTAATCCAGGCAGACCTTCAGGAAATACATCCGGAAATTCACATACTACCGGAATATCCTGGATTTCTGGTATAATAGCTTCATAATCCCGTCCAAATGGTTTGGTGGGGACAACTATAGGGATGGACAAGAGAACTTCTTCATGGCCATGGCTCAACTTGATATTCCTTAAGTCAGTGTTGAGGATAGCTTATGCTGGGCCAACCAATTCATGCCTAATATCACATCTATATCTTGGCCTTTCAAAACAATCATGTTGGTGGGAAAATCCTGTTCAGCCAATGTTACTGGCACATGGAAGGCTACTTCCTTAGTAAATATTTGTCCCCCGGGCAAATGAATAATAAACCCTTCCCTTGATTCAGTGTAAGGAATGCAATATTTTTCCACGAATTTCTTGGTTATGAATGTATACGAAGCACTAGAATCAAAGAGAATGACTGCTGGGTGATAGGCCACAAGAAACATACTCATCACTACCGGCTCTCCTTCCAGTGTAGTGGCCACTTGCGTGTAATAAATTCGCCAAGTTTTATTCACATTTTTGCCCGCTGAATTATTTGCTATGTTCCCTTTCCCTTGATTTGAGCTCCCTGAGTTCTACTAACTGTTGGACTTATTCTGCCTCGGATATGGACAGTCTTTGATAAAATGACCAGACTTCCCATAGTTGAAGCAGCCAGTTGAGGACCTAGGGAGGGCGGGGAAACGAGCACCAAGGGCACTCGACTGATTTGTATAAGTGGGGGCACTGGCAGGGCGAATGAAAACAGGCTATTTGAATGGATAGGAGGGTGGACGAGGTGAAGAATGATTCTGATTGAAAGGTCGGATTACCAACCTTGTTCGCTTCTCAGGTCCCTGATTGGACCTGTCACCTCCAAATCCCTTAGATTTTCCTTGGCCTGTGTTCTTGGCTTCTACTGCCAGCGCTATGGCAGAACCGCCCGAATTATTCCAGCTTAAGTGCCTCAGTCACGCCTCAAGGGTCATAACACACTTAAATCGGAATAACCCGTCAGTCCCTCAGATCTAGTCTGATAAAAGCCACTTAACCAGGATCAAATACCACATACTCACTCGAAGGTGAGTCAAAGAAGAAATACAATAAAACAGGAAAACCTCAAATTAAAGTACTAAATTATTACATAAATCAGAGTTTTCAAGTAAACTGAGATAGTTCATAAGATAAAATGCAGCAGATAATCGATGTCGTCGGTAGCGAGGAATTGGGCAAGGCCTAGCCCACTACTCCTCTTGCTCCTCTCCTACTGGAGCAGCATCCCACTCGACCGTCTAACCCGGTGGCAGGGTGGTAGGCCAAGTCACACCATCAACCATATCCTGAAGCGTACCTGCAAAAATTATGCCACAAGCAAGGCTGAGTATACTAATACTCAGCTAGACTTACCCGGTATGAGGAATCTACTCCTCTACCTCTAGACCATGTAGTTGTTTGGCTGAGGGGTTTGGTTTGCCAAAAGCACTAGCTGTATCTAAAATCAAGTTTTAGCTTTTCAATTTCTAGCATCATTAGCTTAACTAAGTTGGCTCCTTCTAAGCATACATGGTAGCAAGCATTTAGTACATACAACAAGTTATCTCAGGTAACCTCATTTCACTTCTTACTCGATGTAGTACAAGGGGTCAAGCAGTCTCATTAGCTGCGAGAAGCAGACGATTCGAATCAAGTTTTTATCCTTGCAAGGTAAACCTAAACACACGACATGGCAGGGCACTCTGTCCCCACACATGTCAACCGTCCCCATCGATTCCCCATTCGCGTCCAGGCCTCACCGCCTTGACACACAATGCTCCACTGACCCCGGCTGCCGCCGTGCAGTGACCGCACTTGTACCCACCATTGCTAGCATGGCAGACCCAGTCTCAGGTCGCGTGAGGGATAAAGTCCGCGCCTGACTTCACTCAGGTACTAGGTTTACCTATTACCATATTTCCCGACATGTGCTTAGTACGTTTAAAAGCTTGACTCAGGTATCCACACATTAATCCTTAATTCCTTTTTCCCGTCATATGGACAAGGCATCCTCCCAAGGTCCGAGTCCATATACTAACATAGATCCCATTATCAAGATGAATACAATCAATTCCTGACCTCGCGCGAGTGCTAGAAAAATCACTCTACTTCTACCGAGATCCTGATTAGAAAAGCAGCTACTCGACCTGGCATACTAGTATCCATCAAAAAGGAATCCTAAGTTCATGCAACTAGAGGTTTCAAGCAACTCCTACACTTAAGTGCACATTACAATCCTACAAGCATTAAGTGTAGTAAAGTAGCATATATAATTGATTATGCATAACACCGAGGCTTGCCTTCAATAGCTGGGGCTGCACATTACAATCCTTCGATGGCAGTCTCGGGAGCTTGCTCTTGGTCTTCCTCGTGGATAGCTCCTTGCTCGGGGATGAGCGCGTACTCTCCATCAGCGAGATTACAATCTAATGAATGCAATGTGTAAGATATGTGCATGGGATGATATGCAATTCAACAATTAAACTTGGATGGTGAATGATCATTTTAATAAGTTAGGGCTAAATCTTGCTACTCGAAGATCCTTGGGGCATATTTTAGCAATTTAGGGTCAAGCTTAGTTAAACTAAGTGGTAAATCCATTTTGGTGTTCCACTGAATTCCTTTTAATGTCTTAGTGAGAATTTATCAAGATTTCTGGTTGAACTTATTGGAGTGAGGTTTTTCTTTCATTTCTTTCCTTCTATTTCGCTTATGCTTTTAAGGTGGGTTTGAACTACAAGTTAACTTAATAAATTTCCAAATATTCTGCAAAAATTACAGGGGCTTCTTACTGGTGTATAACTCTTTGTCTCAAAATGTTGTGTACAAAAAGTGAGGGGTTCTCTCTGTATAAAATTATCAAATATTAGGGCACCAGGGGGTGTTTTGAACTACAACTCCTTTTTAACAGAGGGTTATTCTCTAAGACATATTTTTGCTGGCATCTAGATGTTATAATATGACCTTGTACAAATTTCTAGCCACTAATACTTAGTTGTTATTTTGCCATGATTTTCTAAATTTTCTAGCCAAATGGGTGCTTTCTACTACCACTATACTTGAAAAACATCAAACAGCAAACTTCTAATTTTTCCTATCTTTTTCTTTGTGCAAGAGCAATCATTTTGAAGTTTGGCATCTTTTTGCTTAAGGGAAGGGTGGTAGGAATTATTTGGATTAAATGGCCTTTTTCATGAATATTAGCAATGGATATTATTTTGCAACTTTCAATTGGGTTTTGTATTTTTCTCTAGTGGCCTATCTCATTATTGATCTAGTAAAATTTTATTTGCCCATCATTGTACTATTTTTGGGTTGCTCATGATTTATTTAAAATAGGACCCAATATCTAATTCTATTTGTTTACCCTACTTAAAATGATAGGCTCGGGTGGTTATCATTTTTATAGTGGTGCCTTAGTGGTTACAAGTCCACTAAATTTTTATTAACAATTTTGAAATTGTTTTCATAATTCTAATAATTGTTTTTCTAGTTTGATTAATGCCTAATAAAACATTTCACTTTGAATCTGTTCTGGACTAGAGGTCCCTTTATTTTTCCTAGGTTCTCTGTTATTTAAGTAGACTAGGAAAAGTAATTGCATTCACTGTTCATTATTTTCTAATGCCTTTCTGATTTTCCTAAGTTTTGGGCTAAAATGGCCTTTAATAGATATCCCAACTTAAATCTTCAATATTGGGGTGCTTATTATTTTTAAACAGTGCCTAAATGGGGTTAGAACATCTACAAATTTTCTTAAGCCTAGCACAGAAGCATAACAAATTTTCTTTAATTAAATAAGGTTTGGTCAGTTTCTCTAATTAATTTCAAACTCTAAAATTTAAAACAGAAAGCATGGGGTTCAATATTTTTAATTGATAGTCCATAATATTTTGAATCCAGCAAAATTGGTTTGACAACTTTTGGTTAAAGATTTCTCAAGTTATGAATTTCCTAAGTTCTCTGTTCATTAAAAAGAATAAATAGAAAATGATTAAATGGAAAAAGACTTTGCAAAGGGGTCCCTGGCGTGTGTTTTCAAATTTCCTTACCGACTAGTCCTCGGGTTACTATTCAAATGTGCCACTAACAATTCAGAAAACCCCCCTGAGGTTTTACTAAATCTTACCCGAGGTCCTTCCCCTAATTAAACATTACCCACGGTGGAGGAAAGGGCGGAGGGGCTTACCGGCGGCAGACTACTCCGGTGAGGTGGTCGAGGGTGTAGGGGAGGTCTCGTGGGTCACGACGATGTGCGGGTCGCCATCGGAGATGGTCGGAGTCGACCGGTCCACGTGCGCACGCGGGGGAGCTCGTCGGCGGCGAGGAGTCCGGCCTAACCAGGGCACGATTGGTCAATCAAATGGGTCAGTGAGCTTCACCAGAGATCAAGGAAGGTGTGTGTGCAAGGAATCGGAGAATGACTCACTGGATTGCTCGGTCCACGCGCGTAGGCGGGCGACCAATGTCTGGCGAGGACGATCTTGGTCTCCGGTGAAGTTCTGCCGGGTCCGAGCGCTGGGAAAGCTACACGGGCCACCGGCGAAGCTAATCGAAGGGTAGGCACGGCTTGGAAGCGACTGGAGTGGGCTGGCCACGGTGGCCGAGGCTTGGGCAGTGATGGTGGGCGGAAGAGAGCTCGCTGGAGCTAAGAAGGGGCGTCTAGCCAGCGAGGGTGAGCACGGGGTGAGGTGAGGCATGCCCGGGGAGGCTTTAAAGGCGCAGGCGGGCAAGGCGGAGGGCGAGGGCGCGCGGTGGACTTGACCGAACGCTGGGGCGAGCGCGCGTGCGGGTTGGGCGAACACCGGCGTGCCGACCAGGGTCGAACACGTGTGCGCGTCATTCTGCCCAAGTACTGGCGCGTGTGGCCATTCATCCGAGCCTGCTCTCGCCTTGGTCAGTGCACAAAACCTCTTCTCCTCCCTATAAGCTACTGATCTTGTGTGGGAGTCATAGGATTTTGCCTACTGGTTTCAAAGATTTGGAGTCCTGAAGTCCGGTCTGTCTCCCTGCCCGAGCCCGAGGCAAATCCTTGGTTTTGTCATGTCTAGGGCTCGCGTCCCAATGCCATCTTCTGGCATGTGACAGAGGGGTTAGTTAGACACGTTTTTGTTAATGGGAGCATTAGGATTAGAGCTAAGGATCAAGGTGAACACACTCGGTTTTGGTTCAAGGGCTGGAAATTCAGAAATCTGAATTTCAGAAATCCCCATTGAACCTCCACTTGAATGGCTTGTTTGGAGTTTTTAATAAACTATTTTTCAAGCTTTCATAACCTTTATTATAGCTTATTTAGTGTATTTAATGTTTATAATTGGCCTAAGCCATGATTTTATGTTTTTCATGGTCTTTCATCCCTTTTCTTCATCTCTACTTAAATGGCTTATGGTTGGTATTAGGGTTTCAACATTTCCCCTTTTTGAAAACCTCAATTGTTTTGAACATGTTTCTTTTAGATGTAAACTTAGTGGATCTTTTATTCTCAAGTTAATTTGGTGCTTCTTGCTCAAATTTGCTTACATGAAGTGATGGTTCTTGGGTTAGCACTGAGAAAACCTTAAGTGACACTGGGGTGTCACACCCTTCCCCCCCTTAAAAGCATCTCGTCCCGAGATTCGGGTCGGAATCCTCTCTGGGTGAAGCGAAGGGTGAGACATACACGAAGTGGGTGTTTTATTTATTAGGGGAACTGCTCTTCGAATGTCATTCTCTTTGCAACTTCAGAAGGAAGTCCTTTTTAACTTTAGTTTTATAATTAACTTACTCTATTTTAAGATCATTTTTCTTAAATTTAGATTCGAAGGGCAGGGGAGGGGTTGGGCATGATTACGTACCAATTTCCTTAGGTAGGCAATCGGGGAAGTTGGAACTCAGGAACTCCTCAGTCTCCCAAGTAGCCTCTTCCTCTGAGTGATTACTCCACTGGACCTTATACATCTTGATCGATTTAGCCCGAGTTGATCTTTCTTTGCAATCCAAAACCTTGGAAGGGTACTCTTGGTACAATAGATCTGGCTCTATCTCCAATTCTGGTTCTGCTATGATCTCAGTCGGCAATCGAACACACTTCTTTAGTTGGGATTCATGGAACACATTGTGGATGGCAAACATTTTTGGAGGTAACTTCAATTTGTATGCCACGAGTCCACATGCTTCTATGATCTCATAAGTTCCAATGTAACGAGGGGCTAACTTGCCTTTGATTCCAAACCTTTGCACTCCCTTGGTGGGTGATACCTTCAGATACACGAAATCTCCCACCTCAAACTGGAGAGGTTTCCTCCTCTTATCATGGTAACTCTTCTGTCTGGCCTGAGCAGCTTCTAGATTCATCCTGATTAATTTGACCTTCCTTTCGGCTTCAGTCACTAAGTCAGGTCCAAAAACTTCTCTTTCTCCAGGATGAGACCAATTGAGAGGTGTTCTACACCTTATCCCATAGAGAGATTCAAAAGGTGCCATCCTTAGGCTGGATTGATAACTGTTGTTATAAGCAAACTCTGCCAAGGAGAGGTGCTTATCCCAGTTCTTGCCACAATCGATTACACAAGCCCTCAGCATATCTTCAACAATTTGATTTACCCTCTCGGTCTGACCATCAGTCTATGGGTGGTAAGCTGAACTCCTGATTAGCTTGGTTCCCAAAGACTCTTGTAGTTGTTCCCAAAATCTGCCAACAAATTACGCTCCTCGGTCAGAAATAATGGTCCGAGGCAATCCGTGCAAACACACGATCTGGCCAATGTACAACTGTGCATACTTTTGAGCCTTATCAGTGGTGTGCACTGGGAGAAAATGTGCCACTTTCGTTAGTCGGTCCACAATAACCAAAATTGAATCATGTTGACGAGAGGTGTTGGGTAGACCCACAATGAAATCCATGCTGATGTCATCCCATTTCCACGAAGGTATAATAGGGGTTGCAAAGCTCCAGCTGATTTCAAGTGGCTTACCTTTATCCTCTGACAGGTGTCACATTCTGAACATATTGGGCTATCTCCCTCTTCATTCTGGTCCACCAATATAAGGGCTTCAGATCATGATACATTTTGGTGCTCCCTGGATGCATAGAAAATTTGGAGAGATGAGCCTCATCCAAGATTTTCTTCTTGAGATCCTTGTTTTTAGGAACTACCAATCTGCTTTCAAACCACAATATACCATTTCCATCTTGGCGGAAACATTTATACTTCTCAGTCTTCTGATGGAGATTCTCCTTAATAATCTACACTCCCTTGTCACTGAGCTGGGCCATGATGATCTGGTCTTGCAAGACTGACTCAACAGAAATGTGAGACAAAGCACCATAAGGGATCACTTAAACCTTCATCTTGCTCAACTCATCACACAAGGTGTCAATGCGAGAATCCATCATAACATAGTTGCATTGCAACTTCCGACTCAAGGCATCTGCTACCACATTGGCTTTTCCCGGGTGATAATGTACCTCCAGGTCATAGTCCTTGATCAGCTCTAGCCATCTTCTCTGCCTCATGTTGAGATCAGCCCGAGTAAAGATATACTTAAGGCTCTTATGATTAGTGAAGATGTTGCAGTGGGTTCCCATCAAATAGTGCCTCCATTTTAATGCATGAACCACAGCTGCTAACTCCAAGTCATGAGTGGGATAATTCTGCTCATGAGGCCTGAGTGCTGTTGAGGTGTAAGCAATGACTGGGTTGTCTTGCATCAAGACACAACCTAGTCCAGTCCCAAATGCATCACAATACACATCAAATGGCTTGCTGCTGTCGAGTTGCTCTAACACCGGTGATGTGGTCAGATGTTGCCTCAACGCATGAAAGGCATCTTCGCACTTCTGACCCCAAACAAACTTGGCTTCTTTCTTCAACAGCTCATTTATGGGCTTCACAATTCTAGAGAAATCCAGAATGAATCTTTGATAATAACCAGCTAATCCCAGAAAACTCCGAGTCTGACGGACAGTCATTGGTGGCTTCCAGTTCATCACCTCCTGCACCTTATCAGGATCAACAACTATACCTGCCTGAGAGATAGTGTGGCCCAAGAATTTGATCTCCTTTAGCCAAAAATCACATTTTGACAACTTGGCATAAAGGTGGTGCTCTCGCAGACGTTGAAGTACTACATGCAAATGCCCGACATGTTCTTCTTCGTTCTTCGAGTACACCAAGATATCATCGATGAAAACCACTATGAATTTGTCCAATTCAGGCATGAAAACAGAATTCATTAGATACATGAAATATGCTGGTGCATTTGTCAGCCCAAAAGACATCACCAAGAATTCATATAGCCCATATCTAGTTGAGAAAGCGATCTTCGGAATATCGCTTGCTCGTATCTTGATCTGATGGTAGCCGGAGCGAAGGTCTATCTTGGAAAACACTTTGGCTCCGACCAACTAGTCAAAAAGAACACCAATACGAGGCAAAGGATACTTGTTCTTGATGGTCACCGCATTGAGTGGGTGGTAATCCATACACAGCCTCAAGCTTTCATCCTTCTTCTTCACAAACAAGGCTGGACATCCCCAAGGTGAAGTACTTGGGCGGATAAAACCCTTGTCCAGCAATTATTGCAATTGCTTCTTCAATTCTGCTAACTCAGCGGGTGGCATCTGGTAAGGCCTCTTGGATATAGGTGTCGTTCCCGGTTGCAACTCGATGGCGAATTCGATGTCCCGATCTGGTGGCATTCCTAGCAATTCATCAGGAAAGACATCTCCATACTCACAGACCACTAGAATCTTCTTCAAGGGTAACTCCGTCATAACAAAAGCACATGACTGAGTAGAGTCTTGACTAGGCAAAAACAAGGTGAAACTCCCACAGATTGGGGAATTGATTTCCACGATGCGGCTGGCTACTTCAAGCACTACTTGGTGCAGGGTCATCCAATTAGCTCCCAGAATAATATCCACATTTTCCAAACCCAAAACAAGAAGGGTGGTTTTGATAATGTGGCTTCCCAGTTGAATAGGCACACTTTGGTTTAATTGATTAGTTGCAATTTTACCCCAGGTGTGGCTATCATTAATGACCCTTTTGTGTGATAGAAAGGCAATTGACATTTAGCACTGAACTTTTCGCTAATGAAACTATGAGATGCACCAGAATCAAACAGAATTAAAGCAGGTTGATTATAAACTGAAAAGATACCAGTCATGATGGGGGCTCCCTCTGGTAACTGTGGCGGAACCGCCCCAATTATTCCAACTTAAGTGCCTAAGTCCTGCCTTAGATGGGAATAACACGTCAGTCCCTCGGATCTAGTCCGACGAGGCCACTCACAGGATCAAGTACCACGTACTCACTCGATGGTGAGGCACAGAGCAAATACAATAAAGCATAAATCCACACATTAAAGAGTATTAAATTTATTACATCATCATCGAAGTTTTAGCAAAAGTAGTCATCATTGTTCGGAATGCAGCCGAAAAATAAACTAACGATAAATGAACGGAGGGATGGGGAAGCCTGTCCCATCACTCCTCATGCTCCTCCTCAGCCAAGGTAGGGTCCCACTCGACTGTCCAACCCGGTGGCAAGATGGACGACCAAGTCACTCCAGCAACCATGTCCTCCAGAGAACATGTAAAATTATACCACAAGCAAGGCTGAGTATACTAATACTCAGCTAGACTTACCCGGTGTGAGGAGTCTACTCCTCTACCTCTAGACATGCAGCTGTTTGGCTGAGGGGTTTGGTTGTCAAAAGCACTAGCTGAGTCTAAAATTCAAGTTTTAGCTTTTTCAAGTTTTAGTGTGACTCTCTTAAGACTAAATGTATACATATCTAATCATACATGGTATCAAATATTTAGCAATCAACAACTTTTGCCAAGTCATCTCATTTCCACTTGTTACTCAATGTAGCAACATGGATCAAGCAGTCTCATTAGCTGCGAGAAGCAGATGATCCGAATCGAGTTTTTAAACCTTGCAAGGTAAACCTAAACACACGACGTGGCGAGGCACTCCATCCCCACACACATCAACCGTCCCCATCGATTCCCCGTCAGCAGATCAGGGCTCACCGCCTTGGCGTACAATGCCTCACTGACCCTGACTGCCGTCGTGCAGTAACCGCACTTGTACCCACCATAACCGGAATGGGAGACTACGTCTCAGGTCGCGTGAGGGGATATGTCGGCTACCAGGTTCACTCAGGTACTAGGCTTACTGATTTACCATATTTCTCGGCATATGTTTAGTACGTTCAAACGCTTGACTCACAGTACACACCTTAATCCTTATTCCAATTTCCACCTCGTAGACAATCAATCCCCATGGATTGTTGTCCACAGATCAACATCATTAGACTATGAATGTGGATACAACCAATTCTTGACCTCGTGCGAATGCTGGAAAAATCACTCGACTTCTACCGAGATCCCTAATTAGTAAGCAGCTACTCGACCTAGCATACTAGTATCCATTTCAAAAGGATTCCTGAGATCATGCAACTAGGGTTTCAAACAACTCCTACACTTAAGTGCACATTCAATCCTACAATCATTAGATGTAGTAAAATAGCATAATAAATAGGTTATGCATAAAACCGGGGCTTGCCTTCCAAAGCTGAGGCAGGCAAATCCTCTGGGGTAGGCTCTGGTGCTGGATCCGGGGCTACCTCCTTAGCAACTCCTTGCTCCGGCACGAGGATGTACTCTCCGTCCGCGAGGTTACAATCTATCGAATGCAATGAATAAGATATATGTATGCTATGATATGCAGAATTTAATAACAATTATGCCTTAATGCAGAAAAACTAAGTTAGTTAATCACTTAGGGTTTCCTTGTTATAAGAGGCTCTTAGTGGTTTATGCTTACCAATTTAGGTTTGAGATTTTGCCTAAGCATAATGGATTAAGACTTGGATTGCCTCTTAAATTTTTTGGTAGGCACTCAAGGGGTTTTGCTGGTTTGGTTAGGGTAACATCAGTCTCCACTATTAATTTCCCTTTTCTTTTTCTATTTATGCTTTTAGGGTGGGTTTGAACTACAACAGTAATTTAAAATTTTCCAGAAATTCTGTAAAAATTACAGTGGGTTACTATTTGTCACTATAGTCTGTCCTATAAGTTTGAGGTCCATAAAAATTAGAATATGCCCTGGACAAAAATAACAAAAGTTGGGGCAAATGGGTCACTTTGCACTACAACTCTCATCTAGGTGTGGGTTCTGTACTAAGAGTCATTTTTGCTGGTATCTATAGGTAATAACATGCTTCTGTGCCAAAAATCACAGAAGGTTACTTAGTGGTTATTTAGTTATGTTTTTCTAAAGTTTAATGCTAAAAAGACACTTACAACTAACTTGTTATTTGAAAAATGTCAAACAACAGAACTCATAATTTTCTATGTTTATAGTAACAAAACATTAGTTATCCCAAGGTTTGGGGTGTTTTCTCCTCGGGATTATTTTTTTAGGGTTTTTCTAAGTTTTCCTTGTTTTCTTAATATAAAAGATATCTCATTTCTTTTGTACTAAACAAGGGTATAATAAAATTTTCTAGTGAACTATACTGAATAGGGAAGCTAACAAAAATGTGGGTGCTCCCTGGTTCTTATTTTAAAGTAACTATTATATTTTCTTTAACTATAAGCTGAAAATGATTTAAATGGCAAACTCTATCTTAATTTGGTGTACAGAGGAGTTTATTATTTTTAAACAGGTTAGGAAGTGATTAAGTACTTCTCTAAATTTTCTTAGTCCTAGTCTAGTAGTGTAGCTATTTTTCCTTATTTTCTTTAGCTTTTGACCAGATAATCAATTAAATCATAAACTTGAAGTTTTCTGCAACACTTAGGGGTTTTATATTTTTCCTAAGTAGTTTACATTATTTAGGATCTGGAAAAATTGGTTTGACTCGATTTGGATGAACAAACTGAAGTTATGAATTTTCTAGTTCTGTTTGTATTTAAATCAGAATATTTAAAAAGGTTTTCTAGAAAACTACTTTGCACCGAAGACCCTGGGTTATTTCTAAACTAATCCCTTCAGTTATACCCCTGTGCCACTATTCCCTTGAGTCGCTGACAGTGTGCAAAACCCCCTGGCCTTTACTTCTTCTCCCCCAAGGTCCCTCCCCTTATTTAAATAGTACCCATGGGAGTGAAAAGGGTGGCACGGCTTACCGGCGGCGAGGGAGGTCCGGCGAGGGGCGGGGTTGGCTTCGGGAGGTTCTGGTGGTCACGGCGAGGTACGGCTCGACGGCGGTGGTGGCCGGAATCGACCGGTCCACGTGCGCAGGCGGGTGAACTCATCGGCGGCGAGTGCTCCGGCCTAACCACGGCAACATAGCTCAATTAAACGGCACGAGGAGCTCCACGGGGTGACGTAGAGGCTATGCGTGCAGTGAATTGGAAAATGGTGCAGAGACTCGCCCGGTCCACGTGTGCCGGCGGGGTTCCGAACTCCGGCGAGCATGATTGCGCTTTTCCGGTGGCGGGGGTCCTCGGTTCAAGCTCTGGCAAACTTCACGGCCTTCCAGGGGACCTATCTAGGGGCTTGGATCGAGCGGAGGAGGGCGGGAAATGGTTCGGCCACGGTGGTTGCCCTCGGGCGGCTCTGGCAGGTCGCGTGGAGGTCGCCGGAGCTATGGGCGAGCTCTGGGGAGTTTGGCGTGGTACAGAGGATGCAACGGGGAAGATAGCCGGGCACTGGGGAGCTATGGTCGAACACGTGTGTGTTTGCTTCTGCCATAGTTCAACGGCCGATTGGAGTACCTTAGCATGCAGATCTTGGCAAAACACCCGTGTACAGTCTCTTCCCTACACCAAATCCTACCTTTTTGATGTGAGTCCCAAGCAAGGATACGGTCGGGGTAGGGAGATATAGGGGTCAGAAGTTGCCTTTGTCCTAGCTGTCCAAACCAAGACAAAAGCTATGCCAAGTCGAGTCACACGACTTAGGGTTGGGTTCAAACTTTTCCAGGGTGTTCTAGAGGTATTTTGGCGCCACTTTGTCACTTGGGCCAAGTGGTTTTGAGTTTGGGATCAAGGTGAACATGTTTGATCTTTGGAAAAGGGGTGATTTTGGACTTAGAAGAATTCTGATTTCTCTCTTATGCTCAACCCTTTGGTGAATCTTTTGGGGTTTTTCTGAAATCTTTTTGGGGTCACTTTCTTACTATCATTTGTAGGGTATTAAGTGTACTACATATTTTATAATTGGCCCAAGTCATGATCATGTGGTGTTCATAGCCGTTTGGTCATACTTACCTCTAGTGCTCCACATGTCCAAAGGGGTTTGAATTAGGGTTTGGGCAATTCTCCCAATTTTATGTGCATGACAAGCCAAGGTATGACTTCTAAGATGGGTTGCACTTACTTAGGATCTTGAGCTCCAAATTTGATGTACTTTTCCCAACTTAAGTCACGTGATGATGGGCTTACTTGTGTAGTCTTGAGTGAAAACCCTAAGTAACACCTGGGGTGTTACAGCCCTCCCCCTTAAAGGAATCTCGTCCCGAGATTTTAGGTAGAGTCCTTTGGAGGGGTGCCATGAAGGTGTGTTGGTGTGTTGCCCCTTCCTTTATCCAAGTTTCTCTAGTTAACTGCTCTTTGAATGTCATTCTCTTTGCGACTTCAGAAGGAAGTCCTTTTTGAGTCATTTTCAAAGCTTACACTACCTTTAACATCTAAGTTTTTCTTATATTCATATTCAAAGGGAAGGTGGGGGTGGGGTTTTGGATTACGTACCAACTCCTTTGGGTAGAAAGTCGGGGAAGCGAGAACGTAGAAAATCCTCAGTCTCCCATGTAGCCTCTTCTACTGAATGGTGACTCCACTGAACCTTATACATTCTGATCGACCATGCCCGCATTGATCTCTCCTTTTGGTCCAATACCTTGATGGGGTGCTCTTGATAAGACAAGTCTGGTTCTATCTCAATTTCTGGTTCAAGTAGCACTTCAGTGGGTAAGCGGACACATTTCCGTAGCTGGGATACATGGAACACATCATGAACTGCTGACATGTGGGGTGGCAACTTCAATTGATATGCTACAGGTCCACAAGTTTCCTTGATCTCATAGGGTCCAATGTAGCGAGGAGCTAACTTGCCCTTGATTCCAAATCTCTAGACACCTTTGGTGGGTGACACCTTAAGATAAACATTATCTCCCACTCCAAACTGTAGAGGCTTCCTTCTCTTGTCATGATAGCTCTTTTGCCTGGCCTGAGCAGCTTCTAGGTTCTTCTTAATAACTATGACCTTTTCCTCTGCTTCAAGTACCAAGTCTGGTCCAAATATTTCCCTCTCTCCTGTTTGAGACCAATTCAGCGGGGTCCTACACCTTCTCCCATACAAGGCTTCAAAAGGTGCCATCTTCAAACTGGACTGGTAACTGTTATTATAAGAGAACTCTGCCAATGAAAGACACTTGTCCCAATCCTTTCCATAGTGTAGCACACATGCCCTCAACATGTCTTCCAAAATCTGATTCACCCTTTCTGTCTGACCATCTGTTTGAGGATGGTATGATGAGCTTCTTATTACATGGGTCCCAAGTGACTCCTGCAATTGCTCCCAAAATCGTGCCACGAATAGTGCTCCTCTGTCAGATACTATCGTCCTTGGTATTCCATGCAAGCGAATTATCTGTTCAATATAAATTTCGGCATACTTTTCCGTCCTGTGGGTGGTGTGTATTGGCAAGAAATGAGCTGTCTTGGTCAATCTGTCCACAGTGACCCAAATGGAATCATGGTGCCGGGAGGTATTGGGCAATCCCAAGATAAAATCCATGCAAATATCCTCCCATTTCCAAGATGGTATGGGAAGGGGTTGCAAAGTGCCTGCTACCTTCAAATGACTGGCCTTGACTCTCTGGCAGGTGTCACATTCGGATATATACTTAGCAATTTCCCTCTTCATTCTGGTCCACCAGTATAGGAATCTGAGATCATGATACATCTTGTTACTGCTGTGGTGCATGGAGAATTTTGAAAGGTGAGCTTCTTCCAATATCTTCTTTCTGAGCTCAGGGTTCTTGGGAACAACCAATCTGTCTCCAAACCATAGGATTCCTTTGATGTCCTAACAGAAGCATTTGTATTTGTCCACCTTTTGTGTGATCATTTCCTTAATGACTTGAACACCCTTGTCTCCAATCTGTGCCATGACTATTTGCTCTTGTAATGTGGGCTCCACTGAAATATAACTTAAAGCACTGGAGGAAATGACTTCTAGGTTCAGCTTGCACAACTCATCACATAGGGTGGTGATCCTTGCATCCATATTCATACAATTGCACTGGGCCTTCCTGCTTAGGGCATCTGCCACAACATTGGCTTTGCCAGGATGGTAATGCACCTCCAAATCATAGTCCTTGATTAGCTCTAACCATCTTCTCTGCCTCATATTAAGATCAGCCTGGGTGAAGATATATTTGAGACTCTTATGATCAGTGTAAATGTTACAGTGAGCTCCCATCAAGTAATGCCTCCATATCTTGAGAGCATGAACCACAGCTGCTAACTCCAGATCATGTGTGGGGTAGTTCTGCTCATGGGGCCTGAGTGCTCGGGAGGCATAAGCAATGACTCTGTTGTCTTGCATTAAGACACATCCCAATCCAGTACCGGAAGCATCGCAATAAACTTCAAAGGGCTTGGTGTTGTCAGGTTGAGCTAGCATTGGTGCTGTTGTTAAATGCTGTCTTAGTGTATGAAAGGCATCCTCGCACTTCTGGCTCCATTCATACTTGACTCCTTTCTTCAACAGTTTAGTCATTGGCTTGGCAATTCTGGAGAAATTTGGAATAAATCGTCGATAATACCTTGCCAATCCCAGGAAACTACGGATCTGCCGTACGGTGGTAGGAGGTTTCCAATCCATTACTTCTTGTACCTTCTTAGGATCAACTGATATCCCATCCTGCGAAATTGTGTGACCCAAAAATTTAATTTCCTTCAGCCAGAAATCACACTTAGACAACTTAGCATAAAGACGATGATCGTGCAGTCGCTGAAGTACGATGTGTAGATGCTCAGTATGCTTGGCTTCATTCTTGGAATAGACCAGAATATCATCAATGAAAACCACCACAAATTTGTCCAGCTCTGGCATGAATACTGAGTTCATCAGGTACATGAAATAAGTCGGGGCATTGGTCAGTCCAAAAGACATCACCAAGATTTCATAGAGCCCATATATGGTAGAGAAAGCCGTCTTGGGAATATCGCTGGCACGGATCTTGATCTGATGGTAGCCCGAGCGAAGGTCTATCTTGGAGAACACTTTGGCTCCCACCAACTGATCAAACAAAACATCAATGCGGGGCAGTGGGTATTTGTTCTTGATGGTCACTGCATTGAGAGGGCGGTCATCGACACACATTCTCAGACTTTCATCCTTCTTCTTTACAAACAAGGCTGGGCATCCCCAGGGTGAAGTACTTAGGCAAATGAATCCCTTGTCCAACAATTCTTGCAACTGCCTTTTCAACTCTGCTAACTCTGCTGGAGGCATCCTATATGGTCTCTTAGATATAGGTGCAGTTCCGGGTTGCAATTCAATTGTGAACTCTATGTCTCTATCGGGTGGCATCCCTGGCAATTCATCCGGAAAAACATCTGGGTAGTCATAGACCACTGGGATCCTCTCGACTGGGGACTCTATCATAATGAAGGCACATGAACAGGTACAACCCTGATCGGGCAAATATAATGTGGTTTCACCACAAGTAGGCGAGTGCACCTCAATGGCCCTTGCTGCAATATCAATCAATGCCTGATGTTTGGTTAACCAGTCAGTTCCCAATATGATATCCACGCTATCTAAACCCAAAATGAGGAGGTTGGTTTTGATTATCAAACTACCAAACTTTATAGGCACATTCTTGTTGATTTGGTAGGTGGCAACCCTGCCTCCCGGTGTTGAAATTGTAATACCCCCATTGGTGTGGTGAAAAGGTAATTGACACTTAGCACTAAATTTGGTACTGATAGAACTGTGGGATGCACCAGAATCAAAAAGAATAATAGCAGGATAATTCAAAACTGAAAAGATACCAGTCATGACGGGTGCTCCCTCCGGAATGTCAGCCATGGTGGTGAAGTTCAGCCTACCTTGCCTCACTTGCACCTTCTGCCTCTTGCCTTGGTTCTGGTTGGCATTCTGTCCCTGCCTCTGCTGGTTTCTGGGGTAATTCTTAGCATAGTGTCCGGTGTTACCACAAGTGAAACACTTGTTGTCATTGACATGACGGTACTGCTGCTGCGATTGATTGTTCCTCTGAACTAGAAACTGGGTGCGGTTGGGTGCCTGCTGCTGCTGCTGTGGCCGGATCACCCAACGTCCTTGCTGCTGCTGGGGTCCCCTATTCTGAGTGTCAGACACGATCCTGAAGCGCTGTGGCTGAGCTGAGGGTCCTGCCATAGGGGTCTTCCTCTTCTTCTCTGCCTGACGGGCTGTGATACAATCCTCCTGAGAAATGGCCATGTTGACTAACTCATTATAGTTGTTGGCCCTGACTGTGTTAAGACAGTCGCGGAGCTTAGTGCTGAGCCCCCTCCTGAATCTGTCCCTCTTCTTCTCATCAGTGTCTGCATGGTACCCGGCATACTGGCACGGGTCATTGAAGGCCTGAGCGTACTGTAACACTATCCGGTTCCCCTGAGTGAGTGCCATAAACTCATTGAGCTTGCGGTCCATAATGCCTGCTGGTATATGATGCCCCCCTGAAAGTTGCCTTGAACTCTCTCCATTCCACCTCATGGTCAGCTGGCTGCATAGCAAGGAAATGATCCCACCATGTCCGCGCGGGTCCGCAAAGCTACTGGGTGGCGAACCTGACCTTAGTCACCTCTGAACAAACTCCATGGAGTAGCGGGAATTTGGATTCCACTACTCTCAGCCATACATCAGCATCAAGTGGGTCCTCTGCCCTGGTGAACAACGGTGGCTGGGTACTGAGGAACTCCTGATAAGTGGCTGCTGCGGGGTGACGCTGATGATCACCACCACCATAATGCTGAGGTGGCGGCCGACACTGCGCCAACTGTCGGAGAATCTCGTTCTGCTGAGCCATCAACTCTTGCAGAGTAGGAGGCGGTGGCGGTGGCGGTGGTGGAGGAATGCGCTCATTCTATCCACGACGCGCTCTTCCTGCCATCTGAAAAATCATGGACATTCTCAATATCATATTTCTGAGGTTCAATGTTCAATCGTGGTGAAAGAGTCAAAAGGGGGGGGGGGGTAAACCAATATTTATTCTTGCATAATTTATAAAAGATTCCACATGGCATAAACTTTTCTTCTTAAATTTAAACTGACATCATTCATCATCCATATTTCCAAAAGAGTTTGCCACGATTACATCAGTAACACAAAAGACTCAACTCTATCTAGCCTAGTACCCTTTAGGGTGCAAAAGCTAAGCTAGGTTCGAGGAGTTCTACCGCCACAGACTTCTAACTCTATCTCTACGACCTAGTGAGCAAATGAGGCAACGCTCGACTCGGGGGAAGGTGGTCTCCTTGAGCCAGCAGTGTCCAAGCTGGAGGCAGGCTCCTCTCCCCCCTCGATGTCGACATCCTCGTTGGCCTCCATGTCCTGGATCTCCTGGTGGTGCATATCCAGGTGCTGGTTAGCCTCCGCAAGCTGCTGCTGAGTGTTGATTAGCTGATCCTCAAGAACCTCGATGGTGTTCTCCCTGGTTCCCACTAGCTCCTCAAGCTCTTGGATCTCATTTGATAATTGTTCCACTTGCAAGTCTTTTTCCACCATCTCAGTGGACAAATCTACCACAAGTTCCTCCCTGTTATCCAAGGTGATCTTGGTAGCCTCCAACAATGCCATTAGGTGAGACATTGCCTCTCCTCGCATCACTTGCAGACGATACAGGGCATTCATGCACCGCACCGTAAAGTGAGCAGTCTGACCTAGGTAGATAGCCCATATATCCTTGGCATGCTCCACTCGATCCTTCCACATTGGGTCGTCCTCCTTCTCCGCGGGAAACAAACCAATGGGGTGAGTGGACAGCTCCAAGGGGTGGAAACCATAGAAGGTGGTCAGTCCGTGAAGAGCAATCGTCTCGATAGTATCCTCAGCCATGTATACAAAAGACTCAGAGTCCAGCGAACGCCAGCCTGGCTGCAGGGGATGAGGCTCTAGGGTCATCCTCACCCTACAGCGGGGCACTCGGTGCTTCTCAAACAGCTGCACCGTGTACTGGGGAGGCGTCGTGTAACCAGCTCCCTGAAGTACCTCCCACAAGATATGGGGGAAACCCTCTCGTGCAAGCCCGTCCGGGTGGGACTATGCATTCCCTTCGTCCGAGGATCCGTGAGAAGTCATCTGTGTACGGTTAAGCATAAGTAAAAGAAAAAGAATTATAAAATAGAAAGGGATCGCAACTCAGCCTCTCTATAACTACGACAATGACACTGGGTGTACTTAACCTGTCATTATTGTGTATTAATGTTCTTACCCAATTATTAAATAGTTTACATAAGGATGCATGCATGCTCGTCCTAAACGGCCTCATTTCAAATTTAGAGGGATTAGGGAAGAACTCCCATCCCTTATAGTAGCCAGTAGGGCTTACTCAAATAGCCACTTAGCTACCCCTGTATCATCCTAAGGCTTCACGTCCTAGGGCTATCCTGATCGTCTTACAATCTATCCAACAATTGTTTCTATCAAGTTTTTATTATTGAAAAGGATGGTATTTACAGTTTATTGATTCCTCTGTGGTGGTACGAGCTCCGATACCAGCTGTGGCGGAACCGCCCGAATTATTCAAACTTAAGTGCCTAAGTCCTGCCTTAGAGGCTAGACCACACTTAAATAGGAAAAACACGTCAGTCCCTCGGATCTAGTCCGATGAGGCCACTCACAGGATCAAGTACCACGTACTCACTCGACGGTGAGGCACAGAGCAAATACAATAAAGCATAAATCCACACATTAAAGAGTATTAAATTTATTACATCATCATCGGAGTTCTAGCAAAAGTAGTCATCATTGTTCGGAATGCAGCGGAAAAATAAACTAACGATAAATGAACGGAGGGATGGGGAAGCCTGTCCCATCACTCCTCATGCTCCTCCTCAGCCGAGGTAGGGTCCCACTCGACTGTCCAACCCGGTGGCAAGATGGACGGCCAAGTCACTCCAGCAACCATGTCCTCCAGAGAACCTGTAAAATTATGCCACAAGCAAGGCTGAGTATACTAATACTCAGCTAGACTTACCCGGTGTGAGGAGTCTACTCCTCTACCTCTAGACATGCAGCTGTTTGGCTGAGGGGTTTGGTTGCCAAAAGCACTAGCTGAGTCTAAAAATCAAGTTTTAGCTTTTTCAAGTTTTAGTGTGACTCTCTTAAGACTAAATGTATACCTATCTAATCATACATGGTATCAAATATTTAGCAATCAACAACTTTTGCCAAGTCATCTCATTTCCACTTGTTACTCAATGTAGCATCATGGATCAAGCAGTCTCATTAGCTGCGAGAAGCAGACGATCCGAATCGAGTTTTTAAACCTTGCAAGGTAAACCTAAACACACGACGTGGCGAGGCACTCCGTCCCCACACACATCAACCATCCCCATCGATTCCCCGTCAGCAGATCAGGGCTCACCGCCTTGGCGTACAATGCCTCACTGACCCCGACTGTCATCGTGCAGTGACCGCACTTGTACCCACCATAACCGGAATGGGAGACTACGTCTCAGGTCGCGTGAGGGGATATGTCGGCTGCCAGGTTCACTCAGGTACTAGGCTTACCAATTTACCATATTTCTCGGCATATGTTTAGTACGTTCAAACGCGTGACTCACGGTACCACACCTTAATCCTTATTCCAATTTCCACCTCGTAGACAATCAATCCCCATGGATTGTTGTCCACAGATCAACATCATTAGACTATGAACGTGGATACAACCAATTCCTAACCTCGCGCGAGTGCTGGAAAAATCACTCGACTTCTACCGAGATCCCTAATTAGTAAGCAGCTACTCGACCTAGCATACTAGTATCCATTTCAAAAGGATTCCTGAGATCATGCAACTAGGGTTTCAAACAACTCCTACACTTAAGTGCACATTCAATCCTACAATCATTAGATGTAGTAAAATAGCATAATAAATAGGTTATGCATAAAACCAGAGCTTGCCTTCCAAAGCTGAGGCAGGCAGATCCTCTGGGGTAGGCTCTGGTGTTGGATCCGGGGCTACCTCCTGCGCAACTCCTTGCTCCGGCACGAGGATGTACTCTCCGTCCGCGAGGTTACAATCTATCGAATGCAATGAATAAGATATATGTATGCTATGATATGCAGAATTTAATAACAATTATGCCTTAGTGCAGAAAAACTAAGTTAGTTAATCACTTAGGGTTTCCTTGTTATAAGAGGCTCTTTGTGGTTTATGCTTACCAATTTAGGTTTGAGATTTTGCCTAAGCATAATGGATTAAGACTTGGATTGCCTCTTAAATGTTTTGGTAGGCACTCAAGGGGTTTTGCTGGTTTGGTTAGGGTAACATTAGTCTCCACTATTAATTTCCCTTTTCTTTTTCTATTTATGCTTTTAGGGTGGGTTTGAACTACAACAGTGATTTAAATTTTTCCAAAAATTCTGTAATAATTACAGTGAGTTACTATTTGTCACTATAGTCTGTCCTATAAGTTTGATGTCCAGAAAAATTAGAGTATGCCCTGGACAAAAATAACAAAAGTTGGGGCAAATGGGTCACTTTGCACTACAACTCTCATCTAGGGGTGGGTTCTGTACTAAGAGTCATTTTTGCTGGTATCTATAGGTAATAACATGCTTCTGTGCCAAAAATCGCAGAAGGTTACTTAGTGGTTATTTAGTTATGCTTTTCTAAAGTTTAATGCTAAAAAGACACTTACAACTAACTTGTTATTTGAAAAATGTCAAACAACAAAACTCATAATTTTTCTAGGTTTATAGTAACAAAACATTAGTTATCCCAAGGTTTGGGGTGTTTTCTCCTCAGGATTATTTTTTAGGGTTTTTCTAATTTTCCTTGTTTTCTTAATATAAAAGGTATCTCATTTCTTTTTTACTAAACAAGGGTATAATAAAATTTTCTAGTGAACTACACTGAATAAGGAAGCTAACAAAAATGTGGGTGCTCCCTGGTTCTTATTTTAAAGTAAATATTATATTTTCTTTAACTATAAGCTGAAAATGATTTAAATGGCAAACTCTATCTTAATTTGGTGTACAAAGGGGTTTATTATTTTTAAACAGGTTAGAAAGTGATTAAGTACTTCTCTGAATTTTCTTAATCCCAGTCTAATAGTGTAGCTATTTTTTCTTATTTTCTTTAGCTTTTGATCAGATAATCAATTAAATCATAACCTTGAAGTTTTCTGTAACACTTAGGGGTTTTATATTTTTCCTAAGTAGTTTACATTATTTAGGATCTGGCAAAATTGGTTTGACTCGATTTGGATGAACCAAACTGAAGTTATGAATTTTTCTAGTTCTGTTTGTATTTAAATCAGAATATTTAAAAAGGTTTTCTGGAAAACTACTTTGCACCAAAGACCCTTGGTTATTTCTAAACTAATCCCTTCAGTTATACCCCTTCGCCACTATTCCCTTGAGTCGCTGACAGTGCGCAAAACCCCCTGGCCTTTACTTCTTCTCCCCCGAGGTCCCTCCCCTTATTTAAATAGTACCCGCGAGAGTGAAAAGGGCGGCGCGGCTTACAGGCGGCGAGGGTGGTCTGGCAAGGGGCGGGGTTGGATCCGAGAGGTTCTGGCGGTCACAGCGAGGTACGACTCGACGGCGATGGTGGCCGGAATCGGCCGGTCCACGTGCGCAGGCGGGTGAACTCGTCGGCGGCGAGTGCTCCGGCCTAACCACGACGACATAGCTTAATTAAACGGCACGAGGAGCTCCACGGGGTGACGTAGAGGCTATGCGTGCAGTGAATTGGAAAATGGTGCAGAGACTCAACCGGTCCACGTGCGCCGGCGGGGTTCCGAACTCCGGCGAGCACGATTGCGCTTTTTCGGTGGCGGGGGTCCTCGGTTCAAGCTCTGGCAAACTTCACGGCCTCCCAGGGGACCTATCTAGGGGCTTGGATCTAGCGGAGGAGGGCAGGAAATGGTTCGGCCATGGTGGTTGCCCTCAGGCGGCTCTGGCGGGTCACGGGGAGGTCGCCGGTGCTATGGGCGAGCTCCGGGGAGTTTGGCGCGGTACAGAGGATGCAACGGGGAAGATAACCGGGCACTGGGGCGGGCTTTATAGCCGTGGCGCGGGTGTGGTCACGGGGCAGCCGCGGGCGTGCGGGGGTTCTCGCACGGGCGTGCTCTGAGCGCGCCCCCGAGTGTCAGCCCTCGTCGAACACGTGTGTGTTTGCTTCTGCCATGGTTCAACGGCCGATTGGAGTACCTTAGCGTGCAGATCTTGGCAAAACGCCCGTGTACGGTCTCTTCCCTACACCAAATCCTACTTTTGATGTGAGTCCCAAGCAAGGATACGCTCGGGGTAGGGAGATATAGGGGTGAGAAGTTGCCTTTGTCCTACTTGTCCAAACTGAGACAAAAGCTATGCCAAGTCGTGTCAAACGACTTAGGGTTGGGTTCAAACTTTTCCTGGGTGTTCTAGAGGTATTTTGGCGCCACTTTGTCAATTGGGCCAAGTGGTTTTGAGTTTGGGATCAAGGTATGTTTGATCTTTGGAAAAGGGGTGATTTTGGACTTAGAAGAATTCTGATTTTTCTCTTATGCTCAACCCTTTGGTGAATCTTTTGGGTTTTTTGAAATCTTTTTGGGGTCACTTTCTTACTATCATTTGTAGGGTATTAAGTGTACTACATCTTTTATAATTGGCCCAAGTCATGATCATGTGGTGTTCATAGCCTTTTGGTCATACTTACCTCTAGTGCTCCACTTGTCCAAAGGGGTTTGAGTTAGGGTTTGGGCAATTCTCCCCATTATATGTGCATGACAAGCCAAGGTATGACTTCTAAGATGGGTTGCACTTACTTAGGATCTTGAGCTCCAAATTTGATGTACTTTTCCCAACTTAAGTCACATGTGATGATGGGCTTACTTGTGTAGTCTTGAGTGAAAACCCTAAGTAACACCTGGGGTGTTACAGTAACTCCTCTAGAATAGTAAAGTCGAGCTTCCCTTGCCTGACTTGTACCTTATGCTTTCTTCCCTTGTCTTGATTTGGTGCTGACGTCTGCCTCTACTGATTTCTTGGGCAATTCTTGGCATATTGGCCCACATTGCCACAAGTGAAGCACTTGTTCCCATTGCTCTGGCGGAACAGCTGCTGCTGTGGAGGCTGATTGTTCCTTGGAGCGGGAGCTGGAAAACGAGTGGGTGCCGGCTGCTGCTGCTAAGGTGGCCTGATCACCCATCTGCCTGCCTGCTGCTGAAATCCCCTGCTCTGATTGTGAGAAACAATCATGAACCTCTGGGCCTGAGCGGATGGTGCTGCCATTGGTGCCTTTCGCTTCTTCTCTGCCCGGTGAGCTACAATACAATCCTCCTGGGAGATGGCCAGGTTGGCCAACTCATTGAAGCTATCAGCACAGACAGTGTTGAGATGTTCCCACAGCTTGGTGTTGAGACCCCTACGGAAGCGGTCTCTCTTGTTCTCATCAGAATCTGCATGATAACCTGCATACTGGCACAGGTCGTTGAAGGCTTGTGCGTACTGCAATACCGTGCGGGTTCCTTGATTGAGTGCCAGAAACTCATTCAACTTCCGATCAAGAATTCCAGCTAGGATGTGGTGTCGTCTGAAGGCAATCTTAAATTCCTCCCAAGACACTTCATGATCAACGGGTAACATAGCACAGAAGTGGTCCCATCAAGTCCAAGCAGGGCCACGAAGCTGCTGCGTGGCGAAGCGAGCCTTGGTCTCATCAGGGCAGTCTCCCGTGAGGAGGGGAAACTTGGACTCAATGACGTGGAGCCACACGTCGGCATCCAATGGATCCTCTGCCTTGGTGAACAAGGGTGGTTGCGTGCTCAGGAACTCCTGGTAGGTTGCCGCTGCCAGAGGTCGCTGCTGCTGGCCTCCGCCATGCTGTTGGGGGTGGGGTTGGCGCTGCAAGAGATGTCGCAGAATCTCATTCTGCTGGGCGATCAGCTCCTGCACTGTGGGAGCTGGAGGAGGTGGCGGGGGAACATGCTCATTATGCCCGCGACACTGCCTAACTGCCATCTGAAAACAGAGATTGTCGCTAGTGTTATCCCAACTCACAATTCCGAACGACAAGCTATTATCTCATATGGAAGAAAATTTGTCATAATCATAATATTAAGTTCGAAAGAAGATAACATGGTTACAAACATCCCACAGATCTCAAAAGTTCTCAAGGGTTACATCAATTAGGGGAAAGTACCCGTAAGCCTAGTCCAAAATCTGACATTAACTAAGCTCACATAGGTTTCTATTTTCCTAAGACATCAAAATGACTGATAAACCCTGAGCGGTGGAAGCGACACTGGATGCGGGTGAAGGGGGCATCGCGGAGGTAGTCCCGTTGGCAACAGGGGCTGACTCCTCGGGAGCCTCTTCTTCCTCGCTTCTGGCCTCATTGGCCTCCATCTCCAAGTGGTGCATGTCCAGGTGGTCATTAGCTTCTTCGAGTTCTCGCTGCACATCGTGGAGCTAGTTCTCCAAGACATCAATAGTGTTGTCTCGGATCTCCACCTGCTGCTCCAAGGTGGTAATGCGCTAGCTCATCCTTTCTACCTGTAGGTCCTTCTCTACCAACTCGGAGGATAAGTCGACCACAAAGTCTTCTCGGCTGTCGAGGGTGGGCTTGGTGGTTTGAGCGATGTTAGCAAGGTGTGCTATAGCGTCGCTCTGCTGGGCCCGAAGGCGGTACAGCTCACTCATGCACTGAATAGTGACCCTCCCAACCAAGTCAAGATACATTGCCCACACATCTTTCACATGGTTACACCACATGGGGTCATCCTTCTTCTCAGTAGGGAAGTGTCCCAAGGGGTGCATCACCATCTCCAGGGGATGGTAGCCATTGAAAGTTGTCAGAGTCTTCATGGCTGCCGCCTCAGTGGTGTCGTCTGTCCTAAATCCAACTGTCTCGGAGTCAAGAGAACGCCAACCCGGCTGAAGGGGATGAGCCTCCAAAGTCAGCCAGACTCGGCAACGAGGTACCCGATGCTCCTCGTACAACTGCACCATGTATAAAGGGGGCGTAGGGTAACCGACGGAGTTAAGCACTTCCCACAAGATGGAAGGAAAGCCATCGTGAGAAAGGAAGTCAGAGCTGAAACGAGTGTCTCCTCCATTGGCGGGGGTGGGTGAATTCATCTACGGAAGGGGATCAGATGGTAAAGATTATGGTGGAAGGTAGAAAATAAAAGAGCCTGAGTGGTTAAATAGGAAGCGGGTTAGCTCAATTTTTACTTCTTTAGTGTCTAATCCCTTTTAGTTTTTATAATGCATGCATGCTGAAAATAACGTCTCCTCTCCGAATAAAAGGGTGCTTCTAGGGCATCCTTTAAAAATCTAAATACTGGCCCACAGGGCCTACTTAATTAGCCACCTATTTCTCCCTTTATTTCTAAGGCCTTTCATCCTAGGTCTAGCGGTCTAGTCCTAACGATTCACACTAGTTTCTAAGCAAGTTTTAAATTTTGAAAGTTGGTATTCATGGTTTATTGTCCTTCTCTGTGGCGGTATTTGCTACCATACCAGCTGTGGCAGAACCGCTCGAATTATTCCAGCTTAAGTGCCTCAGTCACGCCTCAAGGGCCGTAACACACTTAAATCGGAATAACCAGTCAGTCCCTCAGATCTAGTCTGATAAAAGCCACTTAACCAGGATCAAATACCACATACTCACTCGAAGGTGAGTCACAGAAGAAATACAATAAAACAGGAAAACCTCAAATTAAAGTACTGAATTATTACATAAATCGGAATTTTCAAGTAAACTGAGATAGTTCACAAGATAAAATGCAGCGGATAATCGATGTCATCGGTAGCGAGGAATTGGGCAAGGCTAGCCCACTACTCCTCTTGCTCCTCTCCTATTGGAGCAGCATCCCACTCGACCGTCCAACCCGATGGTAGGGTGGTAGGCAAGTCACACCATCAACCATATCCTGAAGCGTACCTGCAAAAATTATGCCACAAGCAAGGCTGAGTATACCAATACTCAGCTAGACTTACCCGATGTGAGGAATCTACTCCTCTACCTCTAGACCATGCAGTTGTTTGGCTGAGGGGTTTGGTTTGCCAAAAGCACTAGCTGTATATAAAATCAAGTTTTAGCTTTTCAATTTCTAGCATCATTATCTTAACTAAGTTGGCTCCTTCTAAGCATACATGGTAGCAAGCATTTAGTACATACAACAAGTTATCTTAGGTAACCTCATTTCACTTCTTACTCGATGAAGTACAAGGGGTCAAGCAGACGATTCGAATCTAGTTTTTATCCTTGCAAGGTAAACCTAAACACACAACATGGCAGGGCAGTCCATCCCCACACATGTCAACCGTCCCCATCGATTCCTCGTTCGCGTCCAGGCGTCACCGCCTTGGCATACAATGCTCCACTAACCCCGGCTGCCGCCGTGCAGTGACCGCACTTGTACCCACCATAGCTAGCATGGGAGACCCAGTCTCAGGTCGCGTGAGGGATAAAATCCACGCCCGGCTTCACTCAGGTACTAGGTTTACCGGTTACCATATTTCCCGACATGTGCTTAGTACGTTCAAAAGCTTGACTCAGGTATCCACACATTAATCCTTAATTCCTTTTTCCTGTCTTATGGACGAGGCAACCTCCCTGGATCCAAATCCATAGACTAACATAGATCCCGTTATCAAGATGAATACAATCAATTCCTGACCTCGCGCGAGTGCTAGAAAATCACTTGACTTCTACCGAGATCCTCATTAGCAAAGCAGCTACTCGACCTGGCATACTAGTATCCATCAAAAGGAATCCGAAGTTCATGCAACTAGAGGTTTCAAGCAACTCCTACACTTAAGTGCACATTACAATCCTACAAGCATTAAGTGTAGTAAAGTAGCATATATAATTGGTTATGCATAAAACCGGGGCTTGCCTTCAATAGCTAGGGCTACGGGGAGATCCTCGATGGCAGTCTCGGGAGCTTGCTCCTGGTCTTCATCGTGGACAGCTCCTTGCTCGGGGATGAGCATGTACTCTCCGTCAGCGAGATTACAATCTAATGAATGCAATGAGTAAGATATGTGCATGGTATGATATGCAATTCAACAATTAAACTTGGATGGTAAATGATCATTTTAATAAGTTAGTGCTAAATCTTGCTACTCGAAGATCCTTGGGGCATTGAAAGTCGCCTAGAGGGGGGTGAATAGGGCGAATCTGAAATTTACAAACTTAATCACAACTACAAGCCGAGTTAGCGTTAGAAATATAAGCGAGTCCGAGAGAGAGGGCGCAAAACAAATCGTGAGCGAATAAAGAGCGAGACACGATGATTTGTTTTACCGAGGTTCGGTTCTTGCAAACCTACTCCCCGTTGAGGTGGTCACAAAGACCGGGTCTCTTTCAACCCTTTCCCTCTCTCAAACGGTCCCTCGGACCGAGTGAGCTTCTCTTCTCAATCAAACGGGAACCAAATTTCCCCGCAAGGACCACCACACAATTGGTGTCTCTTGCCTCGGTTACAATTGAGTTGATCGCAAGAAAGAATGAGAAAAAGAAGCAATCCAAGCGCAAGAGCTCAAAAGAACACAACAAATCTCTCTCACTAATCACTAAAGCTTTGTGTGGAGTTGGGAGATGATTTGATCTCTTTGGTGTGTCTTGTATTGAATGCTAGCTCTTGTAAGTAGTTGGAAAGTGGAAAACTTGGATGACTTGAATGTGGGGGTGGTTGGGGTATTTATAGCCCCAACCACCAAACTTGACCGTTGGTGGAGGCTGCTGTCGACGGGCGCACCGGACACTGTCCGGTGCGCCAGCCACGTCAGCAGACCGTTGAGGTTCGACCGTTGGAGCTCTGTCTTGTGGGCCCGCCTGGCTGTCCGGTGGTGCACCGAACAGGTCCTGTAGGCTGTCCGGTGTGCCACCCGCGTGTGCACTGCTCCTTTGCGCGCGCAGGCGCGCATTTAATGCGTTGCAGTCGACCGTTGCGCGCGAAGTAGCCGTTGCTCCGCTGTCACACCGGACAGTCCGGTGTGCACCAGACACTGTCCGGTGACTCACCAGACAGTCCGGTGAATTATAGCGGAGCAGATTCTCGAAGCTGGCGAGTTCAGAGTTGCTCTCCCTTAGGGCACCGGACACTGTCCGGTGGTACACCGGACAGTCCGGTGCGCCAGACCAGGGCACACTTCGGTTGTCCCTTGCTCACTTTGTTCGAACCCATTCTTGGTCTTTTTATTGACTTATTGTGAACCTTTGGCACCTGTAGAACTTATAGACTAGAGCAAACTTGTTAGTCCAATTATTTGTGTTGGGCCATTTAACCACCAAAATCAATTAGGAAATAGGTGTAAGCCTAATTCCCTTTCAATCTCCCCCTTTTTGGTGATTGATGCCAACACAAACCAAAGCAAGTATAGAAGTGTATATTTGAACTAGTTTGCATAATTGTAAGTGCAAAGGTTACTTAGAATTGAGCCAGTAGAAATTCATAAGATATGCATGGATTGTTTCTTTTATTTTTGACATTTTGGACCACGCTTGCACCACTTGTTTTGTTTTTGAAAATTCTTTTGTAAATTCTTTTCAAAGTCCTTTTGCAAATAGTCAAAGGTAAATGAATAAGATTTTGAGAAGCATTTTCAAGATTTGAAATTTTCTCCCCCTGTTTGAAATGCTTTTCCTTTGACTAAAACAAAACTCCCCCTCAATGAAATCCTCCCCTTAGTGTTCAAGAGGGTTTTAAGATATCAATTTTGAAAATACTACTTTCTCCCCCTTTTTGAACACAATAAGATACCAATTTGAAAATCATTTTTTAAAATTAGGTGGTGGTGCGGTCCTTTTGCTTTGGGCTAATACTTTCTCCCCCTTTGGCATGAATCGCCAAAAATGGATACTTAGAGTGAAATATAAGCCCTTTTTAACTACTTTCTCCCCTTTGGTAAATAAAACATGAGTGAAGATTAAACCAAAGACGAATAATGGCTCGGAGCGACGGCGAAGGATGAGTTATGGAGTGGAAGCCTTTTGTCTTCGCCGAAGACACCAATTCCCTTTCAATACGCCTATGACTTGGTTTGAAATCCACTTGAAAACACATTAGTCATAGTATATATAAAAGAGACATGATCAAAGGTATACTTATGAGCTATGTGTGCAGGAAATCAAAAGAAATTCCTAGAATCAAGAATATTTAACTCATGCCTAAGTTTGTTAAAAGATTGTTCATCAAGTGGCTTGGTAAAGATATCGGCTAATTGATCTTTAGTGTTAATGTATGCAATCTCGATATCTCCCTTTTGTTGGTGATCCCTTAGAAAATGATATCGAATGGCTATGTGTTTAGTGCGGCTATGTTCAACGGGATTATCAGCCATGCGGATTGCACTCTCATTATCACATAGAAGACGAACTTTGGTTAATTTGTAACCATAGTCCCTAAGGTTTTGCCTCATCCAAAGTAGTTGCGCGCAACAATGTCCTGCGGCAATATACTCAGCTTCGGCGGTAGAAAGAGCTACAGAATTTTGCTTCTTTGAAGCCCAAGACACCAAGGATCTTCCCAAGAAGTGGCAAGTCCCCGATGTGCTCTTTTTATTAATCTTACACCCCGCTCAATCGGCATCCGAATAACCAATTAAATCAAATGTGGATCCCCGAGGGTACCAAAGCCCAAACTTAGGAGTATGAACTAAATATCTCAAGATTCGTTTTACGGCCGTAAGGTGAGCTTCCTTAGGGTCGGCTTGGAATCTTGCACACATGCATACGGAAAGCATAATGTCCGGTCGAGATGCACATAAATAGAGTAAAAAACCTATCATCGACCGGTATTACCTTTTGATCGACGGATTTACCTCCCGTGTCGAGGTCGAGATGCCCATTGGTTCCCATGGGTGTCTTGATGGGCTTGGCATCCTTCATCCCAAACTTGTTTAGAATGTCTTGAATATACTTCGTTTGGCTAATGAAGGTGCCCTCTTGGAGTTGCTTCACTTGAAATTCAAGAAGTACTTCAACTCCCCCATCATAGACATCTCGAATTTTTGTGTCATGATCCTACTAAATTCTTCACATATAGATTCGTTAGTAGACCCAAATATAATATCATCGACATAAATTTGGCATACAAACAAATCGTTGTCATGAGTTTTAGTAAATAAAGTAGGATCGGCTTTTCTGACTTTGAAACCATTAGTGATAAGGAAATCTCTAAGGCATTCATACCATGCTCTTGGGGCTTGCTTGAGCCCATAAAGCGCCTTAGAGAGTTTGTAAACATGGTTAGGGTCCTCACTATCTTCAAAGCCGGGAGGTTGCTCAACATAGACCTCTTCCTTGATTGGTCCATTGAGGAAGGCACTCTTCACGTCCATTTGGTAAAGCTTGAATCCATGGTAAGTAGCATAGGCTAATAATATACGAATTGACTCAAGCCTAGCTACGGGGGCATAGGTTTCACCGAAGTACAAACCTTCGACTTGGGAGTATCCCTTGGCCACAAGTCGGGCTTTGTTCCTTGTCACCACACCATGCTCATCTTGCTTGTTGCGGAAGACCCACTTGGTTCCTACAACATTTTGGTTAGGACGTGGAACTAAATGCCATACCTCATTCCTAGTGAAGTTGTTGAGCTCCTCTTGCATCGCCGCCACCCAATCTGAATCTTGTAGTGCTTCCTCTACCCTGTGTGGCTCAATAGAGGAAACAAAAGAGTAATGCTCACAAAAATGTGCAACACGAGATCTAGTGGTTACCCCCTTATGGATGTCGCCGAGGATGGTGTCGACGGGGTGATCTCGCTGGATTGCTTGGTGGACTCTTGGGTGTGGCGGTCTTGGTTCTTCATCCTCCTTGTCTTGATCATTTGCATCTCCCCCTTGATCATTGTCGTCATCTTGAGGTGGATCATCTCTTTGATCTTCTCCTTCATCAACTTGAGCCTCATCCTCATTTTGAGTTGGTGGAGATGCTTGCGTGGAGGAGGATGGTTGATCTTGTGCATTTGGAGGCTCTTCGGATTCCTTAGGACACACATCCCCAATGGACATGTTCCTTAGCGCGATGCACGGAGCCTCTTCATCACCTATCTCATCAAGATCAACTTGCTCTACTTGAGAGCCGTTAGTCTCATCAAACACAATGTCACAAGAAACTTCAACTAGTCCCGAGGACTTGTTAAAGACTCTATATGCCCTTGTGTTTGAGTCATATCCTAGTAAAAAGCCTTCTACAGTCTTAGGAGCAAATTTAGATTTTCTACCTCTTTTAACAAGAATAAAGTATTTGCTACCAAAGACTCTAAAATATGAAATATTGGGCTTTTTACCGGTTAGGAGTTCATATGATGTCTTCTTGAGGATTTGGTGTAGATACAACCGGTTGATGGCGTAGCAGGCGGTGTTGACCGCCTCGGCCTAAAACAGATCCGAAGTCTTGTACTCATCAAGCATGGTTCTTGCCATGTCCAGTAGAGTTCTATTCTTCCTCTCCACTACACCATTTTGTCGTGGGGTGTAGGGAGAACAGAACTCATGCTTGATGCCCTCCTCCTCAAGGAAGCCTTCGATCTTGAACTCCGTCCCATTGTCGCTTCTAATTTTCTTGATCCTTAAGCCGAACTCATTTTGAGCCCGCCTCAAGAATCCCTTTAAGGTTTCTTGGGTATGAGATTTTTCCTGCAAAAAGAACACCCAAGTGAAGCGAGAATAATCATCCACAATAACTAGACAGTACTAACTCCCGCCGATGCTTATGTAAGCTATCGGGCCGAATAGGTCCATGTGTAGGAGCTCAAGTGGCCTGTCAGTCGTCATGATGTTCTTGTGTGGATGATGAGCACCAACTTGCTTCCCGGCCTGACATGCGCTACAAATCCTGTCTTTCTCAAAATGAACATTTGTTAGTCCCAAAATGTGTTCTCCCTTTAGAAGTTTGTGAAGATTCTTCATTCCAACATGTGCTAGTCGGCGATGCCAGAGCCAGCCCATGTTAGTCTTAGCAATTAAGCAAGTGTCGAGTTCAGCTCTATCAAAATCTACTAAGTATAGCTGACCCTCTAACACTCCCTTAAATGCTATTGAATCATCACTCCTTCTAAAGACAGTGACACCTACATCAGTAAAAAGACAGTTGTAGCCCATTTGACATAATTGAGAAACGGAAAGCAAATTGTAATCTAAAGAATCAACAAGAAAAACATTGGAAATGGAATGGTCAGGTGATACAGCAATTTTACCCAAACCTTTGACCAAACCTTGATTTCTATCCCTGAATGTGATAGCTCTGTGGGGATCTTGTTTTTTCTCGTAGGAGGAGAACATCTTCTTCTCCCCTGTCATGTGGTTTGTGCACCCGCTATCGATGATCCAACTTGAGCCCCCGGATGCATAAACCTACAAAACAATTTTAGTTCTTGACTTTAGGTACCCAAATGGTTTTGGGTCCTTTAGCATTAGAAACAAGAACTTTAGGTACCCAAACACAAGTCTTTGATCCCTTGTGTTTGTCCCCAACAAACTTGGCAACTACCTTGCCGGATTTGTTACTTAAAACATATGATGCATCAAAAGTTTTGAATGAACTGCTATGGTCATTTGATGCATTAGGAGTTTTCTTCTTAGGCAACTTAGCACGGGTTGGTTGCCTAGAGCTAGATGTCTCACCCTTATACATAAAAGCATGATTAGGGCCAGAGTGAGACTTCCTAGAATGAATTCTCCTAATTTTGCTGTCGGGATAACCGGCAGGGTACAAAATGTAACCCTCGTTATCCTGAGGCATGGGAGCCTTGCCCTTAACAAAATTAGATAATCTTTTAGGAGGGGCATTAAGTTTGACATTGTCTCCCTTTTGGAAGCCAATGCCATCCTTGATGCCAGGGCGTCTCCCACTATAGAGCATGCTTCTAGCAAATTTAAATTTTTCATTTTCTAAGTCATGCTCATTAATTTTAGCATTAAGTTGAGCTATGTGATCATTTTGTTTTTTAATTAAAGCCATGTGATCATGAATAGCATCAATGTTAATATCTCTATATCTAGTGCAAATAGTGACATGCTCAGTGGTAGATGTAGAGGGTTTGCAAGAATTAAGTTCAACAATCTTAGCACGTAATATATCATTTTTATCTCTAAGATCAGAAATTGTAATATTGCAAACATCTAGTTCTTTAGCCTTAGCAATTAATTTATCATTTTCAATCCTAAGGCTAGCAAGAGAAATGTTCAATTCTTCAATCTTAGCAAGCAAATCAATATTATTATTTCTAAGATTGGGAATTGAAACATCACAAACATTTGAATCAACCTTAGCAATTAAACTAGCATTCTCATTTCTAAGGTTGTCAATAGTCTCATGGCAAGTGCTTAGCTCACTAGATAGTTTTTCACATTTTTCTACTTCTAGAGGGTAAGCATTTTTAACCTTAACATGCTTCTTATTTTCTTTAATAAGGAAGTCCTCTTGGGTGTCCAAGAGATCATCCTTCTCATGGATAGCACTAATCAATTCATTTAATTTTTTCTTTTGGTGCATGTTTAGGTTGGCAAAAAGAGTACACAAATTATCCTCCTCATCACTAGCATTATCATCACTAGAGGACTCATATTTAGTGGAGGATTTGGATTTAACCTTCTTCTTTTTGCCGTCCTTTGCCATGAGGCACTTGTGGCCGACGTTGGGGAAGAGAAGACCCTTGGTGACGGCGATGTTTGCAGCGTCCTCATCGGAGGAGGAGTCGGTGGAGCTCTCGTCGGAGTCCCACTCCCGGCAAACATGGGCATCGCCGCCCTTCTTCTTGTAATATCTCTTCTTCTCTTTTCTTTTCCCCTTCTTGTCATCGCCCCTGTCACTATCACTAGATAATGGACATTTTGCAATAAAATGACCGGGCTTACCACATTTGTAGCGAACTTTCTTGGAGCGGGGTTTGTAATCCTTCCCCCTCCTTAGCTTGAGGATTTGACGGAAGCTCTTGATGATGAGCGCCATCTCCTCATTGTCGAGCTTTGAGGCGTCGATTGGTTGTCTACTTGATGTAGACTTCTCCTTCTTCTCCTCCGTCGCTTTGAATGCGACCGGTTGTGCTTCGGACGTGGAGGGGCCATCAAGCTCGTTGATCTCCTCGAGAGACATTAGTGTATATCTAGGATTTGTTCATCAATTCAAAGCTCACAAAATTCCCAATTACCTCCTCGGGAGACATTAGTGTATATCTAGGATTTCCTCGAATTAATTGAACTTGCGTAGGGTTAAGAAAAACAAGGGATCTTAAATAACCTTAACCATCTCATGGTCATCCCATTTCTTACTCCCGAGGTTGCGCACTTGGTTCACCATAGTCTTGAGCCGGTTGTACATTTCTTGTGGCTCTTCACCTTGGCGAAGCCGGAAGCGACCGAGCTCCCCCTCGATCGTCTCCCGCTTGGTGATCTTGGTCACCTCGTCTCCTTCGTGCGCGGTCTTGAGTACGTCCCAAATCTCTTTTGAGCTCTTCAACCCTTGCACCTTATTATACTCCTCTCGACTTAGAGAGGCGAGGAGTATAGTGGTGGCTTGGGAGTTGAAGTGCACAATTTGGGCTACTTCGTCCTCATCATAGTCTTCATCCCCTACGGATGGTACCTGTACACCAAACTCAACAACATCACATATACTTTTGTGGAGTGAGTTTAGGTGATATCGCTTCATATCACTCCACCTAGCATAGTCTTCACCATAAAACGTTGGTGGTTTTCCCAATGGGACGGAAAGTAATGGCGTATGTTTAGAAATGCGAGGATAGCGTAGAGGGATCTTACTAAACTTCTTGCGCTCATGGCGCTTAGAAGTTACGGACGGCGTGTCGGAGCCGGAGGTGGATGGCGATGAGGTGTCGGTCTCGTAGTAGACCACCTTCCTCATCTTCTTCTTCTTGTCACCGCTCCGACGCGACTTGTGTGAACGGGATTTCTTCTCCTTCCGTTTCCCTTTGTTGCGGGACTTTTCCGATGAAGCCTTCCCTTGGCTTGTAGCGGGCTTGTCGCCGGTTTCCATCTCCCTCTTGGCGTGATCTCCCGACATCACTTCGAGCGGTTAGGCTCTGATACCAATTCAAAGTCGCCTAGAGGGAGGGGTGAATAGGGCGAATCTGAAATTTATAAACTTAATCACAACTACAAGCCGGGTTACCGTTAGAAATATAAGCGAGTCCGAGAGAGAGGGCGCAAAACAAATCGTGAGCGAATAAAGAGCGAGACACGATGATTTGTTTTACCGAGGTTCGGTTCTTGCAAACCTACTCCCCGTTGAGGTGGTCACAAAGACCGGGTCTTCATCAACCCTTTCCCTCTCTCAAACGGTCCCTCGGACCGAGTGAGCTTCTCTTCTCAATCAAACGGGAACCAAACTTCCCCGCAAGGACCACCACACAATTGGTGTCTCTTGCCTCGGTTACAATTGAGTTGATCGCAAGAAAGATTGAGAAAAAGAAGCAATCCAAGCGCAAGAGCTCAAAAGAACACAACAAATCTCTCTCACTAATCACTAAAGCTTTGTGTGGAGTTGGGAGAGGATTTGATCTCTTTGGTGTGTCTTGTATTGAATGCTAGCTCTTGTAAGTAGTTGGAAAGTGGAAAACTTGGATGACTTGAATGTGGGGGTGGTTGGGGTATTTATAGCCCCAACCACCAAACATGACCGTTGGTGGAGGCTGCTGTCGACGGGCGCACCGGACAGTCCGATGCGCCAGCCACGTCAGCAGACCGTTGAGGTTCGACTGTTGGAGCTCTGTCTTGTGGGCCCGCGTGGCTGTCCGGTGGTGCACCGGACAGGTCCTGTAGGCTGTCCGGTGTGCCACCCGCGCGTGCACTGCTCCTCTGCGCGAGCAGGCGCGCATTTAATGCGTTGCAGTCGACCATTGCGCGCGAAGTAGCCGTTGCTCCGCTGTCACACCGGACAGTCCGGTGTGCACCGGACACTGTCCGGTGACTCACCGGACAGTTCGGTGAATTATAGCGGAGCGGATTCCCGAAGCTGGCGAGTTCAGAGTTGCTCTCCCTTGGGGCACCGGACACTGTCCGGTGGTACACCGGACTGTCCGATGAATTATAGCGGAGCTCCTCTGAAAATTTCCGAAGGTGAAGAGTTGGGCGTCGAGTTCACTGGGGCACCGAACATTGTCCGGTGGTGCACCAGACACTGTCCGGTGGCACACCGGACAGTCCGATGCGCAAGACCAGGGCGCACTTCGGTTGTCCCTTGATCACTTTGTTCGAACCCATTCTTGGTCTTTTTATTGACTTATTGTGAACCTTTGGCACCTGTAGAACTTATAGACTAGAGCAAACTAGTTAGTCCAATTATTTGTGTTGGGCAATTTAACCACCAAAATCAATTAGGAAATAGGTGTAAGCCTAATTCCCTTTCAGGCATATTTTAGCAATTTAGGGTCAAGCTTAGTTAAACTAAGTGGTAAATCCATTTTGGTGTTCCGCTGAATTCCTTCTAATGTCTTAGTGAGAATTTATCATGATTTCTGGTTGAACTTATTGGAGCGAGGTTTTTCTTTCATTTCTTTCCTTCTATTTCGCTTATGCTTTTAAGGTGGGTTTGAACTACAAGTTAACTTAATAAATTTTCAAAAATTCTGCAAAAATTTAAGGGGCTTCTTACTGGTGTATAACTCTCTGTCTCAAAATTGGGGGTTCAAAAAGTGAGGGGTTATCTCTGTATAAAATTATCAAATTTTAGGGTAGAAGGGTGTGTTTTGAAATACAACTCCTTTTTAACAAAGGGTTATTCTCTAAGACATATTTTTTCTGGCATCAAGATGTTATAATATGACCTTGTACAAATTTCTAGCAACTAATACTTATTTGTTATTTTGCCATGATTTTCTAAAGTTTCTAGCCAAAGGGGTGCTTTCTACTACCACTATACTTGAAAAACATCAAACAAAAAATTTCTAATTTTTCCTATCTTCTTTTTTGTGCAAGAGCAATCATTTTGAGGTTGGCATCTTTTTGCTTAAGGGAAGGGTGGTAGGAATTATTTGGATTAAATGGCCTTTTTCATGAAGTATTGGCAATGGATACTATTTTGCAACTTTCAATTGGGTTTTGTATTTTTCTCTAGTGGCCTATCTCATTATTGATCTAGTAAAATTTTATTTGCCCATCATTGTACTATTTTTGGGTTGCTCATGATTTATTTAAAATAGGACCCAATATCCAATTATATTTGTTTACCCTACTTAAAATGATGGGCTGGGGTGGTTATCATTTTTGTAGTGGTGCCTTAGTTGTTACAAGTCCACTAAATTTTTATTAACAATTTTGAAATTGTTTTCATATTTCTAATAATTGTTTTTCTGGTTTGATTAATGTCTAATAAAACATTTCACTTTGAATCTGTTCTGGACTAGAGATCCCTTTATTTTTCCTAGGTTCTCTGTTACTTAAGTAGACTAGGAAAAATAATTGCATTCACTGTTCATTATTTTCTAATGCCTTTCTGATTTTTCTAAGTTTTGGGCTAAAATGGCCTTTAATAGATATTCCTAATTAAATCTTCAATACTGGAGTGCTTATTATTTTTAAACAGTGCCTAAATGGGGTTTGAACATCTACAAATTTTTTTACGCCTAGCACAGAAGCATAACAAATTTTCTTTAATTAAATAAGGTTTGGTCAGTTTCTCTAATTAATTTCAAACTCTAAAATTTAAAACAAAAAGTATGAGGTTCAGTATTTTTAATTGATAGTCCATAATATTTTGAATCCAGCAAAATTGGTTTGATAACTTTTGGTTAGAGATTTCTCAAGTTATGAATTTCCTAAGTTCTCTGTTCATTAAAAAGAATAAACAGAAAATGATTAAATGGAAAAAGACTTTGCAAAGGGGTCCCTGGCGTGTGTTTTCAAATTTCCTTACAGACTAGTCCTAGGGTTACTATTCAAATGTGCCACTGACAATTCAGAAAACCCCCTGAGATTTTACTAAATCTAACCCGAGGTCCTTCCCCCAATTAAACAGTACCCACGGTGGAGGAAAGGGAGGAGGGGCTTACCGGCGGCGAGACTACTCTGGTGAGGTCGTCGAGGGTGTAGGGGAGGTCTCGATGGTCACGGCGATGTGCGGGTCGCCATCGGGGATGGTCGGAGTCAGCCGGTCCACGTGTGTTGGCGGGGGAGCTCGTCGGTGGCGAGGAGTCCGGCCTAACCAGGGCACGATTGGTCAATCAAATGGGTTAGTGCACTTCACCAAAGATCAAGGAAGGTGTGTGTGCAAGGAATCAGAGAATGACTCACTGGATTGCTCAGTCCACGCGCGCAGGCGGGCGATCGAAGTCCGGCGAGGACGATCTTGGGTCTCCGGTGAAGTTCTGCCGGGTCCAAGTGCTTAGAAAGCTTCACGGGCCACCGACGAAGCTAACCAAAGGGAAGGCGTGGCTTGGAAGCGACTGGAGTGGGCTGGTCATGGTGGCCGAGGCTTGGGCAGTGATGGAGGGCGGAAGAGAGCTCGCCGGAGGGGCGTCTGGCCAGCGAGGGTGAGCACGGGGTGAGGTGAGGCGCGCCCGGGGAGGCTTTAAAGGTGCGGGCGAGCACGACCGAGGGCGAGGGCACGGGGTGGACTTGACCGAACGCTGAAGCGAGCGCGCGCGCGGGTTGGGCGAACGCCGGCGGGCCAACCAGGGTCGAACACGTGTGCGCGTTCATTCTGCCCAAGTGCTGGCTTGTGTGGTCATTCATCCGAGCCTGCTCTCGCCTTGGTCAGTGCACAAAACCTCTTCTCCTCCCTATAAGCTACCGATCTTGTGTGGGGGTCATAGGATTTGGCCTACTGGTTTCAAAGATTTGGAGCCCTGAAGTCTGGTCTGTCTCCCTGCCCGAGCCCGAGGCAAATCCTTGGTTTTGTCCTATCTAGGGCTCGCGTCCCAATGCCATCTTATGGCATGTGACAGAGGGGTTAGTTAGACACGATTTTGTTAATGGGAGCATTAGGATTAGAGCTAAGGATCAAGGTGAACACTCTCGATTTTGGTTCAAGGGCTGAAAATCATAAATCTGAATTTCAGAAATCCCCATTGAACCTCCACTTGAATGGCTTGTTTGGAGTTTTTAATAAACTATTTTGGACAAGCTTTCATAACCTTTGTTATAGCTTATTTAGTGTATTTCAATGTTTATAATTGGCCTAAGCCATGATTTTATATTTTTCATGGTCTTTCATCCCTTTTCTTCTTCTCTACTTAAATGGCTAATGGTTGGTATTAGGGTTTCAACATTTCCCCTTTTTGAAAACCTTAATCGTTTTGAACATGATTCTTTTAGATGTAAACTTAGTGGATTTTTTATTCTCAAGTTAATTTGGTGCTTCTTGCTCAAATTTGCTTACATGAAGTGATGGTTCTTGGGTTAGCACTGAGAAAACCCTAAGTGACACTGGGATGTCACAAGCGCCATGCTGAGAGCCCTCCTGTATGTAAGATCTAGGCAGGTGACCATTTTCCTTTGGAGTCAGTCGTTGAGTCCTCTCATGAAGCAATTCTTCTTTTTCAGGTCAGTATTTACTTGATCAATCACATATTGGGGTAAATGATTAAACTTGATGATACTGCATCACAGTATCCCCTCCTTGTTTTAGTCGAATGAATTCCTCTTGTTTCATGTGAAGCACTCCTTTGGAATATAGTGCTCATGGAATGCCAATTTAAATCATCCCAAGTGACCTGATGTCTGGCTTGTTGAATTGCCACAAAATTTCCCCACCAGGTACTGGAAGGTCCTCTTAGTTGCTTGGCAGCGAACAATGGCTTCTATGTTTTCGTGCAACGGATTAATCCGAACTTCTTCTCTATTACCCTGATTCACTCATCGGCTTCAAGAGGATCTTCAGCTTTAACAAAGAGCGGGGGACGCGTTTCAGAGAAGTCCAGGTATGAAGTTTCACGTGGTCCCTGTGGAGGAGCCCTTCTGCCATGCTGCTGGACTTGATTACCCGCCGTCTCGCGTAGGAAGCGGGTATTATCGGTAGTCGCATTAACCAAGGCAGCGATAGCCTCGGCCAGCGTTTGTGGTACAGGTGGTAGATTTGGAGTATCTTCCCGACCACGAGAAGTACCCGCACCGTCATGCGCACGAGTCCTTGATGGCATCTAAGGCAAAGAAACATTTGGGAAAAATATAACATGCTGATGCACACCATTATTTTACATTACCAAGATGTAATGATACAGACTCAAGTGTACAACATGACTTCATTATTTATTTTACATAGGTATAGTTCCTAAACTATACTAGTCTAGTCTTCGTTATCTTTTGTTGCTTCACTGTCTGATGCAGGAGACCGCTCATCAGCCAAGTTCTTAGAAGGAGGGGGCTCAAAAAGATCAAGTTCCCCATCCGGTCTTTCTCCTGCTGTCCCCGATGGTCCGACTCCCATTCCAACAGGGTCGGCGGGCACGTCCGGGTGTAGTCGACCATACAGTGCATGTAAATCCTCATGTAGAGTATTACAATATACTTGCAGGTTATCAAGGGCCGTGCTGAGCTCATCCACACGAACTCGAGCTTTTGCTTCATGATGCCAAGCGATCGAGCGTGAGTTGATGGCCCAATCAACGGTCGAGTCTCGTTCGGAGAGCTCAAACCGCAAGCGGCCGACTTCGGTTGACAACTCAGCTATACGCTGACTGTCTTTTGCCCACACCCTATTTTGGTGACGTAGCTCCGTCCGAAGCTGCTCTACTTGGGCCTCCAAGTCTCCGATTGGATCGTTGCTGCCGCTGCTTCTCTCTTCATGTCTTGGAGCCAAATGATGACGAGGCACGCCAATGGGTCCAATGGACTTGCGCGCGGTTTTCCTCGTACGCGGCATATCTCCATAAGGGGGAAAACATTATTAGTGTGGATTTTAAACATGATGCATGCATAATTACAGAATCAACCTTTGTTGATCCTATTTCCTCTATTTTGCACTCTATTACCTGGTCATGCAAGATGAGTACTTCCAGAAAATGATAAGGTAAGAAAGAAATTTTCTCGGATAAGGATTTGAAAATTGTTTTTGAAATGCTTCATAATATCTGAAGAGATGGGCATCGCTCCGATACCAGCTGTGACAGAACCTCCCAAGTTATTAGGCCCACCTACTATTGTCCTTGTCCAACGGACCTTGGCAACCCTGTAGATGCACATAATCACTCGATAAGTTCGGTATCTGTATACTTTACCTTTCCCAAGAGCGTTTCACCCATCACACATATATTACAACACATCGGAGGAACAAATAAGCGGAAGCGGATTATAATAACTTAATTTACATTCATTAAAATACATAAGGAGTATTATAGTTATTACAACCTAGGGTATAAGAGTGCATGAGTATTATTATTACAAACTTGGGAGGCAAAAACCCCTCCCACATAAAAGTATATTGTTTTTCAAAAGGAAGGACCACGTCCTTCCGCAACCACGTTACCTTGGGCACCACGTCCTTGGGCACCACCTTAGTGCAAAAACAGCAAAATTCTGCTGTTTCCTCACCTACTGTTGGGTTTGAAAACCCTGAGTACGAAGTCTTACCCGTCGAAATAAAAGACTCTCAAGGATATGCTGACTTTAAGAGAGTCATGGTAAGGCTTAATCAAAGATCGACTGTGTTTGCAAAAATGCTTACTAAAAGTGGATCTTTAAAAAACCAGTTTTATTAGCAAGTTAAATTATTACCTGTCACTAGAGTTCTTTCTACCCTAGTTCAAGCACTTGGCCTATATTAGCCATCCTTTTAACAACCCTTCTTGTTTACTGGAATGCTACGTGTAGGGTAGTGACCAAGTCTTCTTGTCTGAGAAGTAACAGCGATCCGAATCGATTACTACCCATCTGGGGATCTCCAATCACACGACATATGTAGCACTTAACCCTTGCATATGTCAACTCGCCACCGGGGTTCTTAAGACCAGACCAGGTTCACGCCAACCGAGAGCACAGATACACCACCGTCCAGCCTCTTGCCACGGAGGGTACACGTTACTCTCGCCATCTCTCCACTCCCATTGCGTGTTGGCCTTTCTGGTATTAGTCTGCCCAAGGCAAAGCTTACCCATGACGAGGCATGTGACCAGTTAAAAGGTCCTCAATTAGCAAGCCTACATCGAGACGGTCCTTAATCGACTCAGACGGAGACACTACACCGAGACTCTCTTCTCGTGCAAGTCACCCGTCTGGTCTCAGCTTTACCATTTAAAACCCCAAAGTTTGGTACCTGGCAGGGGTACATCTTTTCCGATGTTGAACCCATCATGGCCATGATGGATCCACCATCCAGTTTTATTTTTGAAAACATCCCATCCACTGTGAAGCATCATCTTTTATGAAAAACAAAACATTTGTTTTTCTAAAGCAGGACTAAGCATCAGAAAACATTTTTAATAAAACAGGTAACCAAGGAATGGTAAACAGTTCCAAAGAAGGTAAATGCAGCAATTGGTTTAACACCCAACTCCTATCACCTAATGCATCATTCAAGTGATAGAGTTTAAAAATAGCATGGAGGTGGCAAATGCACCGGGGCTTGCCTTGTGTTGTAGGAGAGTCGGGCTCGGTTCCATAGATGTCAAAGTAAAAATAGTTCCCGGCACGAGGATTCTCAGGTGGTGGTGTAGTTCCTTCTTCTTCAACCACTATTTCTTCTTCGTTCTCTATACATAACCATATATAACCATGAATGCTCATGTGATTCTTATGAAATGCAATGACAATAATGGTATATCAAGTTATGTCTTGAATACAATTTTACTTCACGGTGCACTAGGGACACTATGGTTTTCTAGGTCAATACCTTAGTAGGGTTGCACAGTTTTTACCCTAAGGAGCTAGGGTTTTGGGTTTAGGAAACAAACAATGTCCAAAGCAAGTCAAACTTCACTCGTAGGATCTAAATGTCATATTAGGCTTATTTAAAAAGTTTGGTGATTTTTGGAGTCACCAATTATTTTCTAAAATTCCAAAGGTATAGGTTTAAGCTCTTTTAAATACTACATAATTCCTTGTTTGGACTAAAAATCCTAGAACTATTTTTATTAAATACTATAGAAAGTTAGGAGTCCAACAAAATTGGTCTCATATTTTTAGCATTTTCTAGAATTTTATACGGATTTCCTAAGTCTGGTAGAAAAAGAAAAAGGAAAAGCATCAATAGTACTTGGCCGACACCGGCCCAACCAGCCCAGTCCCATACAGAAAACGGGCGCGCCCGCGACCGCGCGGTTGGTTTTGGAGAAAAGCCCCTACCGCCGGCCACCTTGTTGCTCGGACTGGCCATGACCGGCATTGGCTGCCCCAAATAAGTAATGGGCAAGTATTACCGACCCGAGGTGAACCTAGAACAAGCCTTAATTGAACTAATATGACCTTGGATTCACCTGACCACGGTGACGGTGAATACCGAATACAAATCAAAGTGTTCCGGTTGATTTAGTGTGGTCAAGCACAAAGGGTTGAGCCGATGAGTATCACAAGCATCTGTGGGTGCTAAAACATGACCAAGGAGAGCGAGAGCAGACCTGGAGACGGCTAGCAACGGAGCACGGAGAATTCGTGCTCGACGGTGGCTGAAAAGGGAAAATGGCGTCGCGACGATCTCTGGTGGAATTAGGGGGTCACATTGGGGCTATTTGGTGAAAATTGAACTAATACGACCCTTAATTCAACTGCATTTCACTGAAGCCATAACATTCTGAATCCGATTTTCAGTATTGCCCCATTCGCATAACTTGTCTCTGACAGCTCAACTTCATCGCACTATTTCTCTGATTTTTGTACAATACCCCAGCAAGCCGACTGCATCAAAGTTACTCTACTACAAACCAGTTTTAACTTTGTTACAGACGTTTTAGTTAAACACACCTTAATTTGAGCTCCACATGGCCCCAAAGTCGGCCTTATACAACTGTCCTTCTGAAACCTACAGAACCCTTGTCTGACAGCTCCACTTTGAGGGAGTTTTTCGTTAAATTCCTCCAGGTTTTTTGGTTAAGCCTTTTAATCAAACTTATCATCCTGTCATAGCTCTATCAACTTGATGTATTGATCCAGGACAGAATCCTCATGGATTTGAAGATATAAGGCTCCAAAGATGCTCCAAGTTCACTGAATTTCAGACTTAACCCTAGGATGCTTATAGAGTACTTTTTGCAAATAAGTCCAATTCCCACAATTTTGACTTGCAAATCCATTAATGGGAGAAACACATAGTTTATAGTGTTGCATTATTTTGGTATTAGCACTTGGGTCCAAAAGTGCACAACATTTACACTTAGCCCCCTAGGGTTCTAGTTTAGGGTTTTTCAGGGGTCTTTTCAGGGTTTTTAGCACTTTAGGGTTTTGGTGTCATTAAAGTCCTTCCAAAATGATATCTTAGGATCATGTATAATGTATTTTGAGGTTTTCACATATTTGGGCTTCACTTATATCCATAAGCCCTAATCTGAGGTTAAGTACTTTATCCTAGGGTTAACCACACATCAAGCCACATCAGTACAACTGATTTGAAATTTTTACCTAGTGAATGCACTCTAGGTGTAACAAACACATGATATGCCAATGCTCATGATGTTATGCTCAAGTTTTAGTGACAGTAACACCAGGGGTGTTATAGGGATGTCCTGGTTAAGGAAAGCTTAGGCAGTTATACACTATGATAAGGGAACCGTAGAACTTACTAGTTCCAAAGGGGAAAGATTTGAAGTTGAGATTACTGTATCCACCTCTACCAGACCAGCTATATTATTAGTAGATGGAAAATTTGTGGGTAGAAACATCCGAGTTGTTAGAGACTTTCCAGACGTCTTTCCTGAAGAGTTACCCGGAATGCCACCAGATAGGGAAGTCGAGTTCGTTATTGATCTCTTACCTGGTACTGCCCCCATTTCAAAAAGGCCATATAGGATGTCAGTGGAAGAGTAAAAAGAACTTAAGAAACAATTACCGGAATTGCAGGAAGCATGGTACATTCGTCCGAGTTCCTCACCTTAGGGAGCACCGGTATTGTTTGTACAGAAGAAGGATGGATCGCAACGGATGTGTGTGGACTATAGATCACTTCATGATGTTAATGTGAAGAACAAGTATCCGTTACCCCGCATTGAGAATTTATTTTATCAGATGAGAGGTGCTAGGGTATTCTCGAAGATTGATCTCCGATCGGGTTACCATCATATGAAGATTAGGCCATCAGACATTCCTAAGACGGCTTTCTCAACCTGATATGGTTTATATGAAATCACAGTTATGTCCTTTGGACTCACTAATGCACCAGCCTATTTTATGAATCTGATGAATAAGGTGTTAATGGAGTATCTGGACAGATTCGTCGTAGTATTCCATCGACGATATTCTTATTTATTCCAAGAGAGATAGCGATCATGTGGAACATCTGAGATTGGTGCTACAGAAGTTACGGGATAATCAACTCTACGCCAAGTACAGTAAATGTGAGTTCTGGATCGATGAGGTGCCATTCCTTGGACATATCATTTCTAATGGTGGGATATCAGTGGATCCTGCTAAAGTCAAGGAGATAGAGGCGTGGAGCATACCCAGTACAGTTACTAAAGTCTGGAGTTTCTTGGGACTTGCAGGCTATTATCAGCGATTTATTTAAGGATTCTCTAAGATTGCTAAGCCCATGACCTCACTTCTAGAATCAGAGTTGAAATGTTTTGAATCAGAGGAGGGCGCAAGATTCTCTAAGGGCGTGAGATCGGAGTTGAAATGCTTTGAATCAGAGGAGGGCAGCCGTCACAAGGGTTTGGTTCGTCATTTCTAGGGTTTGGGCGAGGAGAGGAAATGTTTTTATAGCCCCTAGAAATCAGATCTAGTCGATTCTGTGCGGCTGCGCAATTCCCGGTTGAACCGGCCCTAAACCCGGTTGAATCAGAAAAATCTAGAGAAGAACTCTGTCATTTTCGGTTGAACCGGCCTAGAACCTGGTTGAACCGGCCTGCACTGGAAAAACACAGATTTTGAAAGGAAGGGGGAAAACACATGGCAACTTCGCAACTCTTCAAAACTAGAATTTTGAAGTAGATAGAAATAGTTGGTCCATACCATCCTTACCTTGTGAAGGAACTAATCATTCAAAGATCCCTATTATTATTCAAGAATAATCAAAATACTTGGGGGATCTCCACTAGAAACCACATGCAGATCTTTATCCTTTTAACACTTGGTTTCCTGTTAATTCGTTTATTTCTTTCCTATGCATCCTATTATGATTTAAAACTGACATACACTAAGAGCAAACCCTTTAGTGTATTTTTATTTGTCTTGTCCATTAATCAACAAAACCCTCAAGAGGTTGATTGCACTTACAAAAACATAATCTGAATGCTGACTTGTTTTGACGATTCTCATTGACTCCAGATGAATTTTAAGTTGTTTCCCATTGGGTTGGAACGCTTATCTCCTTAGTTTTCCATCCATATAAAGCCCATTCTGATTGGAGTTTGGATACATCCTAGCCGTCCATTTTAGTGCAGACTAGTTCTGGACTCCAAGGTGGAGACGAAGTTGAGTTGGACTTGGCTTTCTATTTTTGTGAACGTAAGAGCACCTAGAGGGGGTGAATAGGTGATCCTGTAAAACATAACTCAAATAACACAAACTTGGTCTAAAATATGAGTTAGAGTGAATAAAAACCAAGTTTGAGAATAGAGACGAAGAGACATGAGAACTCTTCACTTGATTGTTGTCTTACGATGAATATTAAACTAAAAGCAATATTCCAAGTGAATATGAGAACTCAAGAAGACAATAATCGCAATAAAGTAAAGAGACGAGAGACGACGATTTTTATCGTGGTTCAACCATTGCCTACTCTATGACACCCTGGGTGTTTATTTTGTGTTATGTCAGGAGATTTGTCCTAAGTTCAGATCCTCAGTGGAAATAATGATTTCTCAATCATGTCTATCTCCGTTTATCAAGATTTCTCTTAAAAGTTTCACCAAATTCAGAGTTATTCGATCTCAAGAAATGCCAAATTTGGAGCTTGTTAAAACTTATATTCTTGAAACGAATGCATATTCGAACATTAATCTCGTTTTGCGAGTCTTGTCTAAAACACCTTTCTTTAAACTTATGGGCAAAAGTCATTCAATCTGTTCGATTCCAATTCCTCGATATTTGATCCTTGCCCGAATATTTTATCCAAATCCGTATTCGCAAGCGAGATCTCCGTTATGTTGACCTTTAATTAATTCTTAAGCCAACTGACTTGTTATCTCTATATCATCATTCATCTCTATCTATCAAGTGTATTCTAAAGATTTCTCAAAGTATGAACCAAATACTCACATGAAAAGATAAATCCTATGCTTGCTTCAAACAGCTCGTTTGAACGCAAATTTTGAAGTTCAACCAAACCTTGCCACCTTGCTCAAACAACTCTATATGAACTCTACAATAAAACTTACTAAGGGTTTATGTCAAGAAAATATCGAGAAAATACTCCGATTGCCTTAAAAATATAATTTGAAGCTTTATAACCATACTACTTTGACCAAAGCGAAATTTCAATTTCTTGTCAAGATATGAGGTTTGACCTTTAATAGAAGTTATAGAACCTGTGTTATAGAACAAATGTTATTGTTAAACCAAGCCTTGATTCAATTTCTAAGTATCTCAAATAGTGCCATCAAGATGGAATACAAATCTGATTTCAGGATTTGAAATCCTTCTAAGTCTGGAATGAGTGTCGATCGGGTTGACGTCTCGCGTTCCCAAATTTTTATTAAACAACTCAGGTTTCCCCAAATACAAAAGTTGTTAATAACTAATAGAGGCACAATATATTAAAAGATTGCATTCATCGGATTCCGTTTGACCTATTTTGACACTTAGATTCAATTGATTTCCAAGGCACTCACAAACCTATTTTCGTGGGTCTATAACTCTTTAACCCATGCCTGAACTGACTCAATCTCTATATATGATTTGTAGAGCATAGATCAAGGAAAATATCTTCTATAGTGCCCAAGATCTGAATCTAAACAGAAAATGCCAAAACTTGCCGCCCAAAGTCTCTACTGTAGCCCTCACCACGTGTTCACTATTTTGCTACAAAGAAGAGAACATGGCTACCCTACTCTGGAGCTTCTCCTCCATAAATAGCACCACCACCTTCATCCCTGCTTCATCCCCTCCCCCTACTGTCTCCCTAGCTTCTTCCTACCTCGGTTCTACCCCTCACACGCTCCTCTCCGATTCCAAGCACCAGGGCACGAGTTGCACCACGCCACCACCCATGGCATGCTTCTGCTCCTTCCATCTCCGAGCGCAGCGCCCAGCCACCTGCAGCAGCTAGCCCCGGCCAGCCGCGCCATCTACCACGATGCAGTAGGTCACTAGAGCCCCGCTAGGTGGCTGCCTCTACTCGCAACTGCCCGACGAGCCTCCTTCCCTCGCTCCCTGTTGCAGCGGCTAAGTCTTCCCTGTTGTTCACGTAAAGAGACCAAGGTAGAAGATTACCCCCTCTCTCTATGACATGTGGGTCCTACGTGACATGTTCTTTTTGTGCACAAAAGTTGCAGATTTTGAGTTATGTTCCAAAATTCGCATCTTAAGTTTGGTAGCTCCTAAAATCGTGAACCTTATTTTGTTGGATGTGTTATGAAATGTTTTATCTAGTGGATCTATAATATGGCATATTTTAATAGAAAGTTTCTGCTGCAAAAAATCATGTTTGAAAAGTGGTTTAGGAACCCATGAACTTGCTTCTCTCCATAGTTTTAATTTTAAAATTCCGAAAATAATGAGACATGTTTTGTTAGTTAGATGATGTTATACTCTAGCTAAGAAAAATATAAAACACATATGTTGTTTACTGTTTTCTTAGTGTGTAAATTAAATAGGAAAAAAGTGATTGATTTGCTTGTTATTTTTGATCTGTAGCTCTATTGCTCCAAATGGCTTGAAAGTTTTATAGTAGACTTTTCGTGTGATTCTTGGTGACTAATAAAAAGTTCATGATTTATGCTGCATGTATCACTGAGTTAGTGATTTAACTATTTTGTTGCACATTAAGTAGTTTTAAATAATTTAAAAATAATATATCGATGTAAAAATGAAAAATGGTGTTCCACTGTCCTTGCATGATATTATAGTAGCCTAAGAAAACTTAAGATGGTCATGCATCCACAGAAAATAATTAGTTTTAGATTTAACTTGTTCTCACATGTTTTATTGCATTAACAATTTGTCATTTTTGTAGTAATTAATATATAAAACCTGAGAATATAAAATGCTTACATTAGTCATGAATTGTTATTAGCTATACCTCATAAAAATCCCAGCCCCAAATTAGATAGTTTCATATGGCGCTAAAATAATATCCATTATATAATTATAAGAAGAGTTAGTGAAGGATTAAAAGTAAGCAAACCATGCATGTCTCTTGGAATGCTTGTGTTATGCATTGATAGCAATTAAGGGATGTTTGGTTATGTCAGGGTAGTTTAGAGCTAAGTAATTGTGATACTTTATCCTAATCTTGCTTGGTAGTTAAGTAGGAGTGCCCATGAATTGGAATCTGCTGCTTGTATGTTCTCTGATTGTAGTGATAATATAGTGAAGCAAATTATCTTTTCTGTAGACGTGTTCTATAAAACAGATGCAGTTAACATAAGTATCTAGCAAGTGGAAGCCTTGTCCTTTGTCCAAGTCCACCTTTTCTTTAGTTTATGCTAAATGGTTTAGGAGTTATGCTTATAGCAAGTTGATTGTCAGTTTTGCTTGTTTTATGTGCACATCAGAATGATTATATTGTTTGACTAAGTAAGACTTAGAATCACTTCTTAGAGATATAATAAGAGTTGTAGTAATGTTCCTAAGATTTCTAAAAAGTCTAGAACCACATTTATTAGATGTATAGAACTCTATTCATGATTGTTTAAACTTGCATGTTGAAATCTATCCAAACCTGAATAGAAATGTTTCTTGGAAATGTTCCAGCTAGTTAAATACAAAATAATTTTAAAATGATTGTAAGAAAGTTGTAGATAACTTCCTTCTATTTCTTGTGTTAAAATTTCATGACAATAGGCCTGATAGTTTGATAGTTATGAATTTTATAGAAAGATTGTTGTATTATGTCCAATCTTTGAACAAATTTTGAAAACTGTGTTGTTTAGATTGATTAAAGATAGAATAACTCCTTAGTGATTATAAAAGGTATTTGATCACCCTTTTTGGTGATCTAAAGATCAAGTTATAGATGTTTGAAGTGTGGAGCCTAAATCTGTCTAAATCTGGATAACAAAGTGTTCCTAGTGCCTTTTACCCTTGATACGTATTAAATCAACCTGAGATTTTCATAAATGGTTTGTAGACAATTTCATTAGCTTTCTAGAAAATCTAATGTAAGGAAAATGGACCCTAGGCCATTTGGCTAAATAGATTTTGGTGTTTGATGATCAACATAACATGTGGACTAATGTGTTTGCTAGTATTTATGATTGTAGTTCATAGGATGCTAAAGTTACTTGGAACAAGACATTGAGGAAAGCAACACCTCAAAAGAAGACATTATGAAGATAAAGTGAAGTCCAAGAAACAAAGTGTTGCCTGCGGACTGTATGGTCTGGAGCACCGGACTGTCCGGTGCACCAGGGAACAATAATCCAACGGCTAGTTCGAGGTGGCACTATGGAGAGAAGACCATCGAACTGTCCAGTGTGAAGGCCGGAGTGTCCGGTGTAAAAGCATGCGCGCCAACGGTCGGCTGCAGTGTCAGACCAACGGCTAGGCGCACTGAATAGTGAACAATGCACTGTCTGGTGCACCACCGGACTGTCCGGTGTGCCGCAGAGAGCACAACTTTTCTCCAACGGCTAGTTTTGTGTTGGGGGCTATAAATATACCCCAACCGGCCATTCCAAGGTGTGGGAGCCCAAGCAACATACCAAGGTATATAGTAGATATTTCCAAGAGCTCATACACCCAAGTGCTTAATAGAACCACTCGGTGATTAGCGTAGGTGCTTTGCGAAGTGCTTAGGTTAGTTAGACCGCTTTAGCGCTTGCTCTATGTGAATCCTAGTTAGTTGAGTGAGCTTAGAAAAACCACACAACCCATCGGCTCTTGTACGAGCTGTTGTAATTGTACTGAGTGGGGCGAGAGTCTTGCGAGACCGTGACAATTGTGTTTGTGTCACGGCCGCCACCGTGTACCGGAGGGAACGAGGCCCACGGCGTTTCGGCCGGAAGCTCGATAGTGGAGACGGCGGGGAGCGTCCGAGCGGAGCACCACTTGCGCGTGGAGTAGGCCCGCGGCTCTCTATGGAGTTATTCGACCGTGGTACTTGGCCCTCGCGTGGGCTTCCCTTTGCGTAGGGGCACCAACAAGGATTAGTCAGGACCTTGCGTGGTTCCGGATACCTCGGTAAAAATACTGGCGTCATCCACGAGAGTTTGCATCTCTACTTTGCTCTTTAGTGTCCGCATTTATATTAAGCATTTAAGTTTCAATCTTGTCTTTATACTTGTATTGTTTAGGATTGAAACTTAGACATTGCAGTAGAGATAGCAACACTTAGACAAAACCTAGTTTGCACATTCTTGTTTGATTAATTGCATAGGTTTTGCTCTAGGGATTTATTTGTGGCCTAGGTTAGAGAAAGTTTTAGAAGTCCTACTTGACCCCCCTATTTCTTTCAATTGGTATCAGAGCCTGGTTTTGGCTCTTTTGAAACGCTTTAGCTTCATCGCTAAAAGAGATGACGCTTTTTAGAGTAAGGGATGGATACCCATAGGCCACCACACTTCGATGGCACTAACTTCCCATATTATAGTGCTAGGATAGTTTGTTACCTAGAGGCCGTTGATCTAGGTGTTTGGAGAGTCATTCGTGACAGGATGAAACCACCCAAGAATCTTGAGAAACCCACCACGAGTGAGGAAAAAGAAATTCATTTAAATGCTAGAGCCAAAAATTGCTTGTATGAATCTCTTAGCATGGATATTTTTAATCAAGTTTTTACATTAAAAACTGTTAATGAGATTTGGCTAAAATTGCATGAGCTCCATGATGGCACATCAAATGTTCGTGAGCAAAAACATTGCCTAGCCTTAAATGAGTATAATTCTTTTGTTATGAAAGATAATGAGCTTGTTAGAGACATGTATTCTTATTTGAATCTAATCATTAATGAGCTCAATTCTATTAGCATTAATAACCTAGGTGATGTGGACATTGTGAGGAAGATTATATCCCTACTACCACAACAAAGATATGGGAGTATCATCACTATTCTTCACAACATGGAGGACATGAGTACAATGACCCCGACCATTGTGATTGGGAAAATCGTGGCCTTTGAGATGTCGCAAAAAATGTGACGGGGAGAGGAGCCAACTTCCTCAAGGTCATATGCTTTTGCATGTGATGAAAGGAAGGGCAAAAAGAAGGCTCCCACTCCAAGTTCCTCAAGTGCAGAAGAGGAAGAAGAAGAAAGTGATGATGGTGAAGATAATCAACCATCAACATCATCCTCCATGGACGAAGATACAATCTGACGCGGCAGAAAGGTAATGGAGATGATTCGCAAGATTAATATAATGGTTGTGCCCCTGCAGGTAGAAGATCTTCTCTTTAACATTGACAGGAAAAAGTAAAGAAAGAGAGGATGCTTCGCATGTGGGGAGAAGGGCCACTTCAGGGACAACTATCCAACAATGGCCGAACCCAAAAAGGGGAGAAGCAAAGGCAAGGCGCTAACAAGTGTCAAAACTTGGTATGATTTTTCAAGCGAAGATGAACCTCCAAGGACGCGCAGCCACCGGTCCTCCTCTCGCTCATTATGGTCATCATGCAAGTGCCTTATGGCAAGAGGTAAAATGAGTATTCCATACTCTAGTGATGAAAGTAGTAGTGATGATAAAGGTGAGGGAAAGCCCTCCATAGATGAGCTTGCTGAAGCCGTTAAATTTTTCCAGGATGTTTGCACTAAGCAAAAGGCTCAACTTAAAACCTTGAAAAATAAGTTCATTAGCTCCCAAAATGATTATAAAGGTTTACTAGAAAAATTTAAAACATTTGCAAATTTGAATTGTAAGCTATCAACTAAAATTGAGCAATTAGAGTATAGTGCTCCATCCACTGCTACCGATGATGGCCTTATCAAAAAGAATGAAAAACTTAAGGCTAAGTTAGCTAGCTACCAAGAAGCTATTGAAAATTTGCTAGGGAAAATGGAAAATCTTAGCATACACAATAATGAGCTAACTACTAAGCTAGAAAACATTGGTAGCACCCCAGAAGTATCTTTAGTTGAAATACCTGAAATTATTAAGAAAGATGCTTCTACTTGTTGCTTTGATTTAATTGATGATTGTAACCCCTGAATCAAGTTATTGTTAAGAATGTTATTATAGAAACATGTTTAGATGAAATTGCAATGGAGAATGAGAAATTAAAGCAAGAGGTGGCTCGCCTTGGAAAGGCCTTGTATGACAAGAAAGGCAAAGCCAAATAAATCCAACCTCCACAGGATAACAACACCGCGGGAGTAAACAAGCCTGTGGAGGGCAAAACTGTGTTTTGTAGGCTATGTCACAAAGAAGGCCTCTTTCCAATGCAAGGAAAAGGCCGGGGATAAGCAAAAACAAAATTCAACACCTACATAAAAAGGTGGATAAAAAGGCTGCTACACCATATTTGATCAAGAACAAAAAGAATGGAAATGTCATAGCAATCAAGGCCAACAAGCAAGCCAACAAAGGGAAAGGGGCCAAACGCATCTGGGTGCCAAAGGAAATTATTTCAACCATGAAAAGCACCAAGAAGATTTGGATCCCGAGAGGGATGTGAGGAGTCCGAAGGACGACGAGAATTTGGAGACTTGGCAAATTTGGGATGTATATCATGGGATACATCATGTTGGATCAAGTTTATTGCCAAGTGGGTTAGTGAATACTTTGGACCCAAATTTCTCCACCCATGACTAAGGTAACTAGATTTATTGTATTCCTTATTTTTAGATATGCGTATCTATTTTTCTTGCATCTAGTTTTACCTTTCATGCCTAGTATTACAATTGTTATTCTTTAAAAAAATTGCATGCATACTAGGTAAATCATATGGTAGGATTGTTAATTTCAATTCATACTCTTTAGCAAACCTACATGGTTTAAAATAATAAGCACGGCACATAGCTTACTTAACATTCCTATGAAAATGATACATTGTGAAATACTTAAAATGGTATAACACTTCAAGTATACTTCATTTGGCATGCCACAATTGGTATCATTTAACTTATATGTGCCAAAGCTTGGATTATAGATAATTTTTCCCTCTTCATATCAAATCAAAGTGCATGTCTCCTACAAGTATTCAAAACTTGTATGCACACTTTCAGGGGATGTTACTCTATAATCTAAGACTTTCGAGTCTATTTCATGTAGTAGTCTGATTGTAAAGAAAATGAAGTTCCCGAAGAAGGACAACAAGCTTCCACTGCAAATTTACAAGAATTCTTATGTCTCACAAGCCTACCATTTGTCTTCAAATGACCCGCCATTGATTTTCAATTGGTAACTTTGAGACTACATTTGGCATCATTTATATGTCTTCTCCAATATTTGGTTAGACTATATTTCATATCTTATACTTCCCATGTTGCTATACATGCATAAGTGGTTAAATCATACTCCGTTACCTATGCATAAGGGAAGTTAGTCTAATCAAATCATGTCTTGCACCTCTATTTTCACATGTTTTTCCCTAAGTAGAAGATCTCTGTCAGGGGGAGTATTTCTTTGTCTCTAATGGCTGATTTGGTGACAAGGGGATCACGGGAGGATTGGAGGGGATTGAGGGGGAAATGAACTAATTTCCCCCTCAATCCCTTCCAATCCCCCTGTGAGCCCTGGTCACCAAATCAGCCCTAATGGGGGAGAAAATTCTTTCTAAAGGAGAACACTCATTTAGGGGGAGTTATAATGTCAAGTTCTTTCAATTGGTTTTAATTGATAAATCTTTTACGAGGGCAAGTCCTTATTTGCTTCCTACATGCTTATAATGTCTTCCTTTTCGGTGGTTGATGCCAAAGGGGGAGAATTTTAGGGACCAAAGCAATGAAAATTGTATCAAACACCAAACACCACCAAATTAAAATTTTGTTCCTTCAAGTGGTTTTGGCTCTTTGGTCTAAAATAGAAAGTAAGTGAATTATGGAGTTAGGGGGAGGCTTAAGTCCATAATATCACATTGTGGCGACAAACATGCATCCTAGCAAGTAGATTGCATATTTACATTCAAATGTTTGTAATATTTGCTTGCTTTGGTTGTGTTGTCATCAATCACCAAAAAGGGGGAGATTGTAAGGAAAATGGACGCCGGGCCATTTGGCTAAATAGATTTTGGTGTTTGATGATCAACATAACCTGTGAACTAATGTGTTTGCAAGTGTTTATGATTGTAGTTCACAGGTTAATAATGTTACTTGGACCAATAAATTAAGGAAAGCAACACCTCAAAAGAAGACATTATGAAGATCAAGTGAAGTCCATAAAACAAAAGAAGTGTTGCCTGTGGACTGTCTGGTCTGGAGCGCCGGACTGTCCGGTGCCACACGCCGGACTGTCTAGTGCACCAGGGAACAGTAGCCCAATGGCTAGTTCCAGGTGGCACTATGGAGAGAAGACCATCGGACTGTCCGGTGTGAATTCCGGAGTGTTAGGTGTAAAAGCCTATGCGCCAACGATCGGCTGGAGTGTTAGACCAACGGCTAGGCACACAGGATATTGAACAGTGCATTGTCCGGTTGTAACACCCTGATTTTGGGGGTATAAAATTTCTTTCTAATTATCACCCAAAAATCATGTGTTACTCTTCCTTTTCTCACTCTAGGCTTTCTCTCTCTTTAGATCCTCTCTCCCTTTTTCCTTTTTATTAGAAATAGCTTAAACTAGTGGAGGTTAATTATTTATTTTTGTCAAAACCCTATCAGTCATGACATGTTGCATCATGTTGACATTAAAATATTCTTTGAAGTGTTGCACAAGTTTGAATTGATTTGAATTTGAAACCTAGTTTGAATTTGGATTTGAAAACCCTATAGAAAAAGAAAAAGAAAAGGAATTAGAAAATCCAGAGAAAAAGGAAAGGAGAAAGTAGCCCAGCTGGCCCATTAAGCCCAGCCCGCGTGCGCCCGCTCGCCCTCTCTGCCTGACAGGCGAGCCCCACCAGTCGCCACAAACCCGAGTGCCCACTCTCCCTCGCTCTCTCGCTGCCCAGTGGGACCAACCTGTCGGCGCCAGTTACTGCACCCGCTCGCTCTCCCTCTCTCTCTCTGTTTCGCGGGCCCGGTTCGCAAGTGCCGAGCCGTTGCCCCCACGCGTCCCTTTTACTCTCTCTACACCGTGGACCTGCATTGTCAGTTCCGCCTTCCTCGCGCCCGTCGTGGACCAACGCATGCGCACTCACGCACGTCGTCGGGTTTCTCGGCCACTATGCCCACCCACGTGTCCAGCTCCCTTTTTAGAGCCCCGCCAGTGCCCCGCGCACACCCCTCACCTCATTTCGCAAAGCTTCACCCTCTCTCGCGCTCTGCCCTCACCGCCAGCCGCCACCGGAGACCCGCGCCCGCGTTCCCGGCCATCTAGCTCGCCGGAGACCGCTCCAAGCCTCCCCGAGCTCCGCCCCAAGGTGAGACACCCGTCCCCGTGCCCAATTTTCCTCTATTGCACCCTATGCTAGACCAATTTCACCTTCATTGGTGCTCGGCCGCGGTGGTCCGCTGTGCTCGTGCGGTGGCCGGCCGATTTAGCCTAGTCTAGTTCACCGGAGTATGTCCCTGTGTCGCCCCTACCTCTGCTGAAGTTAGTCAAGGCCTAAGCGCGCCTTAAGTCCCCTCCCCGTGGCTGGAATCGCTCACCCGAGTTTCTCCGGCCCACCCGAGACTCTCTCACCACTGTTCTCCCCTCTCTGCCCGTGGATTCATGGCCTCTTCCGCGCCATTGAGTTCGCCTTGGTGCCCTCTTCCCCTCTACCCAACTCCGGTGACCCTGGAGCCTCCCTAACTCGCGCTTGCCTCAACGCTGGTGACTTCACCGCCGCGGAGAGGAGCGGCGCCGCCCATAGCCGTATGTTTCCTCGGTCTGATCGCCTCCATCCGATTCAGATCGAACGGCTTGGACCGCGGAATACCGCTTCGCGCATGCGCGCCTGACGCCCTAGCCCGCCTGTCAGCGCCACCTACAGCCGCTCATCCGCCCCGGTCTGATTTTTCCTCGTCCGATCTTGATCGAATGGCTCGGACCCGTTCGGACCCCTTCAGACCCATTCGGACCCCCTCGGACCCCTCCCCGTCCGATCTCGATTGAACGGCTCGGACCCCCTCGGACCCCTGTAGCCGTCCGTTTCCCCCCTGACGCTGGGCCCGCTCGGTCAGCACGCTCTCCCCCTCTGTCGATGACACCCCCTATCCCACCTGTCAGCGCTCGCCCGCCCACCCACCCTAGGCCGCAGATCTAATCTCGGCTGTCGGTTTCTGATCCAATGGTTAGATTCACCCGATACCCCTTCGCGTGGCTGTTTTGCTTAAGAAACCCCCTGGTTTTAGGAAATCAACTCGCCGTCCTCTGTTTTAGCGCATAGGTCCCCGGTTCGTTTTAATTAGACCCCTGGACTTGTATTTAATCATAGAATTAGCCCTAGTTTCATGTTTTGAATTCCCAAACTTGTTTATTTCATAACTTTTGCATATGAACTCCAAATTTAGTGATTCAAATTGCAAAATGTTCATAGAATTATTCTCTGTTTGAATAAAATAGGTTCACAAACTGACTGCACACTCTAATTTTTAGGATTGAATATGAACTAATGTTGGTGTATGTTTTATTTAGTTAATAAAAGAAATAAAAGGAGAACCTTAGAGATTTAAACTTGTGAGATTAATAATATGTATTACATAAGTTCATCCCTGTTCTAAATTTTAGGTCACCATAAAATAAATTGATCTATGATTATGTACTTGTAAATAACACTTAGGGAAATAATAATCTATTTTCTAATAAAGTTAATGTATGTTATAGTTTATGTTATACTTTCAATCCATTATCCCATATGTAGTATTGTGTCCTTTTAAGATGTGTTCCAAAGTTTTTACATGTTTGGTGTGATGTTCATTTGTACTTTCCAAATGTATTGAATCCATGCTCGCTTTATTTAGACAACAAGCAGTCCGAGGTTCCTGAGTGTGTTGTTGGAGACCTCCTTGAGCAGCAACCTGGTGAAGGCAAGTGTCCTCTCACCCATTATGTCTTACATATTTTATGATTCACTGTCCCGCATTACTTTATGAAACCTAAGGATTGACTAGTCCGTATTCACTTATCCTTGTTTACCTTTTGGGTTATCATGGTTAGCATGTTGCTATTGCGTTAACTTAATCAATGAACATGATGTGAACATTTATGATACGATACTATTATCCTGACTATGTGGATGATCTTGTGATACCTTAGGGGACTCAGGCCTTTTTCCTGAGTACCTCTCTGTAAGGACCTCTTCGTGGAGTGACCACTCAGGATAACAGTACAAACCATGAGGGTGGAATGGGACGCCCTTAGCTGATTAATTAGATGAACCTGGGGGTGTAGTTGGCTTTGCAGGAGGGCCGTCAATGGGGGCCGGGGCGTAGTGCTCGCTCTGCCAAGGTTGGGGTGCAGAGGTTCTTTCGATTTGGTTTTGTTAGTCACACACCTTGGGGAGGTGTACTGCGTTTGTACGACTGGGGAAACCTAACGAGCAGCTATGCACCAATGGAGTCTTTGTAAAGGCTACGTAGTGTATCCTTGGCCATTCACCTTGGTAGTGAAGATCTGGTATGTACAACCCAGGCTGGAAAGGGATCACAACTTGTTGGTAAAGTGTACAACCTCTGCAGAGTGTTAAAACTGGTATATCAGCCGAGCTCACGGTTAAGAGCAGCCTTGGGATCCTCTTTGATTAGAAGAACTTTGGATACCATTATGTTGATGATTAACAATGATGTTATAAAATCTGATCTCTGGTATTTCCTCTTTTGAGGGGGTATACTTCTGGGTAATAACTGGGTTTATTACTAAAACTTGGCTCTACTAATGATAATAAAACTTGACCAACTAAAAGCAATTGCTTGACCTCAAACTCCATATACAGCTAGTCCAGTTTAGCCAAACGGGACATTTGCTGAGTACGTTGATGTGTACTCACCCTTCCTTTACACACCACCCCACCCCAGGTTGTCCCTAGTGTGCCCAATGCTCAGGAGGTGATGTTGGCAACATGGAGGAATTCGAGGAGTTCCAGGATTATGACGAGTTCTAGTTTTTTCTTAGTGGCAAACCCCTAGTCTGCCTGTGTAGGCTTAGCATCTACGTTTCGTATTTCCACACTTTGATAATTATGTGGAACAATGGTTATGTAATAGACTCTGAACAGTGCTAAATAGATTAACAGTGCTCCCGTACTGTTCACGCTGACTTGGCATTTGCTTTTGCGTCACGCTTGTACTCATACCTTCTTTCAAGTCGAAGGTACACTTGTAATTTGATATTATTTCTATTTTTCCACAATAATTAAATAGAAATGAGTTGATAGTATACCATAATTGTTTATGTTATCTCTCATACTTCATATGATTCCTTCTTCATTATTATATGTTGTGCTGATGAAGGTATGTCCTTCATAACCTTCGTCCGAAAATCATTATATCCCAAGTGAAATAATGCTTCGAAGGACGAAGGACTTTAACGTTTAACATTTTTTGTGTTGCCTTGTTCTTAACTCATAACATTTGATAACAAGTCCCCAACATTGGCGCCCACCTCCGGTGAACTCTTTTCGACCACCTTCGGCAAGCAATGACCTTCGACATGCCACCGAAGAAAGCTTTAGCAACAGGGGCTGCCGCTCTGCAGCCGCTGGACCCGAACCAAGAGACCCTTTCTCTTTGAGAGGCCCGAAGCCAGAAGAGGAAGGCCACTAGTCCAACACCCCAGGAGGACGAGTTGGACCAAGAAATCAGGAATATGGAGATGCTTCATCAACAAGTACAAAGGAAGAAGGAGAAGATGGCTAGACTAGCCGACCTTCAGAGGCAGATTGACGAAGCTACTGAAGAAGTACGCCATCTCGCTCAAGATGAGCAAGAGCGAAGGCCCCAACATAGTGAGCTTCATCAAGAAAGCTTCTTCAGCGAGGATGAATGGTATGAGAATTTCCATCATGGAAATTTTGCTTTTGATGATGCTTCCCCTCTGTCAGCAGAACTGCAGGCTACACCTTAGCCCCCATCTTACAAGCCACCCCAGCTCCCCATGTATGACGGGCACTCAGATCCGAAGCAGTTTCTGATGAGCTACGAAGCAAGCATATCTTCATATGGAGGCAACACCGCAGTCATGGCGAAATCTTTCGTCATGGCAGTCAAGAATATTGCGCAAACCTGGTACTCCTCTTTTCGGCCAGGAACAATCACATAATGGCAGAAGCTGAAGGACATGTTGATCACCAGTTTCCAAGGGTTTCAGACGAAGCCGGTTACCGCTCAAGCTTTGTTCCAGTGCACGCAAGATCACGAAGAATACCTCCAGGCGTATGTCCGAAGGTTCTTGCGTCTGAGGGCACAAGCGCCAACGGTGCCCAATGAAATTGTCATTGAGGCCATGATCAAGGGGCTTCGGCTGGGACCTACGGCCCAATACTTCGCCAGGAAACCCCCTCAGACCCTGGAGAAATTGCTTCAAAAGATGGATGAATACATCCACGCTGATAATGACTTTCATCAAAGAAGGGAGGAAGCCTACAGGTTCTCTGAGATGACCAGGGGCTTCGGAGGAAGAATCCACCCAAGGCACGTTAGATCAATCTACTCCTCCCAGAATGACGACAGAGGAAGTCAGCAACAGAGGCCACAGTATTCCTCGCAAGCTTCGGGGCAGCAACAAAGCTATCTTTGGCCGCCAGCTCCAAGGGGCAGAGGCGCCAGGGGCTTCGGAGGAAGATTTGGGGATCAGCCTAGGAAAATTTATTGCTTATTCTGTGGTGAGGACAAGGGCCATACTACAAGGATGTGCCATGTCACCATTCAGAAATAGAAGGAAATAGCAGAAGCTGCAGCTCAGCAGAACTAGCCGAAGCAGGTCATGCATACTGCTTCATATCACTCGCCCTACATACTAGAGTATGTGGGTAACCATCCTGCAGCGTCTGTTGCTTCGGCCAGTCAGCCACAGGCATCCTGGCCACAGCCTCCACCTCCGCAACCACTACAACCTGCATATTCGCGCGGCCAACAGCCAGAAGGGAGTCAACAGAACCATCAGCAGAGAGACTTTAGGGAGGAGTCCGAAGCTCGTACAGTCAACAGTACTGTGCCAGAGTCGAAGCATATCTACTAAGAGATATCCTACCTCAGAATCAGTTTTTACATTTATTATCATTCTCTTTCTTACTAAAGAACAGTTGTTGAAAATTTATTTTTCTTGGCGTTTTTAATTCCTTGTAATAGCTTCGTTTTTGCCATAGTGAAAATATATCTTCTCCATAGACTTACGGAGTCCAAAAAGTCGCCGAGGCACAAAAAGCCGTTTCCAAGGCACAAATATCTTCGAAGCTACAAAAAGTCGTTCTACGGAACACAGCGTAAGTTGCCGAAGCTACAAAAAGTCTTTCCTAAGGGAGCGCAGTGTAAGTTTTCTCCTCAAAAGTCGATCCAAAGGGAATGCAGAGCCAAATACCACCGAAATATAAGGCAAAGCATGAAAAGTCAACGCGAATACCGCCGAAATAGAAGGCGAAGAAGTTCAAAAGACGTTCCTAAGGGAATGCAGAACTTATAGCGAAAAGTCAGCGCTGATACACCGAAAAATAAGCGGTGAAGCCGAAAAATACACGACAAAGAGATTGTGTATTTCGTTGTGGGAATGTGTGTGCGTCTTCGGCACAAATATCATCTTGCACAGCATAACATCATCACATCATTTGCATAACATAACATCATACATCATGTTGCATCAATGGCACAAGAAGGGGTTACAATGTCAACCTTCAGAGAATGCTTAGAAAAAGTGAAATTTTGCTAAGGCACAAAATAAGTTTTGAAGAGATACAGATTTATCAGCTCTAAAGTGGAGGAAAAAATGTATCGTTGACGAAGCATCAGTGCTATGGCGACGTTTGAAGCATTTTTTATGAAGTACTCTGATATCGAGGAAGAGAAACTATCATTGACGAAGCATTAATGTTTTTGTGACAATTGGAGAATTTTTTCACGAAGCATAAAGACTCTTCTTTACGAAGCATGAAAAGAAGGGAAGGTGTTTTTTCGCCGAAGGCTCAAAAACGGTATGTACAATAAAAATTTCATGCATCGCAAAGAAATAAGATTACAAAGTCATTTACACATTACATTAAGAACTCATGAGTACCAAATATTACAAGCATAGTCCAACAAATATTACATTAATATTTTGGCAATATTTTACAATATCTATTCTTCTTCTCTCAAAACTTTGTCTGCAGCTTCGTTCAGAAGTTGAGTAACGACTTTGTCCATAATGGTTTCAGCCATGCTAATAATTTCTAATGATTCTTTTGCCTCTGCTTCGGGGGAGGAGATAGTTCGGCTGTGGTAAAAAACGTAAATAAGTTCGAAGTCACAAAAATAAAAAATTAAAGTTAAAAGCTATTAAGCAATACCTATCTGTCTTTCGAGTTCTACAGCTTTTTCTGCTGCCTTCGTTGCTTCCCTAGCATCGTGAGTATCTTTTTCGCTTTTCTTTATTATCTCATGAGCCATCCCTCGGCCGCCATTTTCCCATATGTCAGTAAAGAATTTTCCACCAACTAAGCTTGCTTCGGCCGAGGGGTCCTTCGTATCATTAATAGATAAAGTAGCTTCGGCTTGGGCCAAAGCTTTCACATGATCGCAACCTGATTTTTCCAAAATAGTCGCAATTCCCCTTGCACCTGAGAAGGCGCAGACGTCCCCACGGCCATTTAAAATCTCCTCAAAGGCTTCGGCCTCACCGCTAATCCACTCAATTGGCCCCTTGGGATCGCCCCGTACGAAGTTGTCTTCACTTGAATATGCGCCAACATTGGCGAAGCTAGTTTTTATTTTTCCCACACATTCTATGGATTTTTCATAACATTTTTCTTTCGAAGATCGAAGTTCTACAACTGTTTTATCCCAATAATTTTTCCAGTAATCACTGGCATCTCGGTCAGCTTCGGCAATAGCACATTTCAATTTTGCTTCAGCCAGCTGTTTCCGAAGATCCTCAATTTCGCATTTCTGGGCTTCAGCCTGGGCTTTGGAAGTAGCTTCGTCTTCTTTTATTTTGTTCAGCAATGAGTTTAATATCTTATCTTTTTCAAGACCTCCGTTCCTTAGTTCAATTACTTCGGAACGAAGGTTGTTCAAAGCTATAGTGCATCCTTCATCTTCGGCAGTTTTTTGCGCCCTGAGGGCGTTGCTAAGAATGAGGCCCTGCGAAGGGAGTGCGGTATTAAGTATAAGCAAATGAAAATTTTTTGTTTTTAAAATACAAAAGGCTCATTCTCATACCTTTAAACTATTATATGCTAAGCTATCGGCCAATTCATCTTTTGATAGCACCGAAAGCCCGTCTTCTAGTGTAGGGAATCCGAAGCTTCTGCTTATCTCCCGGCGGATAGAAATCTCCTTGTTGTCCGGGAGACAATACAAGAAATCTTCTTCTCCGCTTCAATTGAATATCAATGCCCCCTTTGGATATTTCAGTTTCCGGGCATAGTATTGAGCTTCTTGTTTTTCTTCTTCAGATAACCTTTTCCTGAAGCATGTCCTACAAAATAATCCAGAGCTTCGGAAGATGTTTTTTCAGGCAAAATTTGTTCTGTGGCCTCTTTTACCGTTTCTTTTTCTCCGATTTCCAAGGATTTCTCCTTGGCGGGCTCTGAAGGCCCAACTTCGGTCTTGGCCTGGCTCTTTGCAGCTTCGGCTTCGGACAATATTGTCTCAGACTGCGTCTTTGGAGTTTCGGCAGTTTTCCTTGGAGTAGAGTTTGTCTCCAGCGCATCTAACACGTTGACCATCCTTTTCCTCTTAGGGGTCGCTCTAAGATCTTTTTGTGCCTTCGGCACTGTCACTTCTGCCGAAGGGCTTGTAACTTCTAATATCTTTGTTCCTTTGACTACTATCTCTTCAATATTATCGGCCTTCGGCTTAGCTAGTTTGGCTGAGGATGTCTTCGGCATTGCAGCCGGCTCTTCAATCTTCTGCGTAGGCGCAGGTTCTTTGGCTTTAGTAGCCGAAGAGGTCTCACCGCCAAATTCGGGCACTATGACCGGTTCAATAAATCGTGGCCGGTGAGTAAGAACCTTCACCTTTTTCCTCTTCGGCGCGGGCTCGCTTGGAGCAACTGAAGCAGTATCCTTCCCGGAAGTTGCACTTTTTCTCTTCTTCCCCTGTGGCGGGTAGCGATAATCAGGGTACATGAACCCAATAGCATCAAAAACTCTATTTAGCCTTTTCTTCTTCCGGCTTCCGAAGGCCGCGGATAGCGCATTATCTTCCGCTTTGGAGTACGGCCCAAGTAGTTCATCACTTGTAGCTTCGATGCACTTCAGCCAGTCATCGTCTGGTTCGATAAATTGGTCTCCAAACCTGAAGGTATATTTCAGTCGAACCAAATCACCTTCATTGGGGTTGTTGATGGTTTCTTTTGGCATCTCCTAGTTGACTACCAATGGCCATATCCTGTAGGCCACGTGCTCTTTGACTAAGTCCCTTGTCCCGATGAAAGAGCAAACTATGCCAAAGGCCCTTCGACATTCTTCAGCTGCTTCGTCAGTCTCTACCTTCGGTTTCCGAAGGCCAAAGCGGGACCAGATGGGGCGCATGATGATCTCTTTAATATCTTCTCTCACCTTTAAATCATTTTTCACATAGAACCATTCTTTCATCCAGTCTCCAGGCCACCTCTTCCGGAAGGTTGGTACTGGGTAGATTGAGCCTGAACGAGCAAAGAAGTTGTAGCAGCCAAAATTGTTGTGATACTGCTCCTTACCTGTAACACCCAGAATTTCGAGTTGGATTTTTTCTTTTCTCTATCGCTCGCTAAATTCGGGCGTTACCCCTCTTTCCCATTTCTTTTCGCTAAAAACCTCACCCGTCTTCAAAACTTTAGGTCATGTGACAATAGTAAATCCTAGAGTTATTTTCTTTGGATTACTGCACCATGCTGAACCATGCATTTCTTTGATTGTTTGAAAGTGTGAAAGCATTCATATAGAGAATAGATATAAAAAAGGAAAATCTTTTCTTCTCTCCCCTCCCTCTACTCCCCCATTTTTGGCCTAGCCGCCCCCCTTGGCGTGCGGCCCAATCAGCCGGCCGGCCCAGCCGGCCTTGCCCCCGCCCCCTTTCCCCTCGCGTCGTGGGCCGGCGTGGCCGCGGCCCGCCTCGCCCTCCTCCCCCTCGCGCCCCCGCTTTGGGCCCAAGAGCGACCCAACCGCGCCCCCCTCCCCTTCCCCCCAAATCTCTCTCCCCTCCCCTGCGGGCACCGCCAGTCATCCCCCTCCTCTCCCCCAAATCTCTCTCTCCCTTGCCCAACCTGCCCGACCCCCCCTGCTCGCTCGAAATCGCCGCCGCCGCCCTCCCCGCCCGCGGTGAGCCCCTCCCTCCCCCTCTCCTCTTCTCTCTCCCCTCCCTCCTCCTTCCCCCGCCCGCCGGCGCTCTCGCCGCGGCGTGGCCGCGCTCGCCGGCCCCCGACCCCGCCAGCCCCGGCCCCGCCCGCCCCGGCCGCGCCCGCCCTGAGCTCGCCGTCCCCGGCCCCGCCCGCCCCGGCCATGGCGGCTCCTGCCCGTCCCACCCGCGCTGTCCCCTGCCCCGGCGTGGTGGCCGGCCATGGCGCCCGCGCGGCGTGCCCCGCCCCGCCCGCGCGCGCTCCCCTGCCCGCGGCGTCGCCCGTCCTGCCCGTGCTCGCCCGCCCGCCCCGGCGTGTCCTGCTCGCGTCGTGATGGCCCAGGCGCGGCCTCGAGCTCGGCCCAGCGTGCTTATGGCGCACGGCCTTGAGCTTGGCCAGCGCGCGGGCCCGACGTGTGCACGGCTAGTTCACGGCGCGTGTGTGCGGCCTTGCGCGCGCTGCTCGCGTGATGCGCGCGGTGCCTTGGCATGGCTCGCCGTGCCCTCGTCTACCCCTAGACGTGCCCGTCTACCCCCCCTTATATTTTATGCGCGCTAATCACGTTGTTCATGTTAATGAAATAGGAAACTCAATTTGGAAATTGGCTACGTTAGTTAATTCATATAGTTAATCGTCTAGCTCATTTAATGTTGATCGGCTGAAAGTGGTCATGTTTCTATTAGTGCATGTAGCTAATCCTTATTATTGGAGCTAAGTAGAACTAGAGCACGTAACGTCTAGTTATTCGTCTACCCGTAATGCGCCTCGAGCATAAGCTTTAACCCCTGCGAGACCTTCCCCCGTTTCTTTCTAACCATGGTAAATGTAATATCGTATGTCATATTCTATGCATGTTTAATCTACTTGTTCTCTTGTATGGTGTACTGTTCGTTTCCTAATTTGAATGGATGGATGTATGTATGTCTGCACTCGCATAGAGAACGATCCAGTTGAAGAGCCCGAAGAACTCGCAGGAGAAGCCCCTGAGCAGCAGTCGGTTGGTGGAGGCAAGTGTCCCTTGACCTATCTCTGTCCTATACATTCTTTAATTCACCTCCCGCATTACACATTTATACCTAAGGATTGACTAGCTTTTGTTATCCATGTCCTTGTTTACCTATTTGGGTTGGATTATTATTGCTTAGTCTTATGCTATTGCTCCACTCTAATCAATGAACATGATGAGAATGATCAATGATACGATGTTTTCCCCTTCTTATTATGATGTTATACTTGTGGCCTTTAAGGGGGCTCGAGCGGTTTCTCGAGTGCCTCTCCATAAGGACTTGTTCATTGGATGACCGCCCTGGAAAACAATGCAACCATGAGGGTGGAATGGGGTGCCCTTAGCTGAATAATTAGAGGATCCGGGGTGTAGTTCGCTTCGCCGTCGTGCCGTCAATGGGGCTCGGTGTATGCGGCTCGCTCTGCCAAGGTTGATTTGTCCCTTGGGGAGGAGTGCGGTACATTTAGGAAACCTAACGGGCGACTACAACCCCGGGGAATCTTTGTAAAGGCTACATAGTGAAACCCTGCTGGGTCACCTTGGTAGTGATCAATGGAGAGTCATGATCTCCGGGCAGAAAGGGAATCACGGCTTGTGGGTAAAGTGCACAACCTCTGCAGAGTGTTTGAAACTGATATATCAGCCGTGCTCGCGGTTATGAGCGGCCAAGGGAGCTCCAGTGATTAGTGGTACTTGATCAGAGATGGTCGGATTACAGGTGGCAACAAGGTTGATGGTTCTCGGTTTTGACTCTGGTAATGGTAAGTGGTACTTTTTCTGTTTGGGTTAATAACGTGGGTTAACTCTAAAACTTGGCTTTCTCTACTAGTAATAATAATCTGACCAACTAAAAGCAACTGCTTGACTTATCCCCACATAAAGCTAGTCCACTACAACCAGACAGGACACTTGCTAAGTATGTTGATGTGTACTCACCCTTGCTCTACACACCAAACCCCCCTAGGTTGTCTGCATTGCAACCACTGCTCAGGAGAAGATGAAGCTGTGGAAGGAGACTTCCAGGAGTTCCAAGACTACGATGAGTTCTAGGCGTGGGTTAGCGGCAACCCCCAGTCGGCTGCCTGTGAAGGCCGCGTTTATCTACGTTTCTTTTCCGCACTTTGATGATTTGTAAAGACCATGTGGATGTCTCAGACATATGATGTAATCGACTACTATTTCCCTTTTTAATACTATTTGAGCACTGTGTGATGATGTCCATGTTATGTAACTGTTGTGTACATGAATTGCTGATCCTGGCACGTACATGGTTCGCATTCGGTTTGCCTTCTAAAACCGGGTGTGACATAGGTGGTATCAAAGCCGTGCTAACTATAGGACCGCTAACCTAGAGTAGAATGGTCGTTCTAAGGATTATAGACCTCTGTCCCTGCCTTGACTTTGATATCCCTTCAAAAGTTGGTCATATCGACCAAAACTATGTTCTACTGTATATTATACCTTGCTGAAAATTCTGTTTTATTCTAATCCTTCATTTATTTATGGTTCATTACTTGCTGGTCATATTAATTCTGTTCTCACCCTTTTGCTTGTGGTGTCTTTTGTAGATGGCTTGTCTTAGACACACCGCACGGAAGTCTGTCATCCCCTTCTTACCCTCTCGTCTCGCGGAGCGTCCGCTTCACCGTCCCGTGGCCGGTCAGTCCAGCCACTTGGAGAGGCTGCACCACCGCCTGCATGAGGAGCAGGAACGTCGACGACACGAGCAGCAGGGCTCTTCTTTCTCGCTCCAACAGGAGATAGAGTCTGTGAGGAGCTGCTCCCCAGTGCTTCCTCTGGAGGCGCCCCCTGCACCACCACTGGGTGCCCCAGCCTCTGAGTAGATGCTGGAGGAGACCCAGACGACGAAGGTGGCGACGACAGCTCGAGCCACGACACCGACTTTTCTGCTGACCAGGAGCCAGAAGGATGGGTTGCTCGACCCATCACTCGCGACGCTGCTCGCGAGTGTCACTTCCACGATGCGCTCGACACCCTGCTACGTTGGGCACTTAACCGGTGTACTTGGTCCATCGAGTATCGTTGTGTGGTCTACCAGCATGGTCGTGGGGTCTACCCGGATCGCTGGGAGGCGACCTACTTGGTGCGCCGTCCGGAGAACAGTCTCCAGGGTGCGGAGGCCTGCTTAGAGCAGTATTCTATCTCTGAGCGGGACTCAGCTGAGGCGGCCATGCAAGATGCCGCATGGCGTGCGCTTTCGCACTACTGCTCAGTGCTCGGTGGGGTAGCTGACGGTCTCAACCTGAAGTATTACCCTGGCCGTCCATCCGGCAGCACAGGAGGCGTGATTGTCTCACCTGTTGGTGAGGACAATCCTAGGTTGAGCAGCACAGTCAACCTAGCCGTCGTGCTAAACACGGAGCTAGACCATGCGCTAGACGAGCTGAGTAGGGCTCGTGCTCAGATCGCCCTGCTACGAGCTGAGCGCGCGGAACGTCGTCACCTGGATGATGGTTCCCCCGCTCCCGTCGGGACTCAGCACCCGTACCGCTCACCTCGGCGTGGACGCCAGTCTTATGGCAATCCCGACTGCAAGACCAAGATAAATCTAGAACTATAGATCGTTAGAGTTGGATCTTGTAATTAATACGAAAATATATATACGTAGAAGCTACAGTCTTATCGTTACTCTCGCTCTTAGTTAGCCTTAGTTAGACAGGTTAGTTTGCTATATCCAGTGCATTTATGTCTGTCATGATGAACTATGTTTGCTTTGGATCTTTGTAATGACTGTCACCAGAGTGTGGGTATCCCCTGCATTTTGGTTTACCTGTTATATGTTAAAGGAGTTAGCTATTTAGTTGAAAAGCCTTTTATTCCACTTTCCTCTTTATCTGAGAAGCTGTGTGGTCTGTGTTGGAGATCAGTGAAGATGCTCGTCTGTTCAGTGTTGTGGAGAATTCTATACTCTTTTCTTATGCTACAAGATTTGCAAGATCAGTTTCGATGTGTGGTTGCATTCTGCAGATGTCAGAGAACAGGCGCAGAGGAGGAAGGCGTGCTCAGCAGGAGCAAACCGCTCAGCAACAGCAACTGCCGCCCCCGCCCCCGATGTCCATCGAGCAGATGTTCCTCATGCAGACTCAAGCAGTTCAAGCCATCGGTCAGACTCTGGCTGCTATTCAGCAGCAGCAGCAGCAGGCACCACCTCAGCCTCAGATGCCTATGGACAAGCATGCTGAATTCATGAGAGGTCATCCACCAATGTTTGCTCATTCTTCTGACCCCATGGATGCTGAAGACTGGCTGCGCACTGTGGAGCGGGAGTTGCATACCGCTCAGTGTGACGACAGGGAAAAAGTCTTGTATGGTCCCCGTCTGTTGAGAGGAGCAGCTCAGTCATGGTGGGAGTCTTATCTCGCCACCCATGCCAACCCCGACACCATCACCTAGGAAGAGTTCAGAGGTAGCTTTCGTCAGTACCATGTTCCTTCAGGTCTGATGACAGTGAAGAAGGAGGAGTTCCTGGCCCTCAAGCAAGGGTCATCGTATGTCAGTGAGTACCGGGACAGGTTTCTGCAGTTGTCTCGCTATGCTCCTGAAGATGTCAACACCAACGCCAAGAGACAGTATCGTTTCCTGAGAGGCTTGGTTGACCCTCTACAGTATCAGCTGATGAATCACACCTTCCCGACATTCCAGCACTTGATTGACAGGGCAATCATGACAGAGAGGAAGCGTAAGGAGATGGAGGATCGTAAGCGCAAGATCAGTGGACCCCAGCCTGGAAGCAACAATCGTCCTCGTTTCTCAGGCAATCAACCTCAGCAGTTCAGGCAGAACCAGCGTCCACCCTAGCATCAGCAGTTCCAAAGGCAGTATCCTCAGCATCAGTATCAGAATCGTCAGAACAATCAGTCAAGAGGAGGTCAGTTTCAGAGGCAGAATCAGTAGGCACTTCGTCTTCCTGCCCCAGCAACCCAGCAGAACAGTCAGGCAGCACCAGCTCAGGTTGGAAATAGAGCATGTTTCCACTGTGGAGAGCAAGGCCATTGGGTGATGCAATGTCCGAAGAAGGCAGCCCAGCAGCAGTTAGGTCCCAATGCCCCAACAAAGCAGAATGTGTCTCAGCCTGGAGCAGGCAACCGCTCTCAGTCGCGCTATAATCATGGGAGACTGAACCACTTGGAGCCTTAGGCAGTTCAGGAGACACCCGGCATGATAGTAGGTATGTTCCCAGTCGACTCCCATATTGCAGAAGTGTTATTTGATACTGGAGCAATGCATTCTTTCATTACTGCTTCATGGGTAGAAGCACATAATCTTCCAATAACTACCATGTCAACCCCCATTCAAATTGACTCAACCAGTGGTAGAATTCGAGCTGATGGCATTTGTTTGAGTGTATGTGTGGAAATAAGGGGGATAGCGTTTCCCGCTAACCTCATAGTAATGGGTACCCAGGGAATAGATGTCATCCTAGGGATGAATTGGCTAGATAAGTATTAGGCAGTTATAAGTTGTGATAAGAGGACAATCAAGTTGGTGTCCCCACTAGGAGAGAAAGTGGTGACCGAATTAGTCTCGCCTGAGCCAAAGAAAGGAAGTTGTTATCAGATGGCTGTCGATAGCAGTGAAGCAGACCCAATTGAGAGTATCAAGGTTGTGTCCGGGTTCCCAGATGTGTTTCCAAAGGACTTACCGGGTATGCCACCAGAGCAGAAAGTTGAGTTTGCTATAGAGCTTCTTCCCGGCACCGCCCCTATCTTTAAGAGAGCTTACAGAATATCCGGACCAGAGTTGGTTGAACTTAAGAAGCAGATTGATGAGCTGTCAGAGAAAGGTTACATTCGGCCAAGCACCTCGCCTTGGGCCGCCCCTGTCCTATTTGTGGAGAAGAAAGATGGCACCAAAAGGATGTGTATCAATTATCGAGCTCTGAATGAGGTCACCATTAAGAACAAGTACCCCTTGCCCAGAATAGAAGACTTGTTCGACCAGTTGGGAGGAGCCAGTGTGTTCTCCAAGATAGATCTGAGGTCAAGTTATCATCAGCTCAGTATCCGACCTTCGGACATTCTGAAGACGGCATTCATTACCAAGTATGGTTTGTATGAGTTCACTGTGATGTCTTTCGGTTTGACCAATGCGCCAGCCTTCTTCATGAACTTGATGAACAGTGTATTCATGGACTATCTCGATAAGTTTGTGGTGGTATTCATCGATGACATTCTGATTTATTCTCAAAGCGAAGAAGAGCATGCAGATCATTTGAGTATGGTATTGCAGAGATTGCGAGAGCACCATTTGTATGCAAAGTTGAGCAAGTGCGAGTTCTGGATCAGTGAAGTTCTGTTCTTGGGTCACATAATCAACAAAGAAGGATTGGCTGTGGATCCGAAGAAGGTGACAGACATTCTGAACTGGAAAGCGCCGACGGATGCTCGAGGAATCAAGAGCTTCATTGGAATGGCCGGATATTATCGGCAATTCATTGAAGGATTTTCGAAGATTGCGAAACCAATGACAGCTTTGCTAGGCAACAAAGTTGAGTTCAAGTGGACCCAGAAATGTCAAGAGGCCTTTGAAGCGCTGAAAGAGAAGTTGACTACAGCGCCTGTCTTAGTCTTGCCTGATGTGCACAAGCCCTTCTCGGTGTATTGCGATGCATGTTACACTGGTTTGGGATGCGTGTTGATGCAAGAGGGAAGAGTTGTGGCTTACTCGTCCCGACAGCTGAAGGTTCATGAGAAGAATTACCCAATCCATGACCTAGAGTTGGCAGCAGTGGTTCACGCACTGAAGACATGGAGGCACTATCTGTATGGACAGAAATGTGATGTCTACACAGATCACAAGAGTCTGAAGTACATATTCACTCAGTCAGAGCTGAATATGAGGCATCAAAGATGGTTAGAGTTGATCAAAGACTATGAGTTGGAGATTCATTACCATCCAGGCAAAGCGAACGTAGTGGCAGATGCTTTGAGCAGAAAGAGTCAAGTTAACCTGATGGTCGCTCGTCCGATGCCTTATGAGTTGGCCAAAGAGTTCGACAGGTTGAGTCTCGGATTTCTGAACAACACGCGAGGAGTCACAATTGAGTTGGAACCTACCCTGGAGCGGGAAATCAAAGAAGCGCAGAAGAATGATGAGAAGATCAGTGAGATCCGGCGACTGATTCTAGATGGCAGAGGCAAAGATTTTCGGGAAGATGCAGAAGGTGTGATATGGTTCAAAGACCGCTTGTGTGTTCCCAATGTCCAGTCTATTCGGGAATTGATCCTCAAGGAAGCTCAGAGACAGCCTATTTGATTCACCCTGGCAGTGAGAAGATGTATCAGGATCTGAAGAAGAAATTCTGGTGGTACGGAATGAAGAGGGAAATCACAGAGCATGTGGCTATGTGTGATAGTTGTCGGCGGATCAAGGCAGAGCACCAGAGACCAGCTGGATGGTTTCAACCGTTGCAAATTCCCCAGTGGAAATGGGATGAAATCGGCATGGATTTCATAGTCGGATTGCCTCGTACTCGAGCCGGCTACGATTCCATTTGGGTAGTGGTGGATCGCTTAACCAAGTCAGCCCACTTCATACCTGTTAAGACCAACTACAGCAGTGCAGTATTGGCAGAGTTGTACATGTCTCGGATCGTCTGTCTTCATGGTGTGCCAAAGAAGATAGTGTTAGACCGAGGAACACAGTTCACCTCTCATTTCTGGCAGCAGTTGCATGAAGCCTTGGGCACACATCTGAATTTCAGTTCAGCTTATCATCCGCAGACAGATGGTCAGACCGAAAGGACCAATCAAATTCTTGAAGACATGTTGAGAGCCTGGGCGTTGCAAGATTAGTCCGGATGGGACAAGCGATTGCCTTATGCAGAGTTCTCCTATAACAACAGTTATCAGGCCAGTTTGAAGATGTCACCTTTTCAGGCGCTTCATGGAAGGAGTTGTAGAACTCCGTTGCAATGGGATCAGCCTGGGGAAAAGCAAGTGTTCGGGCCAGACATTCTGCTTGAAGCCGAAGAGAACATCAAGATGGTCCGAGAGAATCTGAAGATAGCGCAATAAAGGCAGTGAAGCTATGCAGACACAAGAAGAAGAGAGCTGAGTTTCGAAGTTGGAGACTTTGTCTATCTGAAAGTGTCACCGATCAGGGGAGTCAGAAGGTTCGGAGTGAAAGGCAAGCTAGCACCCCGCTACATCGGTCCGTACCAGATTCTCGCAAGGCTTGGAGAAGTGGCCTATCAGCTCAGCCTACCAGAAAATTTATCTGTTGTGCATGATGTCTTTCATGTGTCTCAATTGAAGAAGTGCTTGCGTGTGCTAGAAGAGCAGTTGCCAGTTGAAGGTCTTGAAGTCCAGGAGGACTTGACCTACGTTGAGAAGCCAATGCAAATCCTTGAGACCGCAGAAAGAGTCACCCGAAGGAAGACCATCAGAATGTGCAAAGTCAGATGGAATCATCATTTAGAGGAAGAGGCAACCTGGGAGCGTGAAGAAGATCTGATGGCCAAATACCCTGAGCTCTTTGCTAGCCAACCCTGAATCTCGAGGGCGAGATTCTTTTAAGGGGGATAAGTTTGTAACGCCCAGAATTTCGAGTTGGATTTTTTCTTTTCTCTATCGCTCGCTAAATTCGGGCGTTACCCCTCTTTCCCATTTCTTTTCGCTAAAAACCTCACCCGTCTTCAAAACTTTAGGTCATGTGACAATAGTAAATCCTAGAGTTATTTTCTTTGGATTGCTGCACCATGCCGAACCATGCATTTCTTTGATTGTTTGAAAGTGTGAAAGCATTCATATAGAAAATAGATATCAAAAAAAGGAAAATCTTTTCTTCTCTCCCCTCCCTCTCCTCCCCCTTTTTTGGCCCAGCCGCCCCGCCCCTTGCCACGCGGCCCAGCCAGCCGGCCGGCCCAGCCGGCCTTGCCCCCGCCCCCTTTCCCCTCGCGCCATGGGCCGGCGTGGCCGCGGCCCGCCTCGCCCCCCCCTCGCGCCCCCGCTTTGGGCCCAAGAGCGGCCCAGCCGCGCCCCCCTCCCCTTCCCCCCAAATCTCTCTCCCCTCCCCTGCGGGCCCCGCCTGTCATCCCCCTCCTCTCCCCCAAATCTCTCTCTCCCCTGCCCAACCCAACCGACCCCCCCTGCTCGCCCGAAATCGCCGCCGCCGCCCTCCCCGCCCGCGGTGAGCCCCTCCCTCCCTCTCTCCTCTTCTCTCTCCCCTCTCTCCTCCTTCCCCCGCCCGCCGGCGCTCTCCCCGCGGCGTGGCCCCCGCCCCCGGCCCCGCCCGCCCCGAGCTCGCCGTCCCTGGCCCCACCCGCCCCGGCCATGGCAGCCCCTGCCCGTCGCGCCCGCGCCATCCCCTGCCCCGGTGTGGTGGCAGGTCGTGGCCTCGCCGGCCATGGCGCCCGCGCGGCGTGCCCCGCCTCGCCCGCGCGCGCTCCACTGTGATGTCTTTCGGTTTGACCAATGCGCCAGCCTTCTTCATGAACTTGATGAACAGTGTATTCATGGACTATCTCGATAAGTTTGTGGTGGTATTCATCGATGACATTTTGATTTATTCTCAAAGAGAAGAAGAGCATGCAGATCATTTGAGGATGGTATTGCAGAGATTGCGAGAGCACCAGTTGTATGCAAAGTTGAGCAAGTGCGAGTTCTGGATCAGTGAAGTCCTGTTCTTGGGTCACATAATCAACAAAGAAGGATTGGCTGTGGATCCGAAGAAGGTGACAGACATTCTGAACTGGAAAGCGCCGACGGATGCTCGAGGAATCAAGAGCTTCATTGGAATGGCCGGATATTATCGGCAATTTATTGAAGGATTTTCGAAGATTGCGAAACTAATGACAGCTTTGCTAGGCAACAAAGTTGAGTTCAAGTGGACCCAGAAATGTCAAGAGGCCTTTGAAGCGCTGAAAGAGAAGTTGACTACATCGCCTGTCTTAGTCTTGCCTGATGTGCACAAGCCCTTCTCGGTGTATTGTGATGCATGTTACACTGGTTTGGGATGCGTGTTGATGCAAGAGGGAAGAGTTGTGGCTTACTCGTCCCGACAGCTGAAGGTTCATGAGAAGAATTACCCAATCCATGACCTAAAGTTGGCAGCAGTGGTTCACGCACTGAAGACATGGAGGCACTCTCTGTATGGACAGAAATGTGATGTCTACACAGATCACAAGAGTCTGAAGTACATATTCACTCAGTCAGAGCTGAATATGAGGCAGCGAAGATGGTTAGAGTTGATCAAAGACTATGAGTTGGAGATTCATTACCATCCAGGCAAAGCGAACGTAGTGGCAGATGCTTTGAGCAGAAAGAGTCAAGTTAACCTGATGGTCGCTCGTCTGATGCCTTATGAGTTGGCCAAAGAGTTCGACAGGTTGAGTCTCGGATTTCTGAACTACACGCGAGGAGTCACAATTGAGTTGGAACCTACCCTGGAGCGGGAAATCAAAGAAGCGCAGAAGAATGATGAGAAGATCAGTGAGATCCGGCGACTGATTCTAGATGGCAGAGGCAAAGATTTTCGGGAAGATGCAGAAGGTGTGATATGGTTCAAAGACTGCTTGTGCGTTCCCAATGTCCAGTCTATTCGGGAATTGATCCTCAAGGAAGCTTAGAGACAGCCTATTTGATTCACCCTGGCAGTGAGAAGATGTATCAGGATCTGAAGAAGAAATTCTGGTGGTACGGAATGAAGAGGGAAATCACAGAGCATGTGGCTATGTGTGATAGTTGTCGGTGGATCAAGGCGGAGCACCAGAGACCAGCTGGATGGTTTCAACCGTTGCAAATTCCCTAGTGGAAATGGGATGAAATCGGCATGGATTTCATAGTCGGATTGCCTCGTACTCGAGACGGCTACGATTCCATTTGGGTAGTGGTGGATCGCTTAACAAAGTCAGCCCACTTCATACCTGTTAAGACCAACTACAGCAGTGCAGTATTGGCAGAGTTGTACATGTCTCGGATCGTCTGTCTTCATGGTGTGCCAAAGAAGATAGTGTTAGACCGAGGAACACAGTTCACCTCTCATTTCTGGCAGCAGTTGCATGAAGCCTTGGGCACACATCTGAATTTCAGTTTAGCTTATCATCCGCAAACAGATGGTCAGACCGAAAGGACCAATCAAATTCTTGAAGACATGTTGAGAGCCTGTGCGTTGCAAGATCAGTCCAGATGGGACAAGCGATTGCCTTATGCAGAGTTCTCCTATAACAACAGTTATCAGGCCAGTTTGAAGATGTCACCTATTCAGGCGCTTTATGGAAGGAGTTGTAGAACTCCGTTGCAATGGGATCAGCCTGGGGAAAAGCAAGTGTTCGGGCCAGACATTCTGCTTGAAGCCGAAGAGAACATCAAGATGGTCCGAGAGAATCTGAAGATAGCGCAATCAAGGCAGTGGAGCTATGCAGACACAAGAAGAAGAGAGCTGAGTTTCGAAGTTGGAGACTTTGTCTATCTGAAAGTGTCACCGATCAGGGGAGTCAGAAGGTTCGGAATGAAAGGCAAGCTAGCACCCCGCTACATCGGTCCGTACCAGATTCTCGCAAGGCGTGGAGAAGTGGCCTATCAGCTCAGCCTACCAGAAAATTTATCTGTTGTGCATGATGTCTTTCATGTGTCTCAATTGAAGAAGTGCTTGCGTGTGCTAGAAGAGCAGTTGCCAGTTGAAGGTCTTGAAGTCCAGGAGGACTTGACCTACGTTGAGAAGCCAACACAAATCCTTGAGACAGCAGACAGAGTCACCCGAAGGAAGACCATCAGAATGTGCAAAGTCAGATGGAATCATCATTCAGAGGAAGAGGCAACCTGGGAGCGTGAAGAAGATCTGATGGCCAAATACCGTGAGCTCTTTGCTAGCCAACCCTGAATCTCGAGGGCGAGATTCTTTTAAGGGGGATAGGTTTGTAACGCCCAGAATTTCGAGTTGGATTTTTTCTTTTCTCTATCGCTTGCTAAATTCGGGCGTTACCCCTCTTTCCCATTTCTTTTCGCTAAAAACCTCACCCGTCTTCAAAACTTTAGGTCATGTGACAATAGTAAATCCTAGAGTTATTTTCTTTGGATTGCTGCACCATGCCGAACCATGCATTTCTTTGATTGTTTGAAAGTGTGAAAGCATTCATATAGAAAATAGATATAAAAAAAGGAAAATCTGTTCTTCTCTCCCCTCCCTCTCCTCCTTCTTTTTTGGCCCAGCCGCCCCGCCCCTTGCCGCGCGGCCCAGCCAGCCGGCTGGCCCAGCCGGCCTTGCCCCCGCCCCCTTTCCCCTCGCGCCATGGGCCGGCATGGCCGCGGCCCCCCTCGCCCCCCCCCCTCGCGCCCCCGCTTTGGGCCCAAGAGCGGCCCAGCCGCGCCCCCCTCCCCTTCCCCCCAAATCTCTCTCCCCTCCCCTGCGGGCCCCGCCTGTCATCCCCTCCTCTCCCCCAAATCTCTCTCTCCCTTGCCCAACCCGCCCGACCCCCCCTGCTCGCCCGAAATTGCCGCCGCCGCCCTCCCCGCCAGCGGTGAGCCCCTCCCTCCCCCTCTCCTCTTCTCTCTCCCCTCCCTCCTCCTTCCCCCGCCCGCCGGCGCTCTCCCCGCGGTGTGGCCCCCGCCCCCGGCCCCGCTCGCCCCGAGCTCGCCGTCCCTGGCTCCGCCCGCCCCGGCCATGGCAGCCCCTGCCCGTCGCGCCCGCGCCGTCCCCTGCCCCGGCGTGGTGGCGGGTCGTGGCCTCGCCGGCCATGGCGCCCGCGCGGCGTGCCCCGCCTCGCCCGCGCGCGCTCCCTTGCCCGTGGCGTCGCCCGTCCCACCCGTGCTCGCCCGCCCGTGTTCGCCCGCCCGCCCCGCCGTGTGCAGCTCGCGTCGTGATGGCCCCGACGCGGCCTCGCGCTCGGCCCAGCGTGCTTATGGTGCGCGGCCTTGAGGTCGGCCAACGCGCGGCCCCGACGTGTGCACGGCTAGTTCGCGGCGCGTGTGTGCAGCCTTGCGCGCGCGCTGCTCGCGTGATGCGCGCGGTGCCTTGGCATGGCTCGCCGTGCCCTCGTCTACCCCTAGACGTGCCCGTCTACCCCCCCCCCCCCCCCCCGTATATTTTATGCGCGCTAATCACGTTGTTCATGTTAATGAAATAGGAAACTCAATTTGGAAATTGGCTACGTTAGTTAATTCATATAGTTAATCGTCTAGCTCATTTAATGTTGATCGGCTGAAAGTGGTCACGTTTCTATTAGTGCATGTAGCTAATCCTTATTATTGGAGCTAAGTAGAACTAGAGCACGTAACGTCTAGTTATTCGTCTACCAGTAATGCGCCTCGAGCATAAGCTTTAACCCCTGCGAGTCCTTCCCCCGTTTCTTTCTAACCATGGTAAATGTAATACCGTATGTCATATTCTATGCATGTTTAAACTACTTGTTCTCTTGTATGGTGTACTGTTCGTTTCCTAATTTGAATGGATGGATGGATGTATGTCTGCACTCGCATAGAGAACGATCCGGTTGAAGAGCCCGAAGAACTCGCAGGAGAAGCCCCTGAGCAGCAGTCGGTTGGTGGAGGCAAGTGTCCCTTGACCTATCTCTGTCCTATACATTCTTTAATTCACCTCCCGCATTACACATTTATACCTAAGGATTGACTAGCTTTTGTTATCCATGTCCTCGTTTACCTATTTGGGTTGGATTATTATTGCTTAGTCTTATGCTATTGCTCCATTCTAATCAATGAACATGATGAGAATGATCAATGATACGCTGTTTTCCCCCTTCTTATTATGATGTTATACTTGTGGCCTTTAAGGGGACTCGAGCGGTTTCTCGAGTGCCTCTCCGTAAGGACTTGTTCGTTGGATGACTGCCCGGGAAAACAGTGCAACCATGAGGGTGGAATGGGGTGCCCTTAGCTGAATAATTAGAGGATCCGGGGTGTAGTTCGCTTCGCCATCGTGCCGTCAATGGGGCTCGGTGTATGCAGCTCGCTCTGCCAAGGTTGATTTGTCCCTTGGGGAGGAGTGCGGTACATTTAGGAAACCTAACGGGCAACTACAGCCCCAGGGAATCTTTGTAAAGGCTACGTAGTGAAACCCTGTTGGGTCACCTTGGTAGTGATCAATGGAGAGTCATGATCTCCGGGCAGAAAGGGAATCACGGCTTGTGGGTAAAGTGCACAACCTCTGCAGAGTGTTTGAAACTGATATATCAGCCGTGCTCGTGGTTATGAGCGGCCAAGGGAGCTCCAGTGATTAGTGGTACTTGATCAGAGATGGTCGGATTACAGGTGGCAACAAGGTTGATGGTTCTTGGTTTTGACTCTAGTAATGGTAAGTGGTACTATTTCCGTTTGGAAAGGAGTACGTTTGGGTTATGTAACACCCTGAATTTGGGGGTATAAAATTTCTTTTCTAAAACTCACCAAATTCAGGTGTTACCCTCTCTTTTCCTTACTTTTCTTTTCATTTTTCTAAATATTGTAGAGTTATTTTGTTATGTATATAGGTGTAAACCTAGTAAAATAAAATTCTAAGGAAGCTTCGATTGATGCATCATGCTGGAGCATATGTTTTTGTTTGATGGAGAAACTTGTTGCGGATTCATTTAATTTGTAGCTCTTTCGGTGTATAACTATGATTAGAGAGAATAGAAACAAAAGAACGAGAAAAAAGAAAAGAAATAAATAAAAGGGCCTAGCTCCCTTTCTTTTTTTTCCGCCGGCCCAGCTCGCCTTCCTCTCCCCGCAGCCCAGCAGCGCGCACGGCCCACCAACAACGCCAGCCCAGCGCGCGCGGCCCAGCTCCCCGCGCGGCCCAGCCGCCTGCGCGCGCGCCCCCCCGCAGCCCTAGCCGCTGCGCGCGTTCCAGCCGCCGCCGCGCTCGCCTTCGCTGTGGCCTGGGGCCCACCTGCCAGAGCGCCGGCCTCCACTTCCCCAGCGCGGCCAACCGACCCAGCGCCGCTGCTGCCTGCGAGTGGGCCCCACATGTCATCCCTGCCAACCGCCTCCCCGCGATGTGCGTGTCCATCTTGCCCACATCTCCCAAAAATAGGAACTGGCGCTCCCGTTGCCTCGTTCCTCGCCCCAGTAATCGCCAGATGCGCCCTCGTCTACCTTCCGAAGCTGCTTTGGTGCCCCATCGTCCGTTGGAGCTCGCCTTGTTCGTACTCTACCTTCGCCGTCGCCGTCCGAGGTGAGCTCCATTTCTCCACTTTCTTCCCGAGCTCCCCCGCGCGCGAGTCTCAGCCGAGCAGCCGCAACCTCGGTCGTGGTCGGCCCTGCCGTGCCCCATTCTCCTCTTCTCTGTCGTCGGCGAACTCAACCATGGCCGTCGCGGGCACTTGCACTGCGTTGCGCGACTGGCAATCCCGCCCCTGCCACTCGCCTTGCTGCCGGCGAAGCCTGGCCAGGCTTAGCCCCGCCCAGCCCCACTGAGTCGTCGCCCCGCCACTGCCCAAACCGAGGCCGAGTGTGGCCCCTGCGCGCGGCTGCCCCCGGGCCCTGCAGCGCGGCAGGAGGCCATGGCGCGCGGCTAAGCTTCCTTGCGTGTGCCTCCAGTCCGAATCGGTCCCTGTTCTTCCCCTCCCTGTGTACTGTTCCGAGGAAGAAGAACCGCATGTGTGGTTATAGCAGAGAGAAAGAAATGGACGCCTGAGCTCCGTCGCGGCCCTCCCGGCGGCCAACGCCCCGACGAGCTCAACTCCCAGCCAGCCATGGAGCTCCCTGCCCAGCTCGCCTCTCTCACACACCCCTGCGCGCGAGCTCCTGGGGGTTTGCCCCCTCGCCGCGGCTCCCGGCGCCCTCGTCTAGCCCCTCTCTCTCTCCTTCTCCCCCCACTCTCCTCTTTTGTCGACAGCAGGCTGGGCAGTTCCCTGGCCGCCGTGCCTTATTTCCTCCCGTGAGCAAGTCCAACATAGAACAAAGGAAGAAGAACGGTTGTGTGGGATTTGGGAAGAAGCTAGCCACACTAGATCCACTCCTTTTCATCCTATGTGGCTGTATCCCCATGTGGCCCTTCGTGTGGTTTCACTTCGACCAATAGAATCACGCCATATAGTTTAAATTCGAGAAATGTTATTTATTCCATATAGTTTGCGTCGAAAACCCGTCACGACTCGTTCCAATTGCGTTAACTTCGTAACAGCATCAATTTCGTATTAGTAACATTATTTTGGTATGTCGCGGATCTCAAGTAATTAATTATTTGTTCATTCAATAGTGATTAAAAATGGCTTTCCAATTAAAACTAATTTATAGTTCCAACTTGCGCTTTACAAATACTCGTTAATTTGATTAATGCAAACTCAAATAATTTACATTAATACTCGCTTAGTGTATACGCGTTATCTATTTAAGTATTTATCGTATGTCGCGCATACTGTTCCGCGCGCGATGGCGTGCTGGATTGCGCGTGCTGTTTTGCGCGCGTCACCACACGTGGTCTTCACGTGTCGCGCGTGCGGATCATGCGCATCACCGCATATTGTCTACGCGCTAAGTCGCGTGTGTCCGCGCGTCGTCGCATATTATTCGCGCGTTGTTTGCGCGTCGTCGGGATTCTGACGACCCTCGTCTACCCCTTCGTCTACCCTTTCGTCTACCCCTCGTATACCCCTGGAGCATCGTTTTGATTTTAAAATCTAATTTAAGAATTCGATTTGCACTAAAATGATTAATCTTAACTGAAATATTCTTTGCTAATAATTGCTTAGATTAATCATACTTTTGTTTATTAGTTTCGCATGTCGGTTCGCGCGTGTCGTGCGCGTGCCGAAGCGTTGTTTTGCGCGCGTCAACTCATTTCGTTCGCGAGTATCTCTCATGTCGATCACGTGTATCCTGTGGCGTCCACTCGTGATAATAAATTGTTTTCGCTTACGAACACTCACGTTAATAATGCTAATCTGTCGGGTCGTATATTTTAGATACTTAACCTAAGACTCGTTTGGTTAATATTTATCAGATTAATATTCTAATCAGATTAAATGTGTAATGTTCAACTTGGGATTTTATAATAAATACTAACATGGATAATATTAATTTAACTACCCTTGATTTATGTAACATTCGTTTAGTATAAACATGTCACCTGATCAGTTATTCTCGTCTGTCGCGGGTGCTGTTCCGCGCAATGGCGCGCTGCCTCGTGCGTCGTTCACGTGCTGTTTGCGCGTTGTTCGTGCGTGATGGGCTCGTGGTCGCGTGCTGGTTCGTGCCGGTTCGCGCATCGTTCGCGCTGGTCGTGCGCATTATTTCGTGTGTCGTCAGCGTGCTGTGTCGCGCGTGTCCGCGTGTCGTTTGCACGCTGTCGTACTGTTTCGCTTGTCATAAATTCATCTCGCTTAGAATCTCTTGTGTTAATTAAATTACTTATTTATTGGACAGTTGTTAGTGTAGCAGATTAATCAAACTAAATAGTAGATATAATTTATAATTGATAAGGTCGAATTAATTGTTAGCGTTAATACTTGTTTAGCGTAAACGCGATATTTTCCCAGCCGTCGCTTCGAGTTCGACAATTCTTTCCCTCGCATGACCATAGAATCGAGCCCTGTTTTATGCTGCATATCTTTATATCATTTTATCTTGTATGGTGTAATGTTATTATGTATTTATATATGTTTGTCTGCTTGTGCTTGTTCGTCTTCGCTTCGTGTTGCGATTAGATCGCGATTTGTTCCCGCGCTTCGAGGAATCGATGATCAAGCTTCGGCGATCAAGTGATCTAGCTCTTCGAGTTCCATGAGGCTGAAGACCCTGAGCATCTGTGTGGTGAAGGCAAGTGTCCTCTGACCCATTATGTCCCATTTACTTTATAATTCACTGTCCCGCATACTATGAACAACCTAAGGATTTACTAGCTTTCTATTTACCTTGTCCTTGATTTACCTTTTGGGTTACTATGGTTAGCTTCATGCTAGCGCTTTACTTTAATCAATGAACATGATGAGATACAATGATGATACTATGGTTTTATTCTGGATATGATGATTTACTTGTGACATTTAAGGGGGCTCGAGCGGTTTCTCGAGTGCCTCTCCGTAAGGACCTGTTCGTTGAGAGACCACCCGGGATAACAGTGCAACCATGAGGGTGGAATGGGGTGCCCTTAGCTAATTAATTAGAGGAACTAGAGGTGTAGTCGCTTCGCCGTCGTGCCGTTAATGGGGTCCAGGCACAGTGCTTGCTCTGCCGAGGCGGGGTGCCGAGGTCCTTTCGTTTTGCTTTTGTTAGTCACCCTCCTGCGGGGAGGAGTACTGTGTTTATCAAACTGGAGAAACCTAACGGGCGACTATGACCTCTAGGGAATCTTTGTAAAAGCTACGTAGTGATACCCTGCCGGACCACCTAGGAAGTGATCAATGGGGAGTCATGATCCCCGGGCAAAACGGGAATCACGGCTCATGGGTAAAGTGTGCGACCTCTGCAGAGGGTAATGAAACTAATATATCAGCCGTGCTCACGGTTAAGAGCGGCCTTGGGATCCTCTTTGATTAGAGATACAGATGGTTCAATATACAATGGTTCTATTTATGGTTTTGGCTCGATGATGATAATGATGTTCCTCGAGGAGAAAATGGTTCACGGGTTGGCTATTACTAAAACTTGGCTTCCAATAATAATAAATATCTGACCAACTAAAAGCAACTGCTTGAGCTTAACCCCACATAAAGCTAGTCCACTTCAGCCAAACAGGACATTTGCTGAGTACGTTGATGTGTACTCACCCTTGCTTTCACAAAACACCAGGTTGCCTTTGGTGCAATCTATGCTCAGGTAAAGAAGGCGTCGAGGCGGATCTCCAGGAGTTCCAGGACGTCGACGAGTTCGAGGATTAGGCTAGCGACCTCCCCCAGTCAGCTGCCTGTGGTGGGTTGTTTACGTTGGCTACGTTTCGATTCTGTGTACTTTGATTTATATTATGTAAATGACTCTAGTCTGTAATATCACTACTTACTCTTTATTGTAATTCGAAGCATTGTGCTATGATGAGTCATTTATGTAATCGTTGTGTACGTGAATTACTGATCCTGGCACGTACATGGTTCGCATTCGGTTTACCTTCAAAACCGGGTGTGACATAAGTGGTATCAAAGCCGCGCTGACTGTAGGACCGCTAGCCTAGAGTAGCATTGGCCGTTTTAAGGACTTATTGATTGTTACTTCACCTCATCCTTGATTCTGCTTCAAAATATTAGTCACCTCGACTAATTCTATGTTGTGCTCCTATATACCCCCTTGCCAAAAGTATTTTATTCTAGTATGGTCTATACTTCTCTCAATCTATTAGATCTGATCTTGCTCTTGTGCTTGCGACATCTTTGTAGATGCCCCCTGACCATAACCTTCTTTTTTTGGATTGTTTCCTCTTCTGTCATTAAATTGCCACCATTTAGCAATCTCTATTCCATTGGTATTGACATGCTCGTATCTCCGGATTCTTCAATACCCTTGTTTTAAATACTTACCTCTGAATTTCTACTGCCTACTTAAACATTTCAGTTTATATGTCCATGATCATCCTATCTTTTGAGACCCTTTCCTATTCTATTGTTAAGTCACTATCTTTTGGCTATTCGTACTCCCTTGGTCTTAGTATGCTCGCACCTTCGGAATCTTGCATACTCTTATTTTATATATGCTTACCTTTATGTCCCAATATCTGTTTGAAATATTTTAGTTAACATGCCCTTGACCACCCTTGTTTCCTAATGATCCATGAGTGATCATTTTATTTTGCGCACCTGTGGTAATCTCGTTGTTTCCTTGTAACCTCCTTCGGTAATGAATTTTTACTTCAACTCTTCTATCGGAACCTCACTTATCTTATCCTTGATTGTTTTCTCCACCTTGCCATTTGGTGAGTCTTGCCTTGACTCTGTCCATGGATTATGCTTTTCATCATTATCACATTTACCCTTATCACCTCTATATCTTACCTTGATGTTTATCTTATACTGGCCCTTTAAAATCTCCTCTTTTCCATCTCAATCTGAGCATTGTACTTTACCTACTGTTCCCTTGGTCGTATCCTCTTCCTCATTGCTTGTAAATCTTCAACTCCATCCTATGTTGTGTCTCTGTTTAGCGTTGCCTTGACCTTTCCCATCTCTCGACCATACCTTGGTGATGACATTATGTCTGTTATCTAAAATCTCCAACTTGTCATCTCATTTCGGGAGTGGTATTCTACTTATCCCGCCTTTTGGTCGTAACCTCATATTTGCCACGCGCCAGCCTGGCCTTAGCTTCATTCTTTGTTGTACTCGTACCCTTGGTTCCCTTAACTTCATTCTTTATTGTACTCGTACCCTTGGTTCCCCTGCACTTTCACCTCTTCCCTTACGCCCTTGTCTGTTATCGCCTTTAACCCTTGTAATATATGTATCTTCACCTAAATGCTTACCTTGAAATTATCCTTTAAAAGCCTCCCCTTCCTTTCAACCTAGTTTGAGAGTTGCGAGTTACCCATCTCTCCCTTGATTTCTTTTCACTTCTTGTCGCCTTACAAGTTTTGTGTTAATTCCATCTCTTGCTATGTTTTTATTTGCTATCACCCTCACCTTGTCGTCCATCGATCTTGCCTGGATACTCATCTTTATTCCTACTTCTTAAAACCCCCCCTCTCTTCCACCTCAATTTCAGAGTGATAGTTTACCTATCGGGCCCTTGGACGTATCCTCTTCTTTTCCACTTGCAGATCTTGTCTGAACTTCATCCTTTGTGGTACTTATATCCTTGGTTCTTATGCACATTTACTTCCTCTCTTACATTCTTGTTAGGTATCACCTTTAGCCCTTGTAATATTCATACCCTTACCTTCATGCTTACTTTGAACCTCCCTTTAAAAGCCTTCTCTTTTCCATCCTTGTTCGAGGATAATGTCTTACCTATTTCGTCATTGACTGATCGCCTTCTTTGACACCTTGCAATTTTATCTAAAATACATCCTTTTGCTATGCTTTGTTTGTTATCACTTAACCCTTGTCATCCCTCGATCTTTACCTTGATGCTTATCCTACACCTGCATTGCATTTTAAAGCCTCCTCCCCCGTTTTAGTTCAAGAGTGTTGTCTTACCCATTCCGCTCTTGGTCGTTCCCTTTTTCTCTGTGGCATTGCAAGTCATAGCTTTTTATTGACACCACCCTTACCTTTGTAATCACTAGATCTTGCCTCAATGCGTATCTTAGGTCTGCTTTTTGGAACCTCTCCTTTTATATATCAACACGAGAGTGGTGTTCTGCCATTATGCCTTGGGTCGTATCCTTATCCTAGTCGCTTACATTGCTACTTTAACTCCATCCTTTATTATGCCCGTGCCCCTATCCTGCACATACTATTCTTCTCCTCCTTCGACAACCTTAGAGAGTAGTTATTCCCTTCTTAAGAAAGTCCACCATTTAATTAAAAGGAACGTATAGCAACGAAATGTTTGTTGTTGTATGCTTGTGATATTTGCCTTTGTGTGATGACTGATTTGCTTCTTTGTGATGAGTGTTGATGTGTTGTGGCCCTTAGTCCGCAATGATATCAGTTCACTAGGTGAGTGCCATATATTTAAGTAGTTGGGTTCTTCCCCTGCTCTCTCTAATCCGTCTATATTTAGCTTTTCTCGCTATTCTTCCCTCTTGCACCTGTCCATTTGTCAACCTCCAACTCCTCCAAATCAGTCAAGATCAGAGTCGACAACATCTTCACCAAATGCATATCAACACTCCTGTTAAGGGGGTTAGTCGCTAACCCCAATGAAGATAATGCGATCAACATTAACCAACAAGATTAAACTAGCGCAACAGAAATGTGTGTGGGTCCTAGCCCACAGGTCCAAGAGATCCTCAAGAATTTCATCGATCGGTCTCAAGCATTTGAAGTCAAAGCAACCAATCCACAAGTTAAAGTTTCCAGAGTCAAAGCTGAGTCAAAAGAAGCTATGAAAAAAAAACTAATGAACCAATCTCATTTTCATGCTGGCCTCTTCTTGAATCTCGAGGGCGAGATTCCTGTTAAGGGGGTTAGATTTGTAACACCCTGAATTTGGGGGTATAAAATTTCTTTTCTAAAACTCACCAAATTCAGGTGTTACCCTCTCTTTTCCTTACTTTTCTTTTCATTTTTCTAAATATTGTAGAGTTATTTTGTTATGTATATAGGTGTAAACCTAGTAAAATAAAATTCTAAGGAAGCTTCGATTGATGCATCATGCTGGAGCATATGTTTTTGTTTGATGGAGAAACTTGTTGCGGATTCATTTAATTTGTAGCTCTTTCGGTGTATAACTATGATTAGAGAGAATAGAAACAAAAGAACGAGAAAAAAGAAAAGAAATAAATAAAAGGGCCTAGCTCCCTTTCTTTTTTTTCCGCCGGCCCAGCTCGCCTTCCTCTCCCCGCAGCCCAGCAGCGCGCACGGCCCACCAACAACGCCAGCCCAGCGCGCGCGGCCCAGCTCCCCGCGCGGCCCAGCTGTCTGCGCGCGCGCCCCCCGCAGCCCTAGCCGCTGCGCGCGTTCCAGCCGCCGCCGCGCTCGCCTTCGCTGTGGCCTGGGGCCCACCTGCCAGAGCGCCGGCCTCCACTTCCCCAGCGCGGCCAACCGACCCAGCGCCGCTGCTGCCTGCGAGTGGGCCCCACATGTCATCCCTGCCAACCGCCTCCCCGCGATGTGCGTGTCCATCTTGCCCACATCTCCCAAAAATAGGAACTGGCGCTCCCGTTGCCTCGTTCCTCGCCCCAGTAATCGCCAGATGCGCCCTCGTCTACCTTCCGAAGCTGCTTTGGTGCCCCATCGTCCGTTGGAGCTCGCCTTGTTCGTACTCTACCTTCGCCGTCGCCGTCCGAGGTGAGCTCCATTTCTCCACTTTCTTCCCGAGCTCCCCCGCGCGCGAGTCTCAGCCGAGCAGCCACAACCTCGGTCGTGGTCGGCCCTGCCGTGCCCCATTCTCCTCTTCTCTGTCGTCGGCGAACTCAACCATGGCCGTCGCGGGCACTTGCACTGCGTTGCGCGACTGGCAATCCCGCCCCTGCCACTCGCCTTGCTGCCGGCGAAGCCTGGCCAGGCTTAGCCCCGCCCAGCCCCACTGAGTCATCGCCCCGCCACTGCCCAAACCGAGGCCGAGTGTGGCCCCTGCGCGCGGCTGCCCCCGGGCCCTGCAGCGCGGCAGGAGGCCATGGCGCGCGGCTAAGCTTCCTTGCGTGTGCCTCCAGTCCGAATCGGTCCCTGTTCTTCCCCTCCCTGTGTACTGTTCCGAGGAAGAAGAACCGCATGTGTGGTTATAGCAGAGAGAAAGAAATGGACGCCTGAGCTCCGTCGCGGCCCTCCCGGCGGCCAACGCCCCGACGAGCTCAACTCTCAGCCAGCCATGGAGCTCCTTGCCCAGCTCGCCTCTCTCACACACCCCTGCGCGCGAGCTCCTGGGGGTTTGCCCCCCTGGCCGCGGCTCCCGGCGCCCTCGTCTAGCCCCTCTCTCTCTCCTTCTCCCCCCACTCTCCTCTTTTGTCGACAGCAGGCTGGGCAGTTCCCTGGCCGCCGTGCCTTATTTCCTCCCGTGAGCAAGTCCAACATAGAACAAAGGAAGAAGAACGGTTGTGTGGGATTTGGGAAGAAGCTAGCCACACTAGATCCACTCCTTTTCATCCTATGTGGCTGTATCCCCATGTGGCCCTTCGTGTGGTTTCACTTCGACCAATAGAATCACGCCATATAGTTTAAATTCGAGAAATGTTATTTATTCCATATAGTTTGCGTCGAAAACCCGTCACGACTCGTTCCAATTGCGTTAACTTCGTAACAGCATCAATTTCGTATTAGTAACATTATTTTGGTATGTCGCGGATCTCAAGTAATTAATTATTTGTTCATTCAATAGTGATTAAAAATGGCTTTCCAATTAAAACTAATTTATAGTTCCAACTTGCGCTTTACAAATACTCGTTAATTTGATTAATGCAAACTCAAATAATTTACATTAATACTCGCTTAGTGTATACGCGTTATCTATTTAAGTATTTATCGTATGTCGCGCATACTGTTCCGCGCGCGATGGCGTGCTGGATTGCGCGTGCTGTTTTGCGCGCGTCACCACACGTGGTCTTCACGTGTCGCGCGTGCGGATCATGCGCATCACCGCATATTGTCTACGCGCTAAGTCGCGTGTGTCCGCGCGTCGTCGCATATTATTCGCGCGTTGTTTGCGCGTCGTCGGGATTCTGACGACCCTCGTCTACCCCTTCGTCTACCCTTTCGTCTACCCCCCGTATACCCCTGGAGCATCGTTTTGATTTTAAAATCTAATTTAAGAATTCGATTTGCACTAAAATGATTAATCTTAACTGAAATATTCTTTGCTAATAATTGCTTAGATTAATCATACTTTTGTTTATTAGTTTCGCATGTCGGTTCGCGCGTGTCGTGCGCGTGCCGAAGCGTTGTTTTGCGCGCGTCAACTCATTTCGTTCGCGAGTATCTCTCATGTCGATCACGTGTATCCTGTGGCGTCCACTCGTGATAATAAATTGTTTTCGCTTACGAACACTCACGTTAATAATGCTAATCTGTCGGGTCGTATATTTTAGATACTTAACCTAAGACTCGTTTGGTTAATATTTATCAGATTAATATTCTAATCAGATTAAATGTGTAATGTTCAACTTGGGATTTTATAATAAATACTAACATGGATAATATTAATTTAACTACCCTTGATTTATGTAACATTCGTTTAGTATAAACATGTCACCTGATCATAGAATCGAGTTCGACAATTCTTTCCCTCGCGTGACCATAGAATCGAGCCCTGTTTTATGCTGCATATCTTTATATCATTTTATCTTGTATGGTGTAATGTTATTATGTATTTATATATGTTTGTCTGCTTGTGCTTGTTCGTCTTCGCTTCGTGTTGCGATTAGATCGCGATTTGTTCCCGCGCTTCGAGGAATCGATGATCAAGCTTCGGCGATCAAGTGATCTAGCTCTTCGAGTTCCATGAGGCTGAAGACCCTGAGCATCTGTGTGGTGAAGGCAAGTGTCCTCTGACCCATTATGTCACATTTACTTTATAATTCACTGTCCCGCATACTATGAACAACCTAAGGATTTACTAGCTTTCTATTTACCTTGTCCTTGATTTACCTTTTGGGTTACTATGGTTAGCTTCATGCTAGCGCTTTACTTTAATCAATGAACATGATGAGATACAATGATGATACTATGGTTTTATTCTGGATATGATGATTTACTTGTGACATTTAAGGGGGCTCGAGCGGTTTCTCGAGTGCCTCTCCGTAAGGACCTGTTCGTTGAGAGACCACCCGGGATAACAGTGCAACCATGAGGGTGGAATGGGGTGCCCTTAGCTAATTAATTAGAGGAACTAGAGGTGTAGTCGCTTCGCCGTCGTGCCGTTAATGGGGTCCAGGCACAGTGCTTGCTCTGCCGAGGCGGGGTGCCGAGGTCCTTTCGTTTTGCTTTTGTTAGTCACCCTCCTGCGGGGAGGAGTACTGTGTTTATCAAACTGGAGAAACCTAACGGGCGACTATGACCTCTAGGGAATCTTTGTAAAAGCTACGTAGTGATACCCTGCCGGACCACCTAGGAAGTGATCAATGGGGAGTCATGATCCCCGGGCAAAACGGGAATCACGGCTCATGGGTAAAGTGTGTGACCTCTGCAGAGGGTAATGAAACTAATATATCAGCCGTGCTCACGGTTAAGAGCGGCCTTGGGATCCTCTTTGATTAGAGATACAGATGGTTCAATATACAATGGTTCTATTTATGGTTTTGGCTCGATGATGATAATGATGTTCCTCGAGGAGGAAATGGTTCACGGGTTGGCTATTACTAAAACTTGGCTTCCAATAATAATAAATATCTGACCAACTAAAAGCAACTGCTTGAGCTTAACCCCACATAAAGCTAGTCCACTTCAGCCAAACAGGACATTTGCTGAGTACGTTGATGTGTACTCACCCTTGCTTTCACAAAACACCAGGTTGCCTTTGGTGCAATCTATGCTCAGGTAAAGAAGGCGTCGAGGCGGATCTCCAGGAGTTCCAGGACGTCGACGAGTTCGAGGATTAGGCTAGCGACCTCCCCCAGTCAGCTGCCTGTGGTGGGTTGTTTACGTTGGCTACGTTTCGATTCTGTGTACTTTGATTTATATTATGTAAATGACTCTAGTCTGTAATATCACTACTTACTCTTTATTGTAATTCGAAGCATTGTGCTATGATGAGTCATTTATGTAATCGCTGTGTACGTGAATTACTGATCCTGGCACGTACATGGTTCGCATTCGGTTTACCTTCAAAACCGGGTGTGACAGGTTAATGACGTGGGTTAACTCTAAAACTTGGCTTTCTTTACTAGTAATAATAATCTGACCAACTAAAAGCAACTGCTTGACTTATCCCCACATAAAGCTAGTCCACTACAACCAGACAGGACACTTGCTGAGTATGTTGATGTGTACTCACCCTTGCTCTACACACCAACCCCCGCCCCCCCAGGTTGTCCGCATTCCAACCACTGCTCAGGAGAAGATGAAGCCGTGGAAGGAGACTTCCAGGAGTTCCAAGACTACGACGAGTTCTAGACGTGGGTTAGCGGCAACCCCCAGTCGGCTGCCTGTGAAGGCCGCGTTTATCTATGTTTCTTTTCCGCACTTTGATGATTTGTAAAGACCATGTGGATGTCTCAGACATATGATGTAATCGACTACTATTTCCCTTTTTAATAGTATTTGAGCACTGTGTGATGATGTCCATGTTATGTAACTGCTGTGTACGTGAATTGCTGATCCTGGCACGTACATGGTTCGCATTCGGTTTGCCTTCTAAAACCGGGTGTGACATTACCCCAGGGCTTCGTCTCATATAAAAGTTCGTGCATACTGTAGAAGCCTTCTGCACTTGGTTCCAAACCTTGACTCTTCACAGCCCATACAAAGATTCCCATTCTTATGATGGCTTCGGGAGTAATCTGGTGAAGAAAAATCTGGTATGTCTTCAAAACTTCAACCACAAAACTGCTTAGGGGGAACCGAAGCCCAGCCTTGAAGAAGCTTCGGTAAATTACGACTTCATTCTCTTCAGGGGCATGAACAGTCCTGTCTCCATTGTCAGCCCTCACGATGGATATGTCTCGAAAATACCTTCCTCTCATGTTATCAAGATGACTTTGCCTGATAGTCGATTTTCCGAAGACTTCGTCACTTGGTCGCCACGGCCGATCTTCGGAGTCCTCGCCCCCACTTTCCACATCATAACTGTCGCTGTCATCGATATCTTCAGATAGGCCTTCTAGAATTTCTTTTGTAATCTTTTCTGTGTTGGTCTTTGCAATTGACTCAATGAATCCAGCAGTTTTTTCCTTAAGGAGCTTCTCCTCCTCGCTCGGCTTTGTTTCAGCAACAGCTTTCTTATCTTGAGACATCTCTTCGGAAATGGTGAAATGTGCTCTTAAAGCCGAAGCTTAGAAAATCTAAAAAGCCAAGCAAGCGTTGGTAGGCAAGAGCAAAAAAATGAGTAAGCAGAGCAGATGGCAAAAAGCGTGCCAAATGAGCTCGTGGTGTGCTCTTATTTATACGCCTAGTGCGTTGCAAGTTGGAGGGCCCCGCTTGTCATTGACTGTTGCTATTCTAGCAAAGGGAAGGTGTTTTTTCGGACCTTCGTCCTAGGGCCTTCGTCCATATAGCAATATGAATTTATCATTCTAACAAATTAATATTGCGAGGGGCTACTGTTGGGGGCCTTCGGCTTCCGAAGGTCCTCAAAAACATGATTTGATAATGTTTCTGGAGTATAATACATGATAAGGTATCTTCGGACTCGGATCAGAACCACAGTGTAAGAAGCACAAAGAACACGAAGGTTGGCGCAGAGCCGAAGCTGTGCGCAGGAGAGGTTCGACACAATAGCAGAAAAGGAAACCGACTTAAAAGGAAAAGGTTATTCAGACCTCGATGGGTTACTATAGAGTCATTAGCAAATGTAAAGGGCATGAGTGTAATTTTACATGGGCTACGTCCTGTGCCTATAAATAGATGAACAGTGCTCTCGTACTGTTCACGCTGACTTGGCATTTGCTTTTGCGTCACGCTTGTACTCTTACCTTCTTTCAAGTCGAAGGTACACTTGTAATTTGATATTATTTCTATTTTTCCACAATAATTAAATAGAAATGAGTTGATAGTATTACATAATTGTTTATGTTATCTCTAATACTTCATATGATTCATTCTTCATTATTATATGTTGTGCTGATGAAGGTATGTCCTTCATAACCTTCGTCCGAAAATCATTATATCCCAAGGGAAATAATGCTTCGAAGGACGAAGGACTTTAACGTTTAACATTTTTTGTGTTGCCTTGTTCTTAACTCATAGCATTTGAGAACAAGTCCCCAACAGCGTCCGAGATCAAACTGGAGCGAAGGTTATCGGTACTCTATCAAAGAGTATTGGTTTCCCGAAGCTTGAGACCGACATAAGCCACTACCGACGACAACATCTTGTCGGTAGCTTATTCTATTCTAATTTCAAGGTAAAAGCTTTTATTCGACTTTTTATTGTTTTGAACAACGAAGGTGTTTTCTAACGAAGGTTGCTTGTGCACAGAGTATGCTGCTGAGTAAAGCTTTGAGAATGCAACAAGATCTCGAGGATAAAAAACATGAAGTTATAATTGAGGGTTTAGAAAGTAAAATAAAAGATCAAGCAGCTGCTCTTGAAAAAAAGGATTTCGAGCTTCAGACAACAGAAGGTTTATTGGCAAAGTTAAATACGGAGCTTCTCTCGAAGTCAGAAAGCTTCAAATAGGAGAAGCAGAAGTTAAATGCCAAATTTAAAACTGAAGTCGAGAAAAGTTCGAATCTGCAAAAATCATTGTCAGATCTTCAAAACAAATGTATGGAGTTTAGTAGCCGATGCGTACAATGGCTGAACCAGGTCTTCAATTCAGTTGGAGCCAGCTGCGAAAAATTTAATCCTTCGGCTGAAGACCTGCCAGGGGCCTTCAAACATATCGAGGGTGAAATTGATGACCTTGATGAAATTATAACTGGACATGGTGATTTCTGTGCCCTGGTAGCTTCTCGGGGCACAACTGTCGCCTTCCTGAAATCTGGTTGTACACATGGAAATATTGTTAATAGGCCCAACTTTAGTTTGTCACCAGCAGATCTAGTTGATATTCCCAATCTTGCCCGAAGCATAGGAAACATGTTTATAAAACTAATATGGACAAAGGGCGGACGAAGCATGGCTGGTGACGAAGCTCAAAGTCATCTTAAGCCGGTAACAAAATCATACCTTGTGCTTACCTTTCTCTTTAAACTTGAATAATTCTTACAATACTTAAATATGTACAGGATGACGAAGCTGGGGAGCAAATTGACGAAGCTGAAGAGCGCGAAGCCGAAGCTTAATAGGCAATGATGAAGCTTAAATAGATAGCTATGGAAAAGACTAAAAATTCTTGTAATAACCTTTGTGAAGAATATTGTAACTTGAGAATTAGATTTTACTCTGTACATTTTGTCCATACCTTGTAACATATTTTTACCTTTAGATCAACGTATGAAGTGCTTCGATGTGAACAACACTTGTACTTGCATTGATTTGCTTTGCTGTGGACGAAACTAACATTTTTTGAGCCGAAGGCGAAAAACACCTTCCCTTCTTTTCGTACACAACGAAGCATAAAACTGCTTCTTTTTCTCTTTTTGCCGAAGCCTTACAATTAGAGCCGAAGCATCTGCCTGTGTCTGTATGTTATGATGATGATGATCCTATGTATGTCTAAATGAATGTTTATGAATGCAAATGTATGATGTAATGTGTCGTGCAAATGAATGTCGAAACTCACGTACGAATCCACAATCATAGCCTTCATTCCCTTGGGAATGACCGAAGTCTCTTTGCCGCTTATTTTTCGGCTTCACCGCTTATTTTTTGGTGTATCAGCGCTGACTTTTCACTGTAAGTTCTGCATCCCCTTAGGAACGTCTTTTGAACTTTTTCGCCTTCTATTTCGGCGGTATCACGTTGACTTTTCGCGCTTCGCCTTATATTTCGGCGGAATCAGCGTTGACTTTTCGTTGTAAGCTCTGCATTCCCTTTGGAACGACTTTTGAGCAGAAAACTTACGCTGCGCTCCCTTAGGAACGGCTTTTTGTAGCTTCGTCGTGCTCTACATCCCCTTAGGGACGATTTTCGAGCTTCTCCCTGTTTTTTTCCTTTTTGCCTGCACTCGATGGTGCATGCCCAGTTTTACATTTACATTTTTGGGGGATTTTTCTCTCGTAGAGATAAATAAGAAAAAGAGAAATTACATGCTACGGCCCCATTAAAAACCTTTCTCCCCCTTCGTAAAGGAAAAGGGTGCTATAGGAAAAATAAGAAGATTACATCAGCTAAACATAATATCGCCAAAGCTCATCCGCATTCCAAGATCTAGGAATGTCGTTGCCGCTCATATCCTTCAATCTGTAAGAGCCGGGTCTTGACGAAGATACTACCAAAAAAGGTCCTTCCCACTTCAGCTGTAGTTTGCCTACTGTATCTGGGTTGGCCACTCTCCGAAGTACCAAATGCCCTGGCTTAATGTTCTTTAGCCGAACTTTTCTGTCACGCCACTTTATTGTTTTGGCTTGATATTTATTGATGTTCTCCACTGCCTGAAGCCTGATCCCTTCTATAGCATCTTTTGCCACAGAACAATCAGCTTCGTCCTCTACCGAAGCCACTGTTCTTATTGATCCCGCTTTAGCTTCTTCTGGGGTTATTGCTTCGTCACCAAACAGTAATTTGAATGGTGTAAAGCCTGTTGACCTTGATATTGTTGTGTTGTGGCTCCACACCACTTTGATCAATTCATCTAGCCACTTTCCTCTGGGCTGATTGAAGATTAACTTCATTATTCCCATCATTATAATGCCATTAGCTCTATCAATAAGTCCATTTGATTCCGGATGTCTGACCGATGCAAAATGAATCTTCGTGCCAATTTGTTCACAAAACTCTTTGAAAGCTTCAGCATCGAACTGTGTTCCGTTGTCCACAGTGATAGCCTTCGGCACTCCGAAGCGACAAACAATAATTTGCCAGAAAAATTTCTGGACAGTGACCGAAGTTATTGTGGCTAAAGGCTTCGCCTCAATTCACTTGGTAAAATATTCTACCGCCACCACAACATATTTTAGAGTTCCTTGTGCTGGTGGAAGTAGGCCTAACAAATCGAGGCCCCACCTTTGCAACGGCCAAGTGGGCTGTATTAACTGAGTTAGAGATGAAGGTTGTTTCTGGTCTCTTGCACATTTTTGACAGCCTTCACATTTTTGGACTAATTCTGCTGCATCCGAAGCTGCCTTCGGCTAATAAAATCCTTAACGAAAAACTTTTCCCAGCAATGGCCTAGATCCGATGTGAGATCCACATGGACCTTCGGACTGCATCCAGATATTTTTCAAGCTTCGGATCTCGTGCCTTGCTGCTCTTATCCACATGACCAGCAATAACTTGAGAATCAGTCTTTAGGATGGCCCTTCTTATTTCCATTGCCCTTAGTTTTCGAAGCCCCAATAGAAGTGCTTCGTACTCAGCAATATTATTTGTGCAACTGAAATCCAGTTTGACTGCAAAACATGTTTTGACTTTTGAAGGTGCTACTAGGACCACAGCTGCTCCTGCACCGAAGGTTCCCCACGAACCATCACAAAACATCGTCCAAGCTTCGGTATCCTTGTTTGTCCTTTCTTCGTGAGCCCCTGGCGTCCAGTCAGCGATGAAGTCTGCTAGCGCCTGGGATTGAATTGAAGATCTGTGCACGTAGTCTATGGTGAATTCATTGAGCTCCGCGGCCCACTTTCCAACCCTTCCAGTAGCTTCTTTGTTCCTCATAATATTCTTCAGAGGCTGTGACGAGGGAACAATTATATGGTAAGCTTAGAAATAATGTCGAAGCTTCCTAGTGGCCATTAATACAGCATACAACACTTTCTCTAATTCTGTGTAATTTTTCTTTGATAAGCTTAACACTTCGGAGACAAAATATACTGGGACTTGCTTTTTATTTTGCCCTTCAAGCTTCTCCTGTACAAGTGTCGCACTTACTGCAGAGTGCGAAGCTGCCACATACAATAGCAGAGGAGCCCCTGGCGTGGGTGGAGTTAGCGTCGTTAGATCTATCACATATTGCTTCAACTCTTCGAAGGCTTTCTGCTGAGCTGATCTCCATTGAAAGACTTCGGCTGACTTTAGCACTTCAAAGAATGGTAAATTTCTCTCTGCTGATCTAGATATGAATCGATTCAAAGATGCCAGTCTTCCTGTCAGCCGTTGAGCCCCCTTCTTTGTGCTTGACGGCTCCATCCGAAGAATAGCTTCGATTTTGTTCGGATTAGCTTCGATCCCTTTCGTTGAAACTAGACAACCAAGGAATTTTCCCTTCTTTACTCCAAAGACACATTTTTCTGGATTTAATTTTAGGCCAGCTTGCCTAAAATATAAAATGTTTCCTGCAGATCAGTAATGTGATTTTCCTGCTTCGTGCTTTTTACTATGATATCATCAACATATGTTAGCACATTTCTGCCTATCTAAGAATGAAGGACTTTGGCTGTCATTCTACTAAAGCTTCCTCCGGCATTCTTGAGCCCCTCAGGCATTCGAAGATAACAATATGTAATGCTGGGGGTTATGAAGCTGGTTTTTAGCTCATCTTCCTTCATCATCCAGATTTGATGGTAGCCTGAATAACAATCTAGTAAACTCATGAGCTCTGACAAAGCTGCTGCATCTACTAGAGAATCTATTCTTTGTAATGGGAACTCATCCTTTGGACAAGCCTTGTTGAGATCAGTAAAATCAATGCACATTCTCCATTTACCATTGGCCTTCTTCACCATAACAGTGTTGGCTAGCCATTCTGGGTATTTTACTTCTCTGATGACTCCAGCACTAAGAAGTCTTTTCACTGCATTCTGAGCACCTTCGGCTTTGTCGTCAAACATTTTCCGAAGCCTCTGCTTTCTGGGTCTGAAGGATGGATCGACATTGAGCGAGTGTTCAATGACATCCCTGTTGACACCACAGAGATCGTTGGCTGACCATGCGAAGACATCTTTGTTGTTGAACAGAAACCTTGTCAGAGTTTTCTCTTGTTCCTCAGACAATTGAGATCCTAGCAATACCTTATGCTCTGCTATATCTTCACATAAAAGCATGGGCTTCGGCTGATCGGCCGAAGCAGCCTTCTCCCTTCTGTACTTGTACTGCTCACAAGCTTTGGCTCCATGTATATTATGTATTGCTTTTGAATCTGTCCAGTTTCCTTTAGCCTTTCTGGTAGCTTCCTGACTTCCGTGAATAGCAATAGGCCCTTGATCCGAAGGTATCTTCATGCATAGATATGCTGGATGAAGAATTGCTTCAAAAGCATTGAGTGTCCCATGACCAATGATTGCATTGTAGGGGTACTCCATGTCGACAATATCAAACACAACTTGCTCAGTCCTTGTATTGTTATCAAATCTGAAGGTCACTGGCATCGTGATCTTGCCGAGTGCTACAATCTGCCTTCCTCCGAAGCCACAAAGAGGGTGTGTAGCATCATGAATCTTATCCTCTGGCTCTTGCATCTGTCTGAAGGCCTTAGCAAATATAATATTCGCTGCACTGCCTGTATCAACCAGAACATTGTGGACCAGAAATCCTTTGATGACGCAAGAAATAACCATAGCATCATTGTGAGGGTAATCCTTGAGCTGAAGGTCCTCCTAGGAGATGGTAATTGGGATGTGGGACCATTTCAACTTGATGAAGGGTCCCTGCACTCCAACATGTTGTAACCTTCTCTGAGCCTCCTTCTTCTGCTTTTTGTTGGCCGGCTCTAAGCATGAACCGCCTGTTATCGGGAGTACCAACTTCGTAGCCAAAGCAGCTTCAGCTTGGTTGTTGAACGAAGCCATCGACTCAAAAATTGGAAGTGAGTTCACCGGAGGTGGGCGCCAATGTTGGGGACTTGTTCTCAAGTTCTATGAATTAAGAACAAGGCAACATAAACTGTTAAATATTAATGCCCTTCGTCCATTGAAGCATTATCTCCCCAAGGATTTAATGAACTTCGGACGAAGGCCATGAGCAAAATATCACGAAGATCATACCTTCGTGATTAGAGTTAGGAAATAATGTAAGATGAAATATAAAAAATATAAAACATAAGGGAATGATATACTAAAACACATAAGTCTATTCATATATATTATTATACAAACTCAAATATTAAGACATAACATTTAATTACATTTATACCTTCGTCTTGATAGAAGGCAATAATTCAAGTGTAATGTGCCAGCGATTACCAGATTGCGTGAACAGTACAGGGGTACTGTTCACCTATTTATAGGCACAGGACGCAGCCTTTGTATAATTAAATTTATGCCCTTTACAATCGACTACAACAATGACAAAAAATACCATGGGTCTTTAGGTTATTTCATCTTTAAGTCGGTTCACCCCTTCGTCTTGAGACAAGTCACTGTGCCGAAGCTTTATAGGCGATAGCTTCGACACTCCTTTTGAGAGGATCTGCCGAAGGTGTTTCTTTCTTTAGGATCTTCGGCTATGAAGCATACCCCCGATAGCGAGAAATATGGTAAATCGGTAAGCCTAATACCTGAGTAAACCTGCTCACAGACATACCTCTCCACTTGCTCCTGAGATAGGGTCTCCCATTCAAAATATGGTGGGTACAAGTGCAGTGACTGCACGGCGGCGACTGGGGTTAGTGTAGCATTGTATGCCAATGGTTGTGGGCATGTTCTGTTGACGGGGAATCATTGGGGACGACTGATGTGTGCGAGGACGGGGTGCCCCTACATGTCATGTGTTTAGGTTTACCTTGCAAGGTTAAAACAAGATTCGAATCATCAGCTTCTCGTAGTTAATGAGACTGCTTGATACGTGTTGCTGCATCGAGTAAGAAGTGAAATGAGGTTTCACGATATAAAGTGTTGCTTCAATTAAATGATTGCTACCACATATGTTTAGAAGGATGCTAACCTAGATTAAGGAATATTTTAGAACTTGGTAAAGCTAAAACTTGTTTTAGACTTAGCTAATGCTTTTGTCAAACTAAACGTTGGTCACTTGTTCTCAAATGCTAGAAATCAAGAACAGAGCAACACAATTGTTAATGATTAAAGACCTTCGTCCTTCGAAGCATTATCTCCTTTGGGATATAATGATCTTTGGACGAAGGTCATGAAGGACGAACCTTCATCATTTCAGTGAACAAATATAGATAAATATACATGAAACACAAAAGAATGCAAATAATCACAATGAATTATCTGATTCTTTATATTCTCATTTTTGAAATATAAATAAACACCAACGGTTTAAACATTACATTAATACCTTCGGCTTGCCAGAAGGTGGAATGCGAGAGTGATGCAAGAGTGATTACAATTCAACGTGAATAGTACGGTGTTACTATTCATCTATTTATAGGCACGGGACGCAGCCTGGACAAAACTACATTCATGTCCCTGACATTTACTGCTAATCATAAGGTGAGATATCAAGGACTAAGTTGTCTTTTCTCCTTTAGGTCGGTTCCATCTTCCACCTTCGTCATTATACTAAGCCGAAGCTCTTTCAGCCACAACTTCGGCGTCCGTTCATTCTACCTTCAGGTCGTATCTCCATATCATGCATACCTTCATCTCAAACCTGAAGCCTCCTATAGCAATCTATGTTACACTGAAACATATTAGTCACGTTTTTGAGGACCTTTGGAAGAGGAAGGCCCCCAACAGTAGCCCCTCGCAGTATTAATTTGTTTCTATATTAACAAATTCAGACCGCGACGTGAACAAAGGCCTTTAGCCGAAGGTCCGAAAAACACCTTCCCTTCGCTAGAATAGCGAAAGACACTGACATGTAGTGCCCACCAAGTTGTGGTGCGCTAGGCATATAAATAGAGACTCGTATTGATAGCGTTTGATGTGCCATTTCAACTACTTGCGCTATTTTTATCATTCTGAATTTTTTACTCTACCAAGTTTTGATTAATTTGTAAGCTTCGGCATTTGCACAACCATTGAATAAATGGCTGAAGAGAAGAAGGTTGTTGACCCTGCATTGGTTGTGTTTTATGAAGCTATGGAGAAGACAAACACTGAGAAAATCACCAATGAAATGCTGGCTGGGTTATCTGAGGATTCCGACGATAGTGAAAGTTTTGATTTGGAAAGTGGAAACGAAGATGCCGAAGATCAGCCCTGGTGGCCGAGTCATACCATCTTCGGAAAATCAACCATCAAGCAAAGTCAGATTGATGCTATGAAAGGGAGATATTTCAGCGATATTTCTACTGTGAGGGCTGGAGGAGATAGCACTGCCCCTGCGCCCGAAGTAGACGAAGTTGTTATCTACGGGAGCTTCATGAAGGCAGGGCTTTGGTTTCACTTGAGTAAATTTTTAGTTGAAGTTCTAAAGACTTTTGAGATTTACCTTCATCAGATTACCCCCGAAGCTATCATCAGTATGGAAATTTTCATTTGGGCCATGAGGAGCCAGGGACTAGAGCCGAGTGCAAAATGCTTCTGTAACATGCATGAGCTGTGCTATGAGACGAAGGCTACTGGTAAAGAGAAATATCATAATAATTTTGGTTGTTACGGCTTCGTGCCTCGCTCGGATGTGAGCAATCCAGTCCCGACATTTCAGAAAAGGTGGCCAGGAGCCTAGATGGAAGAGTGGTTTTATGTAAAGAACAACTTAGTTGAAAGAGAAGATATCAAGGGGATCATCCAACATCCTATTTGGTCCCGCTTCGGCATCAGAAGGCCAGCCACTGCTCTTGGAAATGAAATTGAAGCATGCCAGAAGGCTTTTAACAGTGTATGCACTTTTATTAGCACAAGAGACTTAGTCCAAGAGCATATTGCTCATAGAGTGTGGCCTCTTGTTAGTGACTGGGAGATGCCGAAGGAAGCTGCTGTCGGGTCAAGTCAAGGCGGCTTGGTCTATCTAAATTACACCTTCAGATACAGAGATCAATTTGATGAGCTGAACGATGACTGGCTGAATTGTGTTGAGGCAACTAGTGACGAATTGCTTGGGGCCTACACAAGGGCCGAAGATGATGCCATGACACTAGCCTTTAGAGGATGAGGCAAGAGAAGATTAAACAGAGTCTTTGATGTAATTGGTTTTGTATACCCGGACTACTATTATCCCTCGCGAAAGCAGGGAAAGAAAAGAAAAACTGCTGCTTCGGCCATCTCTGCTACGCCGAAGGGTAAAAAGATTAAAGTTCTGACACACCGGCCCAGGTACATTGAAACGGCAAGGGTGCCGAAGCTTGATGAGGGGCCTTCTTCCACTGCTAGGCCAGAGTTCCCCGCTCCTACTGAAGCCACAACGGGATCAGCCGAAGAGCTAATTCTAAAGACAGCAACAGAGTAGACAGAAGCCAAAGTAGCCGATGTGCCGAAGCATCCTGCCAAAGCCAAGGCAAAAATGACTGAAGAGCCATAATTGAGGAAATTGGCAGAGATATCAAAAATTCCTGCAGTAACTCCAAAGAGGAGGAGAATGGCCAGAGTACTAGACGCTATCCTAGAGTCGACAAGTGTGCCAACTCCTGCCTCTGCAGAAGTGCCCAGCATGAGCGAGAAAAATATAAAGGAGGCCGCCAAGCTGTTACAACTCGTGTTGAAGCTGAAGTTGGCGCTCAGTTCTCGCAGAAACAGGGCCTATTGAAACTGAACAAGGACCTTCGTATGCCGCTCTGAACTTGGAAAAAGAAGGCGCACCCAAGAAGGTTAAATCTCCTACCCCCGAAGCATCTACTGAAGAGCTAGATTTTATTATACGACATGATTCGGGGAAACAGTTGTCGGAAGAGCAGATTGCCGAAGACAAGCAATATGCCAGGGATTTGAAATACCCAAAAGGATCCTTGGTGTATAATGGCAATGATGAAGACAACTTTCTGTACTGTCTTCCGGACAACAAGGATGACCTTGCAGACAACCTCGCTTATAACAGTCTGAAGGTAAAGACTTTTTGACTTATAAACAGATTATTTTTGTATTATTTACTATTGTGCTGATCCCCCCTGTTGGGGACTTGTTCTCAAATGCTATGAATTAAGAACAAGGCAACATAAAAATGTTAAATGTTAACGTCCTTCGTCCGCGAGGCATTATTCCCTTGAGGATAATGAACCTTGGACGAAGGTTGATGAGGATACGATTACGAAGGTTAAGTCTTCGTAATCAAATTTTAATAGATTGTATAAGATAACATGAAATAAAGGGTATCAAAGGTAAATGAATCATAAACGAATCATATTATATTTACTTAATATATAGAATCATTGAATACAGTTATACCTCTGCCTTGGCAAAGATTGGTTCCCGAATGATGCAATTGCAATTACAATAATGCGTGAACAGTAAAGGAATACTGTTCACTATTTATAGGCACAGGACACAGCCTGTGAGGAATTACAATTATGCCCCTCATAAAAGTTTACAACATTGACTCAGACCTTTATGGACTAAAAGGTCATTCTATCTTTAAGTCGGTTTGTAATACCGAAGCTTCATGAAGAGGAACCTTCGGCTATCTCATACAAACAGCTTCAGCCGAAAGCCGCTTCTTCCTACAAGACCTTCGGCGACGAAGCATAGACCCAACAGTAGCCCCTTTCGCGGTGCTAGATCGTTTTTCGTAACGAGCTTGATCCGTGAAAAAAGTCTCTTAAGCTTCGGGGAGCCGAAGGTCCAAAAAACACCTTCCCTGAGCTCGTTGTCGAGAAACGATTCAGTTTTCCAGCGCGTAGCGGTCCCACCTTGCAGAGTTACTGTTTGGTCTCTGCGGTCCACCACGCAGCGAGTGCAAGCGGGTGTCCGCCTGGTGTAAAAATCCTGGCGCTTCGCCTTCTTACCTGCAGTACTATATAAACAGACGAGTAGGTGTGAAGTTACCACAGCATTCATTGCTATTTGCACTGTTTTGCTGCCAAAATTTTTAACCATCGCCGAAGCTTGACTCTCGGAATCGAACGAAGCTCCAGCTTGAAGCCTGCTTCGTCAGAAGAAAAACCTTCGGAAGAAAAAAGTATTTAATTTCCACAAATTCAGAATTAAATGGCCAGAGTGCGTTCTACCGCTAGGGTTGAGCGTGAGGGGGGCGAAGCTGAAGGTTCGGAGACTGTTCCCATCTCCGAAGCGATGCAACGATCCGGGCTAGTAACTTCGGAAAAGATCCCTAGTGCTGACGTAGAACAAGCAGAACAAACAACTGCCGAAGCAGAAGAAGAAAACATTGAGGAAACTGATTCTGAAGATGATTATCGTATTGCCATGCCAAGCAAGCCAAGCCACCTGGACTTCGGAAAGTCTACTGTTTCGAAGGCTGATCTCTCCAAGATGGTGAAGTCGGGCTTTTTCAGTGAAAATCAGAAGAAGCTATTACGCTTCGGGGGAGAAGAAACTACCCCAAAGCCGGAGAAGGATGAAATAGTCATTTTCAAGAGCTTTCTAAAGGCTGGATTAAGATTCCCCCTACATGGGATTATTGCGGAGGTACTGAAGAGATTTGGTATCTACTTTCATCAGTTGACTCCTAACGCTATCGTTAGGCTTAGTGTTTATATCTGGGCACTCCGAAGCCAAGCGGTGGAGCCGTTTGCGGACAGCTTTTGTCGAGTTGACGAGCTGCACTATCAGACGAAGGCTAGAAAGGATGGATTGCATGACAATTTTGGTTGCTATAATTTTGCTTATCGGAAAACCACAAAGTTTCCTGTAATCAGCTACCGAAGCAAATGGGCAGCAGGCTGGAAGTCGGAGTGGTTCTATGTCAAAGTTGATGACGACAAGGAGAAGCTTGTGCAAAGTCCACTTGAACTAATCTTCGGAGAAACCCGACCTCATTGCAACATGACACCAGAAGGTCCAACTCAAAAAGCGATGAATGAATTCAGAATTATTGCAGAGCATATCAGTACAAGAGACTTGGTTTAGGAGTTTTTGGCTTTCAAGGTTTTTCCTAGTTTAAAAGAATGGGAAATGCCGAAGCTAAAGGGGGAGAAGAAAGAAGGTGAACTTGTACGGTTACCTTACTATTTCAAGTTTAAGAAATACTTTAAAACACCTTGCCAAGAGTGGCTGGATACAATTGAAGTAATGTGCAATGAAATACTCGGCAATTATTCCAAAAAAGAAGATCAGTTGATGACCGCGGCCTTCGGCACCCGTCCTAAGCGAAGACTAAATCGTGTGCTGGACGCCTTGGGTTTTGAATACCCTAACTACGAAAATCTGAATAAAGGTGCCGGAGGCCAGAAAAGGAAAAGGATAACCGAAGCCTTAAATGAAGATGAGAAAGAACCATCAAAGAAGAAAATTCCGAAGAAAAGGAAAACGTCTTCTCCGAAGCAAAAAGTATCTGATGAAGAAGAAACCCCCGCATCACCCTCTGCCACTGACGTGGAGGAAAATTTGAAGGTAATGACTGAATCCCTGCCTGCGAAGCTAAGTCCATTGGGGCCTCAACTGACAAAGTTTTTTCAGAAGGAAAAGGAGCCCGAAAAAACGAAGAAAACGACTAAAGCAAAAAGACAAAGAATCATCGGTGTGACAGAGGTCATTGACAAGACACCACCGAGAGCTTCAGCTCAGAAGATACCAGTGGCTGAGGGAATGACAAATATTGAAATCACACCTTCGGAGGTCGCGGCTGCCGAAGCTACCTCAATTGAAGATTTAAACTTGGAAAGCACAATTGAACACATCGACAAAATGCTGCTAGACATGGCCGCAGAAGAAGCTACTACCGCCGCCGAAGAGGCCGTGGCCGCAGGGTCGGGGAAAGAAAAGGAAATTGCTGCCGAAGCTTCAGAGGACGAGGCCTTCATATTTCAAAATTTAGTTGGAGAAAAATTGTCAAAAGCCGAAATAGAAGAGCTCAAAGAGTACGCCAAATCTTGCGGATATAGACCAGGAGCACTCCTCTTCGGAGGTATTGATGATGAAAAGTTGGACTGTATCCGGAATCAAACTGGAGCTAAGGTTATCGGTACTCTGTCAAAGAGTATCGGTTTTCCGAAGCTAGAAACGGACATTAGCCGCTACCGACGACAACATATCGTTGGTAGTTTATTTTATTCCAATTTCAAGGTGAACTACTTTTCCCTTAACTTTTATTGTTTTTAATACTGAAAACATGTCTAACGAAGGTTGTTTTCGTGCAGAGCATGCTGTTGAGCAAAGCTTTAAAAATGCAGCAAGATTTGGAAGATAAGAAACACGAAGTTATAATTGAAAATTTAGAAAGCAAAATAAAGGAGCAATCAGCTGCTATTGAGAAGAAGAACTTCAAGCTTCAAGCAACTGAAGGTTTATTGGCAGAAGCCGAAGCTAAAATAACAGAACTAAACACGAAGCTTCTCTGCCAATCTGGGCAATTTGAACAAGAAAAGCAAGAGCTTAATGCAAAACTTGAAGCCGAAGTTCAACAAAATTCAGATTTGAAAAAACTATTGGCGGACCTTCAAGAAAAATGCTTGGAATTTAGCAACAAATGTATTCAACGACTAAGAAAAATTTTCCACTCAGTTGGAGCCAGCAGTGAGAAATTCACCCCGTCAGCTGAAAATTTATCAAAGACCTTCGAACATATTGGGGGTGAAATTGATGAGCTTGACGAAGTTATAGCTGGGCACGGTGACTTCTGCGCCTGGGTAGCTTCTCGGGGCACTGCTGCAGCTTTCCTAAAAGCTGGCTGCGATCATGGAAAGATTGTCAATAGGCCCAATTTTACTTTATCACCATCAATTCTAGATGACATTCCTGATCTCGCCCGAAGCATTTCCAATAGATTCGTAAAGATGATATGGACAAAAGGCGGGCGAGAAAAGGCTGGAGACGAAGCTCGGAGTCATCTTGAACCAGTAAGAAATCATACCTTGTGCTTACCTTTTCCTTCAAGCTCGATTTTGACTTACAACAACTTAATTCATGCAGGATGACGAAGCCGAAGCCGATGATTAAAAAGAATGACGCCGAAGCTGAAGTCCCTTGAAGATTAAATAGGAGTAGACTGTAGACAGACTCAAGAAACTTTTGAGATAACTTTTGTAAATGTAATTAAACTTATCTTTAATGAATTTTGTTCATACCTTGTAATATGCTCTTATCCTTCCATTAATGTATGAGAGGTGCTTTGATGTGGACGAAATTATCTTTTTGAGCCGAAGGCGAAAAAACACCTTCCCTTCTTTTCGTACACAGCGAAGCATAGAAAACAACATTTCCCTTACTTCCGAAGCTCTCCTTTTTGTACACGAAGAAGCTCTTCTTTTTTTTTTCTTCTTTTGCCGAAGCAACCATTTATGCCATGATGATGATTATCCTACATATGCCTGGATGAATGTTTATGAATGCAAATGCTATGATGTAATGTGATGTGCAAATGAATGCCCAAACACATATCCGAAGACATAATCACAACCATTATTTCCTTAAAAACAATCACACATCAGCTCTGCATTCCCTTAGGAACGACTTTGGAGCTTCTTCGCCTTTTACTTTCGGCGGAATCAGCGTTGACTTTTCGCTGTAAGCTCTGCATTCCCTTAGGAACGACTTTGGAGCTTCTTCGCCTTTAACTTTCGGCGGAATCAGCGTTGACTTTTCGCTGTAAGCTCTGCATTCCCTTAGGAACGACTTTGGAGCTTCTTCGCCTTTTACTTTCCGGCACTCGATGGTGCGTTCTCAGCTTTTACATTTACATCCTTGGGGGATTTTGCTCTTATAGAACTAAAAAAGGAAATTACATGTGATGGCCCCATTAAAAACCTTTCTCCCCCTTAAGAAAGGAAAGGGTGCCATGAAAGAAAAAGTGAAAAAATATAAAAAATTACATCAAGTTATACATAATATCGCCGAAGCTCATCCGCATTCCAAGATCTAGGAATGTCGTTACCGTCCATATCCTTCAATCTGTACGAACCGGGTCTTGACGAAGATACTACCAAAAAAGGTCCTTCCCATTTCAACTGCAACTTGCCTACTGTATCTGGGTTGGCCACTCTTCGAAGCACCAAATGTCCTGGCTCAATATTCTTTAGCCGAACCTTTCTATCACGCCATTTGATTGTTTCGGCTTGATATTTATTGATGTTCTCCACAGCTTGCAGCCTGATCCCTTCTAAAGCATCTTTTTCCATAGAATAAGCAGCTTTGGAACCTGATTCTGCCGAAGCTACTACTCTTATTGATCCGGTTTTAGCTTCCTCCGGAGTTATTGCTTCGTCGCCGAACAATAACTTGAATGGAGTAAAGCCTGTTGACCTTGATGTTGTTGTGTTATGGCTCCACACCACTTTGATTAATTGATCTGGCCACTTTCCCCTGGGTTGATTGAAGATTAACTTCATTATTCCTGTCATTATAATGCCATTGGCTCTTTCAACGAGTCTGTTTGACTCCGGATGCCTGACTGATGCAAAATGGATCTTCGTACCAATTTGATCACAGAAATCTCTGAAAGCTTCGGAGTCGAACTGTGTTCCATTATCCACAGTGATAGCCTTTGGTACCCCGAAACGACAAACAATATTCTGCCAGAAAAACTTTTGGATGGAGGCCGAAGTTATTGTGGCTAGAGGCTTTGCCTCAATCCATTTAGAAAAATATTCCACAGCCACTACAACATATCTTAAGTTTCCTTGGGCCGGTGGTAACGGACCTAACAAGTCAAGACCCCACCTTTGCAATGGCCAGATGGGTTGTATGAGCTGGGTTAAGGACGAAGGTTGTTTTTGATCTCTTGCACATTTCTGACAACCTTCGCACTTTTGAACTAACTCCGCTGCATCCGAAGCTGCCTTCGGCCAATAAAACCCTTGACGGAAAACTTTTCCAAGTAACGGCCTAGATCCAATGTGAGATCCGCACAGGCCTGCATGTATTTCTTTCATCAATTCTATGCCTTCGGTTCTAGATAAACACTTGAGTAGTGGAGCACAAACTCCATGCTTGTACAACTCCCCTTCTATCATGACATATGGACGAGCTCTTGCCTCTATCCTCCTGTTATAAGTTTCGTCATCGGAAAGGAATTTACCCTGAAGGTAAGAGATGATCTCAGTTCTCCAATCTTCGCTATAAACAGGAGATATATTGAGGATTGCTCTTTCAAGAAGTTCCACTGAAGGTGCTTTTATCGTTTCGAAGAACACATCCGAAGGTAAGGGCAGCGCCTGTGCTGCTGACTTAGCTAGCAAATCAGCATGCTCATTTTGTCCTCGAGGGATATTTTTGACAGAAAATCCTTCGAAGGAAGCTTCAACTCTTCGGACCATGTCTAGATATTTTTCAAGCTTCGGATCTTTAGCCTTGCAACTCTTGTCGATATGACCCGAAACAACCTGGGAATCAGTTTTAAGAATGACCCTTCTGATTCCCATTGCTTTTAGCTTCCGAAGACCCAAAAGCAGGGCTTCGTACTCAGTAATATTGTTTGTACAACTGAAATCGAGTCTTGCCGCATAACAAGTTTTAACTTAGGATGGTGAAACCAACACAGCAGCTGCTCCTGCCCCGAAGGTTCCCCAAGATCCATCGCAAAACACTGTCCATACTTCGGCATCTTTATTTGTTTCTTCATCCTGAGCCCCTGGCGTCCAATCAGCAATGAAGTCTGCTAACGCCTGGGACTGGATCGAAGATCTATGCACATAATCAATGCAAAATTCATTGAGCTCTGTAGCCCATTTTCCAATCCGCCCAGTAGCTTCTCTATTTCTCATAATATCCTTCAACGGCTGTGAAGAAGGAACAACAATATTGTATGCTTGAAAGTAATGCCGAAGCTTCCTGGATGCCATCAAAACAGCATATAACACCTTCTCTAATTCTGTATAGTTTTTCTTTGATATACTAAGAACTTCAGATACAAAATACACTAGGACCTGCTTCTTGACTTGGCCATCAAGCTTCTCCTGGACAAGTGCTGCACTTACCGCTGAGTGCGAAGCTGCCACATATAATAACAAAGGAGGCCCTGGCGTTGGTGGAGTTAATGTTGTTAAATCTATCAGATATTGCTTTAGTTCCTCGAAGGCTTTTTGTTGGCTTGGTCCCCATTGAAAGACTTCGGCTGATTTCAGTACTTCGAAGAATGGTAAATTTCTTTCTGCTGATCTGGATATAAATCTATTAAGAGATGCCAACCTCCCTGTTAATCTTTGGGCCCCCTTTTTTGTAGTTGGTGGCTCCATTCGAAGTATAGCTTCAATTTTACTTGGATTAGCTTCAATTCCCTTTGTTGAAACCAAGCATCCAAGAAATTTCCCCTTCTTTACTCCGAAGACACATTTTTCTGGATTCAACTTTAAGCCAGCTTGTCTGAAACTGGCGAAGGTCTCCTGCAAATCAGCAATGTGATTTTCCTGTTTCGTGCTTTTTACAATGATGTCATCAACATAAGTTAGCACATTTCTGCCTATCTGAGACTGGAGAACCTTCGCAGTCATTCTGCTGAAACTTCCTCCGGCGTTTTTGAGCCCCTCAGGCATCCGAAGATAGCAATATGTGCCACTTGGGGTTATGAAGCTAGTCTTCGGCTCATCTTCCTTCTTCATCCAGATTTGGTGGTAGCCTGAGTAACAGTCTAGTAGACTCATGAGCTCTGAAGAAGCTGCTGCATCAACTAAAGAGTCTATCCTTGACAATGGGAATTCGTCCTTCGGACAAGCCTTGTTGAGATCTGTAAAATCGATACACATTCGCCATTTGCCATTGGCCTTTTTTACCATAACAGTGTTAGCTAGCCATTCTGGGTACTTTACTTCTCTGATAACTCCTGCACTGAGGAGTCTTTTGACTTCATTGCGAGCACCTTCGGCCTTATCATCAGACATTTTCCGAAGCCTCTGCTTTCTGGGTCTGAAGGATGGGTCAACATTGAGCGAGTGTTCAATAACATCTCTGTTAACTCCGCAAAGATCATTGGCTGACCAAGCAAAAAACATCTTTGTTGTTGAACAAAAACCTTATCAAGGTTTTCTCCTGTTCTTCGGATAATTGAGAGCCCAACAGCACCCTCTGCTCTGCTATGTCCTCACATAAGAGCATAGGCTTCGGCTGATCTGCTGAAGCTGCCTTCTCCCTTCTGAATTTGTACTGTTCACAAGCTTCAGCTCCATCTATGTTATGGATTGCTTTGGAGTCAGTCCAGTTTCCTTCGGCCCTTCTGGCAGCTTCCTGACTTCCATGAATAGCGATGGGTCCTTGACCCGAAGGTATCTTCATGCAAAGGTAAGCAGGATGAAGAATTGCTTCGAAAGCATTGAGGGTGCCACGACCAATAATTGCATTATAAGGATATTCCATGTCAACAATGTCAAACACAACTTGCTCAGTTCTAGTGTTGTTGATGAATCCGAAGGTCACTGGCATGGTGATCTTGCCCAGTGCTACAATCTGTCTTCCTCCGAAGCCATAGAGAGGGTGTGTAGCATCATGAATCTTATCTTCTGGCTCTTGCATTTGTCTGAAGGCCTTAGAAAATATGATATCAGCTGCACTGCCTGTATCAACCAAGACATTGTGGACCAGAAACCCTTTGATAACGCAAGAAATAACCATAGCATCATTATGAGGAAAATCCTTGAGCTGAAGGTCCTCCTGGGAGAAGGTGATTGGAATGTGGGACCACCTTGACTTGATAAAGGGTCCCTGCACTCCAACATGTTGTACCCTTCTCTGCGCCTCTTTCTTCTGCTTTTTGTTGGCTGGTTCTGAGCACGAACCACCTGTTATCGGGAGCACCAGCTTCGGGTCCGAAGCAGCTCCAGCTTGAACGTTGAACGAAGCCATCAGCTCAAAAAAGTGGAAGTGAGTTCACCGGAGGTGGGCGCCAATGTTGGGGACTTGTTCTCAAATGCTATGAATTAAGAACAAGGCAACATAAAAATGTTAAATGTTAACGTCCTTCGTCCGCGAGGCATTATTCCCTTGAGGATAATGAACCTTGGATGAAGGTTGATGAGGATACGATTACGAAGGTTAAGTCTTCGTAATCAAATTTTAATAGATTGTATAAGATAACATGAAATAAAGGGTATCAAAGGTAAATGAATCATAAACGAATCATATTATATTTACTTAATATATAGAATCATTGAATACAGTTATACCTCTGCCTTGGCAAATATTGGTTCCCGAATGATGCGATTGCAATTACAATAATGCGTGAACAGTAAAGGAATACTGTTCACTATTTATAGGCACAGGACACAGCCTGTGAGGAATTACAATTATGCCCCTCATAAAAGTTTACAACATTGACTCAGACCTTTATGGACTAAAAGGTCATTCTATCTTTAAGTCGGTTTGTAATACCGAAGCTTCATGAAGAGGAACCTTCGGCTATCTCATACAAACAGCTTCAGCCGAAAGTCGCTTCTTCCTACAAGACCTTCGGCGACGAAGCATAGACCCAACACCCCCTTTTTTGTAGGTCTTAATCTTGAGCAATGCTTTAAGGGCACAAAAGAATGCTGAGGACAAAAGCTGCCAAATAGCCCTTGGGAACCTTCGGTCAGAGGTTATCAGACTGAGGAATGAAGCCCTAGAAAAGGATAAAATTCTGCTTTCCTTGGTAGACAGAGTAAAGGTCAGCGAAGCCAAACTTAATGCACAGTCCGCAGCTCATACAGCTGAAGTCGAAGATCTTCGGAAAAAGCTTGCCGAAGCCAATGAAAACTTTGAACTTGCAAAGGCAAAGCAAGAGATAAGTGAATGGACAAGTGGAAGGTTGGAAAGGAATGTGAAAGAGCTTTGTGAATCCAAGGAAAGATGCTATGAGAAATCCTTGGATTGCGCCAAGAAACTAAAAGATAGCTTTGCCAAGGTGGGTGCATACTCATTAGAGCAAAAGTTTATTTGATGCGATCCTGAAGGAGTCATCGAATGGATTGACGAAGAGGGTGAAGCTTTTGAAGAAATTTTAGCAACCGCGGGGACTTTTGCGCCTTCACCGGTGCCCGAGGGGTTGCAGCAATTTTAGAGAAAACTGGCTGTGAACATGTTAAAGCTGCAGCCCAGACGGAAACCGTCTTCTCCATAGACGACACGAAGGAGCCTTCGGCTAAAGCTACTTTGATGGGCAGGAAATTCTATTCCAATGTTTGGATGATGGGCGGGAAATTCTATTCCAATGTCGGTTCCATCTTCCACCTTCGTCATTAGACTAAGCCAAAGCTCTTTCAGCCACAGCTTTGGTGTGCGTTCATTCTGCCTTCAGGTCGTATCTCCATATCACGCATACCTTCATCTCAAAGCTGAAGCCTCCTGTAGCAGTCTATGTTACACTAAAACATATTAGTCACGTTTTTGAGGACCTTCGAAAGAGGAAGGCCCCCAACACAAACCCCTCAGCTAAACAACTTCATGGTCTAGAGGTATAGAAGTAGACTCCTTACACTAGGTAAGTCTAGCTGAGTATTAGTATACTCAACCTTGCTTGTTGCATAATGTTACAGGTACTCCTTGGATGAATTGGTTGATTGTGTATCTTGGCCTTCATCCCTGCCACCGGGATGGACGGTCGGTGGGATGCTGCCTCTGCAGGAGAGGACCAGGAGGAGTAGCATGGCCAGGCTTCGCCATGTTACTCGGTTATCTTCATTAGTTATTTCTGTTGCATTAAAAACTATGGTTACTGCTTTTGAAACTCCGATAATGTAATCACTAATGATACTTCTTAAATTTGTTGTATTATGCTTTATTGTATTTCTATGTACCTCACCTTCGAGTGAGCTAGTGGTATTCGATCCTTGGTAAGTGGCTTTATTGGACTAGATCTGAGGGATTGACAACTTATTCCGATTTAAGTGTGTCGTTGCCTCTAGGGCAAGACTTGGGCACTTAAGCTGGAATAATCTAGGTGGTTCCTCCACATACTCCACGTTGTGGTGATCACCTTTGGTCATGCGTTGCACTAAACCCCTCCCAAGTGATCCAAGGATCCAACTTGAGTGCCACATATGTCTTCCTAATAACTCAATCCTGTTTGTGAGCAATCTCCACATGTTGGAGTCTCTCATGCCTTACCCAAGTGATCACAACCAAAACCCGAGTAAGGAAGGGAGTAGAATACACACACAAGAGCATAACACGACAACAACATGCAGCAATGCAAAGAAGAGAGCGCAACAATAAAGCGGCGGAGTAACGACTCAGAAAATGCTCTCAAATCTCACTCAAACACTTCGGAGGCATGGTCGCGGAGTCTTGAGGTTGTAGTGTGCTCAAATTATACTTGGTGTACTGCTCCATACGCCTAGGGGTCCCTTTTATAGCCCCAAGAGGCCTAGGAGCCATTGCTTCTCCATTTGGAAGGCCCTGGTTGCCTTCTGTCCGCTGATGCACCGGACAACTTCTATGCAATGGTTACCAAATCATCTGATTGGCTGCCTTCCTTTTTTGGTGGGCACTAGACTGTCCGGGGGCACACCAAATCATCTGATTGGCGTGGGCGAAGAGCCGTTGCACGCCTGGCACACCGGAAATGTCCGGTGCACACCGGACTATCCGGTGATTTTTAGTTAACGCACCGGAGAAATTCCTGAGAGCGACCAGTTTGGGCCAGCCGACCAGGCCAGCACCTGAGATGTTTGGTACGGGACTATCATGTGGTGCCCACTTTAGCCCAGCTTCTCCCCTTTTGAACCAAACTTCTTCCCTTATTTTTAGCTTGACTTGAGATGTTCCCTAGCACTTAGATGAACATTTTTAGGAACTACAACGAATGACTAAGTGCTAGAATCATACCTTTGCTCTTTCATTTCAAAAGTATTTTCAATGTGCTCAAACTAAGTCCAACTGCCACTTAACTTGCACTGAGAAGTTAGTAGCCAAATGGCAGTGCAAGAAACATAGCATAAAGTAAGTGCAACTTATTTAAACACTTAAATCTCCTGTTTTTGTTATTTTGCCCAAGGTTGCACTTTTTGGTCCTTTAATCCCACTCATTTGGACTTTGCATCTTCAATTTGCTCAATTAGAACATATGCTCATGCTCATACCCAGATGGTTAGTTCATAGTGGTGTGTTGAGCAGTTAATAACCAAAACACTTAGAAATAGCCCAATGGCACATTTCCCTTTCAATCTCCCCCCTTTCAGTGATTTATGACAACACACCTAAAGAAACACAAAATTTCTAACTTAACCAAATATGAGCCAACTTTTGCAAATTGAAGTCAAATCAATCAAGGATCCTATCATAGACCGGAATACCTTTTGATCTACGGACTTACCTCCTCTGTGGAGGTCCAAATGTCAATTGGGTCCCATCAGCGTCTTGATAGGTTTTGAGTAATTCATCCCAAACTTCTTGAGCAAATCTTGCGTGTACTTTGTATGGGAGATGAAGATGCCTTCCTTGAGGTGTTTTACTTGAAATCCTATAAAGTATGTTAGCTCGTTCATCATAGACATCTCAAATTTTTGCATCATCACCCTGCTGAACTCCTAACAAGACTTTTGGGTAGTAGAACCAAATATTATGTCATTGACATATATTTGGCATATACACAAATCACCATCACAAGTCTTAGTGAAAAAAGCAGGGTCCCCTTTCCTAACCTTGAAAGCATTAGAAATAAGAAAGTCTCTAAGGCATTCATACCATGCTCTTGGTGATTGCTTAATCCCCATAGAGTGCCTTAGAGAGCTTATACACATGGTCGGGATACCTATCTCCTCGAAGCCAGGGGGTTGCTCCACTTACACCTCCTCCCTAATTGGACCATTGAGGAAAGCACTATTTATGTCCATTTGGTAAATCTTAAAAGAATGGTGAGCAACATAGGCTAATATAATTCGAATATACTCAAGCCTAGCTATAGGAGCAAAAGTCTCCTCGAAATCCAAAACTATGACTTGGGCATAACCTTTTGCCACAAGTCTCACCTGGTTTCTTGTCACCACTCCATACTCATCTTGCTTATTGCGGAACACCCACTTGGTTCCCATAACATTTTTTTAGACGTGGCACGAGGCTCTAGACTTCATTTCTCTTGAAGTTGTTGAGCTCTTCCTGCATGGGCATCACCCAGTCCAGATCCTACAAGGCTTCTTCTACACTGAAAGGCTCAATAAAAGAAACAAAAAAGTAGTGCCCACAAAAATTAGCAATACGTGAATGTGTAATAACTCCCTTGCTGATGTCACCAAGGATTTGATCCATCGAATTATTCCTTTGAATGTTGGCACAGACTTCAGTTGGAGGTGCATGTGGTACATCTTCTTCCTCCTTGTCTTTGTGTTCTTGTGCTCCCCATTGATCCATACTATCATCTTGAGGTACCTATTCCTCATCTTGAGATGAGGGTTGCGCCACCGTCGAGGAAGAAGGTTGATCTTACACTTGTTGTTCCGGCGGTCGCACATCGCCTATCGCCATAGATCTCATTGCGGTCGTCGAAACATCATTCTCAACTATGTCATCAGGATCAACTTGCTCTCTTGGAGAGCCATTAGTCTCATCAAATAAAATGTCACTAGTGACTTCAACTAAACCAGAAGATTTGTTGAAGATCCTATATGCCTTTGTATTTGAATCATAACCAAGTAAAAACCCTTCAATGGCTTTGGGAGCAAACTTCGAATGCCTACCTCTCTTAACCAAAATGTAGCATTTGCTTCCAAATACATGAAAGTAAGAAATATTGGGTTTGTTACTAGTTAGGAGCTCATATGTCGTCTTCTTGAGGAGGTGATGAAGATAGTTACAGTTTATGGTATGGCAAGCCGTATTAACGACTTTCGACCAAAACCGCTTCAGCGTCTTGTATTCTCCTAGCATAGTTCTTGCCATGTCAATAAGTGTCCTATACTTCCTTTCCACTAAGCCATTTTGCTATGGAGTGTAGGGGGGTGGGGAACTCATGCTTGATGACTTCCTCCTCAAGGTACTTTTCTACTAGAAAGTTCTTCCTGCAATTATAGGGGGGTTTTATACTCAGAGCCCCACAGATTGGTGGGTCCCGCAATTCAGTGTAATTCACTATTCTAGCGAAGGGAAGTTGTTTTTTTGGACCTTCGGCTAAAGGCCTTCCTTCACGTCTGTCACACCCGGTTTTGGAAAGCAAACCGAATGCGAACCATGTACGTGCCAGGATCAGAAACACACGTACACAACGATTACATAATTGGACATCATCACACAATGTTTGAAATAAATAGCGGAAAGGTACTTGATTACATCAAGATGTCCAAGACATCCACAGAGTCTATTACATAACCATTGTTCAACATAATTATCAAAGTGCGGAATTACGAAATGTAGATGCTAAGCCTACATAGGCAGTTGACTGGGGGTTTGCCACTAAGAAAGAACTAGAACTCATCATATTCCTGGAACTCCTCGAAGTCATCCATGTTGTCAGCATCACCTCCTAAGCACTGAGTACACTGGGGACAACCTGGGGTGGGGGTGGTGTGTAAAGCAAGGGTGAGTACACATCAACGTACTCAACAAATGTCCCATTTGGCTAAAGTGGACTAGCTGTATATGGAGTTGAGGTCAAGCAATTGCTTTTAGTTGGTTAAGTGTTTATTACTCTTAGTAGAGCGAAGTTTTAGTAATCAACCCAGTTATTACCCAGTAGTACCTCCTCAAAAGAGGAAATACCATAGATCAGATTTTATAACATCATTATTAACCATCATCATAAAAGTATCCAAAGTTCTTCTAATCAAAGAGGATACCAAGGCTGCTCTTAACCGTGAGCTCGGCTGATATACCAGTTTTTAACACTCTGCAGAGGTTGTACACTTTACCCACAAGTCGTGATCCCTTTCCAGCCTGGGTTGTATAGACCCGATCTTCACTACCAAGGTGAATGGCCAGGGATACACTACGTAGCCTTTATAAAGACTCCCCTGGTGCATAGCTGCTCGTTAGGTTTCACCAGTCGTACAAACGCAGTACACCTCCCCAAGGTGGGTGACTAACAAAACTAAATCGAAAGACCTTTTGCACCCCAACCTTGGCAGAGCGAGCACTACGCCCCGCCCCCCATTGACGGCCCTCCAGCAAAGCCAACTACACCCCTAGGTTCATCTAATTAATCAGCTAAGGGCGTCCCATTCCACCCTCATGGTTGTACTATTATCCCGGGTGGTCACTACACGAACAGGTCCTTACGGAGAGGTACTCAGGAAAAAGGCCTAAGCCCTCTAAGGTATCACAAGATCATCCACATAATCAGGATAACAGTATCGTATCATAAATGTTCACATCATTTTCATTGATTAAGTTAAGGCAGTAGCAACATGCTAACCATGATAACCCAAAAAGGTAAACAAGGATAAGTGAATATAGACTATTCAATCCTTAGGTTTCATAAAGTAATGCGGGATAGTGAATCTGAAAGGGAATGAGGCTTACACCTATTTTCCTAATTGATTTTGGTGGTTGAATTGCCCAACACAAATAATTGGACTAACTAGTTTGCTCTAGTATATAAGTTATACAGGTGCCAAAGGTTCACACTTAGCCAATAAAAAGACCAAGAATTGGTTTCAACAAAGAGAGCAAGGGATAACCGAAGGCTGCCCTGCTCTGGTGCACCGGACTGTCCGGTGTGCCACCGGACAGTGTCCGGTGCACCAGGGGACTTCAAGCCAAACTCTTCACCTTCGGGAAAATCCAGAGGCACTCCACTATAATTCACCGGACTGTCCGGTGCCCCACCGGACTGTCCGGTGCCCCACCGGACAGTGTCCGGTGCTCCAGAGGAGAGCGGCTCTGAACTCGCCAGCTTCAGGAATTCGCTCCGCTATAATTCACCGGACATGTCCGGTGTGCACCGGACTGTCCGGTGAGCCAGCGGAGCAACAACTACTTCGCGCCAACGGTCACTTGCAGCAGCAATTAATGCGCGCCAGAGCGCACAGAAGTCAGGCACGCGCGAAGTGGCGCACCGGACACTCTACAGTGCATGTCCGGTGTGCCACCGGACATCCAGGCGGGCCCAGCAGTCAGAGCTCCAACGGTCGGAACCCAATGGCCTAGTGACGTGGCTGGCGCACCGGACAGTGTCCGGTGGCGCACCGGACCGTCCGGTGCGCCATGCGACAGCAGCCTTCACCAAACGGCTAGTTTGGTGGTTGGGGTTATAAATACCCCCAACCACCCCACATTCAAGTAATCCAAGTTTTCAACCTTCCAACCACTTACAAGAGCTAGGCATTCAATACAAGACACACCCAAGTGATCAAATCCTCTCCCAATTCCACAAAAGCTTTAGTGTTAAGTGATAGTGATTTGTTGTGTTTCTTTGAGCTCTTGCGCTTGGATCGCTTTCTTCTTTCACATTCTTTCTTGTGATAAAAACTCAATTGTAACCAAGGCAAGAGACACCAATTGTGTGGTGGTCCTTGCGGGGAAGTTTAGTTCCCGGTTGATTTGAGAAGAGAAAGCTCACTCGGTCTGAGGGACCGTTTGAGAGAGGGAAAGGGTTGAAAAAGACCCGGCCTTTGTGGCCTCCTCAACGGGGAGTAGGTTTGCGAGAACCGAACCTCGGTAAAACAAATCCTTGTGTCTCACTTCCTTAATCGCTTGCGATTTGTTTTTACGCCCTCTCTCGGACTCGATTATATTTCTAACGCTAACCCGGCTTGTAGTTGTGATTAACTTTGTAAATTTCAGTTTCGCCCTATTCACCCCACTCTAGGCGACTTTCAATTGGTATCAGAACCCGGTGCTTCATTAGAGCCTAACCGCTCGAAGTGATGTCGGGAGATCACGCCAAGAAAGAGATGGAGACCGGCGACAAGCCCGCTACAAGCCATGGGAAAGCTTCATCGAGAGAGTCCTGCAACAAAGGGAAGGGGAAGGAGAAGAAACCCTCTTCCCACAAGTCGCATCGGAGTGGGGACAAGAAAAAGAAGATGAGGAAGGTGGTCTACTACGAGACCGACACCTCATCGACATCTACCTCCGGCTCCAACGCGCCCTCCATAACTTCTAAGCGCCATGAGCGCAAGAAGTTTAGTAAGATCCCCTTACACTATCCTCGTACTTCTAGACATACTCCATTACTTTCCGTTCCATTAGGCAAACCGCCAACCTTTGACGGTGAAGATTATGCTAGGTGGAGTGATTTAATGAAATTTCATCTAACCTCACTCCACAAAAGTATATGGAATGTTGTTGAGTTTGGAGCACAGGTACCATCCGTAGGGGATGAGGATTATGATGAGGACGAGGTGGCCCAAATCGAGCACTTCAACTCCTAAGCCACAACCATACTCCTCGCTTCTCTAAGTAGGGAGGAGTACAACAAGGTGCAAGGATTAAAGAGCGCCAAGGAAGTTTGGGACGTGCTCAAGACCGCGCACGAGGGTGATGAACTAACCAAGATCACCAAGCGGGAAACGATCGAGGGGGAGCTCGGTCGCTTCCGTCTTCGCCAAGGGGAGGAGCCTCAAGACATGTACAATTGGCTCAAAACCTTAGTGAATCAAGTGCGCAACCTTAGGAGCAAGAAATGGGATGACCACGAGGTGGTTAAGGTTATTTTAAGATCACTTATTTTCCTTAACCCTACTCAAGTCCAATTAATTCGTGGCAATCCTAGATACACACTAATGACTCCCGAGGAAGTAATCGGGAATTTTGTGAGCTTTGAGTATATGATCAAGGGCTTGAAGAAGATCAATGAGCTAGATGATCCCTCCACATCCGAAGCACAACCGGTCGCATTTAAGGCGACGGAGGAGAAGAAGGAGGAGTCTACACCAAGTAGACAACCAATCGACGCCTCAAAGCTCGACAACGAGGAAATGGCGCTCGTCATCAAGAGCTTCCGCCAAATCCTTAAGCAAAGGAGGGGGAAAGACTACAAGCCCCGCTCCAAGAAAGTCTGCTACAAGTGTGGTAAGCCCGGTCATTTTATTGCAAAATGTCCACTATCTAGTGACAGTGACAGGGGCGACGACAAAAAGGGGAGAAGAAAGGACAAGAAGAGGTACTACAAGAAGAAGGGCGGCGATGCCCATGTTTATCGCGAGTGGGACTCCGACGAAAGCTCTAGCGACTCCTCCTCCGACGAGGACGCCGCCAACATCGCCATCAACAAAGGCCTCCTCTTCCCCAACGTCGGCCACAAGTGCCTCATGGCAAAGGACGGCAAAAAGAAGAAGGTTAAATCCAAATCCTCCACTAGATATGAGTCCTCTAGTGATGATAATGCTAGTGATGAGGAAGATAATTTGCGTACCCTTTTTGCCAACCTAAACATGCAACAAAAAGAAAAGTTAAATGAGTTAATTAGTGCCATCCATGAGAAGGATGACCTCTTGGACACCCAAGAGGACTTTCTAATCAAGAAAAACAAAAAGCATGTTAAGGTTAAAAATGCTTATGCTCTAGAAGTTGAAAAATGTGAGAAATTATCTAGTGAGCTAAGCACTTGCCATGAGACTATAGACAACCTTAGAAATGAGAATGCAAATTTGTTAGCTAAGGTTGATTCTATTGATTGTAATGTTTCAATTCCCAATCTTAGAAATGATAATGATAATTTGCTTGCTAAGATTGAAGAATTAAACATTACTCTTGCTAGCCTTAGAGTTGAGAATGAAAATTTGCTTGCTAAGGCTAAAGAATTAGATGTTTGCAATGTTTCCATTTCCGATCTTAGAGACAAAAATGATATATTGCGTGCTAAGATTGTTGAACTTAATTCTTGCAAACCCTCTACATCTACCACTGAGCATGTCACTATTTGCACTAGATGTAGAGATGTTGATATTGATGCTATTCATGATCATATGATATTAATTAAGCAACAAAATGATCATATAGCCAAATTAGATGCTAAAATTGCCGAGCATGAACTTGAAAATGAAAAATTTAAATTTGCTCGTAGTATGCTCTATAGTGGGAGATGCCCTGGCATCAAGGATGGCATTGGCTTCCAAAAGGGAGACAATGTCAAACTTAATGCCCCTCCTAAGAAATTATCTAACTTTGTTAAGGGCAAGGCTCCCATGCCTCAAGATAACGAGGGTTACATTTTGTACCCTGCCGGTTATCCTGAGAGCAAAATTAGGAAAATTCATTCTAGGAAGTCTCACTCTGGCCCTAACCATGCATTTATGTATAAGGGTGAGACATCTAGCTCTAGGCAACCAACCCGTGCTAAGTTGCCTAAGAAGAAAACTCCTAGTGCATCAAATGATCATAACATTTCATTTAAAACTTTTGATGCATCTTATGTTTTAACTAACAAATCCGGCAAGGTAGTTGCCAAGTATGTTGGAGGCAAGCACAAGGGATCAAAGACCTGTGTTTGGGTACCCAAAGTTCTTGTATCTAATGCCAAAGGACCCAAAACCATTTGGGTACCTAAAGTCAAGAACTAAACATGTTTTGTAGGTTTATGCATTCGGGGGCTCAAGTTGGATCATCGACAGCGGGTGCACAAACCACATGACAGGGGAGAAGAAGATGTTCTCCTCCTATGAGAAAAACCAAGATCCCCAACGAGCTATCACATTCGGGGATGGAAATCAAGGTTTGGTCAAAGGATTGGGTAAAATTGCTATATCTTTTGACCATTCTATTTCAAATGTTTTTCTTGTAGATTCATTAGATTACAATTTGCTTTCCGTTTCTCAATTATGCAAAATGGGCTACAACTGTCTTTTTACTGATGTAGGTGTCACTGTCTTTAGAAGAAGTGATGATTCAATAGCATTTAAGGGTGTGTTAGAGGGTCAGCTATACTTAGCAGATTTTGATAGAGCTGAACTCGACACATGCTTAATTGCTAAGACTAACATGGGTTGGCTCTGGCACCGCCGACTAGCCCATGTTGGGATGAAGAATATTCATAAACTTCTAAAGGGAGAGCACATTTTAGGATTAACAAATGTTCATTTTGAGAAAGACAGGATTTGTAGCACATGCCAAGCAGGGAAGCAAGTTGGTACCCATCATCCACACAAGAACATCATGACAACTGACAGGCCACTGGAACTCCTACACATGGATTTATAAGGCCTGATAGCTTATATAAGCATCGGCGGGAGTAAGTACTGTCTAGTTATTGTGGATGATTATTCTCGCTTCACTTGGGTATTCTTTTTGCATGAAAAATCTCATACCCAAGAAACCTTAAAGGGATTCTTGAGATGGGCTCAAAACGAGTTCGGCTTAAGGATCAAGAAAATTAGAAGCGACAACGGGACGGAGTTCAAGAACTCACAAATCGAAGGCTTCCTTGAGGAGGAGGGCATCAAGCATGAGTTCTCTTCTCCCTACATGCCACAACAAAACGGTGTAGTGGAGAGGAAGAATAGAACTCTATTGGACATGGCAAGAATCATGCTTGATGAGTACAAAACTTCGGATCGGTTTTGGGCCGAGGCGGTCAACACCGCCTGCTACACCATCAACCGGTTGTATCTACACCGAATCTTCAAGAAGACATCATACGAACTCCTAACCGGTAAAAAGCCCAATATTTCATATTTTAGAGTCTTTGGTAGCAAATGTTTTATTCTTGTTAAAAGAGGTAGAAAATCTAAATTTGCTCCTAAGACTGTAGAAGGCTTTTTACTAGGATATGATTCAAACACAAGGGCATATAGAGTCTTTAACAAGTCCTCAGGACAAGTTGAAGTTTCTTGTGACGTTGTGTTTGATGAGACTAACGGCTCTCAAGTAGAGCAAGTTGATCTTGATGAGATAGGTGTTGAAGAGGCTCCGTGCATCGCGCTAAGGAACATGTCCATTGGGGATATGTGTCCTAAGGAATCCAAAGAGCATCCAAATGCACAAGATCAACCATCCTCCTCCATGCAAGCATCTCCACCAACTCAAAATGAGGATGAGGCTCAAGGTGATGAAGGAGAAGATCAAGCAAATGAGCCACCTCAAGATGACGGCAATGATCAAGGGGGAGATGCAAATGATCAAGACAAGGAGGATGAAGAACCAAGGCCACCACACCCAAGAGTCCACCAAGCAATCCAACGAGATCACCCCGTCGACACCATCCTCGGCGACATTCATAAGGGGGTAACCACTAGATCTCGTGTTGCACATTTTTGTGAACATTACTCCTTTGTTTCCTCTATTGAGCCACACAGGGTAGAGGAAGCACTCCAAGATTCGGATTAGGTGGTGGCGATGCAAGAGGAGCTCAACAACTTCACTAGGAACGAGGTATGGCATTTAGTTCCACGTCCTAATCAAAATGTTGTAGGAACCAAGTGGGTCTTCCGCAACAAGCAAGATGAGCATGGTGTGGTGACAAGGAACAAAGCCCGACTTGTGGCCAAAGGATACTCCCAAGTCGAAGGTTTGGATTTCGGTGAAACCTATGCACCCGTAGCTAGGCTTGAGTCAATTCGTATATTATTGGCCTATGCTACTTACCATGGCTTCAAGCTTTACCAAATGGACGTGAAGAGTGCCTTCCTCAATGGACCAATCAAGGAAGAAGTCTATGTTGAGCAACCTCCCGGCTTTGAAGATAGTGAGTACCCCAACCATGTCTATAAACTCTCTAAGGCGCTTTATGGGCTCAAGCAAGCCCCAAGAGCATGGTATGAATGCCTTAGAGATTTCCTTATCGCTAATGGATTCAAAGTCGGAAAGGCCGATCCTACACTCTTTACCAAAACACTTGAAAATGGTTTGTTTGTATGCCAAATTTATGTTGATGATATTATATTTGGGTCTACTAACGAATCTACATGTGAAGAGTTTAGTAGGATCATGACACAAAAATTCGAGATGTCCATGATGGGGGAGTTGAAGTATTTCTTAGGATTTCAAGTGAAACAACTCCAAGAAGGCACCTTCCTAAGCCAAACAAAGTATACTCAAGATATTCTAAGCAAGTTTGGGATGAAGGATACCAAGCCCATCAAGACACCCATGGGAACCAATGGGCATCTCGACCTCGACACAGAAGGTAAATCCGTCGATCAAAAGGTATACCGGTCGATGATTGGTTGTCTACTCTATTTATGTGCATCTCGACCGGATATTATGCTTTCCGTATGCATGTGTGCAAGATTCCAAGCTGACCCTAAGGAAGCTCACCTTACGACCGTAAAACGAATCTTGAGATATTTAGTTTATACTCCTAACTTTGGGCTTTGGTATCCTAGGGGATCCACATTTGATTTGATTGGTTATTCGGATGCCGATTGGGCAGGGTGTAAGATTAATAGAAAAGCACATCGGGGACTTGCCAGTTCTTGGGAAGATCCTTGGTGTCTTGGGCTTCAAAGAAGCAAAATTCCGTAGCTCTTTCTACCGCCGAAGCCGAGTACATTGCCGCAGGCCATTGTTGCGCGCAACTACTTTGGATGAGGCAAACCCTTAGGGACTACGGTTACAAATTAACCAAAGTTCCTCTTCTATGTGATAATGAGAGTGCAATCCGCATGGCGGATAATCCCGTTGAGCATAGCCGCACTAAACACATAGCCATTCGGTATCACTTTTTAAGGGATCACCAACAAAAGGGAGATATCGAGATTTCATACATTAATACTAAAGATCAATTAGCCGATATCTTTACCAAGCCACTCGATGAACAAACCTTTAACAAACTTAGGCATGAGCTAAATATTTTTGATTCTAGGAACTTCTTTTGTTAATTTGCACACATAGATCATTCATATACCTTTGATCATGTCTCTTTCATATGCTATGACTAATGTGTTTTCAAGTCTATTTCAAACCAAGTCATAGGTGTATTGAAAGGGAATTGGAGTCTTCGGCGAAGACAAAGGCTTCCACTCCGTAACTCATCCTTCGCCGTCGCTCCGGGCAACTCTCCATCTGTGGGGGAGAGAGCCTAAGTACAAAGCAAAAGGACTCCGTCTTTGGTATAATCTTCACTCATTTATTTATGACCAAAGGGGGAGAAAGTAATTCTAAAGGGCTCTAATGACTCCGTTTTTGGCGATTCATGCCAAAGGGGGAGAGAGTATTAGCCCAAAGCAAAAGGACCGCACCACCACCATAATTTTAAAAAGATTCTTTCAATTGGTATGATTTTTCAAATTGGTATCTCATTGTGTTCAAAAAGGGGAGAAAGTTAGTACTTTCAAAAATCAATATCTTAAAACCCTCTTGAACACTAAGAGGAGGAATTTATCAAGGGGGAGTTTTGTTTGAGTCAAAGGAAAAGCATTTGAAACAGGGGGAGAAAAATTCAAATCTTGAAAATGCTTCGCAAAGTCTTATTCATTTACCTTTGACTATTTGCAAAAGAACTTTGAAAAGGATTTACAAAAGAATTTGCAAAAACAAAACATGTGGTGCAAGCGTGGTCCAAAATGTTAAAAATAAAGAAACAATCCATGCGTATCTTATAAGTATTTATATTCCAAGCAACCTTTGCAATTACATTATGCAAACTAGTTAATTATATACTTCTACATTTGCTTTGATTTGTGTTGGCATCAATCACCAAAAAGGGGGAGATTGAAAGGGAATTAGGCTTACACCTATTTTCCTAATTGATTTTGGTGGATGAATTGCCCAACACAAATAATTGGACTAACTAGTTTGCTCTAGTATATAAGTTATACAGGTGCCAAAGGTTCACACTTAGCCAATAAAAAGACCAAGAATTGGTTTCAACAAAGAGAGCAAGGGATAACCGAAGGCTGCCCTGGTCTGGCGCACCGGACAGTGTCCGGTGCACCACCAGACAGTGTCCGGTGCACCAGGGGACTTCAAGCCAAACTCTTCACCTTCGGGAAAATCCAGAGACGCTCCACTATAATTCACCGGACTGTCCGGTGCTCCAGAGGAGAGCGGCTCTGAACTCGCCAGCTTCGGGAATTCACTCCACTATAATTCACCGGACATGTCCGGTGAGCCAGCGGAGCAACGGCTACTTCGCGCCAACGGTCACCTGTAGCAGCAATTAATGCGCGCCAGAGCACGCAGAAGTCAGGCACGCGTGAAGTGGCGCACCGGACACTCTACAGTGCATGTCCGGTGTGCCACCGGACATCCAGGCGGGCACAGCAGTCAGATCTCCAACGGTCGGAACCCAACGGCCTGGTGAAGTGGCTGGCGCACCGGACTGTCCGGTGCGCCATGCGACAGCAGCCTTCACCAAACGGCTAGTTTGGTGGTTGGGGTTATAAATACCCCCAACCATCCCACATTCAAGTAATCCAAGTTTTCAACCTTCCAACCACTTACAAGAGCTAGGCATTCAATACAAGACACACCCAAGTGATCAAATCCTCTCCCAATTCCACAAAAGCTTTAGTGTTAAGTGAGAATGATTTGTTGTGTTTCTTTGAGCTCTTGCGCTTGGATCGCTTTCTTCTTTCACATTCTTTCTTGTGATCAAAACTCAATTGTAACCAAGGCAAGAGACACCAATTGTGTGGTGGTCCTTGCGGGGAAGTTTAGTTCCCGGTTGATTTGAGAAGAGAAAGCTCACTCGGTCCGAGGGACCGTTTGAGAGAGGGAAAGGGTTGAAAAAGACCCGGCCTTTGTGGCCTCCTCAACGGGGAGTAGGTTTGCGAGAACCGAACCTCGGTAAAACAAATCCTTGTGTCTCACTTCCTTATTCGCTTGCGATTTATTTTTACGCCCTCTCTCGGACTCGATTATATTTCTAACGCTAACCCGGCTTGTAGTTGTGATTAACTTTGTAAATTTCAGTTTCGCCCTATTCACCCCCCTCTAGGCGACTTTCAGAATCATAAAGTATGTAGGACATAATAGGTCAGAGGACACTTGCCTTCACCAGGTTGCTGCTCAGGAAGGTCTCCAACAACACACTCAGGAACCTCGGACTGCTCGTTGTCTAAATAAAGCGAGCATGCATTCAATACATTTGGAAAGTACAAATGAACATCACACCAAACATGTACCAACATTGGAACACATCTTAAAAAGACATAATACTACATAAGGGATAATGAATTCAAAGTATAACATAAACTATGGCATACATTAACTTTATTTGAAAATAGATTATTATTTCCCTAAGTGTTATTTACAAGTACATAATCATAGATCAATTTATTTTATTGTGACCTATAATTTAGAACAGAGATGAACTCATACTATACCTATCATTAATTTCACAAGCTTAAAAAGTTTAAATCTCTAAGGTTCTCCTCTTATTTATTTTATTAGATAAATAAAACATACATCTACATTAGTTCATATTCAATCCTAAAAACTAGAGTGTGCAGACAGTAAGTGAACCTATTTTATTTAAACAGAGAATAATTCTATGAACATTTTGCAATTTGAGTCACTAAATTTGGAGTTCATATGCAAAAGTTATGAAATAAACAAGTTTGGGAATTCAAAATATGAAATTAGGGCCAATTCTGTGAATATTTAAAAGTACAGGGCTAAATCTGCAAGATTACAGGGGCCTGCGCGCGAAAACCAGGGATGGCGGGTTGATTTCCAGTAAACCGAGGGTCTCTTTAAGAAAACTACCGCGCGAAGGGGTATCGGGTGAATCTAACCGTTAGATCTAAAATCAACGACTGAGATTAGATCTGCGGCCAAGGGCGCGCACGCGCAAGTGGGCGAGCGCTGACAGGCGGGCCAGGGAGTGTCAGCGACAGAGGGGGAGGGGGCGCACTGACCAAGCTGGCCCAGTGTCAGGGGACATGGGCGCTGACAGGCGGGCTAGGGCGTGAGGCGCGCGGGTGCGAAGCGGTACCCGCGGTCCGGGTCGTGCGATCTGGATCAAATGGAGGGGATCAGACTGGAGAGGGGTGAACGGCTGTGGGCGGCGCTGCCCCTCTCCGCGGCGGTGAGGTCGCCGGTGTTGAGGCAAGCGTGAGCTAGGGTGGGTCCGGGGTCGCCGGAGTTGGGCAGAGAGGAAGAGGGCACCACAGCGAACTCAATGGCGGGGAAGGGGACATGAATCCACGAGCAGAGAAGGAAGAACGGCGGTGAGAAGGTCTCGGGCAGGCCGGAGCAACTCCGATGAGCCATTCCGGCCACGGGAACGGGTCCTAAGGCGCGCTAAGGCCTTAGCTAATTTCAGTAGAGGCAGGGGCGACACAGGGACCTACTCCGGTGAACCAGACCAGGCTAAATCAGCCGGCCACCGCGCGAGCACGGTGGACCGCCGCGACCGAGCACCGGCGAAGGCGAAATTGGCCTAGCACAGGGCGCAATAGGGGAAATTGGGCACGGGGACGAGTGTCTCACCTCGGGGCGGAGCTCGGGGAGGCTTGGAGCGGTCTCCAGCGAGCTAGATGGCTGGAAACACGGGCGCGGGTCTCTGGTGGCGGCTGGCGGCGAGGGCAGAACGCGAGAGAGGGTAAAGCTGCGCGAAATGAGGTGAGGGGTGTGCGTGGGGCACTGGCGGGGCTCTAAGAAGGGAGCTGGGTGCGTGGGCGAGCGTCGTGGCCGAGAAATCTGGCGACGTGCGCGAGTGCGCACTCACCGGTCCACGGCGAGAGCGGGGAAGGCGGAATGGACAAGGCAAGCCCACAGCGTAGAGAGAGAAAAAAGGGTGTGTGGGGCAACGGCTCGGCGGCTGGCGATCCGGGCCCGCGAGACAGAGAGAGAGAGAGAGGGAGTGCGCGGGTGAAGAAAACCGGCGCCGACAGGTTGGCTCCAGCGGGCAGAGAGCGAGAGAGAGAGCGCACGCGGGAGAGGGGAATTGCCGCTAATAGGCGGGGTCCGCCTGTCAGGCGGCGCGGGCGCACGGCCTGGCTGGGCTTAGTGGGCTGACTAGGCTACTTTCTCTTTTCCTTTTTCTTCGGATTTTCTAATTCCTTTTCCATTTCTTTTTCTATAGGGTTTTCAAACCAAATTCAAACTAGGTTTCAAATTCAAATAAATTCAAACTTGTGCAACACTTCAAAGAATATTTTAAGCTCGACATGATGCAACATGTCATGACCCATAATGTTTTGGCAAAAATAAATAATTAACCTCCACTAGTTTAGGCCATCTCTAATCAAAAAGGAAAAGGGAGAATGAATCTAGAGAGAGGGAGAGAGAGAAAACCTGAGAAAAAGAAGAGTAACACATGATTTTGGGTGATAATTAGAAAGAAATTTTATACACCCAAAATCAGGGTGTTACAGACCTATCCCCCTTAAAAGAATCTCACCCTCGAGATTCAGGGCTAGCTAGAAAAGAGCTCAGGGTACTTGGCTTTTAAATCATCTTCTCTTTCCCAGGTTGCTTATTCTTCTGAGTGATGGCACCATTTGACTTTGCACATTCTGATGGTACTTCTCCGAGTGACCCGATTTGCTATCTCCAGAATTTGAGTTGGCTTCTCAATATAAGTCAGATCTTCTTGAAGTTCAAGATCCTCTACTAGCAACTGCTCTTCTGGCACTCTCAAGCATTTCTTCAACTGAGACACATGGAACACATCGTGCACAGCGGACAGATTCTCTGGTAAGCTGAGTTGATAAGCCACTTCTCCACGTCTGGCTTGAATCTGATATGGCCCAATATGGCGAGGTGCTAGCTTGCCTTTGACTCCAACCCTTTTGGTTCCTCTGATGGGTGACACCTTCAAGTAGACATAGTCTCCCACTTCAAAACCGAGTTCCTTTCTTCTGCTGTCAGCATAGCTTCGCTGTCTGGACTGCGCTGCCTTTAAATTCTCTCGGACCATTTTGATGTTCTCTTCGGCTTCAAGAAAAATATCTGGACCGAACACCTGTCTCTCACCAGGTTGGTCCCAATGCAATGGAGTTCTGCAATTCCTCCCATAGAGCGCTTCAAATGGTGACATCTTCAGACTGGCTTGGTAGCTGTTGTTCTAAGAGAATTCTGCATATGGTAATCTCTTGTCCCAACCTATCTTGTCTTGCAAAGCACAAGCCCTCAACATGTTGTCAAGAATCTGATTGGTTCTCTCTGTTTGACCATCGGTCTGCGGGTGGTAACCTGAGCTGAACTTCAAGTGTGTGCCCAAAGCTTCATGCAACTGCTGCCAAAAATGAGAGGTGAACTGGGTACCTCTATCTGATACTATCTTCTTGTGATACCCGGTTTGCAAAGAAGAGAAGTTGGGGGTTGTTCTTTTTGGTTTTTTTCCTCATCCAGTTGTTGTTTTGGGGATTTGGAATTTTGTGGACAACATTCACAACTAGGGCAGTAGAATTTATTTGGTTTGACGTTTGCGTTGAGGTCGGGAGCTGTCGCGTGGGATAGTTGGGCCGCAATTGGTGTTTCGGCCCATTAACTCTCCCAAACCCTAGCCGCCTCCCTCCTAACTACCCCCCCATGTGCAGCCGCCCCCCCCCCCCCACTCCTGCTTTCCCCTTGGCCGCCGCCCCCCTGCCCATCTCCTCCTCTCTCCATTGTTGCAGCCACCAAAACCCTAGCCGCCCCCCCCAATCCCCTCCTCCCAAGGTGCTACTCCGTGCCGCTCGGATCATCGTCTCTTGGTGCGAATCTCCAATCGTTTTGGTGGAGGGAAGAAGGGAGGAAGGAAAGGGGGAGAACCCAAGGTGATTTTTCTTTTGTGTTCATCCCTTGTTCATTTGCGCTGCGATTCAATTGATTAGATGTTGCGTTTGCGATTAGATAGAGGGGGGCTGTCCAGAATTTTGCGTGGTGGATGAACATCGGTAGTTCCAGCAGTTTTTAGTTTTTTTCGTGAAGATTTAATGGGGATCAATTTGGGGATCTTGTAGAACTTTGTTTTATCTTTCCAACGAGTATTTATGCGCTCAATTTGGAGTTATAAATTAAAAGTTATTATCGTTTGAATCCGGGTATGTGGCTGTCCAAAAAACAGATTTTTCAGAGTGATGAACAGCAGCAGTGTTAGCAGTTTCTGGGGATTTTTCGGGAGTAATTAGTGTTAATCAGTATGAGAATCATGTAGGGCTTTTTCTTATCTTTCCAACAAGTACTTATGCGCTCAAATCGGAATTATATTTTAAAAGTTATCGCTGTTTGAATCCGCGTATGTCGCTGCCCAAATCAGAAAAAACAGATTGCAGGGTTTATTTTGTGGACCGTTTAGAGGTAAGTAGATGTTAGAATTTAATCATGAGTTGTATACAAAACTTGTGGGGAATTTTATGTAGTTGTCTCTGAAGTTTTTGTTTATCATCACTGCTGTCCTAATTTTTAAGTTATGGAATTGTTAAGCAGCGCCGCTGCAGTTTGGTTAGTGAGGGGAGAATTGTTACCGCGGCGGGGTTTGGGATTGCGCGTAGGTGCGGTGTTGTCTTTGAGTTTTTTTATGTCAATTTGGTGCACTAAGTTGGGTGTCAAAAACAGGTGGTGGACTTCCGGATCGTTCTTAGGGATTTTGCCCGAACTTCGGTAAAGGCAAGTAAAACTGTGATGGTTATTCCGTCTGTCAGATGAGGAGTCTTATACTTGTTCATGTTGTGCTATCATGCTCAAATTCATATTTTCTTTCGAGTACCATCATTTGAACATGTTCATGTTTCATGGATTTCATAAGTTGAGTTTGAGGTTTGATTATGTTACTCCAGTGGTAATTATGTGGAATGGGTGGAAGTAAATGCCTAGCACCTTTTTATTTGGGGAGAACTTATGATGTTGTCATGCATAATGCACTCATCATCCATTGCATTGAAGTTTCGTCGCGATCTTATGGTCTGACCGTACCAATACATTGAGCATCATATGTTGCCCGAGAAGGGGTATGGTGCAGCTTCATATCCTTAGAGATATGGAGGCAGAAGTCATTATTGCATTTGTAGCCATGTGCATTCATGGGAGAGGTGTTGAATCTATTATGTGGATGTGGATAATTTGGACTTGTGCATGGTGATTCTACTTGGTGTTGAGTTTTTTTTAGTTACTCGTATACTTGCTGCAATTTACTGTTCAGAAGAAAAGAAAGAAGTCCTGAACACGTGGTTGTGTAAGCACAGTTGATTTACAATGTCCTATTTGCTGTTGTTATGTTTACTTGCTGAGATGTGTTATCTCACATCTTGCATTGTTTGATGCAGGCACCTAATTTCTGCTCTGGGGAATAGAGGGATGTAGCAGCACGGCCACTACACCTTTAATAAAGGAACCACCATTTATTAATGTTGTTAATTAGAGTTGGACAAGTCTAGTGAATTGCTTTATTCTTGGTTGAGCGGTTATTTTGGGGTGGACTGAGTTCTTATCCCATTCGTTTTACTTCAGTTGGGTCATAATTAAGTTTTACCACTCTTGCATTACAGTTTCTACTATATGAATTATATGTCTTTATATCTTGTATGTGCGTCATGTTTTCCCCTCCTTGTTATGCTAGTTTTCAAAGGAGGTGCTGCCGGATTTTTTCTTGCTTTATATTCTTTCTTTATTACATCTCTTGTGTTGAGTAAGTTTGGTAGATGAGGTTTATGGTATTATCCATTTTGTGCGAACAGTGGGGTGTTACAGTTGGTATCAGAGGAATAGGCTGTAGGTCCTAGCAAGTGGAGTAGTAATAAATTGACACACTGCACATGTAGGATGGGTTTTCTGTCTTGCTATTGATATGATTATGTTATTCTCTGTGCTAGTTTTGACATTATCTAGAGAGATGCTATGCTTATCTCATTTGCTTATTATTCTCATCCCTGTGGCTGCAGCTATGCCGCCTCGTAGAGCTCGGGGTAGTCCGCAAGCTCCTAGTGGGGACTCGATGAGTCCGGCGGCAATGTTAGCCGCGATGCAGGCCATGCAGCAGGAGTTGGCCCTTCTGAGGCAAGCCATTCCTGTCGCCCCTGCAGGTGCTGCTCAGGGTGCTGGAGGTGGAGAAGTGCCCGGGGGCGCTGTCCCTGCGGGTGCTGTTCCAGGTGGCGGGGCCGAGGTGCCTCTTCCAGTCAGTGGTCTTTCTCTGATGCAGTGGATGGGCATGAAGTTGGATTCTTTTGATGGCAGTGGTACTCCGGTCGAGGCGGCAGATTGGCTGACTTATGTGGAGGATAAGATGAATGTCTTCGAGATTGCTTATGGAGATCGGGTTCGCTTTGGCACTCAGCTGCTGAAGGGTGAGGCGCAGATTTGGTGGAGAGGCGTGCAGGCAGCGCACTCCTCCTCACCAGGAGTCCTATCATGGGATGTTTTCATCAGGCAGTTCGAAAGGAGATTCTACCCGGTCACCTTTCTGGAGAAAATGAAGATTGACTAGCAGTCCTACAAGCAGGAGAAGAAGTCTGTCACAGAGTATGAGGTGGGCTTCAACAAAATGGTCCGCTTTGTCCCTCATGTGGCTTATAATGAGATGGAGAAGGCGAGCCAATTCCGTCAGGGTCTGAAGCCTTCTATCAGGCATGCTCTGGGGGCCTTTCCGTTGGTGGACTTCCGTACCACAGTGGAGCAGGCGCTGGGTGTGGAGATGCAACACCAGTACACCATGGAGTCGCAGAAGTCTTCGGGTGTTGATTAGCCTCGTAGCCAGGACACGAGGAGGGGCAACACTGGAGGTCCAGCTCACAAGAGGGGCAAGTCTCAGCATCAGCGCCACCATCCTTACCGTGGCAAATCTTCTGACTCAGGTACTTCAGGAGGAAGTACTCAGAGGTTTCGGGCCGTTCCTAAGCCCGGGTTGGGGCTGGTGTGTTTCCGCTGTGGAGATGCGCATCGCCGTGCAGAGTGCCAGTGGAGTGGCAGGTGTTCTATCTGCAGTCAGGACCACAAGGATGTGGTGTGTAGGAGGAATCCCAATGGGAAGCTCAGATGGGAGCCGATAACTTCCTCCTCTTCTCAGGGCACTATCAATATGATGTCAAGTGCCGAACAACAGTTTTCAGTTCCTCTTCCTCCACAGCAGCTTTATGTGCCTGGGACTTCTCAGTTCGTGCCGATTCAAGGTTTTCCGCAGTATCAGGCTGTGCCTACTCCTGCGCCGTCTACCCCTGTGCTGACTCAATTTGGTGCTCCGCGCCAGCCTCCTCCGATGGCTCAGTGGGGTTCTTCTATTAATTTCACTCCGGGAGCCTCCTCTTCTGCGGGTATTTCTGGAGCTTATGTGCTACCCGCTACGGATGGCAGGGAGCAAGGAGACGTGGTGACAGGTACGATTTCAGTTGATTCATTTGCAGCCCATGCTCTTTTTGACTCTGGCGCTAGCTATTCGTTTGTTTCGGAGGATTTTGTGTCACGGGCTGGTCTTTCGTTGCAGAGGTTGGGTCACCCAATTTTGGTCAGTTCTGCTAATGGCTCCATTAGTAGCTGTTCAGTTTGTCAGGGGTGTCCCGTCATTCTTGCTGATGAGGTTTTTTCGGCTAATCTGGTGGTGATTTCCTTGGGGGCATTCGATGTTATCTTGGGTATGGATTGGTTATCCCAGTATCGCGTGGTTATATCCTGCTTCTGGAAGACAGTGTTATTGCAGGCGCCGTCGGGTAAGGAGGTGGTATTCTTGGGAAGTTCCCCGAAGTTCACATTATCCTTGTTGGCGCAATTGCTTCCTGATCACTGGTCAAGGAAGTCGGGGATCTTTTTCTCTATGGTGGTGGAGGGCGAGGCTGCCTTGCGGGTGCAGGACATCCGGGTGGTGTGTGACTTTGCTGACGTGTTTCCGGCAGAGCTTCCAGGCATTCCTCCGGAGCGCGATGCAGCATTTGAGATTAAGCTGATCCCGGGTACGCAGCCTATTCATAAGGCCCCGTATCGAATGGCTCCAAAGGAGCAGATTGAATTAAAGCGGCAATTGGATGATCTGCTGGCTAAGGGCTTCATTAGGCCTAGCAGGTCTCCATGGGCTTCCCCAGTATTGTTTGTTGAGAAGAAGGATAAAAGCAAGCGGCTGTGTGTGGATTATCGCGCTTTGAATCAAGTGACAATCAAGAATAAATATTCGCTTCCCCGAATTGAGGTCCTCTTTGAGCAGTTGAGGGGTGCCCAGGTGTTCTCCAAAATTGATTTGAACTCTGGTTATCATCAATTGAGGATTCGTGAGGATATTGAGAAGACTGCCTTCTGCACCAGGTATGGGCATTATGAGTTCATAGTCATGTCTTTTGGCTTAACTAATGCCCCTGCTGCCTTTATGGAAGCAATGAATAGGATGCTGCATGAATTCCTGGACGATTTAGTGGTCGTATTCCTGGATGATATTTTGATTTATTCAAAGACCGAGGCCGAGCATGATCAGCATCTCCGTCTCGTTCTGGGTGCCCTAAGGAAGAATCAATTCTATGGCAAGTTGAAGAAGTGTGCCTTTTGGCTATCTGAAGTGGCTTTCCTGGGGCACGTGATTAATCAGCAGGGTATTGCGGTTGATCCCAAGAATGTTGTGGCTGTGGTGGAGTGGAAGAGACCTTCTAGTGTCTCTGAAATCCGAAGTTTCTTGGGGTTTGCTGGGTATTATCGGCGTTTTGTACCAAATTTTTCCAGCATTGCTAAGCCTTTGACTAGGCTCTTGGAGAAGGGTGTTCCCTTCATCTGGTCCGGCGAATGTGAGATCAGTTATCAGTCATTGAAGAGCAAGTTGGTGGACGCCCCTATCCTAGCTTTGCCTGAGAGCGGTAAGCGTTTCACAGTTTATACGGATGCTTCGCGTATTGGTCTTGGCTGTGTGCTGATGCAGGAAGGCAGAGTGATTGCCTATGGCTCAAGGCAGTTGAGGAAGCATGAGGGGAATTATCCAACTCATGATCTGGAATTGGCTGCGGTGGTTTTTGCTCTAAAGTCGTGGAGCCATTACCTTTATGGCGAGGCTTGTGACATTTTCACTGATCACAAAAGTCTCAAGTATATTTTTACTCAGAAGGAGCTGAATTTGAGGCAGCGTCGGTGGCTAGAATTGATTAAAGATTATGACTTGTCCATTCATTATCACCCGGGGAAGGCTAATGTGGTGGCGGATGCCCTTAGCAGGTCCGGGGTTCCAAAGGTGGCCTTGCCGTTGATCACTGATCTGGACCGTTTGGGGATCGTTTTGTGTTATGTCGGCACCGCTAACAAGGAGACTCAGATGCTTATTCAATCCTCTCTTATGGAGAGAGTGCGTGCGGCTCAGCAGCAGGATCGTCTTTTGCAGGAAGCCCGAAGGAGGGTTGGTGATGGTAAAACGTGGGAGTTCACCATTGATGAGAATGATTTGGTTCGTTTCAGGGGCCGTCTTTGTGTGCCTCAGAAATCAGAGGTGAAGCTGGATATCCTACGAGAAGCTCATAAGACGCCTTACACCGTCCATCCTGGCGAAACCAAAATGTACCGAGATTTGAAGCAAAACTTCTGGTGGAAGCGGATGAAGGTTGACATTTCTAAGTATGTGGCCGCCTGTGAAGTATGTCAACGCGTGAAGGCCGAACATAAGCGGCCTGTAGGTTTGCTGAAGCCATTGGAAATTCCTGAGTGGAAATGGGAGCATATCACCATGGATTTTGTGGTGGGTCTACCTCGTTCCCCTCATGGCAGGGATGCTATTTGGGTGGTAGTGGATCGCTTGACTAAGTCTGCACATTTTATTCCCATGAAGACCACGAATTCAGCTTCAGATTTGGTTCCCTTGTATATGAAGGAAGTAGTCAGGCTTCACGGGGTACCTAAGTCTATTGTTTCTGATCGAGACTCCAAATTTGTATCCAAATTCTGGGAGAGTCTCCACAGTGCATTGGGCACCAAGCTTTCGCTTAGTGTCGCTTTTCACCCTCAGACGGATGGTCAGTCAGAGCGAACAATCCAAACCTTGGAGGATATGTTGCGTGCTTGTGTTCTGTCATGGAAGGGTAGCTGGGAGGATCATCTTGCTCTGGCAGAGTTTGCGTATAACAACAGCTACCAAGCTAGCATCAAGATGGCACCATTTGAGGCTTTGTATGGCAGGCGGTGTATCTCTCCTCTGTGCTGGGAGACTTTGGGAGAGAGATCCCTGGTTGGTCCTTACTGGGTTCAGCAAACTTCTGAAAAGGTTCGGGAAATTCGTCAGAATATTTTGGCAGCTCAGAGTCGTCAGAAGAGTTATGCTGATGTGAGGAGGCCGGATCTGGAATTTGCTGTGGGTGACCAAGTCCTTCTCAGGGTATCACCCACTAAGGGAGTTGTTCGGTTCGGTGTCTCTCGGAAGCTCAGCCCAAGATACATTGGACCGTTCACTATCTTGGCCCGTGTGGGCAGCCTGGCTTATCGCTTGCTGCTGCCGGATTCCATGGCAGGGGTACACCCGGTTTTTCATGTCTCTATGTTGAGGAAGTTCTTGCGGGATCCGGACCATCAGATTGAGATGGAACCAATTGCGGTGCAGCAGGATCTGACTCTGGAGTGTCGTCCGGTGCGTATATTGGAATTCTCGGAGCGTGTGTTGAGGAAGAGATCAATTAAGTATGTCAAGGTCTTATGGTCTAATCAGTCGGAGCGCGAGGCTACGTGGGAACATGAGGAGTTGATGCGGCAGAAGTACCCGGAACTTTTCGTTGTAGGTAAGTGTTGTTGATTCGCTAATCTTTTCTTGTGTCATTCCGATAGAAGCGTCAGAATTCGAGGTCGAATTCTTTTTAAGAGGGGTAGAATGTGATACCCGGTTTGCAAAGAAGAGAAGTTGGGGGTTGTTCTTTTTGGTTTTTTTTCCTCATCCAGTTGTTGTTTTGGGGATTTGGAATTTTGTGGACAACATTCACAACTAGGGCAGTAGAATTTATTTGGTTTGACGTTTGCGTTGCGGTCGGGAGCTGTCGCGTGGGATAGTTGGGCTGCAATTGGTGTTTCGGCCCATTAACTCTCCCAAACCCTAGCCGCCTCCCTCCTAACTACCCCCCCCCCCATGTGCAGCCGCCCCCCACTCCTCCTTTCCCCTTGGCCGCCGCCCCCCTGCCCATCTCCTCCTCTCTCCATTGTTGCAGCCACCAAAACCCTAGCCCCCCCCCAATCCCCTCCTCCCAAGGTGCTACTCCGTGCCGCTCGGATCATCGTCTCTTGGTGCGAATCTCCAATCGTTTTGGTGGAGGGAAGAAGGGAGGAAGGAAAGGTGGAGAACCCAAGGTGATTTTTCTTTTGTGTTCATCCCTTGTTCATTTGCGCTGCGATTCAATTGATTAGATGTTGCGTTTGCGATTAGATAGAGGGGGGCTGTCCAGAATTTTGCGTGGTGGATGAACAGCGGTAGTTCCAGCAGTTTTTAGTTTTTTTTTCGTGAAGATTTAATGGGGATCAATTTGGGGATCTTGTAGAACTTTGTTTTATCTTTCCAACGAGTATTTATGCGCTCAATTTGGAGTTATAAATTAAAAGTTATCATCGTTTGAATCCGGGTATGTGGCTGTCCAAAAAACAGATTTTTCAGAGTGATGAACAGCAGCAGTGTTAGCAGTTTCTGGGGATTTTTCGGGAGTAATTAGTGTTAATCAGTATGAGAATCATGTAGGGCTTTTTCTTATCTTTCCAACAAGTACTTATGCGCTCAAATCGGAATTATATTTTAAAAGTTATCGCTGTTTGAATCCGCGTATGTCGCTGCCCAAATCAGAAAAAACAGATTGCAGGGTTTATTTTGTGGACCGTTTAGAGGTAAGTAGATGTTAGAATTTAATCATGAGTTGTATACAAAACTTGTGGGGCATTTTATGTAGTTGTCTCTGAAGTTTTTGTTTATCATCACTGTTGTCCTAAATTTTAAGTTATGGAATTGTTAAGCAGCGCCGCTGCAGTTTGGTTAGTGAGGGGAGAATTGTTACCGCGGCGGGGTTTGGGATTGCGCGTAGGTGCGGTGTTGTCTTTGAGTTTTTTTTATGTGAATTTGGTGCACTAAGTTGGGTGTCAAAAACAGGTGGTGGACTTCCGGATCGTTCTTAGGGATTTTGCCCGAACTTCGGTAAAGGCAAGTAAAACTGTGATGGTTATTCCGTCTGTCAGATGAGGAGTCTTATACTTGTTCATGTTGTGCTATCATGCTCAAATTCATATTTTCTTTTGAGTACCATCATTTGAACATGTTCATGTTTCATGGATTTCATAAGTTGAGTTTGAGGTTTGATTATGTTACTCAAGTGGTAATTATGTGGAATGGGTGGAAGTAAATGCCTAGCACCTTTTTATTTGGGGAGAACTTATGATGTTGTCATGCATAATGCACTCATCATCCAGTGCATTGAAGTTTCGTCGCGATCTTATGGTCTGACCGTACCGGTACATTGAGCATCATATGTTGCCCGAGAAGGGGTATGGTGCAGCTTCATATCCTTAGAGATATGGAGGCAGAAGTCATTATTGCATTTGTAGCCATGTGCATTCATGGGAGAGGTGTTGAATCTATTATGTGGATGTGGATAATTTGGACTTGTGCATGGTGATTCTACTTGGTGTTGAGTTTTTTTAGTTACTCGTATACTTGCTGCAATTTACTGTTCAGAAGAAAAGAAAGAAGTCCTGAACACGTGGTTGTGTAAGCACAGTTGATTTACAGTGTCCTATTTGCTGTTGTTATGTTTACTTGCTGAGATGTGTTATCTCACATCTTGCATTGTTTGATGCAGGCACCTAATTTCTGCTTTGGGGAATAGAGGGATGTAGCAGCACGGCCACTACACCTTTAATAAAGGAACCACCATTTATTAATGTTGTTAATCAAAGTTGGACAAGTCTAGTGAATTGCTTTATTCTTGGTTGAGCGGTTATTTTGGGGTGGACTGAGTTCTTATCCCATTCGTTTTACTTCAGTTGGGTCATAATTAAGTTTTACCACTCTTGCATTACAGTTTCTACTATGTGAATTATATGTCTTTATATCTTGTATGTGCGTCATGTTTTCCCCTCCTTGTTATGCTAGTTTTCAAAGGAGGTGCTGCCGGATTTTTTCTTGCTTTATATTCTTTCTTTATTACATCTCTTGTGTTGAGTAAGTTTGGTAGATGAGGTTTATGGTATTATCCATTTTGTGCGACCAGTGGGGTGTTACACTTCTTCGGAACGCCATGCAAGCACACAATCCGAGCCATGTATAGTTCGGCTAACACCACACTGTTGTAGGTGGTCTTGACTGGTATGAAATGGACCGCCTTTGTCAAACGGTCCACTACTACCCAGATGGAGTCATAACCAGTACGAGTGCGGGGCAAACCGACTATGAAATCCATTCCGATCTCATCCCACTTCCATTGAGGAATCTGCAACGGTTGCAACAAACCTGCGGGTCTCTGATGTTCTGCTTTAATCCTTTGACAACTGTCACACACAGCCACATACTCTGTTATCTCCCTTTTCATACCGTACCACCAGAATCTTTTCTTTAGGTCTTGGTACATCTTCTCACTACACGGGTGTATAGAGTATGCTGTCTCATGAGCTTCCTTGAGAATCAGTTCCCGGATCGATTTGATATCAGGAACACACAATCTGTCCTTGAACCATACCACTCCTTCTGCATCTTCACGGAAATCCTTGCCTTTCCCATCTATGATCAGCTGCCGGATCTCGTTGATTTTCTCATCCTCCTTCTGACCCTTCCTGATGTCTTGCTCTAGAGTGGGTTCCAACTCAATTGTCACACCTTGAGTGTTGTTCAAAAATCCGAGGTTCAATCTATCGAACTCCTTTGCTAGCTCATACGGCATCGGGTGAGTGGCCAACATATTAACTTGACTTTTTCTACTAAGAGCATCTGCAACCACATTTGCTTTGCTTGGGTGATAATGAATCTCCAGCTCATAATCTTTGATCAATTCTAGCCATTCTCGCTGCCTCATGTTTAACTCTGATTGAGTGAATATGTATTTGAGACTCTTGTGATCTGTGTAGATATCACACTTCTGCCCATAAAGATAATGCCTCCAGGTCTTCAATGCATGAACCATGGCTGCTCATTCCAAATCATGAGTAGGATAATTTTTCTCATGAATCTTCAACTGTCGGGACGAGTATGCCACTACTCTCCCTTCCTGCATCAACACACATCCCAGTCTGGTATACGAAGCATCGCAATACATTGAGAATGGCTTGTGAACATCTGGCAGAATCAGTACTGGTGTCGTTGTCAACTTCTCTTTCAATGTCTTAAAGGACATCTGGCATGCTGGGGTCCACTTGAACTCAACATTCTTTGCCAGCAAGGCTGTCATTGGCCTGGCAATCTTGGAGAAACCTTTAATGAAACGCCGATAATAACCGGCCATTCCGATGAAACTCTTGATTCCTCGAACATCTTTTGGTGCATCCCAGTCCAAGATAGCTGTTACTTTCTTCGGATCTACAGCCAATCCTTCTCGGTTTATAATGTGACCCAAGAACAGGACTTCACTGATCCAGAACTCGCACTTGCTAAGCTTGGCATACAACTAACAATCTCGTAGCCTCTGAAGTACTTTCCTCAAATGCTCCTCATGTTCTTGTTCATTCTGGGAATATATAAGAATGTCATCAATGAACACTACTACGAACTTGTTGAGGTAGTCCATGAACACAATGTTCATCAAGTACATGAAGTAGGCTGGCGCATTCGTCAAACCAAATGACATAATCATGAACTCATATAGTCCGTACTTGGTGATGAATGTTGTCTTTGGTATATCTGAGGGTCGGATTCTGAGCTGATGGTAGCCTAACCTCAGATCTATCTTTGAGAACACATTGGCTCCTCTCAACTGATCGAATAAGTCTTCAATTCTGGGCAGGGGTTACTTGTTCTTGATAGTAACCTCATTCAAGGATCTGTAGTCCATGCACATCCTCTTTGTTCCATCCTTCTTCTCCACAAACAATACTGGGGCTACCCAAGGCGAGGTACTTGGTCTGATATAACCTTTCTCCGACAACTCATCAATCTGCTTCTTAAGTTCCACTAACTCTGGTCTGGACACTCGATAGACTCTCTTGGAAATAGGGGCGGTGCCTCGTATAAGCTCTATGGCAAATTCAACCTTCCTTTTCAAGGTGGCATACCTGGTAACTCCTCGAGAAACACATCTGGGAATTCTGATACTACATTGATAACCTCTGATGGTTTAATCTCCTCAATATGAGCGGTGACTTGGTGACAACTCCCTTTCCTTGATCCATACAAGACCAATTCCACTTACACTTCTTCTCCAGATAGGGACCCTAACTTCACTGTTCTCTTGTCACAGCTAAGACTGGCTTGATACTTGGTTAGCCAATTCATCCCTAGGATGACATCTATAGTTGTATCCTGGTTACCCATAACTATTAAATCAGCGGGGAACTCTATCCCCCTTATTTGAACTTTTGCACTAGGGCAAAATCTATCAGTTTGGGTCCTTCCACCAACTGAACTAACTCTCATAGGTGGTCACATGGGTGCTACTAGTATATTATGTGATTCTACCCATGATGCAGTCACAAAAGAATGCGTTGCTCCAGTATCAAATAAGAAATTTGTAGAATGGTACTCGACTGAAAATGTACCTAGTGCCACTTCTGGAGTCTCCTGGACTGTGTCCGCCTCCAAGTGGTTCACCTTTCAATACTGGGCATGAGGTTGCCCACTGTGTTGCCTCCTTGCTGCATTGCATTCTGTCTTACTGGGGCATTGGGAGCTGGCTGCTACTGAGCTACTTTCTTAGGGCAATGATTTGCCCAATTGCCTTGTTCTCCATAGTGGAAACATGCATGACCTCCTCCTTGCGCTGACGCTGCTTGGTTGTTCTTGTTGGTTGCTGGGGCAGGAAGACAGGCTGCCTGGTTGCTCTGACGCTGGTATTGATTTCCTCCTTGCTGGTTGTTCTGACGGTACTGCTACTGAGGAAACTGCCTCTAGTACTGCTGCGGCTGGTTCTGACGCTGGTGACCTTGCTTGAATTGTTGAGGTGGGTTGCCTGAGTAGCGAGGACAGCTGCTACTCCCGACCTGAGATCCACCAATCTTGCATTTCCTGTCCTCCATCTCCCGACGCTTCCTTTCTGTCATGATTGCTCTGTCTATCAGATGCTGGAAGGTAGGGAAGGTGTCGTTCATCAGTTGATAGTGGAGGGGATCGACCAATCCTCTCAAGAAGCGGTACTACCTCTTGGCATGCGTGTTGACATCCTCTGGGGCATAACGCGACAGCTGCATAAACTTGTCCCTGTAGTCAGTGACGGACAGGGGACCTTGCTTCAAGGCGAGAAACTCCTCCTTCCTCACTATCATCAGTCCCTCGGGCACATGGTAGCGACGGAAGTTATCCCTGAACTCTTCCCATGTGATAGCTTCAGGGTTGGCATGGGTGGCGAGGTAGGACTCCCACCAAGACTATGCTGCTCCCCTCAGCGGTCGGGGACCATACAACACCTTCTCATGATCGTTGCACTGGGCAGTGTGCAACTCACGCTCCACGGTACACAGCCAATCTTCAGCGTCCATGGGATCAGCAGAGTGGGCAAAGACTGGGGGATGGCCCCTCATGAACTCTGCCCTCTTGTCTCTGGGCACTTGTGGCATCTGGACTTGCACTGGAGGCTGAGGTGGTGGTGGCTGCTGCTGCACCTGCTGCATGGATGCTAATGTCTGACCAATTGCCTGGACTGCTTGGGTCTGCATCAAGAACATCTTCTCAATGGTCATCGGTGGTGGCGGTGGCAAATGCTGCTACGGGGCTGCTTCCTCTTGGGGTGCTTGTTATTCAGGCTGAGCATGCCTCGCACCTCTGCGCCTGTTCTCAGACATCTGTAGAAACCACACACATATCAGATCTGACTCTGCAGTCTTTCAGCATAAGAAAAGATGTATAGAAAATCTTCGTAGCACCGAACAATTGACCATCTTCACTGATAGCTTCTTATATAAAGAGGAAAGTGGAAATAAATGGATTACCCAACTAAATAACTGACTTTATTAATAACTATACCAAGTTGCAGGGGATACCCACACCTTGGTGACAATAATTACAAAGATCCAACTTCAGTACATGTCCATCATAACAAGCATCCAACATAAAATAAGCAAACTAACTCTAACTAGACTGACTAGACTAAGATACTGAACTAAGCATTATTACAGACTCCGACTCTGTCGATCTAGGGATCCAAATCTATCCAGGTCCTGCAGTCTGGGGTACCATAGTCGAAGCGACCACGGGGCGGTGAACGGTAAGGGTGCTGAATCCCAACAGGGGCGGGAGAACCACCATCAAGATAGTGGCGTGCCGCGCATTCGACATGCAATTCCGCAACCTCCGCCCGAACCTTGCCCAACTCATCAAGGGCGTGGTCCAACTCTATGTTGAGGATGGCAGCCAAGTTGACCATGTTGTTCAAACTGGGATTACCCTCACCAACTGGCGAGACAATCACACCTCCAGCACTGCCGGTCGAACGGCGAGGGTAGTACTTCAGGTTGAGGCCATCAGCTACCCCGCTGAACAACGAGCAATACTGAGAAAGTGCCTGTCATGCTGCATCTTGCATGGCTGCCTCGGCAGTATCCCTCTCAGTAATAGAATAGTGCTCTGAGAAGGCTTCTGCACCTCGGAGATCATCATCCGGATGGCGCACCAAACAAGTAGCCTCCCACTGGTCCGGGTATAGCCCGCGACGATGCTGGTAGACTACACAACGGTACTCGATAGACCATGTGTGCCGGTCGAAGGCCCGACGTAGCAAGGTATCGAGAGCGTCGTGGAACTGACACCCGCGAGCGGCGTCATGAGTGATGGGTCTAGCGATCCATCCCTCCGGCTCCGGCTCCTCCGAGAGCTCCGTGTCGTGGCTCGAATTGCCACCGACATCGTCGTCGTCTCCATCTCTGTCAGGGTCTCCTCTGGCAGCCGGGATGCCCTAGGGTGGTGTAGGAGGCATCTCTGGCTGAGGTGCAGGGGAAGAGTCCTACTGCTCCTGCTCTTGCTCCTGGCGTCGGCGCTCCTGCTCCTCGTGCAGGCGACAATGCAGTCTCTCCAGGTGACTGGACTGACCTGGCACCGTGCGACGCAGGGGACACTCCGCCAGGCGAGAAGGCAAAAAGGAGATCATAGACTTACGTGCAGTGCACCTAATATGAGCCATCTACAGAAGACATCGTAGGCACAAGAGTAAGAGTAGAACTATTAGACCAGAAAGTAAACAGAAAGAAAAGTGAGACAAAACTTTTGAGATAAGTAAGTAACATAGAGTTGGTCAAGATGACCAATTTTTGAAAGAACTCTAAGGCCAAGGTAAGAGTAAGGGTCTATAGTCCTTAGGGCGACCATTCTAGTCTAGGTTAGCGGTCCTACATTCAGCAAGGCTTTGATACCACTTATGTCACACCCGGTTTTGGAAGGCAAACCGAATGCGAACCATGTACGTGCCAGGATCATAAACTCACGTACACATCGATTACATAATTGGACATCAACTCACAATGCTTGAAATAAATAGCGGAAAGGTACTTGATTACATCAAGATGTCCAAGACATCCACAGAGTCTATTACATAACCATTGTTCAACATAATTATCAAAGTGCAGAATTTCGAAACGTAGATGCTAAGCCTACATAGGCAGCTGACTGGGGGTTTGCCACACTAGTACAATTTGGCTCTATACAAGCGGTAGGATTTTTACATCACAGGCGGTTCGGTTAGAAAACCGCCTGTGATGTCCCAGGCGGTTTAGTACGCCTGTGATGTAATAGTATCACAAGCGGTTTTTGTTAAGGACCGCCTGTGATGCTCTAACCTTTTCACAAGCGGACCCTAAGACAAAACCGCCTGTGATTGTAAAAATATGAAAATACAATTTAAATATGAAAATAATTTTAATTTTTAACAGAAATATGCAAATACAATTTAAATGAATTAATATTTAATTTTTAACAATAATATGCAAATACAATTTAAATGAATTATAATAGCACACATAGATAACTAGAGAGATTTTAAATTAATTGGCAACCACAATTCATAGTCGATCATACATGATAACAAATACAATTTGATTCATACAATTTTTCATGAACTACCATTTTTCCGCATGTATGGCTTTAAGTTCTTATCAATTTTCTTTTCCACACGCTTGATTCTCTCTGGACCGTTAAAGACGAACATCTCTTCATACTTATTGTATTCCTCATCTTGGTCTCCCACATTCTCAACTCCAACAATTTTTTGCTTTCCAGAAATAACTACATGCATCTTCTCATCTGCTGGATCGAGTACATAGAACACTTGTGCAACACATTCGGCGAGAACCCACGGGTCATCTTTATATCCTACTTTCTTTAAGTCTACCAGTGTGAGTCCGTAGTTATCCACTATCACCCCCACGGGATGTTGTACCCATTGGCACTTAAACAAGGGTATTTTCATGCTTGGGCCATAATCAAGTTCCCATATTTCCTCTATGAATCCAAAATATGTGGTCTTCTGTCCATGTAGGTCAAAAGCATCGATACGAACACCGCTATTTTGTGCAACACTTTTCATGTCTTTTGATTTAGTGTAGAATGTGTACCCATTGATGTCATATGCTTGCCATGATGTCACAAAACACGATGGCCCAGAAGCCAAATTCTTCATTGTTTTCTCATCCGAAGAGTCTCCGAATGGGATGTTTTTGTCCATTAACCATTCGCTGAAACGATGTTTGTGCTCCCTCATGATCCAGTCCTCTGTGCGGTTCTGATTTTCTTTACGAAGCTCATTCAGGTGTTCCTCTATGTAAGGCTCGGCTATCGTGAGATGTTGTAGTACACTACCATGAGCACAATGTACTAGCTTGTAATCCTCAACGCGAAAAGTTTTCTTGCCCATTCTCCCTCTCCCACATAGTTTACCCTCATGTTTAGGTACAGGCACACCTATCATTGTTCTGTCACTGATGTAATCTATACAGCTCTCAATCACTTCTTCTGTAGTGTATCCCTCCATGATTGAACCCTCTGGGTGAGCGCGATTTCGCACATAACCTTTTAATACTCCCAGGTATCGCTCCAACTGAAACATATGATGTAAATATAGTGGCCCTAATATTTTTATCTGATCCACGAGATGTATGATTAGGTGTACTTGCATATCAAAAAAGGATGGAGGAAAACACATTTCAAGCTTGCACATAGTCTCGATGATGTATGCCTTTAGATAGTCCAAGTCTTCTAAAGCTATTACTTTTTGTGAAACCGCATTGAAAAAGTAACACAAGCGTGTGATGACAACTTTGACATGCTCTGTTTTGAGGGCTCTTACCGCAATTGGGAGGAACACCGTCATCATCACATGGCAGTCATGAGAGTTGTAGCCAAATAGAGACAAGTCCTTCATCCTGACTAGTCTGCTGATATTGGATGAGAAACCTGTGGGCACTTTGACCCCACGCAAACATTTGCAAATCTTTGTTCTCTCCTCAACTGACAAGTTGTAGCTAGCTGGGGGGAGGTAAGGCTTCCCTTTGCCACTATCCACTGGATGAAGTTCCGGTCTGATTTGAAGATCTACTAGATCATTGCGTGATTTAAGTCCGTCTTTTGTCTTACTCGGCATGCCCAACAAGGTTCCAATGATGCTGTCAAAAACATTTTTTGTTACATGCATCAAATCAATGCTATGGCAAATTTCCATATCCTTCCAGTATGGGAGGTACTTGAAAAATATTGATTGCTTCTTGAAAGTTGTGTACGTTGAAGGGTCAGTTCTCTTTCTCTTTTCTCCTTTGTTTTTTCCCTTTCCGAATACAACATGAATGTTCTTTACAATTTCAAAAACAAGTTTCCCACTATAAGGCTTTGGTGCACCTTCACTTTCCAGTTGATTGTTAAATTCCTCTTTCATCTTTCGGTACTTATGCTGCTTCATCAAGAACCGTCTGTGTCCCATGAACACCAACTTCTTGGATGATTTAAGGTACATGGAAGCAGTTCCATCGACGCACACTACACAACCATTCTTTCCTTTAGTCTTTTGCCCTGATAGTGTGGCGCCACCGGGAGAATCATGGATGGTAACAAATATAATTGCTCTTAAGTTGAAATACTCACGGCAATACTCATCCCATATTCTAACTCCTTCATTCCAGAGTTTTGTCATATCTTCCATAAGAGGTTCTAGGAACACATCAATATCAACACCAGCTGATTTCGGACCTTGAATAAGAATAGTCAACATAATATACTTTCTTTTGTGACACAGCCATGATGGAAGGTTGTACATCGTTAAAGTCACGGGCCAGGTGCTATGTACACTTCTTTTTCACCAAATGGATTCATTCCGTCTGTACCCAAAGCAAATCTTAAATTTCTGGTTTCTTTGGCAAACTCAGGATACATAAGATCGAAATTTTTCCATTGTGATGCATCAGCAGGGTGTCAAATCTGTTTGTTATTCTGCTTGCGATTTTCAGCATGCCAACGCATAAGCTCAGCCTCCCTAGGGTTTGAGAACAAACATTTTAAGCGATCAATTACTGGAAGATACCACATCACCAAAGCTGGGTTCTTTGACTTCTTTTTCCCATCCATGTCATCAAAAGTGTCATCGTCACTTTCAGGTCCAATAGTGGATTTCTTGTTTTTATTTTTCTTCGGGAATTTTTTTACACAGTCTTGATTGTAGCTCTTCTTGTATCGACTGACATTGCAAACTGGGCATCTTGATGCGTTCTCAAAATCGCCACGATACAAAATACAATGGTTCGGACATGCATGAATTTTTTGCACACCCAGAGCTATGGGAGATATAAGCTTCTTCGCTTTATAAGTGCTTGTTGGTAGTTTGTTGGGTTTTGGTAGTAATTGAGACAGAAAATTCAAAAGATCTGTGAAGCTAGTATCAGACCATCCGGCGCTAGCCTTCAACTTCAGAAGTTCTAGAACTGTACGCAGTGTAGTAAACTCTTTGTCACAACCCTTTGATTCATCATATAAAGGTTCTTTTGAGGCACTTTCCAGTCCCTCCATTTTAGATAGCCCTTTCTGCGATCCCACAGAACTTAACATTTCTGGTTCCATATGGCGCAACATCTCTTCACAATCAAATTCTTCAAATTCTTGATTAGCATCCACATTATCCACTTTACCATCAACTTTAAGATCTAAAATTCCGACAACTCTCTCGTCATTACCAGGCACTTCACACGGATCCAACTCACCATGTTCTGACCATATCGTGTAATTGTTTTTAAACCCTCTTTTTAGCAGATGTGATTGGATTACTCCTATATCTCTCCAAGCTATCTTATTATCACAATCGATGCATGGACATAATATCTCCTTGCTCTTTCGCAAATTCGCGTGCTTGTTGGCCGCTTCAATAAAGCTTCTCAAATTTCGAATGTACGACGGATGTGGTCTTGGCACATTGTACATCCAACCTCGGTCCATTACCTATCCCTATATTGATTAACGTCAATATCGAGATGTAACATGAAAAAATAAATGTTCATGAAAGTGAAACAAGATCATATCGAGATGTACCTAGTACATGAGACAAAATTTTTTAAAATATCCCTAATTAATTGAATTTAATCCCTAAATCATGAACGAATTAATGTGCATGAAAATGAAACAAGATTGCAGCAATATAGGTACCTTGAGGTGAGACAACTCTTCAAAAAAAATCTTTAAATTAGATCAACTACAAGTCTAAATCTTGGAATTCCTGAGTTTTTCTTCAATTCCGGTCTATATTACAAAATTGAGGCAAAAAATCATATCAAAATGAGAAATAAAACAAACGGAGATCATATATATGCATAAACTCTTGAAATCAAGCCCGAAAATCAAAAACAAAACCTTCTCCCCGTAGATCAAAAAAATCCGCCGCCGCTACAGTAGTGTGCAGCCTAGCGGCGTCGGGCTCCGGAAGTTAGGGTTCCTGCGCTGGAACCGAGCCTTTTATACTACATACACATCACAGGCGGATTTTAAGAAAAAACCGCTTGTGATGTATAACATCACAAGCGGTTTTCTATTTCGACCGCCTGTGATGTTTACATATCACAGGCGGTCGCAATAGAAAACCGCTTGTGATGTTATACATCACAAGCGGTTTTTCTTAAAATCCGCCTGTGACGTGTTTACTATATAAAAGCGTCGGTACGGTGGCTTAGGGTTTAGTTTTCGCCCGGAGCTGATACTACGCCGCCGTTCCCGTCCCCGTCTCCGAGCCGTGAGCGCCCGCCACGCCGTCGCCGAGCCCGAGCCCAACCGCCACCGTCTCCGAGCTGGGCGCCCGTCCCCGTCCCCGAGCGCCACCGTCTCCGAGGCCAAGCGCCGCCGTCCCCGTCCCCGAGCCCGAGCGCCGCCGAGCCCGAGCGCCGAGCGCGCCGCCGTGCCCATCTCCGAGTGCGCCACCGTCCCCTTCCCCGTCCCCGAGCCCAAGCGCCACCGTCTCCGAGGCCAAGCGCCGCCGGTCCCCGTCCTCGAGCCCGAGCGCCACCGAGCCCGAGCGCCGAGTGCGCCGCCGTGCCCATCTCCGAGCCCTCGGTGCACTCCTTGATCATGCCTTAATTACTTATTAAAAATTCATGCCTTGATTACTTGTTTTTGCTAGTCCTGCCTTAATTATTGTTAATCTTATATTGTTAATGTTGGTCATTATGCTTATATTGTTGGTGTTTTCACTTACATATTTTGTTAAGGTCACCATTTTTGCTTTAGTAGCTTGTATCCCTTGTGATTAAATGTTGGTAATTATGCTTATGAAGAATTTTGTCATGGATAGTTGATGCAACTACTAGGACCCCTGCCTTAATTATTGTTAATCTTATATTGTTAATGTTGGTCATTATGCTTATATTGTTGGTGTTTTCACTTACATATTTTGTTAAGGTCACCATTTTTGCTTTAGTAGCTTGTATCCCTTGTGATTAAATGTTGGTAATTATGCTTATGAAGAATTTTGTCATGGATAGTTGATGCAACTACTAGGACCCCTTCTTGGTAGAAAATCTCCATAGTGATTGGGGAAACAAGTCTATTTTTAGTGTTTATGGCCACATACATCATGGAAGTACATAGCCATGGCAATGTTATTATCTCCCTATGTTATAAGACTTGTTCTTATCTCCCTTCTTAGTTTTTTGACTACCTATCTTTGCTTCCCAACCCTATGTTATAAGACTTGTTCTTATCTCCCATCTTTGACTTGTTCATAGCCATGACAATGTTATTTGGACCCCTCTTTTTGCCCTATAAGCCACATCCTTGTTTTCCCTCTGATCCCTGCCTTTGTTGCGATCTCAATGTTGATTGTGAGGCTTGGCCATTTTCAGTTTTAGAGATGGAAAAAGAGCCACTTGACATGGTTGAGAGCTCAGTTCGAGTCATCGAGACACATGTTGACATCATTCGCAGTCTAGTGGCTGATGGGGTTGTGGATACTAGTGAACCGGAATCAGTGTACACACTTAAGACCACTTTGTTTCAAATTGGAGATGTATGCGACATGCTTGAGAAGTGTGCTCTGTCCATCAAAAAGTATGCTGACTCCAAGAGGGCTAAAATTATTCAAGATGAAGCCCTGCAATATGCTGAAGATGATGAAGCTGCAGATGATTTGGAGGAACTCCCAAGCCCAGATCTCCTTACTCAAGCCGACATATTGGAAAAATATTTTGGAATTGAGTATGATAGCGACCAGTCAAGGGGTTGTTGATGTTTAGTCCTAAACAACACGATATGAGTATCGTAGGTTTCACTCTTAGAGATAATGTATTTTGTATGAACCTCTTAGAGAGTGTCAAGTCAATGAACTATCTTCGAGTACTATTGGGAAGTGTATCTCTTTGATGTATTTTTTTTTCTAGTGATATCGATGGTGCCGAGTAGCACCAAATTTGGACTTGTGTCCATATCTATAGATGCTAGTAGTTGAGCACTAGCTCCTACAATCTTAAGTGTGTAGACCCCAAGAAGAGATTAAGTCCTGTAGTCTACCACCTCCCGTTATTTGTGGGCTTCACCGATGGCTGGAAACATTTGGTGATAGCAAATGACCTTCGGGTTGAAGACGTCTGCGAGCTTGTTAAGGGGCCAGACGATGGTGAGCCGGTGTACTATGTCCGGATGTGTGGTCACAAAATTTAAAACTGCCCCGGCTGCATGTGTGTGCTTCTCTTCTCTTAGGTGGGGTGCTAAGTGATCTTAGTAGTCGACATAAGAGAAGAGAAGCGCACAGATGAAGCCGGGGCGGCTTTAAATTTTGTGACCACACATCCGGACAGAGTACACCGGCTCAGCATCGTCTGGCCCCTTAACAAGCTCGCAGACGTCCCCAGCCCGAAGGTCGTTTGATGTCACCAAATGTTTCCCGCCCTCGGTGAAGCCCACAAATAACAGGAGGTGGTAGACCACAGGGCGTAATCTCTTCTTGGGGTCCTACAGGGCTTAATCTCTTCTTGGGGTCCTTCAGCATGGCTGTGATGTTATAATGCTGAAGGACCCCAAGAAGAGATTAAGCCCTGTAGTCTACCACCTCCCATTATTTGTGGGCTTCACCGATGGCTGGAAACATTTGGTGATAGCAAACGACCTTCGGGCTGAAGACGTCTGCGAGCTTGTTAAGAGGCCAGACGATGTTGAGCTGGTGTACTATGTCCGGATGTGTGGTCACAAAATTAAAAGCTGCCCCGGCTGCATGTGTGTGCTTCTCTTCTCTTAGGTGGGGTGCTAAGTGATCTTAGTAGCCGACATAAGAGAAGAGAAGCGCACAGATGAAGCCGGGGCGGCTTTAAATTTTGTGACCACACATCCGGACAGAGTACACCGGCTCACCATCGTCTGGCCCCTTAACAAGCTCGCAGACGTCCCCAGCCCGAAGGTCGTTTGATGTCACCAAATGTTTCCCGCCCTCGGTGAAGCCCACAAATAACGAGAGGTGGTAGACTATAGGGCATAATCTCTTCTTGGGGTCCTTCAGCATTATAACATCACAGCCATGCCTTCTCTGTCTAACTGCATTGGAAAGTGCCTTTTCTCCAAGTTCCCTTATTGATGGAACCAGTATATCAGACTAACAGTATATCCCTTTATCGATGGAACCAGCTTGAATGGCAGACAACGAGCAACCTAGTATGGATGTGGTCTGCACCGGTGCGTCTAACAAAGTTGATGAAGACGCGACCAAACTTGAATGGCAGACAACGAGCAGCTCCAGTGAAGGGAGCGGGGAGGATAGTTCTAGTGACGACAATCCTTGTACTCCTATACCTCCAAGGAAGAAAAAAACATCAGATGAGCTTGATGCCGACTATATTCCCAACGATGAAGAGGTAAATAGAAATATGTCGACTATATTGTAAAATAATGTTCATATATGAAAGGCCATTAATTTTTTCACTATATAGATTTCAAATGAAGAGAAGAAAGAGGATGCATCTTCTACACGAAACACGGAGGATGCTCCGATGCCTGAATCATCCATTTCACATAAGCGGAAACGAGGGCGACGAGGTCCAAATCAGATGAAAGAAGGTGCAGTTATGTATGTAACAAAACTAAATGCAGAGGGGTTTCCTGAAGAACCACTTGACGTGGTTACAAAGTTTCAAAATTCCTGCGGGGCTACTGTTAGAGATATAGTGCCAATCACACTTCAAAAATGGAAGGATTTAGATGAAGACACCTGCAACAAGCTATGGGCTAAGTTGTCTGAGTCATTCAAGTTCCCAAAAGGCACAGAGGATGCAGTAAGGAAGTCGATGCTCTCTGCTATGGCCAAGATGTTTCGTGGGTGGAAGGCCGAGATGAATAGGGACTTTGTTAAGAAGAATAAGGTTCCTCCGCCCAAGAAAATGGGGAAAATCACTCAAGCTCAGTGGGAGGAATTTGTTCGTCAGAAGACCGAACTGAAGGCCAAAGAACTGGGCGAAACTAATTCTCAGAGAGCGAAGATGACCAAACACCCCCATCGCCTGGGGTCAAGCGGATATCACCATAAAGTTGTGCAGTGGAACAAGATTATCGAGGAAGCTATAACTAACGGCACTTTGGACCCAATATTAAAAGATATCGATGAGAGAGCTATTCGTTGGATCTTAGGTCGAGCAGGTTTGAGTGAGGACGGCAAACTTGTGCATCCAGAATTGGTAGGCGAAGTTTCGTCAAAAATTCAAGAATATGCAGATAAGAGAAAAAAGGAGAATTTAAGCCTCGGAGGGAGAATGACATACTAACTGCAGCCCTAGGCAATCCTGAACACACTGGACGGGCTCGGGGAATCTCTTCTAAGATTTCCTGGAGAGAGGCGTTTCCAGAGTATGCGTCGTCATATAGGAAACACGAGAAGTCGAAAAGGACCCTTGAAGAGACTATTGATGAAAGGGTACAAAAGGCTATTAATGACGTGATGAACAAAATGAAGAAAACAGAATGCATATCATTTGAACTCAAGCCAAGCCACATGAGTCCACCTATAGTCCCTAGCAGCGTTGGATCTGTGCAAGACTTGACCAAGTACCCTGTAGACGATATTGTTGAGGACAAGCCTTGCTTTCTTCATATTCCAATCAATCGATCTGGGACAAAAACAAAGCAAGCTGCTACTGGTTTGGTAAAACCAGGACTTGTTAACTACAAGGACAATCCTGTCCCGCCACACTATGCTGTGGTCGAAGTTCTAGAAATCACAGACAATGGTTGTGAAGATTGGGAGATAGATTTTCCAGTTGAGGGGATCATAACTTTGCATGAGGCAATTAACGAGTTGGTCCTTTGGCATCGACGCGACATCAAGTTTGGTGATGAGCCGAATTCAACACCAATGCAACAAAAAGCTAGTTCGATCATTCCACACCCCATGGTGCAGGAAGATATGACACCGACCTCCAAAAAAATCGTTGAAACAATCATATCGCCTCTTGCGAAGGAACTCGACGAGGGGGACGTAGACAAAATTGTTCCTCAGAATGTCGACGTCAACATCAAAAAGGAACCAAAGGTTGGCACGAATGTTGAAGGGCCAACTATTTCAAAGAAGATTCATAAGCGAATCGCCACAGACGATGTCAAGAAACCGTCAGAATCAGTGGCACGCTACCTGCATAAATTGCGGAGAGTTATGACTAATCAATCAAAAGCAGTATCAGCATCTCATGGAGTAGGCACACGGCCGGCCCAAATAGACAATTTCGAAGTATGGGAAGAAGATGGAATGATTCATACTCGAGAATCATTACGTCTAAAAACCAATATCTCGGTATACAAGAAGGAGGATGTTCCTCCTAAATTTGTGAATGGGAGGCCGTTCTTAACGACAGTGCAACTTTCTAAGTTGTCGACTCCGGAGATTAGAATGCATGAGTGGTACATGGTGGCTAGCAACAAATACAAACTCGAGTAATTCACATTTGTTGTGCCAGAAGATGCATTTTGGAGCAATGATCATATAAATCCTGTGCGGCATTTATTCTTTGACGATCTCTGGTCGTTGTACCACCGACAAAGGATGGAAACGAACTACTTAACCCTCTTCTGCTTGTAAGTACCTCTAAACTTCCATATTTGTTAGTTTTGTACACGCACACATAAACGAGAGTCTAACGATTAACACTATTACACGTAGGATGCAATACATGGATGATAAGAAGAAACAACTTAAGACAGGGTTTCTTGACCCGTTGATGATATCCCAAGCTCGCTACAAAGTAGTTGCTCGGAGGCAAGGAGAAGAATACAAAGACTTGGACGATGCTGAATTTGAGAAAGCCGTCAAACAGAATCAGAGAAAGAAAATGAAGGTAATGGCGGCATACATTGGACGAGCCATGTATAATCATGTACAACATGGCAAGGACTTAATAATAGCTCCGCACCACTTTAAGTAAGTTATCGACATGGTTTAATTTTGAACTATAAATTATGGCAATCGTGATATTAACATGTGTTTTCGTCTATGTCTATATAGTGACCACTACATTTGTATCATGATCTGGCCAAAGGATGGTAAAGTCGTGGTCTTCGACTCACTGAGAATGGAAAAGGCTACGTATAATGACTTCTTGAAGATTTTAGAGAAGTATGATTATTATTGCACACTTGTACTTATTACAACTTAACAAATGTATTCTTAATCTCACAATGCTATTCTTATATGCAGTGCATACCGTTTTTATTGGAAAGATCTTGGCGGCGAACATCCAGAGGACAAGCCTAATTTGTCAATATCATTATTTCCATATGGTGACAAACAACCTCCGGGTACTGTCCTGTGCGGTTATTATGTATGTGAATGGTGTCGTGTCACCTTCCATTACATGGTCAATCGTGAGGATGTAAGTTCGCTATCATTGTCTATATTGCAATTTTTATGTTATATTGTTGCTCATCACATTACTCTTAGCACCGATTGCTTTTTGCTTTCATTGCAGGTTCCTAAATCTAAGATCAATGCTGAATGGTTAGAAAGAGATATGGTTTCCACCGGCGTGGCTAAGGTTGTAAGAGACTTGCTTTACTTTATGCGCCGTGAAGTTCTTCATCAACAAGGGCTATTCTACAATGTAAATGGAAATTTGCAAAAATTCCCAGAACTAAGTTTGTACACAATATCACACAGTGTTTAGGTCTTTAGTTAGGAACTTTAGATGTTTAGTTGTCTATGGAACTTTGAGATGTTGAGTTGTTATGCAACTTGATGTGTATAAATCTGTGTATGATGGAACTTGATATATATGTGGATGAATCTGTGTATGGAACCTGCTATATATGGGGATGTTTGAATCTTTGTATGATGAATATGTGTTTGAATCTGTGTTTGAATCTGTTATTAATTCTGTTTCTGTATATGAATCTGGAAAATATATATGAATCTGCTTCTGTATATGAATCTGGGAAATACAGGCGGCTTATAATTAAAACCGCATGTGATGTGTGTCTATCACAGGCGGTTCCTTTGAACTGGACCGCCTGTGATGTGTGTCTATCACATGCGGTTCCGTTGAACTGGACCGCCTGTGATCTGTGTTTTTCACAGGCGGTTTTTGATTGATCGCCTGTGATGTTGTTTTACATCACAGGCGGTGCACCACAAGTGGTTCCTGGAACCGCCTGTGTAGTGGCGAACCAGACCGCCTGTACAGAGGTGTGCTGTAGTAGTGCCACTAAGAAAGAACTAGAACTCGTCATATTCCTGGAACTCCTCGAAGTCATCCATGTTGCCAGCATCACCTCCTGAGCACTGAGTACACTTGGGACAACCTGGAGTGGGGGTGGTGTGTAAAGCAAGGGTGAGTACACATCAACGTACTCAGCAAATGTCCCATTTGGCTGAAGTGGACTAGTCGTATATGGAGTTGAGGTCAAGCAGTTGCTTTTAGTTGGTCAAGTATTTATTACTATTAGTAGAGCGAAGTTTTAGTAATCAACCCATTTATTACCCAGTAGTACCTCCTCAAAAGAGGAAATACCAGAGATCAGATTTTATAACATCATTCTTCTAATCAAAGAGGATCCCAAGGCTGCTCTTAACCGTGAGCTCGGCTGATATACCAGTTTTTAACACTCTGCAGAGGTTGTACACTTTACCCACAAGTCGTGATCCCTTTCCAGCCTAGGTTGTACAGACCCGATCTTCACTACCAAGGTGAATGGCCAGGGATACACTACGTAGCCTTTACAAAGACTCCCCTGGTGCATAGTTGCTCGTTAGGTTTCGCCAGTCATACAAACGCAGTACACCTCCCCAAGGTGGGTGACTAAAAAAACTAAATCGAAAGAACCTCTGCACCCAAACCTTGGCAGAGAGAACACTACGCCCTGGCCCCCATTGACGGCCCTCCGACAAAGCCAACTACACCCCCAGGTTCATCTAATTAATCAGTTAAGGGTGTCTCATTCCACCCTCATGGTTGTATTGTTATCCCGGGTGGTCACTCCATGAACAGGTCCTAACGGAGAGGTACTCAGGAAAAAGGCCTGAGCCCACTAAGGTATCACATGATCATCCACATAATCAGGATAACAGTATTGTATCATAAATGTTCACATCATGTTCATTGATTAAGTTAAGGCAGTAGCAACATGCTAACCATGATAACCCAAGAAGGTAAACAAGGATAAGTGAATACAGACTAGTCAATCCTTAGGTTTCATAAAGTAATGCGAGACAGTGAATCATAAAGTATGTAGGACATAATAGGTCAGAGGACACTTGCCTTCACCAGGTTGCTGCTCAGGGAGGTCTCCAACAACACACTCAGGAACCTCGGACTGCTCATTGTCTAAATAAAACGAGCATGCCTTCAATACATTTGGAAAGTACAAATGAACATCACACCAAACATGTACCCACATTGGAACACATCTTAAAAATACATAATACTACATAAGGGATAATGAATTCAAAGTATAACATAAACTATGGCATACATTAACTTTATTTGAAAATAGATTATTATTTCCCTAAGTGTTATTTACAAGTACATAGTCATAGATCAATTTATTTTATTGTGACCTATAATTTAGAATAGAGATGAACTCATGCATTACCTATCATTAATTTCACAAGCTTAAAAAGTTTAAATCTCTATGGTTCTCCTCTTATTTATTTTATTAGATAAATAAAACATACACCTACATTAGTTCATATTCAATCCTAAAAATTAGAGTGTGCAGACAGTAAGTGAACCTATTTTATTTAAACAGAGAATAATTCTATGAACATTTTGCAATTTGAATCACTAAATTTGGAGTTCATATGCAAAAGTTATGAAATAAACAAGTTTGGGAATTCAAAATATGAAATTAGGGCCAATTCTTTGAATTTTTAAAAGTACAGGGCTAAATCTGCAAGATTACAGGGGCCTGCGCGCGAAAACCAGGGACGACGGGTTGATTTCCAGTAAACCGAGGGTCTCTTTAAGAAAACTACCGCATGGAGGGTTATCGGGTGAATCTAACCATCAAATCTAAAACCAACGGCTGAGATTAGATCTGCGGCCAAGGGCGCGCGCACGCAAGCGGGCGAGCGCTGACAGGCGGGCCAGGGAGTGTCAGTGACAGAGGGGGAGGGGCTCACTGACCGAGCTGGCCCAACGCCAGGGGACTTGGGCGCTGACAGGCGGGCCAGGGCATCAGGCGCGTGGGTGCGAAACGGTACCCGCGGTTCGGGCCGTGCGATCTAGATCGGGCGGAGGGGATCAGACCGGGGAGGGGTGAACGGCTGCGGGCGGCGCTGCTCCTCTCCGCGGCACTGAGGTCGCCGAAGTTGAGGCAGACGCGAGCTAGGGTTGGTCCGGGGTTGCCAGAGTTGGGCAGAGAGGAAGAGGGCGCCACGACGAACTCAATGGCGGGGAAGGGGCCATGAATCCACAGGCAGAGAAGGGAGAACAACGGTGAGAAGGTCTTGGGCGGGCCGGAGCAACTCCGGTGAGCCATTCCGGCCACGGGAAGGGGTCCTATGGCGCGCTAAGGCCTTGGCTAATTTCAGCAGAGGCAGGGGCGACACAGGGACCTACTCCGGTGAACTAGACCAGGCTAAATCGGCCGGCCACCACGCGAGCATGGCGGACCGCCGCGGCCGAGCATCGGCGAAGGCGAAATTGGCCTAGCACAGGGTGCAATAGGGGAAATTGGGCACAGGGACGGGTGTCTCAGCTCGGGGCAGAGCTCGGGGAGGCTTGGAGCGGGCGCGTGGGCGGGCGTCGTGGCCGAGAAATCCGGCAACGTGCACGAGTGCGCACTCGCCGGTCCACGGTGAGAGTGGGTAAGGCAGAACTGACAAGGCAGGCCCACGACGCAGAGAGAGAAAAAAAGGTGCATGGGGCAACGGCTCGGTGGCTGGCGATCCGACGGGCCCGCGAGACAGAGAGAGAGGGAGCGCACGGGTGAAGAAAACCAGTGCCGACAGGTTGGCCAGAGCGGGCAGAGAGCGAGAGAGAGAGAGAGTGCACGCGGGAGAGGGGAACTGCCGCTGACATGCGGGGTCCTCCTGTCAGGCGGCGCGGGCGCGTGGGCGCGTGACCTATCTAGGCTTAGTGGGCCGACTGGGCTGCTTTATCTTTTCCTTTTTCTCTAGATTTTGTAATTCTTTTTCCATTTTTTTCTATAGGGTTTTCGAACCAAATTCAAACTAGGTTTCAAATTCAAATAAATTCAAACTTGTGCAACACTTCAACGAATATTTTAGGCTCAGCATGATGCAACAAGTCATGACCCATAATGTTTTGGCAAAAATAAATAATTAACCTCCACTAGTTTAGGCCATCTCTAATGAAAAAGGAAAAAGGAAGAATGAATCTAGAGAGAGAAAACCTAGAGTGAGAAAAAGAAGAGTAACACATGATTTTGGGTGATAATTGGAAAGAAATTTTATACCCCCAAAATCAAGGTGTTACAACGTCGCAGTCTAAATTTGTTACAAAGAAACAAATCAATACTGCGAGGGGCTACTGTTGGGGGCCTTCTTCCTCCGAAGGTCCTCAAAGACATGATTGACCATATGTTTTCAGTATGACATGGATTATTACAGGGGGGTCTGGCTTTAGGATGAAGGTCCTCTTTCATAACATGGTGAAGATGTAGCCCGAAGGTGATAAGAATGGACGACGAAGCCGTAGCCGAAGAGCTTCGGCTTGATGTGGTGATGATGACCGAGTATGATGATGACCAAAAAAGGACAAAGACTACTCAGTCCTTAATATTTCGTGTTATGATAATAGATGAATGTCAGGGATACAAATGTACTTTTACTCGGGCTGCGTCCCATGCCTATAAATAGATGAACAGTAACACCGTATTGTTCATGCTGGATTGTATTCACTCTCTCGCATCCACACCTTCGAGCAAGCCGAAGGTTTCAATGTAATGTTAATCCTGTTGACATCACACATGTTTTATAGAATACAAATATGAATGAATTAGTAAGATGCAGTTATTGCCTTCATCTTTATGCATTATTATTCGCATGTTAAATGATGAAGGAATGTCCTTCTTGACCTTCGTCTGATGAGCATTATGCCAATGTGGAGATAATGCTTCGAAAGATGAAGGTCCTTAATCTTTAACAATTGTGTTGCCTTGTTATTGATTCACCGCATTTGAGAACAAGTGGTCAACAGTCGCATTCAGACACGTACTTAGCAATATCCCTCTTCATTCATCCTAGTCCACCAATATAGGGATCGGAGGTCATGATACATCTTGTTGCTTCCAGGGTGCATGGAGAATTTGGAGAGATGAGCCTCATCCAAAATCTTCTTCCTTAGGGCTTGATCCTTGGGAACAACAAGTCGGTCCTCGAACCATAATATTCCCTTGCTATCTTGACGGAAACATTTATACTTTTCCACTTTCTGGGTGAGCATCTACTTGATGATTTGAACTCCCTTGTCCCCAACTTGTGCCAAGATGATCTGATCTTGCAAGGTTGGCTTGATGGAGATATAATCTAGAGTCCCCAGAGAAATTACTTCCATGTTTAGCTTGCTCATTTCGTCGCACAAGGTGGTGATGTGAGAATTCATGGTTAAGCAGTTGCATTGAGATTTACGACTCAGAGCATCGGCTACCACGTTTGCCTTACCCGAGTGATAGTGCACTTCCAGGTTATAATCCTTGATCAGTTCTAGCCATCTCCTCTGTCTCATGTTGAGGTCATCCTGGGTGAATATATACTTGAGACTTTTGTGGTCATTGTAGATGTTACATTGGGCACCCATTAAGTAGTGCCTCCAAATCTTTAGAGCGTGAACTACAACTGCTAGTTCTAGGTCATGAGTGGGATAATTCTACTCATGAGGTCTGAGTGCTCTTGACGCGTATGCGATGACATGATTGTCTTGCATTAGAACACATCCAATTCTCGTTCCTGAAGCATCGCAATATACATCGAAAGACTTGGTGTTGTTTGGTTGTGCTAACATGGGTGTGGTTGTCAGGTGCTGCCTTAAGGTATGAAAGGCATCCTCGCATTTTTTACTCCACTCAAATTTGACTCCCTTCTTCAAGAGCTGAGTCATGAGTTTAGCAATTCTAGAAAAATCCAGAATAATTCGTCGATAATATATAGCTAATCCCAAAAAACTCCGAATCTGCCAGACCGTAGTAGGAGGCTTCCTGCAACACCCTGAATTTAGCGGTATAAAATTTATTTTCTAATATTCACCAAATTTAGGTGTTACCCTATCTTTTCCTTGCTTTTCTTTTCTTTTTCATAAATAGTGAAGAGTTATTTTGTTTTATATCTATGCGTAAGCCTAGTATCTTAGATGAACTTTAATTCATGCCGATGCAAAGTGTTTATGAGTGCAAAATGTTATCATAACAGGTTAAAGTATCTCGATGATGTTTTCAAGAGTTTTTGGAATCTTCGGAACGTTTCTTCGAGTATTAAATATGAATTTTAGTTTTTCTTATATTAATTAAATACCTAAGATTTAGTCTTTGCAAAAACTATAAAATTTTAGAAACTCGATAATATATATATATATATATATATATATATATATATATATATTTTCCTCTCGTCGAACTTGTTCCACATCTCGTGCCCTTTTTCGTGAGATTACCGAACCATGTCTTCTAGCGAATGGCAGGCTGCTCATGTCGATGATCCTCGTCTACCTCTTCGGCGTCAACCTCGTCATCTTGGGCCCGCGGGTTAGCTCTGATCATCTTCGCCTAATTTTATCTAACATTGTTGTTGTCGGTGTTTAGAGCCCGACTGCACACCCAGGGTTACCCCTTGTGGTGCTTTTGGGTAGGACGGTGTTGTCGACTGTAGCTCAATGATTCGTGCTAGATGCACGAGAGATGACAGGCGATTTTCAGCATGTTCGGGCCGCTTGGAGAGGCATAATACCCTACTTCCTGGTGTGGATCTTTATGTGGTGGGTTACAAGTGAAGTCTTCTGGATGGAGAAAAGCTAGTGTGGTAGGTAGATGATCGATGGAAGTGATGGGGTACCCCCTAGGCCTTATATACTCGACCGTGGGGCACTACATGCATACATGAGGACTATGTATATCCTAAATAATAGTGAACTGACTGAACTGATCTTCCGACAATCTTGTCGACTTATCCCTAATCTGCCCTGATAGTCAAGGACGTCGTATGCGGGAAAGTCGGGTGGGCGCTATGGATAGCGCACGAGTCTGACGGGTTGCCTAGGCCTGAGTCTGCTTCTTTCTCGTGTCGGCCCAATCCGCCAGTAGTTTTGACCCGGTGTAACACCCCAGTGTTACCTAGGGTTCTTCTAAGTGCTAACTCAAGATCATTATCACATGTGAATCCAATTGAGCAAAAGACACCAAAAACATAGGAGCAAAAACTCAATTAAGTCTTTTTATCTTAAGGATCATGCCTTAATCATATCATGCACCTCAAAGTGAGAAACATGCCCAAACCCTAAAATACCCCTAATTAAGCCATTTTAAGTGCAAAAGGGAAATTTGAAAAAGGGGAATGAAAAATGTGAAATCATGGCCAAAACTAATTATAAAACTTGAAATATAATTGGTAAGCTACAATAACTACTAGAAAAGTTTGGCCAAAATAATTGTTCAAAATCCCCAAAAAGGCCATACAAGTGGGAGCTCTCTATAGGAATCTGAAATTCAGATTACTGAATTTTAGCCCTCACCAAGAACTCGGGTGCGTTCACCTTAATCCCTAACTCAAAACCCTAAGATCCCATTAACAAAGTTGTGTGAAATTAACCCCTCTGCAACGTGTGTGAAGATGGCATCTAGATTCGTGCCCTAGACACGTCAAGTCAAGGATTTTATCTCGGATTCACGCAATGAGACAAACCCTACTTAGGCACCCCATATCTTCGGCTCCAGTCAACAAAATCCATAAGTCGCCACACACAAATGACAAAGGAAGGTCCGGTGAAGAGATCTCACAAAGGGATCATGGCCATAACCGCAAAGATTTGGAGCCAATGGGCGCCTGAAAGTGACCACTCTCAGCACTGCCTCGTGCTTGATGTCGTGCCTAGGTGGTAGGCGCTCCTCCGCGCACGCCCTGAGCGCACGTCACAGCAGCCCTCGACCATGCTCGCTCGTGCCTTTAAAAGCCATCCCTGGACACGCAACACTTCACCCCACGCTTGCCCTCACTGTCCCGGCCCAGTCCTTAGCAACGGTGAGCTCTGGCCGCCCGCCCGAGCCACCCAAACGCCGGTCATCGTGACCAGCCATTCCTAGAGACCCCTAGCATCACCCGAGCCTCTGGACAGTTTCCCCATGGAGTCGTGAAGCTTCTCCAACCAAGGATCGAGACCCTGCCTCACCGAAACAGGGGGATCACCATCGCCAGACTTTGACCGCCCGCCACTGCTCGTAGACCGGGGCACCAGGTGAACCATTCTTCGATTCCTTGCACCCACGATTTCCCTGACCTCCCGTGAAGCTCCCCAACTCACTGGATCATGCTACGTCGCCGTAGTTAGGTCGGAGTCCTCGCCGCCGACGAACTCCCCCACCTGCGCACGTGGACCCGACAACTCCGATCACCTCCGACGATGATCCGCACATCGACGTGACAGCCGCGACCTCCCCTATGCCATCGACCACCTTGCCGGAGCAATCTCGCCGCCGGTAAGCCCCGCCGCCCTTTCCTCCGCCGCGGGTACTGTTTCAATAGGGGAAGGACCGCGGGATTGATTTAGAATTACCCCAGGGGGTCATGCGTAAAGTCAGTGACTCGTTGCAATAGGAAACCGAGGACCTGTTTGTAAGGAACATAGGAAGAAAACACCAGGGACCCCAGAGCAAAGTGGTTTTTCCTTTTCATTTCGAATTTCAATTCTTTAAATCAGCAGTAAATCAGTTAAATGCATAACTTGAGAAATACTCATACAAAGTTAGTCAAACCAATTTTGCTGGATTCCAAACATTATGAACTATCAGACAAAAATACTGAACCCCATGTTTTCTGTACTATTTTTTAGAGTTTTGAATTAAATGAGGAAACTGCTCAAACCTTATTAATACAGAGAAAAATAGAAATACTTCTATACTAGGCTTAAGAAAATTTGTAGGGATACATATCCAACATACACATTGTTTAAAAATACTAAGTACCCCAGTATACAAGAATAACTCAAGATTATCCATGAAAAACTAATTCTATCCAAAACTTAGAAAATTAAGAAAAGAAATGGAAAATAATAAACAGAGGATGAACATATTTTTCCTAGTATATCTAAGTAATAAAGAACATTGGAAAAATACAGAGAACCCTAGTCCAGAGCTAATCCAAGGTTAATTATTTTATTAGGCACTAAGAAAGCAAGGAAAACCGTGATTAAAAATATAAGGACCACTGCAAAAATGGTAAGGAAATTTCAATAGACTCCTAACTGCTAGAACACCGCTACAAAAATAATAGACACCCCAACCCATCACAATAAATGAGTTGAACAATTAAAACTTGGATTTAGCCCTTGTTCTAATTAAATCATGAGGAAGCCTAAAATTGTGCAAGAGTGGGCAAAATTTTTTTTTACCCAATTACTTATGATGTAGACCACCAGAGAAAAATATGAAACCCAATTAAAAAGGTAAGGTAACACACATTACCCCCTACCCCATGAAAAAGACCATATATTTCAAGAATTTCTACCACCCTCTCCCTTAAGCAAAAAGTTGCCAAATTCTAAAATGATTGCTCTTAGACAACGAAGAAGATAGGAAAAAAATAGAAATATGTTGTTTGACATTTTTCAAGTATAGTGGTAGTAGAAAGCACTCCTTTGGCCAAGAACTTTAGAAAATCACAGTAAAATGACCAATAGGTATCAGTGGCTAAAACTTGGTACAAAGTCATATTTTTACACCTAAATGCCAGCAAAAATAAGCTTTAGGAATTAATCCACTGTTAAAAGAGAGTTGTAGTTCAAAGCACCCCCTCTGCCCTACAACTTGATAATTTTATACAGAGTAAACCCTTAACTTTTTAAGCCTCAATTTTTTAGACTGTGAGTTGTACACTTGTGAAAAGCTACTGTAATTTTTTACAGAATTTTTGGGAATTTATAAAGCCATAGTGTAGTTCAAACCCACCTTAAAAGCATAAGAGAAAAAAGACAAGAAGAGAGAATTAGTAAGGATAATGAATCTGACCCCAATGAATTCAGCAAGGATCCTAATCAACATTCACTAAGACACTAAAAGGAAATCAGTGGGGCACTAAAATAATCTGACCATTTAACTTAACCATACTTGACCCTAAATTGGCTAAGTATACCACTAAATTTCCTTAGTAAGATTTAACTTTACTTTATCAATTTAATCATTTCTATTACTACCACTGTTGGAACTTGCTCTCTGTTGCAAGGGGATCCAACGGTAGGTGTAGTGACGTAAACAGGGTTCTCGCACAAAAATGGCAATAGCTCTGTTAATCTAGCCTCTCACGGGCACTGTGCGGGGGTATTTATAGGTATCTGAGTGCCCAGCGTCTTGGGCTAAGGACGCATGTGACCTCAGACACCTAGGTTATCCCCAGAATATTCCCATAAAGCAGAGTTACAGACTGTAATTACAGGGATGCCTTTACAAATTAGGCCCGTAACACGCAGCGGCCACTCAGGGCCCGTTACAATGGGCCGGGTCACACGTGGGCCTCCATGCTAGACGAGGCCGCACGGTGGGATGACCTCGTCACAGGTCTTCGTCCGATGTCGTATCTGGCGAAGGGTGTCCCTGCCTGTTGTCTTGTCTCTGTTGGACCAACGACCGCGGCGAAGACTTCGAGCGAAGGGTGGCGTCTTCGCCTTCGCCCCAACATTTGCCCTACGAGGGACCAGTTCGACTAAGTCATCTGGTGCCGAAGACGTTGCTAGATGGCGGAGATGCTGCCCTCGCTCGAAGTGGTTCCGCGGGGGTTTTTGACATGACCGTTGATTGACACCGTACTGTTGGACTGCGGGTTTCCCGAAGCGCCGCGCCCTGTGTATAAAAGGGGGCGGGGCGGCGCGTTTTGAACTTCAGTTTCCGTGCTCCGTGAAAACCCTAGCCGCCTTTTCCACCGTCTTGCTGCTCGTCTGCCCTCCTTGCTCTTGTTCGCCGGAGATCTAGCTCGAGTGAAGCAGACCGCCCGCCGCCGCCGACGGTACGTAGCGATGCCGACCTCTTCTTCTTCCGCTGCCGCCACGCCGCTGCCCGACGCGTCGTCTGAGGAAACGCTGAGTACTTTGGCGGCGGAAGAGTTGCGCGCCGGCGACACGGTGGATTTTGGTGTGTCGTGGATGTCGTCGGCCCACGTGCAAGATATGCAGCGGCTGGGTTACTTTGGCGGCGGAGTCGCTCGTGTCCCGGGGACGGAGGAAGTCCCCGAGCCGGAGGGCGAGTTGGTTGTGTTCGAGGCGTTCTTCACCGCCGGTCTCCGCCTGCCTGCGCACCGATTTGTTGGAGAAGTCCTGCGCAGATTTAACGTTCAGATCCATCAGCTGACTCCGAATGCCGTGGTGGCTCTGTCGAAGTATGTCTGGGCGACGACTTCGTACGGCGGACAACCATCAGTCGAAGTCTTCGCGAAGTATTATTGCCTGCACTGGCAGAAGAGGATGATTGGAGATGAAGTTGCCCAGTTTGGGTCGTGTACATTTACGCCGAAGACCGGCAAGACCACGATGGAGGTAGTTGAGTTAGTTCCTTGCGCCCGCAACAAGTGCGGCAATTGGCACGAGTTTTGGTTCTACGTTGCGGAGGGTACCGTCGAAGACCATCCGGGGCTCCCCGTGTCCGAGATGTGCTCGCATTTTTACTCATCATACCCGCCTTTTGAAGTGGCGGAGGAGGATGCGGACGAAGGGGCCCTTCGGTGCGCCGCCGGCCTGAGCAGTGGGCGCGATTTGGTTGAGGAGTATGTGGCGTACGGGGTATGGCCTTTGGCGCATGGATGGGCGTTGGGCGAAGTGTGCCCTCGCCGGATGCCTTCCCATGGTGGGAAGCTGGTGCGAAGTCCTGTCTTCGCGCTGGATCTGCAGAGCCGCAATCCGGCCACCTTTGTGCGTGAGGCGGAGGATGGGGCGGTGTGGATCGTTGGTCGGTACGTGCCGAGGACAGAGGGCCAGCGTAGCTGGGATATCCGCGGGTCGAATGACCGTTTGAACAGGGTTTTTGAATTGAATCGACTGCCATATGGCGGTTATCCCGGCCAAGACGATGTGGATCGTCGCGGGAAGAAACCGGTGGTAGAGTCTGGAGACGACCCTGCGCCGGCGGCCACCCCGTCCTCTAAGAAAAGGAAACTAGGTACTGCTATGGGAGGACTTGGGGTTTCCGATGGTTTTGCTAGAGAATTGATGAGGACATGTGCGGCCCCGGGAGGAAGGATGTCTTCGCCCGAGCTCCGGGAGTCTTCGGCGCGGATGCTGAGGGTTACCGGGGGTTGGTGGCCTAGGAATGTTCCTATCCCCCGCGTGGCCGGCGAAGACTTTTTTACATCTCGCATGGTTCGTGAATGGAAAGTGTTTCCTTACGGGCGGAATATTGCTGTTGTTGTGTCAGCAGTGATGGACAAGGATCGCCAAGGAGCTGCACAGATGCGTCAGGCGGTTGTCAGGCTTCATGAAGCCAGGCCGAAGAGGCAGCGGGGGGCTGCGAAGGCTGCTGCCCCCGGCGGAAGCCAGCCGCCGCTGGCGGCGAAGTCGGCCGTCCCTGCATCCAGCAGGGCGCCGGAGGCTGCGGCTGCCGCCGGTGGTTCCAAGTCTGTGAAGGCTGCACCAGCGTCCGGGAAGGTGCCGGAGGCCACGAAGGCGGCCCGAGGGTTGCCGCCGCCGGGCAAGCGCGTCGCCGACTTCGCCACCGACATTAGTGTGGAAGATTATCTTGTTGGTAAGCCGTTGGCTCGATTTCTTCTTTTTTTGTAATTTGTTGATACGTCGCAGGGTCGGACGAAGGCCAACTTGTCGTTGTTTCGCCTACCGCGGCGACCACGGCGGCTGCCGTAGTGCCAAAGGCGAAGGGCGGTGCTCTTAGTGCCGGCGGCGAGATGCCGGCACTCACTGCTGTGAGGGACGAGGCGGGTGCTGTGTCCCGCCGGCTGAAGGAGATGAAGGAGGCGCTAAATCAGGTACGTTGAGTTAGGCTTCGTTTTTCTTTTTTCTTTTTTTCTTTTTTTAGCTTCGTTGGGGCTGTGGTCTTATGTGTGTTTTGCAGGCGGCTGACTTCGCAGACCGCGTCGCGTCGGGGGCCCTCATGACAGTTGTGTCTGCCGAAGTCGAGAGACTTCGAACGCAACATGCTGACGCCGTCCGGGAGAAGTTGGCCGCCGACAGTAAGTGCCGCAAGCTGGCGGACAAGGTGGCCGCGCTGGAGGGGGAAAAGGCTGACCTCCGGCGCCAACTGGCGGAGGAGAGGAGGGAGGCCAATGAGGCCCTCGCCAAGGCGCAGGCTGCGCAGGCGGAGGCCAACTTGGCGCGGGTGGAGGGCAGTCTTGCCAGGGAGCGCGCCGAGCAGTTGGAGGGGCGGCTCATCGCCCTGCAGAGCCGTGTGGAGAGGGCCGAGGCCGCGATGCGCGCGGAGGCAGAGCGGACACGCAAACAACTTATGGATTCGTACCATGAGCTGGGCGCGTGGACCGCTGAATTCGAAGTGCCGGACCGAGAGCCCGGACTTCGCTGCCTGGAGTGGGTACAGGAGGAGTTGCAGGCGCTCCCCACTATCGTGGAGGGGTTTATGTCTTATGCTTCCCTGGTCACCTGCGAGGGGGCGATGAACGCGCTTTCTCGCGAAGGGTGCTGGCACTATGAAGTCTTCGACCAAGCTGATGAGGATTTCGAGCGTGATATCTACAAGGTCGAGGACCCTATAGTGAAGGAATCCGTCGGAGCCCTCTACGACCGGATGTGGGGCCCCCACGGTCGAGAGGTGGTCAGGGAACGGGCCGAGACGGCATGGGGTCAGGTAATGTCTGGCTTTTGTTTGGTGTTGGATGTGGGCTATGTATGGGTTTGCTGAATTTTTGTGCTGTGTCTCAGGCGGCGCGTGGTGAGAGGGTGGATGACTTTGGGGCTTTGAACAGCACGCTGCCTGACCCGGAGTCGAACCCGGCGGAGGCCGCCCTGGAGCCGCTCCCGGAGACCGCCGAAGGCGCCCCTGATGCCCCCGCAGCTGCTGCGGCCGGCAGAGGCCCGCCCCCGGAGACCGCCGAAGGCGTTCCTGATGCCCCCGTGGCCGCTGCGGCCAGCGAAGGCCCGCCGCCAACTGCTACGCCGAGGGTTGAGGATCCTGTGACGGTGGCGGCGGAGGCGACAGCGGAGGCTCCCGCGACGGCTGGGTCTTCACAGGTGGCGTAGTGGGTGTGGGTAGTTAGGGAATTTTGGTTATGTTGCTGAATCTTGGTTGTTGCGCAGGTTCAAGATTTTGGGCCTGCGCACTCAACCGCCACTACTAATTTTTTGGTGGCTTCGACCGTGGATGATGGTGATAAATCGGATGGGTCTGCATCTAAGTTTTCTGATTTTGGTGACTCTAGGAGCTCGGTTGAGTGGACTGATGAGTCGTCGGATGAGAACTTGGACTACTTTGCGGCCTTGGATGTGGCAGCGGCGGAGGCTTCACCGCGCGCTACGGATGCAAAAGATGTGCCTGGTCCGAGTACTGGGCGTAAGCGGCGAAGGGCGGTTGCGAAGCGTAGAGTGAGTGGGCCGGACGGCGGTCGACTTCGTGTGAGCAGGGTTGGTCGGCAGGAACTGTTGTCGTTGCCGGCCGCCGTGAGTACAGGTGAGGGGGAGTTGCGAAGTCTTTTTGCGGGTGAGGAGCTTAGGATAATGTTATTTAACTATAGGGAGATGGGAATTATTCCGAAGGCTGAGCCGATGTAGAGTGTGATGCCCTCGCTTATACATGTGTAATGGCTTGTATGATGAAGTTGTGTGCCCTCGCGCATTCGGCTATGCTCGAGAAGGCGTTACGTACTTGGTCAGGTGTAATTGTTATGCTGGACTGGTGCGCGTGTAATCTGTCTTTGCGCGGACTGTTGCGCGGATAGTCGATTCTTCGCACTTATTGCGCTAGCCCGGCTGCACCCGTAGGCGACTTCTGCACGGATAGTCTCCGCGGTAGACTTCGGTTTTTCGCACTTGTTGTGCTAGTCCGGCTGCACCCTTAGGCGACTTCTGCACGGTAAGTCTTCGCGGTAGAATTCGAGTGTTCGCACTTATTGTGCTAGACCGGCTGCACCCTTAGGTGACTTCTGCACGGTATGTCTCCGTGGTAGACTTTGGTTTTTCGCACTTGTTGTGCTAGTCCGGCTGCACCCTTAGGCGACTTCTGCACGGTAAGTCTTCGCGGTAGACTTCGAGTGTTCGCACTTATTGTGCTAATCCGGCTGCACCCTTAGGCGACTTCTGCGCGGAGTTGTCGCACGCGAGGGTGGCCAGCGCTGAGCCTCGTGGTGACTTTGTATTGGTCGAATGTCGAAGACCGTCGTCGCGGTCTTTTTTCGACGCATGCTTTTGCGGGGTATTTTTCACTTGTATATTACATGGCTCCGCCTCGTTAAAAACCTCACCCCCTGGGAGGAAAAGAGTGCGGGCCAGAATAAAATTGTTTTTGCGAATTACAAGGGCGAACCGGCCCTGATGAGTTAAACAAAAAATTTGCGGAGATTGTCGATGTTCCAGGAGTGCTCCAGGTCTTCGCGTTTGGCGTTGTGAGCCTGTAAGCGCTGGGGGAAGCCTTCGTCTTGACAATAAAAGGGCCCTCCCACTTGGGCTCCAGCTTGCCCCTGGACTCTGTCCGAGCTGTTCGGACGAGTACGAGGTCCCCTTCGCTGAATTCTCTCGGGATGACTGTGTGGTCGCGCCATGCTTTTGTCTGGGCTTGGTATTTGTTCAGGGCCTGTAGAGCGAAGACTCGGTCTCCATCGATGAGATCCTTCGAAGTGGGCTCGTCCACGTCGGGGACGGTTGACGGAACTGTTCGCGGGGAGCCATGTTTTATTTCTTGTGGGGTCATGGCCTCCGACCCATATAGAAGGCGGAAGGGGGTGAAGCCGGTCGCCCTGCACTCAGTCGTGTTTAGCGCCCAGACCGCCTCAGGTAGCAAATCGGCCCACTTGCCCTTTTTTCATCGAGGAGCATCTTTTTGACAGCTGTGAAAATTTTGCCATTGGCTCGTTCCACAACTCCGTTGGACTGCGGGTGATATACTGAGGCGAAGGCCAGCTTGGTGCCAATGGAGAAGCAGAAGTCATTGAAGTCTTCGCTGTCAAACTGCTTGCCGTTGTCGACTGTTAGTTTGGACGGTACTCCGAAGCGGCAAACAATGTTTTGCCAAAAGAATTTTTGTGTAGTCTTTGATGTTATTGTGGAAACGGCCCTCGCTTCGATCCATTTGGTAAAGTATTCGACAGCGACGAAGGCGAACTTAAGGTTCCCCTGAGCCGTGGGCAAGGGCCCGACGATGTCCAGGCCCCAGCGTTGGAGAGGCCATGTGTGGGCGATCAGTTTTCTGAATTGCGAGGGGTTGCCTGATCGAGGAGAAAATTTCTGGCAGGCTTCGCAGGACCTTGCAACCCGATTTGCAGCGCAGATCATTACGGGCCAATAGAAGCCTTGGCGGATCACTTTTGCAGCTAGGGCCCTTGGCCCTGCGTGAGAGCCGCAGGTACCACTGTGGACCTCGCGCATGATTTGGACGCCTTCGGTCTCGGTGACACATTTAAGCATTGGCTGACTAACCCCTTTCTTGTAGAGTTGGCCCTCAATCAGCGCGAAGTCCCGGCTTCGATGTTTGAGGCGCTTGGCCTCGTTGATGTCGGTTGGTTGATAGTACCCCTATAGGAACAGGGTTATTGGTGCCCGCCAGTCTTCGGTCATGATAAGGTTGACTATGCGGTGGCCCTCGCTGTCATTGGTTATTTGGAGCCCTTCGGGGCTCCGGACGGCTGGCGTGCCGATGACATGGAAGTACACGTCGAAGGGCAGGGACTCGCCTCTGGCGGCAGCCTTGGCCAATGCGTCGGCCTCTTCATTCTTGGCCCGGTCCACATGCTGCAAGGTGAACCCCTTGAATTGTCTCTCGAGACTTCGGATGGCCGCGAGGTATTGCATAAGTGCGGGGTCCTTTGCTGCATAGTCTTTCTCGACTTGGCCGGCAACTACCTTGGAGTCTGTTTTGATGATGCAGGTGGTGACCCCAAGGGCCCTCAGCTTGCGGAGGCCGAGGATGACTGCTTCGTATTCTGCTATGTTATTTGTGCATCTATCAGATTCCAGAGCAAAGCTGAGGCGAGCCGCATATCTGTGCTTGACTCCGGTTGGTGAGGTGATGACTGCAGTGGCGCCTGCCCCCGCATGGCACCATGCGCCATCGCAGTGGATCGTCCAAACCTTCTCTGTGGACGGGTCCGGCTGTGTTATTGGCCCAGTCCAGTCGACGACGAAGTCTGCCAGGACTTGTGACTTGATGGCTGTCCTGGGCTCGAAATTGATGTGGTAGCCGGAGAGTTCGGCCGCCCACTTGGCAATCCTCACCGATGCTTCCGGGTTTCTAAACAATTTGCCGAGTCCCCTGTCTAAGGTGACCCGGACCTTGAATGCTTCAAAATAATGGCGCAATTTGCGCGAAGACATAACGACTGCATAGGCAATCTTCTCCAGTTCTGTCATGTTACATTTGGACGGTGTCAGCACTTCAGAGACGTAATAAATTGGGCACTGCCTGATCGCGCCCTCAACTGTCTGCTCCTGCACCAGTGCCGCGCTGACCGCATGCGGCGAAGCCGCAACGTAGAGCAACAGAGGTAGAGAAGAGTCGGGGCTTGTGAGGACTCCCAACTCCGATAGGTACTGTTTTAATGAGGCGAAGGCCGCTGCCTGCTCTGGTCCCCAAGCGAAGTCTTTTGCGCCATGGAGAGTTTTGAGGAAAGGGAGACTTCGCTCAGCGGATCTGGAGATGAATCTGTTGAGGGCAGCCAATCTCCCCGTCAAGCGCTGGACGTCTCTGGCGGACTGCAGAGGCGTCATGTTTATGATGGCCTGAATTTTGGTTGGGATGGCCTCGATGCCGCGGTGTGATACCAGGTAGCCCAATATTTTGCCTTGGCGAACGCCGAAGACGCACTTTTCCGGGTTTAGGCGGAGTCGTGCGTCTCGCATGTTCGCGAATGTCTCGGCGAGGTCAGCGAGATGGTCCGCCTTGCTATTGCTGGCGACGACGATGTCATCCACATATGTGAATATATTTCTGCCAACTTGCCCTTCAAGCACTGTCTTGGTAATCCTGGAGAAGGTGGACACGGCGTTCTTGAGTCCCTCCGGCATTCTGATGAAGCAATATGTGCCGAAGGGTGTTATAAAGCTGGTGCTAGCCTTGTCTTCCTCCTTCATGTATATCTGGTGGTAACTGGAGAAGCAGTCGAGGAGTGACATGACTTCGCATTCGGCCGCGCTATCGACTATTTTGTCGATCCGCGGCAACGGGAAGTTGTCCTTTGGGCAGGCCTTATTGAGACTGGTGAAGTCGATGCACATTCGCCACTTCCCGCTCTATTTCTGCACCATCACAACATTGGAGAGCCACGTGGGGTAGGCCACCGGCTCGATGAATTTGGCTTCCAGGAGGCGGTGCACCTCTGCCTTGGCGGCCTCTGTCTTCTCGTCGGACATCTTGCGAAGCCGCTGTTTTTTCGGCCTCACCGAAGGGTCGATTCCCAAGTTGTGCTCAATTATGGATCGGCTGACCCTGACCAGGTCGAGGGCTGACCAGGCAAAGACATCTTTGTTCTTGGACAGGCAGCAGAGGAGCTGATAGTGACTGTCTGCTTGGGCGTGGCCTGGTCGAGGGGGACAGTCTTGGTCCCGTCGTTGCTCTGCTGCTGTGCCTTGTCGTGCTGTTTGTCGGTTGGGCTGGCGGGCGCGGGGACCTCGCGCTGGGCCGTGAGGCAGTGCACGTTTCTTTGTCCGGGGACGAAGTCCCGCTCTATGTTGCGCGCAGTCTGTTGATTGTCGTAGACCGTAATAACGCCTAGCAGACCTGGTATCTTCATACATAGGTACAGTCCGTGAATGGCTCCTTCAAACTTATTGATGGAGCCCCGGCCCATGATGGCGTTGTACGGATATACCATGTCCACAATATCAAAGGTCACTTGCTCACTTTGGGCATTGGGTGCAACACCGAAGGAGAGAGGCAGCTCTATTTTGCCGACAGGAAAGGTGCCCTTGCCGCCGAAGCCATACAACGGGTTGTCCGAAGGGTTGAGCAGGCTGTGGCTTATGCCCATGCGATCGAAGGCATGGAGGAAGATGATGTCCGCCTGACTGCCATTGTCAACTAGGACTTTGTGTAGGTCCCAGCCTGCCACGCTGCAATTGATAACCATGGCGTCGTTGTGGGGGGCGCTGCGCAGGTCGACATCTCGTGCGTCGAAGGTTAGCGGTATGTGGGACCACTTTGTCTGCACGACTGGGCCAGTGATGGCGACGTGGTTGATGCTGCGGTAGTAGTCCCTCTTCTGCCGCTTTGTGTCGAAGTCGGTGCTGGACCCCCCAGTGATCATGTGAATGACTCCACGATACGGCTGATCGGCAAAGTCTTCCTGCTTTGGGGCGTGGGGGATGTTTTGATGTTGCTGGTGTGGTGGTGGGGGTGGGGGAGGTACGATTTGTACTTCCTGATGGTGTTGGTAAGCGTGGTGCGGTGGATGCGGGGCGGGGGCGTGGATATATGGTGGAGGGGGTTGCTGGTAAGTGTGCGCGACAACTCTGGGGTTGTCGGCTGGCTGCGCCCGTGCCATCCTGTCTTTGGTGGCCTTCGTTTCTGGGCAGTCTTTGGTTTGGTGGGCGCAGTCTTCGCCATGGAAGAGGCAGTAGAATCGGCGCGGCGGCTGCGCACGCCCCCGACCCCTACCGCGAGTTCCATTTCCGCGGCCCTGGGGGGGATATTCCTGGCGGCGAGGGGCGTTAGCAGTGGGGTGCTGGTTGGCGATGTTGTGCACTTGCTGTTGATTGCGGCCGTCTCGACCGGAGTCTTGCTGCGGAGTCCTCGTCCACGTGCGGCTGGTCTGTGGAGCATCTTTGGGCTTCCTTTGAGACTCAACCTTCCGCTGGTGGAGCTCTTCGGATTTGGCGTATTTTTCAAACAGCTGATATAATTCCTGGAGGTTCTTGGGCGGATCTCTGATGCAGTGGCTATAGAGGACGCCGGCGCGAAGGCCACTGATGGCGTAGTGGATGGCGATCTATCGTCGCGTATCATTTGCTGCACCTTGGCTAGTGCGGACACGCGCTGGCGCTTGGCCTCTAGTATCTCTTTCTGCCTCTGGAGATTGCGGTTCTTGAGGCGCAGGGCGCGCAGCTGTAGCTGTTCTTCCGCTGAGACGCCGAGGACTTCACCGTCCTCGGTGAGGTCCGCACCCTCCGGTGGGGCGAAGCCTGGGGGAGGCTGCGATTGTCCTTCAAGGCCGCAAGTGCGGAGAGTGTCGTCTTCTTAGGTGCGGAGAACGTCGACTTCAGTGGCCTCTTGGTGGGTGGATTGGGTGAGGGCGAGGGCCTTGCCCTTTCTCGCGGCAAGTAGTGCTGCCTTCGCAGCCTCGTCAGCCTTCGAGTTAGCTTTCTTGGGTGCCATCGCGGGTGGTTTTTTCGTAGCACGAACGGTGGGTGCCAAATGTTGCAACTTGCTCTCTGTTGCAAGGGGATCCAACGGTAGGTGTAGTGACGTAAACAGGGTTCTCGCACAAAAATGGCAATAACTCTGTTAATCTAGCCTCTCACGGGCACTGTGCGGGGGTATTTATAGGTATCTGAGTGCCCAACGTCCTGGGCTAAGGACGCATGTGCCCTCAGACGCCTAGGTTATCCCCAGAATATTCCCATAAAGCAGGGTTACAGACTGTAATTACAGGGATGCCTTTACAAATTAGGCCCATAACACGCAGCGGCCACGCAGGGCCCGTTACAATGGGCCGGATCACACGTGGGCCTCCATGCTGGACGAGGCCGCACGGTGGGATTACCTCGTCACAGGTCTTCGTCCGATGTCGTATCTGGCGAAGGGTGTCCCTGCCCGTTGTCTTGTCTCCGTTGGACCAACGACCGCGGCGAAGACTTCGAGCGAAGGGTGGCGTCTTCGCCTTCGCCCCAACAACCACATTTCATATCATGGCATGCATATATCTCACTCATTGCATTCATTAGACTGCAACCTCACTAACGGAGAGTACGTGCTCATTCCCGAGCAAGGAGCTGTCCATAAGGAAGACCAGGAGCTAGCTCCCGAGCCTGCGACAGAGGATATCCCCACAGCCCTAGCATTTGAAAGCAAGCCCCGGTTTTATGCATAACCAATTTATATATGCTACTTTACTACACTTAATGTTTGTAGGCTTGTAATGTGCACTTAAGTGTAGGAGTTGCTTGAAACCCTTAGTTGCATGAACACAGGATTCCTTTTTGAGATGGATACAAGTATGTTAGGTCGAGTAGCTGCTTTGCTAATTAAGATCTCGGTAGAAGTCAAGTGATTTTTCTAGCACTCGCTCGAGGTCAGGAATTGATTGTATTCATCTTGATAACGGGATCTATGATGGTCTATGGACTTGGATCCAGGGTGGATGCCTTGTCCATGAGACGGAAATGGAATTAAGGATTAATGTGTGGATACCTGAGTCAAGCATTTGAAAGTACTAAACACATGTCGGGAAATATGGCAACCGGTAAACCTAGTACCTGAGTGAAGCCTGCCGCAGACTTTCCCCCTCACTTGTCCTGAGACTGGGTCTCCCATGCTAGCTATGGTGGGTACAAGTGTGGTCACTGCACGGCGGTAGCCGGGGTCAGTGGACCATTGTATGCCAAGGCGGTGAGCCCTGGCCGCGAATGGGGAATCGATGGGGACGGTTGACGTGTGTGGAGACGGAGTTCCCCTACATGTCGTGTGTTTAGGTTTACCTTGTGTTGGGGACTTGTTCTCAAATGCTATGAGTCAAGAACAAGGCAACACAAAGTATTAAATGTTAATGTCCTTCGTCCTTCGAAGCATTATTTCCCTTAGGATATAACGATCTTCGGACGAAGGTCATGAAGGACGTACCTTCATCATGGTATACGATAATGAAAGACAAAGCATATGAAACATGAAAGATAACATAAATAATCATATAATATCATTCACATATCTTCATTATATAAACTTGGATATTTAAATATGATATTTAGTCACATTTGTACCTTCTGCTTAACAGAAGGCAAAAATCCAAGCGTTGCGCACGAACGAATACCAGATAGCGTGAACAGTACAAGGGTACTGTTCATCTATTTATAGGCACAGGACGCAGCCTGTGAGAAATTACATTCATGCCCTTTACAAAGGTTTACAATAATAATACAAGCTATCACGGGCCAATTGGTCATTTCATCTTTAAGTCGGTGCATTTGGAAATGTACTCCGAAGCTCTCTGATTGATAGCTTCGGCTTTGTGTCAATCTTCCGAAGGTGTTTCTTCTTATGGGACCTTCAGTGACGAAGCAGATCCCCAACAGTAGCCCCTTCACGGTGCTCTTGAAGTTATAATTGAAGGTTTAGAGAGCAAAATAAAAGATCAAACAGCTACTCTTGAAAAGAAAGATTTCGAACTTCAGACAGTAGAGGGTTTACTGGCCGAAGCGGAAGCCAAAATTGCAAAATTGAATAAGGAACTTCTCTCAAAGTCAGAAAGCTTCGAACAAGAAAAGCAGAAATTTAATACGAAGTTTGAGGCTGAAGTCGAAAAAAGTTCAAATTTGCAAAAATCATTGAAAGAGCTTCAAGATAAATGTCTAGAGTTCAGCAACCGATGCGTGCAGCGGCTAAAACAGGTCTTGAACTTGGTTGGAGCTAGTTCTAAGAGTTTCAGTCCTTCGGTTGAAGACCTGCCAGGGACCTTCGAACACATTGAGGGTGAAGTTGATGCTCTTGATGAAGTTATAGCTGGACACGGTGATTTCTGTGCTCTGCTAGCTTCTCGGGGCACAGCTGTTGCCTTCATGAAGTTTGGTTGCACGCATGGGAAGATTGTTAATAGACCAAACTTCAGCTTATCACCAGCAGATTTGATTGATATCCTTAGTCTTGCTCAAAGCATAGGAAACAGATTTATAAAGCAAATCTGGACGAAGGGTGGGTGAAGCCTAGCTGGTGACGAAGCTCGAAGTCACCTCAAACGGTAATAAAATCATACCTTGTGCTTACCTTTTCCTTGAAACTTGAATTTTCCTTATAATGCTTTAATATGTACAGGATGACGAAGCCGAGGAACACTGAACCAAAGCTTTAGCAGACGATTTGAAGCTCAACAGATGATGATGAAGCTTGAATATCTAGCTGTGGAAAAACTCTAAGAAAACTCTTGTATTAACCCTTATAAAGAATATTGTAATCAAATTCTACTCTGTAAATTTGTCCATACCTTGTAATATAATTTTACCTTTTCATCAATGTATGAAGTGCTTTGATGTGGACGAAACTTGTTTTTTTGAGCCGAAGGTGAAAAAACACCTTCCCTTCTTTTCGTACACAACGAAGCATAAATCTGCTTTTGAAGCTGTATCCTTAGAGCCGAAGCAACTGTCTGTATCTGTATGATATGATGATGATGATCCTATGTATGTCTAAATGAATGTTTATGAATGCAATGTATGATGTAATGTATCGTGCAAATGAATGCCCAAACACACACGCATACGAAGCTTCATCCATAACCTTCATTCCCTTAGGAATGACTGAAATCTCTTTGCCGTTTATTTTTCGGCTGCACCGCTTACTTTTCGGTGTAAGTTCTGCATCCCCTTAGGAACGTCTTTTGAACTTCTTCGCCTTCTATTTCGGTGGTATTTGCATTGACTTTTCGCGCTTCGCCTTATATTTCGGCGGTATTTGGCTCTGCATTCCCTTAGGAACGACTTTTGAGCAGAAAACTTATGCTGCGCTCCCTTAGGAACGACTGTTTGTAGCTTCGTCATGCTCTGCATCCCCTTAGGGACGACTTTCGAGCTTCTCCCTGTTTTTTCTTTTTCTTTGCACTCGATGGGGCATGCTCAGATTTTACATTTACATATTTTGGGGGATTATGCTCTCGTGGAGCTGAATAAGAAAGGAAAAATTACAAACTATGGCCCCATTAAAAACATTTCTCCCCTTTGAAAAGGAAAAGGGTGCCATAGAGAAATGAAAAAGATTACATCAGTCTATACATAATACCGTCCAAGCCCATCCACGTTCCAAGATCTAGGAACATCATTGCCATCCATATCCTTTAATCTGTAAGAACCAGGCCTTGACAAAGATACCACCAGAAAAGGTCCTTCCCACTTCAGCTGCAGTTTGCCTACTGTGTCCGGATTAGCCACTCTCCGAAGCACCAAATGCCCTGGCTTAATATTTTTCAGTCGGACTTTTCTATCGCGCCATTTTATTGTTTCGGCTTGATATTTATTAATATTTTCCATAGCCTGAAGTCTGACCCCTTCTATAGTTTCTTTGCCACATGATAATCAGCTTCGTCTTCAATCGAAGCTGTTGTTCTTATTGACCCCATTTTAGCTTCTTCTGGGATTATAGCTTCGTCACCAAATAATAACTTGAATGGCGTAAAACCTGTTGATCTTGATACGGTCGTATTGTGGCTCCACACCACCTTAATCAACTCTTCTGGCCTCTTTCCTGTAGGCTGATTAAAAATTAACTTCATTATTCATGTCATTATAATACCATTTGCTCTTTCGACAAGTCCATTTGACTCTAGATGTCTGACTGACACAAAATGAATCTTCGTTCCGATTTGATCACAGAATTCCTTGAAAGCTTCGGCATCAAACTTTGTTCCGTTGTCCACAGTTATAGCCCTGGGTACACCGAAGCGACAAACAATGTTTTGCCAAAAGAATTTCTGGACTGTGACCGAAGTTATCGTGGCCAAAGGCTTCGCTTCAATCCACTTGGAAAAATATTCTACAGCCACCACAACATATCTTAAATTGCCTTGTGCTGGTGGAAGTGGACCTAACAAATCCAGACCCCATCTTTGCAATGGCCAGGTTGGCTGAATTAGTTGGGTCAACGACGAAGGTTGTTTCTGTTCTCTTGCACATTTTTGACAATTTTCACATTTTTGAACCAGATCCGTTGCATCCGAAGCTGCCTTCGGCCAGTAAAATCCTTGTCTGAAGACCTTCCCCAGCAAAGGTCTAGATCCAATGTGAGATCCACACGAACCTGCATGTATTTCCTTCATCAGCTCTATACCTTCGCTTCTGGATAGACACTTGAGAAGTGGAGAGCAGACTCCATGTTTGTATAACTCCCCTTCTATCATTACATATGGTCTTGTTCTTGCCTCCATTCTCTTATTATAAGCTTCATCATCTGAAAGGTAGTTACCTTGGAGAAAAGATATAATCTCAGTCCTCCAATCTTCACTATGAACAGGAGATATAGTAAGCACCGCTCTTTCGAGAAGTTCCACCGAAGGTGCTCTTATTGTCTCAAAAAATACTTCCGAAGGTAGAGGCAGCCCCTGTGCCGCTGACTTGGCTAGCAGATCAGCGTGCTCATTTTCTCCTCGTGGAATATTCTTAACAGAAAACCCTTCGAAAGAAGCTTCAAGCCTTCAGACTGTGCCCTGGTATTTCTCAAGCTTTGGATCTCTTGCCTTGCAACTCTTGTCAACATGTTCAGAAATAACTTGGGAGTCGGTTTTAAGGACCGCCCTTCTTATCCCCATTACCCTTAACTTCTGAAGCCCCAAAAGTAAAGCTTCGTATTCAGCAATATTATTTGTACAGCTGAAATCAAGCCTTACTGCATAGCATGTTCTGACTTTGGAAGGTGCAACTAAGACAGCAGCCGCACCTGCCCCGAAGGTTCCCCAGGAACCATCGTAGAACACTGTCCAAGCTTCGGCATCTTTATTTGCTTCTTCTTCCTGAGCCCCTGGCGTCTAGTCAGCGATGAAGTCTACTAACGCCTGGGACTGAATTGAGGATCTATGCACATAATTAATGCTGAATTCGTTGAGTTCCGCATCCCACTTTCCGATCCTTCCAATAGATTCTCTTTTCCTCATGATATCCTTCAGAGGCTGTGATGAAGGAACAATTATATGGAATGCTTGAAAATAATGCTGAAGCTTCCTGGAGGCCATTAAGACAGCATACAACACCTTCTCCAATTCTGTATAGTTTTTCTTTGATAAACATAGAACTTCGGAGACAAAGTATACTGGGGTTTGCTTTTTAATTTGTCCTTCCAGTTTCTCCTGTACAAGCGCTGCACTCACTGCAGAGTGCGAAGCTGCCACATACAATAGTAATGGAGCCCCTGGCGCAAGTGGAGTTAATGTTGTTAGATAAATCAAGTATTGCTTCAGCTCTTCGAAGGCTTTCTGTGAGCTGGGCCCCATTGAAAGACTTTGACTGACTTTAGTATTTCAAAGAATGGCAAGTTTCTTTCTGCTGATCTAGATATAAATCTATTCAATGAAGCCAGTCTTCCTGCCAACCGTTGGGCCCCCTTCTTTGTGCTTGGCGGTTCCATTCGAAGGATGGCTTCGATCTTGCTTGGGTTAGCTTCAATCCCCTTCGTTGAAACTAGACAACCAAGGAACTTACCCTTCTTCACTCCAAAGACACATTTTTCAGGATTTAATTTCAGGCCAGCTTGTCTGAAATTAGCAAATGTTTCTTGTAGATCAGTGATATGATTTTCTTGCTTCGTGCTTTTTACCAATGATATCATCAACGTATGTTAGCACATTTCTGCCTATCTGGGAATCAAGGACCTTGGCTGTCATTCTGCTGAAACTTCCTCCAGCATTCTTGAGCCCCTCACGCATCTGAAGATAACAATAGGTGCCACTAGGAGTTATGAAGCTAGTCTTCGGCTCATCCTCCTTCATCCATATTTGATGATATCCTAAGTAGCAATCCAACAGACTCATAAGTTCTGAAGAAGCTTCTGCATCCACAAGAGAGTCTATCCTTGGTAATGGAAACTCGTCCTTCGGACAAGCCTTGTTGAGATCCGTGAAATGAATACACATTCTCCATTTGCCATTGGCTTTCTTCACCATAACATTATTGGCTAGCCACTCTGGATATTTTACCTCTCTAATAACACCAGCACTGAGAAGTCTTTTGACTTCATTTCGAGCACCTTTAGCTTTATCATCAGACATTTTCCGAAGCCTTTGCTTTCTTGGCCTGAAAGATGGGTCGACATTGAGTGAATGTTCAATGACATCTCTGTTTACACCACAGAGATCATTGGCCGACCATGCAAAAACATCTTTGTTGTTGAATAAAAATCTTATCAAGGTTTTCTCCTATTCTTCATATAGCTGAGACCCCAGCAGTACCTTCTGCTCTGCTATGTCTTCACATAGAAGCATAGACTTCGGCTGATCAGTCGAAGCAGCCTTCTCTCTTCTGTACTTGTACTGTTCACAAGCTTCAGTTCCATCTATATTGTGGATTGCTTTTGAGTCTGTCCAGTTTCCTTCGGCTTTTCTAGCAGCTTCCTGACTACCATGAACAGCAATGGGCCGTTGTTCCGAAGGTATCTTCATGCAAAGATATGTTGGATGAAGTATTGCTTCGAAAGCATTGAGTGTCCCATGACCAATGATTGCATTGTAGGGGTATTCCATATCAACAATGTCAAACACAACTTATTCAGTCCTTGTATTGTGGACAAAGCCGAAGGTCACTGGCATCGTGATTTTGCCGAGCGCTGCAATCTGCCTTCATCTGAAGCCACAAAGAGGGTGTGTAGCATCATGAATCTTGTCCTCTAGCTCTTGCATCTGTCGGAAGGCCTTAGCAAATATGATGTCAACTGCACTGCCTGTATCAACCAAAACATTATGGACCAGAAATCCCTTGATGACACAAGATATGACCATAACATCATTATGAGAGTAATCCTTGAGCTGAAGGTCCTCCTGGGAGAAGGTAATTGGGATGTGAGACCATTTTGACTTGATGAAAGGTCCCTGCACTCCAACATGTTGTACCCTTCTCTGAGCCTCCTTCTTCTGCTTCTTGTTGGCCGGTTCTGAGCATGAACTGCATGTTATCGGAACACCAGCTTCGTAGCCGAAGCAACTTCAGCTTGATTGTTGAACGAAGCCATCAGCTCAAATCAGTGGAGGTGAGTTCACTGTAGGTGGGCGCCAATGTTGGGGACTTGTTCTCAAATTCTATGAGTCAAGAACAAGGCATTATTTCCCTTAGGATATAACGATCTTCGGGCGAAGGTCATGAAGGATGTACCTTCATCATCATAGTATACGATAATGAAAGACAAAGCATATGAAACATGAAAGATAACATGAATAATCATATAACATCATTCACATATCTTCATTATATAAAATTGGATATTTAAATATGATATTTAATCACATTTGTACCTTCGGCTTAACAGAAGGCAAAAATCCAAGCGTTGCGCACGAACGAATACCAGATAGCGTGAACAGTACAGGGGTACTGTTCATCTATTTATAGGCACAGGACACAACCTATGAGAAATTACATTCATGCCCTTTACAAAGGTTTACAATAATAATACAAGCTATCACGGGCCAATTGGTCATTTCATCTTTAAGTCAGTGCATTTGGAAATGTACTCCGAAGCTCTCTGATTGATAGCTTTGGCTTTGTGTCAATCTTCCGAAGGTGTTTCTTCTTATGGAACCTTCGGCGACGAAGCAGACTCCCAACACCTTGCAAGGTTTAAAAACTCGATTTGAATCGTCTACTTCTCGCAGCTAACGAGACTGCTTGACCCCTTGTACTGCATTGAGTAAGAAGTGAAATGAGGCTTTACTTGAGATAACATGTTGATTGTACTAAATGGTTGTTACCAAGAATGCTTAGAAAGGAGCAAACCTAGCTAAATTAATTATGCTAGAACTGGAAAAGCTAAAATTGATTTTAGACTCAGCTAGTGCTTTTGGCAAACCAAACCCCTCAGCCAAATAGTTGCATGGTCTAGAGGTAGAGGAGTAGACTCCTCACACCGGGTAAGTCTAGCTGTGTATTAGTATACTCAGCCTTGCTTGTGGCACAATTTTTGCAGGCACGCTACAGGACATGGTTGATGGTGTGACTTGGCCTTTCACCCTGCCACTGGGATGGACGGCCGAGTGGGATGCTGCTCCAGCAAGAGAGGAGCAGGAGGAGTAGTGGGCCAGGCCTTGCCCTATTCCTCAGCATTCGACGTTATCGATTATTCGCTACATTTTAAATTATGATCTTAATTCTGTTTACTTAAAAACTCCGATTTATGTAATAACTCTAGTACTTAATTTGTGGTTGCATGCTTTATTGTATTCTCTCTGTGACTCACCTTCGAGTGAGCTAGTGGTATTTGATCCCGGGGAAGTGGCTTTATTAGACTAGATCTGAGGGACTGACGAGTTATTCCAATTTAAGTGTGTTGCAGCCTCTAAGGCGTGACTTGGGCACTTCAGCTGGAATGATTCGGGTGGTTCTGCCACAGCTGGTATCGGAGCAAATACCACCACAGAGAAAGCAATAAATCGTGAATACCAACTTTTCAAAAAAAAACTTGCTTAGAAACCAGTATTTGAATCGTCAGGACTAGAACGCTAGACTTAGGACGAAAGGCCTTAGGAATAGTGTGAAAAATAGGTGGCTAATTAAGGAGGCCATATGGGCCAGTTTTAGAATTGCAAGGATGACCTAAAAGCACCCTTCTGATTGGTGAGGAGACGTTCTTTTCAGCATGCATGCATTATAAAACATGAAAGGATTAGAAATTAAAGGAAAGATGCATCTAAGTGCGAATATAGCAAATAGGGATAATAATAAGTAACATAAGAGGAAAAATCAAATCTAACCCACCTCCTTTTAACAACCCGGGCACACGTTTTTTTTCCACTACCGTAACCTTTACATCTAATCCTCTTCCATAGATGACTTCACCCACCCCCGCCAATGGAGGATACACTCGTTTCAGTTCCGATTTCATTTCCCATGAGGGTTTCCCTTCTATCTTGTGGGAGGTGCTCAACTCCGCCGGTTACCCTACGCCCCCTTTGTACATAATGCAGTTGTACGAGGAGCATCGAGTGCCACGTTGCCATGTCTGGATGACTCTGGAGGCTCACCCCCTACAGCCTGGTTAGCGTTCCCTTGACTCCGAGACTATAGGGTTCAGGTCGGACGACACCACCGAGGCGGCAGCTCTGAAGACTCTGTCTACTTTCTGCGGCTACCATCCCTTGGAGATGGTAATGCACCCACTGGGACTCTTCCCCGCTGAGAAGAGGGATGACCCCATGTGGTGCAACCATGTGAGCCATGTGAAGGATGTATGGGCTATGTATCCTGACCAAGTTGAGAGGATCACTGTTTAGTGCATGAGCGCACTGTACCACCTTTAGGCCCTGCAAAGCGACGCCATGGCACACCTTGCTAACCTCGTTCAGACCACTAAGCTCACCCTTGACAGCCGGGAGGACTTCAAGGTTAACTTGTCTTTAGAGTTGGTGGAGAATGACCTATAGGTGGAACAGTTGAGCCAGCGTGTTGCCACCCTAGAGCAGCAGGTGGAGATCTGGGACAACACCATTGATGTCCTGGAGAACCAACTCCACAATGTGCAGGAGGAGCTTGATGAAGCTAACGACCACTTGGACATGCACCACCTGGATATGGAGGAAAACAAGGCCGAAAGCAAGGGAGAGGAGGCTCTCGAGGAGTTAGGACCAGCCCCTGGTACCAATGCGACTCCCTCCGAGATGCCCCCGTCGCCCGTATCCAGTGTCGCTTCTACTACTCAGGGTTGATGGGTTAGCTTGATGCACTAGGAGGAGAGAACCCCGAGCGAGCTTAGTTTGGCACCAGATTTTGGACTAGGCTTATGGGTACTTTCCCCTAAATTGATGTAACCCAGGAAAAACTTTTGTGAGTAATGAAGTGAATGCAATCATGTTATCCTAGTCCGATTTGATGTTGTGACATTTTCTTTCCGTATGATATAAGGAATATTGTTCGGAATCATGACTCGGGAGAACAATGGCGATAATTTTTGTTTTCATATGGCAGCTAGGCAGCGTCGAGGGCAGAACGAGCAAGTTTCCCCGCCACCTCCTCCAGCTCCCACGATGCAGGAGCTGATGGCTCAGTAGAATGAGGTTCTGCGATGGCTATTGCAGTGCCAGCCCCACCCTCAGCAATATGGTGGAGGCCAGCCGCAGCGACCTCCGGCCGCGGCAACCTATCAGGAGTTCCTGAGTACGCAGCTGCCCTTGTTCACCAAGGTAGAGGATCCGCTTGACGCCGATGTGTGGCTACGAGTCGTGGAGTCCAAGTTTCCCCTCCTCACGGGAGCTTGCCCTGATAACACCAAGACTCGTTTCACCGTGCAGAAGCTTCGCGGACCTGCTCGGACATGGTGGGACCATTTTCGCGCCATGCTACCTGCTGATCATGAAGTGACATGGGAGGAGTTCAAGACTGCTTTCAGGGGACATCACATTCTCGCAGGGATTCTAGATCGCAAGCTGAATGAGTTTCTGGCATTGACTCAAGGAACCCGCACTATGTTGTAGTATGCCCAGGCCTTCAATGACCTGTGCTAGTATCTAGGTTATCACGCAGATTCTGATGAGAAGAAGAGAGACCGCTTCCGCAGGGGTCTCAACACCAAGCTGTGTGAACGTCTCAACACTGTTCGGGCTAACAGCTTCAATGAATTGGTCGACCTAGCCATATCACAGGAAGACTGTATTGTAGCTCACTGGGCACAGAAGAAAAGGAAAGCACCAATGTCAGGACCCTCAGCTCCACACCAGAGGTTCAGGATTGTCTCCAACAATCAGAGCAGAGGATTTCAGCAGCACGCAGGAAGATGGGTGATCAGGCCGCCTCAGCAGTAGTAAGCACCCAACCACTTTCTAGCCCCCGCCCCAAGGAACAATAAACCCCAGCAGCAACAGTTCTGCCAGGGAAATGGGAACAAGTGCTTCACATGTGCCAATGTGGGTCATTATGTCAAAAATTGCCCAAGGAATCAACAGAGGCAGATGCCGGCACAAAACCAAGACAGAGGGAGGAAGCAGAAGGTGCAAGTCAGATAAGGGAAGCTCAATTTCACTACTCTGGAGGAGCTACCTGAAGGAGCACCCATCATGTCTGGTATCTTTTTAGTTTTTAATCAACCTGCATTAATTTTGTTTGATTCTGGTGCATCACATAGCTTCATTAGCCAGAAGTTCAGTGTTAAATGCCAACTGCCTTTCTATCATACAAAAGGGTCTTTCATGATAGCAACACCTAGGGCAAAATTGCAACAAACCAATTAAATCGAAGTGTGCCTATCTCACTGGGAAGTAAAATCTTCAAAACCACACTCTTGATTAAGGATTAGAGGGTATGGACATCATTCTCGGAGCAGACTGGATGACTCAACACCGGGTGGTGTTGGATGTAGCTGCTAGAGCTCTGGAAATCCATTCTCCTACCTTCGGAGACCTTACATTGTATTTACCCAGTAAAGAACCCACTCGATCGTGTGCTTTTGCTATGATAGAGTTACCCTTGAAGAAAATTCTAGTGGTTTGTGAGTATGCAGATGTTTTTCCTAATGAGTTGCCAGGAATGCCACCAGACTGGGATATTGAATTCGCCATCGAGTTGCAACCGGGAACGACACCTATTTCTAAGAGGCCTTACCGGATGCCACCAATTGAATTGGAAGAATGGAAGAAACAGCTACAAGAGTTGTTGGACAAGGGTTTCATCCGCCCAAGTACTTCACCTTGGGGATGTCCAGCCTTGTTTGTGAAGAAGAAAGATGAAAGCTTGAGGCTATGTATAGATTACCGCCCACTCAATGCGGTGACTATAAAAAACAAGTATCATTTGCCTCGTATTGATGTTCTTTTCAATCAATTGGTCGGAGCCAAAGTGTTTTCCAAGATAGACCTTCGCTTCGGCTATCATCAGATCAAGATACGAGCAAGCGATATTCCAAAGACTGCCTTCTCAACCAGATACAGACTGTATGAGTATTCAGTGATGTCATTTGGGTTAACAAATGCGCCAGCATACTTCATGTATCTGATGAATTCAGTTTTTATGCATGAACTGGACAAGTTCGTGGTGGTTTTCATTCATGATATATTGGTGTACTCAAAGAGTGAAGAAGAGCATGCCGGTCATTTGCATGTAGTGCTCCAACGTCTGCGAGAGCACCGTCTTTATGCCAAACTGTCTAAATGTGATTTTTGGCTGAAAGAAATCAAATTCTTGGGTCGCACACTCTCTCAGGATGGCATAGCTGTTGATCCAGATAAAGTGCAAGAAGTGATGAACTGGAAGCCGCCAACAACTATCCTTCAGATTCGAAGTTTTCTAGGATTGGCCGGTTATTATCGAAGATTCATTCTAGACTTCTCTCGAATTGCGAAGCCCATGACTGAATTGTTGAAGAAGGTAGCCAAATTTGATTGGGTCAGAAGTGTGAAGATGCTTTCCACACCTTGAGGCAGCATCTGACCACAGCACCCGTGTTAGCGCAACACGACAACAACAAGCCATTTGATGTGTACTGTGATGCCTCTGGCACTGTACTGGGTTGTGTTTTGATGCAAGACAATCGAGTCATTACCTACGCATCCAGGGCACTCAGGACTCATGAGCAAAATTATCCCACTCAAGACTTGGAGTTAGCAGCCGTGGTTCATGCATTAAAAATGTGGAGGCACTATTTGATGGGAACCCACTGCAACATCTACACAGATCATAAGAGCCTCAAGTACATCTTTACTTAGGCTGATCTTAACATGAGGCAGAGAAGATATCTAGAGCTGATCAAGGACTACGACTTGAAAGTACACTACCACCCCAGGAAAGCCAATGTGGTAGCTGATGCCTTGAGTCGGAAGTCCCAATGCAACTATGTTATGATGGATTCTCGCATCAATACCCTGTGTGATGAGTTGAGCAAGATGAAGATCAAAGTGATTCCTTCTAGTGCCTTGTCTCACATTTCCATTGAGCCAACCTTGAAAGACCAGATAATTATGGCCCAACTTAGTGACAAGGGTGTGTAAACCATTAAGGAGAACCTCCATCAGAAAGCGGAGAAGTATAAGTGTTTTCAACAAGACAGCAAGGGAATATTGTGGTTTGAAGACAGATTGGTGGTTCCTAAAATAAAGATCTCAAGAAGAAAATTTTGGATGAGGCTCATCTCTCCAAATTCTCCATTCATCCGGGAAGCACCAAGATGTACCATGTTCTGAAGCCCTTGTATTAGTGGACTAGAATGAAGAGGGAAATAGCTCAATATGTATCGGAATGTGACACATGTCAGAGGATAAAGGCAAGCCACTTAAAATCAGCTGGTGCCTTGCAACCCCTATCAATACCTTCATGGAAATGGGATGACATCAGCATGGATTTCATTGTGTGTCTGCCCAACACCTATCGACATCATGATTCGATTTGTGTCATTGTGGACCGATTGACAAAAGTGGCACATTTTCTTCTAGTGCACACCACCGATAAGGCTCAGAAGTATGCAAAACTGTATATTGACTGAATCGTGTGTTTGCACGGGTTACCTCGGACCATTGTTTCTGACCGAGGAGCCCAATTTGTTGCCAGATTTTGGGAGCAATTGCAAGAGTCTTTTGGAACCAAGCTAATAAGGAGTTCAGCTTACCACCCCCAGACTGATGGTCAGACCGAAAGGGTCAATCAAATTCTTGAAGATATGCTAAGGGCTTGTGCAATCGATTACGACAAGAACTGGGATAAGTACCTCTCTGTGGTAGAGTTTGCTTATAACAACAATTATCAATCCAACCTGAAGATGGCACCTTTCAAACCCTATATGGAAGAAGGTGTCGAACACCCCTCAACTGGTCTCAGCCTGGAGAAAGAGAAATTTTTGGACCTGACTTAGTGATTGAAGCCAAAAGGAAAGTCAAACTAATCAGGAAGAATCTAGAAGCTGCTCAGGCCAGGCAGAAGAGTTACCATGATAAGAGAAGAAAACCCCTCCAGTTTGAAGTGGGAGATTTCGTATATCTGAAAGTATCACCCACCAAAGGAGTGCAAAGGTTTGGGATCAAAGGCAAGTTAGCCCCTCGCTACATTGGACCTTATGAGATCATGGAAGCATGTGGACCCATGGCATACAAATTGAAGCTACCTCTGAAAATGTCTGCCATCCACAATGTGTTCCATGTATCCCATTTGAAGAAATGTGTTCGATTGCCAACCGAGGTCATAGCAGAACCAGAAGTGGAGATAAAGCCAAATCTATCATATCAAGAGTACCCTTCCAAGGTTCTGGATTACAAGGAAAGATCAACTCGGGCTAAGTCGATCAAAATGTATAAGATCCAATGGAGCAATCACTCAGAGGAAGAAGCTACTTGGGAGACTGAGGAATTTCTACGTTCGAACTTCCCCGATTGTCTACCTAAGGGAATCGGTACGTAACCATACCCAGCCCCTCCCCGTGCCCTTGAATCTAAATATAAGAAGAATGACCTTATCCTAAAATAAGTTAGTTGTAAAACTAAATCAATAAGGACTTCCTTCTGAAGTTGTAAAGAGGATGACTTTTGAAGAGCAGTTTACTAGAGAACCTTAATAAACAAACCCACAAAATTCAAGCAAGCCATAACTTTCTCCTTACCCTGGAGGACTCCGACCCGAATCTCGGGACGAGATTCCTTTAAGGGTGGAAGGTTGTAACACCCCAGTGTTACCCAGGGTTCTTCTCAGTGCTAACTCAAGATCATTATCACATGTGAATCCAATTGAGCAAAAGACACCAAAAACTTAGGAGCAAAAACTCAACTAAGTCTTTTTATCTTAAGGATCATGCCTTAATCATATCATGCACCTCAAAGTGAGAAACATGCCCAAACCCTAAAATAACCCTAATTAAGCCATTTAAGTGAAAAAGGGGAAATTGGTAAAAAGACCATGAAAAACATGGAATCATGGCTTGGGCCAATTATAAAAGTTGAAATACACTAATTAAGTTACAAAAGATAGTAAGGGAGTTTGGCCAAAAGAATTTTTCAAAAACCCAAAACAGGCCATTCAATTGGAGGCTTTCTAGAGAAATCTGAAATTCAGATTTCTGAATTTCAGCCCCTAACCCAAACCCAAGCGCGTTCACCTTAATCCCTAACTCAAAAACCTAAGCTCCCATTAACAAATATGTGCTAAATTAATCCCTCTACCACATATCTGAAGACGACATTGGGATTCGGACCCTAGACACGACAAAACCAAAGATTTGCCTCGGGCTCGGGCTGAGAGACAAACCCGACTTGAGAGCTCCATATCTTTGGAACTAGTAGGCCAAATCCTTTGACCCCCACACATAATCGGTAGCTTATAGGGAGGAGAAGAGGTTTTGTGCACTGACCATAGCAAGAGCAGGCTTGGATGAGTGACTACTCGCGCTAGAACTCGAGCAAAAGAAACGCACACACGTGTTTGACCCTGGTCGGCACGCCGGCGTTCGCCCAACCCCCGCGCGCGCTCGCCTTAGTGCACGGTCAAATCCGCCGCACACCCTCGCCCGAGCCGCGCCTATAAAGTAGCCCCAAGGCCTCGGCCATACTCCCTTGCATGCTCATAGTCCTGCCCAAGCCCGAGTTCAACGGACTTTTCCCTGAGCACGACGCGCCACCGCCCGCCAAGCTACCCGAGCTTCGGCCACCGTGGCCAGCTCACCCTAGCCATTCACAGTCCTCGATATCAGCTCGGCTAGCTTCACCAGAGACCCACAAAGCTCCCCAAGCCCTAAGAAGTCACACCCGGATTTAAAGAACAAAGTCGGGTGCATCTCATATATGCACGAGAGAAGACAACACATATAATAACAGAGTGCATAGAGATAAATGTCATAAATATCATAAATGTACTTATTACATAATGGAAGTCTTACAAAAATAAATGATAAAATAAAGAAAACTAAATATTATTCCCTAGCGCCACAAAGCTGACTGGGAGACGCCACATAGATCAAGTCGAAAGCCTCACTGCTAGGCGGCTCCTCTTTGACCACCTCATGTGGGGAATGTGAGACAACAAGGGTGAGCTCACACATGTTCATCGCTCAACAAGTTGTGGGGAATAATGTGCATGAACTCACCAAAGGTGGGAGTTCATGTGAAGTGTAAGGCAAATCAATGTAATAAGGGCTGAAGTTGAGCATTGCTTTTATAAGTTGGTCAAAGTTTTATTAGGAGTTACTAAGTGTAAGTAAATACCAAACCATAGTAACAATAAGTAAAAGTAATAATAAAATAATCCCAATGCAATGAAATAACAAATTGAATTTAAGTTCCATAAATTAATATTGTGAGTGTCCGAGCCGCTCATGGCCGTGAGCACGGCTAGTATACTAGTTTTACACTCTACAGAGGTTGCGCATCTTTACCCACAAGTCGTGTTACCCATTTGCCATGGAGTTGATCAGACCCCATACACCTCTACCAAGGAAGCGAGGCAGGGTACCACTACGAGGCCTTTACAAAGTTCCACTAGCTTCAGAAAACCCGCTACAGTTTATAGGAAGCTCCAGTGCAGGAATCCCTCACCTGACTGCCATCGCAGCAAAATCAAACCAAGGACCTCCCTACACTGACCACTCTCCTACTGTCCTTGCCTCTTTCGGGTAAGGTAGTCATCCACTAGCTTTCCTAGTTAATCAGCCAAGGGCATCCCATACTACCCTTGTGGTAGCACTGTTTTCTCGGGTGGTTCTCCATGTTCCCATAAACATAATGATCTTATCATGAGCAGTAAATAATAACTGATAATAAAAGTGTAACAATGAGTGATGTATATCTCCATACCCAAAACCACATAAAGCAATAGCATATACTACCCAAAAATATTCAGTGGTAAAACAAGGTATAAAGATATCCAAAACTGGGGTAACCTATTGGATCCCATCAAAATTATCCTATGTAGATCATTATGATTAATAAGAACATGATTGGGTAAAAAGGAAGTGATCAAGGGCACAACTTGCCTTCAACGAGCTCCTGCTCAGCAACTTCTACCTGCTGGGCACCAGGATCCTCAGTGACTTGCTCGTCTACTCGCATCAGTACAAACATACATAGTATAAAGGGAAAATTAACATCACACCAAACATGTAAACAAAATACATGATAATAATATAAACATTAAAATAAGACTCTAGGATCAGGAATCATTAAATTTGGAATTATAGATTTTAAGATATGAATTTCCTAAGGTTTTATGTATTTAATACAAGATTAAGTAATAGATAAATTTTAATGTGTCTTTCATGCCAAAACAGTGGCACTAATGGATAAACAATAATATTACAAAAATTTAGAAACTGGAATTGACCAATTTGGAGTTCATATGAATTTTCAACTAATTAAACAAGATTTTGCAATTAATTTAATACTAAAAATCTATTTTTAAATTAATTTCCCTGGTTTTTCTGTTCTCTGGACTGGGCGCCTATTTCTGGAAAACACAGGGATTCTGGCATAAAAGAAACTGAGACACAGGGACACATAGGGTGGACTGCGGGTTCTATTTTTCAGAACACTGAGGGTTCTTATGTAAAAGAGCACTGCGAAGCGGTATCGTCTAACACTGGCCGTTGGATCTCTCGCCGAGGGCACGGATTAGATCGGATCTCGGCCGAACCAGTACGCGCATAGAGCCGCCCGATCTAAATCCGATGGCAAGGATTTAATGAGTCTAGGATTTAACATTCACCACTGGATCACGAATCTACGACTGAAATCCTCTTGGTCGAAACGTTATCTGCTGTCTAATCTCCACCGTCAGTAATCGGATCAACGGTGCCCATGACTCTTCCACTCTCTCCTTCTCTATCCGTTCAATCCGAGACGGCGGCACCATGGCCGCGGACAGCCAAACCGCCAAATTCGAGCCCAAGACTCCGTCCTATTGCCCTCTACACGATGCGCGGATAAACACCAAGCCCCAGGGGAGGTACTCACCGGGGATAGAGGCGAGGAAGAGGCTGCTCACGGGACGGCGCGGTTTCCGTCGTCGGTGACACGCCGATGAGCGATTCCTCCTGCCCCGATTCTTCATTCGTCCCGCCGAGACCTCGGACGGCGTCACCACACACCCGCGATGCTCCACGGCCCGACAACGCGCCCAGATCGGCGAGGGGGAAGGCTTGCCCCGTGCGGCGGCACTCGGCCCTCACAGTTCTTACGGCGGCGGTGGAGATTAGTTTGGTTGGGACTAATTGCGTGTTGACGGAGTAAAGGGAGGATAAGGGCCCAGCTACGCCCCTTTTATGGTCGCCCGAGATTGGATCGCGCGCGCCCACAACGAATTCCGCGTCGCCCGCCATGACCGAGCTCGCTCGAGCCGAGCGGCGAAGGAAGGGGGAGGTGGGCGCCTGACAAGGAGGGCCCGCAAGCTAGTGAGTACGCGCGTGCAACCGCGGTGGAGCGTGAGTCTGCATGTTGGGTCCCACCTGTCGGGCCTATGGCTGATACGCGCGCACGGGGTGAGGGGGATTGTTTGGGCCGCGCAGCTGGAATTCGGGAGTGGGTCGAATACCCACATAAGGCCGAGTTATGCGCGTTTTATTCTTTTCTATTTTATTTTCTTTTATTTTTCCCAATTCAAACTCCCATTCGAGTTTAAATTCGAATTCTGTGGCAAACTTGTCTCCAAATTAAATATCCACTTGAATATGACATGAAATGAATTGATTTATTTTAAGAAATTTATTTGGTGGTGGCTAATGCTTTTCCTCCTCAAATTATAGTGTTTCCAATTTGATATTTATTTCCAAATTGGCTTCTAATATATTTTTATCGACATTATTTTATACAGTCACAACATACACACAAAATAAAGTCTCAGCATGATGCACCATTTAATGACTTTTATTAATCGTTTGTTTTTAAACAAGGTGTTCACATGAAATGACAAATAGAGATGGCACACCTGCATAAAACGAACATAATTTTCTCCTTTTAGATTTTCTTACAAAGTGGTTATTCCATGTAACACCCCAGGTGTTACTATACATTTAACAGCGAGTATAGATTTAAGCATGAGATAATAACAGTATCTGTCTTAATCTGTTTCGTCTGTCGTGAGTTCGACCTCATTTTTATCTTTATCTATCTGGGGTTTTCCTAAATTTTTGTGATGTTCGGAACAAAATTGTTCCGAAATTTGGCGAGTCTGGTAATTATTTAAAATTCATCGATGCGCAAAGACGAATTCAAAAATTTAGTTCAGCCCTCTGAGTTCATCCCAAACTAATTAAATAGAACTCGACGACTAAAGTTTTCGGTGCAATATAATTCAGTCTCCACTCATCAACTGAGAAGTAGCGTCCAAGGAATTATAATTGAGATTCGATTCTCCACGTAAATTATCTGTGGCCATGGAATCAGGTGTTGAGACTGCGGATGAAATTATTTGATTTTGAATCAAATCAAACAGTCTAAAATACCGTTCTTAACATCGTTCTGGTTTGTTTCGATTGCATCTTTGCCCATCCCGATTTTCGATATCGCATCTATGTCTGTTTTTCTGAACTGTCCAAAAATATTTTTGCGCAGCCCGGTGTTAAACTGATATTTGCAAAGTCGAGTCTTGTGCCGGTTGAGTTGCTCGTCTAAAGCGAATACGAATTTGGAAGCTCGACCCACTCTCACGACTTTTGTTCGAAGTGAAAAGATTTCTCGTATTTAGAAATTAAATTGTCGTATAAGACGTCAGGACCTAAGCCGTTAAGCCGCTCGGTTTTGCAAAGATGAATTTCAGATGCGCTTGGTTTATACGATCTGGACTGCGCACATTACAAAAAAACATGCGCAAGATTAATGATTGGGATTTTTCCTTAGCGTGCTACTCTAGGTAGAGAAATCAAATGAGTTTGGAAAATAGATAAACTTTTATACGGGTTCAACTAAATTAATGGCGTCTCAAGTATCCTGATAGTGTTTTGATTTGTTCCATTTATATCTCACCTAAATTCTAATCCCAGAATACATATTTTTTCTTGTAAAAAAAGAAAATCATTTTCCCTTGCTACAAGCGTTCGACTGTGGGGAAATAAAAATGGGAAAATCCTTCTCTAGATATCTCCACCGTCCCTTGCACCCTACTTGGATTTTTTTCACCATGGAGGGCTCCTTTGGATGCTTGGAAAGAAAATACACATGTATTTACACCCCGAAGGGAATTTCCACCCTACACCAGACATCCCTGCCCCACTAGGTGATTAGAACCCTCTAGAGGTAATTTTACCCAATATCTATTTGGGAGGGATAGGGATTAAAATCCCGACCAATAAAAAATAGAAAATTCAGAAAACATAGAAATATAAATTGTTGCGGCAATACATAAAATTATTAGCAAGGATAAAAATATTCATACAAATCCGAAGTACATGCATCAAACGAAAATATTCCATATAAATCCGAAGTACATAAAAAGGTAAATTGTCACAAGGCAGTCCAAAGATAACCATTCCAAAGTTCATACAAGAGTTTCTCATGTCAACCTTCACTACAATGTCTCAAAACCAGATACAAAGAAGCCAAAAATGAAGCACCATCTGCAGCCATCAGCTTGTAAACACCAACTCTCATGTTGCATGTTGCCTAAGATAGTTGCATGTTGCCTTAAAAATCTCGGGCTCCATACGAAACTCTGACTTACACCAACTCTCATGCCCCTCTAGAATTTCCTTCATCTTTTTAGCACCAGTATATTCAGAAGTATGAACTGGCCTTTTCTCATCATTAAGGCACTGAAGTATGGCAGGAACTATTACAAAAAACAATTCATCGTCTTCTTTTTGTTGTAATTGCATGAATTTCCTAATTTTTTCCTTTCGATATTCCATAATCTTGTCACTAGATCCCATTATCTAAGAGTTGCAAATAGTACATAACTTAGTTATAGTATTAAAAATAGTAAGTGATAAACAGATAAACAGGTAAACAGATAAACTGATGAATTAATTACCATATTGAGAAGTGAGTTACCGTGGTAGCTTCTGTTCTGAGCGAAATCCCAGCGTCAGGGAGCACTGTCGTCTGCTGATCACTGCATATTAATTGAGAAGTGAGTTTACAATAACATATTATCAGTCGTGGTCGAACAACACAAAAGAATTTTTACGACAAAAAGTATAGACCCAGATAAATATATCAGATGATGTTTTGAAATGTCTAAAACATTTCATTGCATGGGGTTGTCCTCAAGTACGATCAGAATAGGAGGTATCCAACTATTAATTTGTTTGGCATGATAAAGGTACATTTTGCAGACATAAAACTTGCTCCTTCCTTTCATTTAAAACTTGCTAGTGCTCCTACTATTCGTTTCACCAATAACGTTTGAAATACCAAGAGGAGCTGACATTTGTAGATAGATATAAAGATGAAGCACTTTAGACGCATAGACTCTGGCTAGGCCTGAAGAGCGGCGGCTGCATTAAGGTCTGCTTGGCCCATGCTAATTAGGCGTTGTCGGCTGAAACTTCTGCTAAAGAATGTACTAGAACATCCGCGAGAACGAAGAAGTTGATGTACCTAAAACTTCTCCTATGCCACAGATTTGCCGCAGACTGTGTCGAACGGAGAGGATCTGAAACTTCTGCTACGCTTCGGATTTGCTGTAGATTGTGTCGAGTGGAGAGGGGCTGAAACTTCTGCTACGCTCTCGACTTGCTACAGATCGCGTCGAGTGGAGAGGAGCGGCGAGCGGCGTGGGCGTGTTTCCTAGCGATGGAGGAGTGAGCGGTGATGGCTGGCGCTGGTAGCGTAAACCCTAGCCGCCATGGCGAAACACGGACTTGTGGAGGAGAAACACGAAACACGGAGGTCGAGCTAGAGAAGGGAACGAGAAACACGAGCCTGGAGACGTTTTTTTTCATCCCCGTGGATCAACGTGGATAGAGTGAAAAGGCCCGGGACATTTTTGGCCCACACATCATCCAAAAGGCAGCCCGGGATAAATAGTGAAAAAAAGGCACGGGTCTCATCTCCCCCGCGGTTTGGGCCGGGATCCCTGTGGGGAATGCAGCATCCAAAGGAGCCCGGAGAATATCTCCTGCGTGCTCTTATCTCCACGTCGTGGATTTTTTTAGAAGCCCAGCCTTGTTCCTATCGCCTCCTCTCCCTGATCCTCAAACGGACACTCCCTAGAAAATTTTTTTCTGCAGCCGCCGCCCCAGCCTTATCTGTCACGGCTCTCCCTCTCTGATATTTTGTTTCCTTGCCATGCGCGTGCTCTGGTCCAGCTCGCCGGTCGGCCGCCCGTCACTTGTAGCTGCTCGCTTGCCGTTGCATCCTCTCGGTTAGGAAATTTGCGCGCTCCCACCATGCTCCAGTACCCTGCCGTTGGCTTCTCCTCCAACTCTAGCCCCAGCTCCGGCTTCGCCGCGGTGTCTATGCTCGCCCAGGTCGCGACCTCAACGCTGGTGAGCTCGCTTCGAGCTCCATCCATGACCACCTTCTTCGCTGCTCCAGCTCAGGTCACGCCCGGCCTAGCTCGGATCTCGCTCCAGCTTGCCGATGTCACCGAGCAGAGCGTCACCTTAAGCTCTCTACCATGGCCGCGCCCTCCCTGCTGCAGCTCGCCCCGTGCCCCTTGTGCACGCGCAGATGAACGCCGTCCCAGGTCCTGCTCAGTGCTTCGTCAGGCGTCGAGCTTAGCTCGGTCTTCGTTTCTCTGCAGCGTCGTACACGACAAGCCATCGCTGCTCCCCACCGCACTGAGCTGCTCACGTTTTTGCTCCTTTCGATCACCATCGACCTCTGCGTGCGAGCTCCCTCTCCAGCCATTCCCGACATCATCGTCGTTTTAGCCGCTATATCGCACCTTGCGTTTGTGCCAGAAGACGAAAGGGAACCACCAGTGCAACTCTTGTCAAATATCGGTGATATGCGCAAGCCGAACATCATCGTCGTTTTACCTTCATGTGCTCATCCTCGGTCTCCGCCTCGCCATCACTCTCTGTCGCAACACCATGTCGACGAGCTGCGATTCTCGCCTTCGTGCACACACCTCGCAAGATGCTGCTCTAGTACTCGCCAGTTGGATGCTGAGCTGAAGAAGACCCATGTGCGACGCCACTAAATGCTCGATGAAAAGCTTGAACTAAGAATTATCGTGGTTCTTGCGGAGTTCGCGTCGAATTTGACCAATAAGAAATATCAGGGTGTTTGGGAAAAGAAGAAGGCGACGTTCCGATGCGTCGCTCATCAGGCGTTCGATCGAAGACTTCAATCGGAGACTGTCGTCGTTCTTGCAAATATTAAGTCGGATAATTTTAGGGTGAGCTGGTTCTCTGCTTCTATTATTTTATTTTAATAAATGAATTAGTGGAATAGATTGCGATATTTAACGTGTGATCGACGAAAAGTCCGAATTAGTATTCGTTAATCGATGTAGTCGGTTTGAGCTGAATTTAATATTGGCGCGCATTTTTGTTATTCCTATCAACCGAAATATTAGATGAGTGTGTGTCGTTACTAAATAAATTAGAAGCGAGTAGCGTTATCGAGCCGACTTCAGTCGAAATCCGAGAAAACCCTGTGGTAGATGTAAATACTTCAGATATTTAAGTTGATAAAAAATAATAATAAAATACAATTTAGGTGGTAAGTGTCTTGGTAGATATATAGGTCTATTAATTCAAGTAATCCTATTTATACGATACAGTTATGATTACGTGT